>NC_064236.1:17215549-17831884 GCF_023101765.2 Spodoptera frugiperda
AAAGCGACTGATGATACCTCACAAAGGTATACGTAAATATGACGTCACAGGTCGGACACAAAGACTCCATGATCAAAATAGTATTCAGAGATTAGCATAGCACTCCCCGCACCAAGATTTAGTTCACATTTTCCGCTTTAAAGTTCATCTACCACTCGTTACACCTGCCTTATGTGTACACAATATCAAATAGATAGAACAGATATTGTAGCTCAAGTCAAGTCTAAATATTATGCATTGTCATTGATTTTAATACGAAATGGATTTATTACCCCGTGGGGATTAGGTGGTAACCGCTGAAATTAGTTTCATGTTATAAGGAACTGCTCAATACAAGGATACTTTTTTTGTAAGAAGTAAGTCATAGGTGTTGGATTGATGCTATTAATTTATTGAAATAGTCAACATTTGCAGACCGAGAACAATTACAAACTTTGTGCTTTAATAAAGCACTTAAACTGCGGCAAACTTTCAATCGCCTGATTAAATATAGACACGTGCAATGTTTTTCAAAGTACTATATTGAGCTCTACATGGGCAGCTTATGAATAAAAACCAACAATAATAGGTGTATTTTCCAATGTAGTCTGTTTTAAATCGGTGTCATTACAGTTTTCCATTGAAACATTGTTAGTACCGGACATTATGTCGTTCATAACGACACGCTGTCAGTTGAATGGTGTCACAGTAAAACTAGATGTAATGCGACAAAAGAGAGGGGTCAGTTTTGTCCCGGTGTTAAGCTATGTGCATTTTCAAGAATCAGCATTTTAATAGGCGTCGAGATGTCGACATCCGTTTAAAATTTATAAAGGCGAGGTATCTCTGACGTTAGAGGACTATATTATACCGTACTAAACTCCTACTCGTTCATAATAATTTTTAAAGTGAACTTTTTTTTATATACGATAAAATTATTTTCCCGTTGGCTTAAAACTAGCGAAAAACGGATAAATGTGATTATGTTGTACAGATAATTAATTACAGGTAAAATACGAGCAAGTTCTATGTCTCCAAGTTTCCAGTTGCATCAGAGACAAGAGTTTGTCGAACTTCCACGAGCTGCGGAGTTTAATAGATTAAGTGTGACCATGACGAAGCCATGAGTCAAACTTTGCTCATCAAACTGCACATTGAATGGTTATTTACCTATAGGATCTGATAGTTTGATGTACGTTGTTGATAATGTTTCCTCGATCGTTAATCAGTATTCAAGTTTTATATTGTGTACTAGCTGACCCGCCAAACGTACCGCCTCAAAAATTTTTTAAAACATCTTTTAAACCGTCTCTGGACTTCCACAAATTATTCAAGACCAAATCGGCCCAGCCGTTCTCGAGTTTTAGCGACGCTTACGAACAGTAATGGCTTATTATAAATATATATATATATATATATATATATATATATATATATATATATATATATATATATACCTATATGTTGGTATCTCTGCAACTATTAGGAGCGAAGAAATAATGGAAAATGTTGAAAAAACATGTATGCGACAGTATATGTCTAACTTTTAACATTAACTCACTAGAACCGTTTTTTTGGTAATCAAATTTGCTCGAAATTAATGCATTATTTGTAAAGTTGTATCAACGTAATAATAATTATTAATCTTTATCCAAATAAATGTGTTTATTTGTGAACAAAATTGTCTTTGACATCACTTGATTTCAATGAACATCTTAGAAGATACTACATTTTTAAAATGACACCGATATTAGATTTACTCGCGTCGCAATATGTGCGAAACATGACGCTTCAAGGAGGAGACAGTATGGGGGTTGCATATGGTTATCATTTTACGATTATTCTTTTGACATATATTTAATCCGGTTCACGTAAGTACCAAATACAGGTAAAAATAATTAGGTTCTTTTAATATTTACCCAACAACATGTCCGCGGTCCAATGTTATTTGAACATCTAGGTAAGGACCATGAATGGTTTTATTTGCAAAACTTATCAAGGCGCTTGCAAGGAATTAGGTTTACTGGAGGAAGATGAACATTGGCTAAATACAATGTCAGATGTTCTTATGTCTGAACCAGTCACAAAATTAAGAGAATTATTTACCACCATCCCTATATTTTGCCAAGCCTCTGTCCTCTCAGAGTTATGGAATACATTTCGTAATGCTTTATGTGAAGATATAACAAAACAAACTATAAATATAATTTACGCAGAAATAGGTAGATACCACCTTCAAAATAATAATTACTATGTTCTTTTAAAAACTGGGAAACTAAATTGTTTAGTTTATTTTTAATTAACGAAGTCGCAGGCACAGCTAGTACAAAATTTCATTTCATTTCCAAACACGAAATGCCGTGACTAGCAGTGAACAAACAAACAAACAAGAGCATTGTTCTGGGATTTTATGTCCAATTACAACCCGAGGGCCGACGTAAAATAGTCTACAAAAATGAACATGGATTTTATGATACAAATTGTGAGGATTCGGTGAAAAATTGATGCACCCAAACTGCATACGAATATCAGTTTACATAGCATTCGCGAATATTCATGCACAGCCAACAAATTAATGCCGACTAATTGAATTTGAATAAATTTGGAGCTGCACCGAAATAGAGTTATTTGATCACGCATTGCTTGAAGTTATATATTTCAAAAACTAAAAATGATATTGACAAACGAATTACAAAAATATAAAGCAATGTCTTGCTACAGCTGTCTCGACAGCCATAGACATGAGTGCACTTTACGGCAGCGAGCGCGGTATATGCATGCTTTTTCGGTGACTTGACAGTTATCCCCAGTTCGAGATGTAAGGACCTAAACGTTTTCCGAGAGCTATTTAACTTTCAGAAAAGATTTCATAGGTGGTATTGTATAATGTACATTATTTTAACTAAGTATACATAAGTCTAGACCTTGTAAATTTATTGTAAATCGAAAATTTTAATGATACTTCACCTGACCTATAGATCTAAGAGATCTTGCTCGACAAACGAAATGGCAATAAAATAACCGAATGAACAAGGTGTCAACCAAACTAATATTTATCTGATAGTATCGGAATTATTACACATAACATGAGTGTGAATGAGTTTTGGTACTGGAAAATTGCTACTTGTACACGCGGCCGGACGTGCGGCCACTCGTAATACAATAAAATGCCATTTATGATATCGAGACATCTTCTTAACTTTAATGTAAGATGCAGCACTCAAAATGGGAAGATATTTTTGTTGTAATTTTTAATCGTACAATAACGCCTAAGTGATCAAAATTAACAGAAAAGTGTAATAACATTAATAGTTAGGTACAGAGACAATATAATATCCGAATATGTTTTAAAAAATCAATCACAAAAAGCAACATGTAAAGACGTGTAAAATGCTATTGATTTTACCTTCAACCAGCAATTAAATTAAAAGTCCGAACACGCGAATATCTACTCTACGCATATATGCATAGGTATTGACTTTAGGGTATGATTTCATGTCACGATATTCCAAAGCAAATACGCTTCCTATGTACGTTTTCAATTAGTTTATTGTCTGTAAGGTATAATAATTCCGTTCTATAATATTTCTTTTATTAATATAGGAATGGAACTTAAAACGGGATACGGGCACTGTTGCAAGCGCCATGATCACGGATAAACTGGAGTAAATGCGTGTGGATGTTTACGAGCAGACAAATCGGTCTACCCTCTTTCTAGTTCGTTTTTTGCTGACACCGCTACCACTGTCACTTGTAACTCGATTTAATTCTCGACACACAAAATTTATACCAGGGTCAATACTACCTACAGATTGATGGTGTGGCAATGGGAAGTCCAGTGGCTCCGGTGGTGGCCAACATTTGGATGGAACATTTCGAACAGTTGGCTATCTCCACTGCCACTACATCAATAAAGCTTTGGAAGAGGTATGTCGATGACCTTATCTGTATCATAGAGGGGGGGGGGGGCGAACAAGAAAGTATGCTTGGCATGTCTAAACAACATGCACGCGAAAATTAACTTCACATACGACTTGGAAAATGGGAGGACATTGCCATTTCCGGACGTGAAGATTCACGTCACGATTTAAGTTCGTATAGAATAATATTTAATTATTCCAGACTAGCTTTTGCCCGCGACATCGTCGGCGTATTTGTGTTAGTGGTTGGTGTTCAAAATGCTGCCGTATGTCATGTAAAATCTAAATTACTTGAGAATATGTTACTGTTAGCATTTTTAAAGATATGTATTCCATAGAGACCACGACCGCCGATTCATCATTTTATAATCATGATGAAATGTAGCCAATCATTTATCCTATAGGTACCTACTTAGCCTATAAATAAAAAAAATTATTTCGTTGTTATATTCCATAAAAAACATTCGTGTAAGCGTAACCTCAAGACAAACAGGGTTACTTTCGCATTAATAATATTAGTATTGTTGTAGGGATATTGCCGATTAAAATAAATAGGTAGGTACGACTCAAACGCGAGCGAAGTTCATACTTTATAACAGATCGAAAATCTTTCGACTAATCCTAAATACATTAAGCGATTAGAACTATAAATAGGATCGCTCAAAATCTACATTTATTCTCTTAGATCTAAATTAAAACTAATATTAAGCACGTAGGTACAAGGTCTCAACTCTTGAACTCTTAGGCTTCTTAGATAGACCCTTGTGAATGTCTAGAGTCAACTTCATTAAAAACTGTGGAATCAGTTCTCACCTACTCGGTCCTTTATCACCGACAGATATCCTCTAAGTCAAATCTTATATCTTGCCTTAATTAACGAACTAAAAAATTAATGTTCATAAAATGGTTTGAGTATACGATGAATAGGTTTATCGTATACTTAAGAACCCCTTAAGAAATTATCTCCATTTCCCGCTTTTTCAGGGAAATTAGAATAACCCCAATTAAATAGATAACAATAATGACTAGTAGTATTGTATGGATAGAACAATATCTTTCATTATATTTACATGTAGGTAATTAGGAACAAAGAAAAGGTGTGGTGGCACTGAGTTACTGACCTATGACAATAAAATAGATTGACATATTATATTTATACATTTCTGATAGACATAATTATGTTTGGCAAAAACTGATCTAGCAGATTATTATATTTCGCCATTGGCCTGAAAGTGTCCATTACTAAACAATACCAGTCGAATCTCTCGCTCGAAAGACACCGAAATCTTTACAGATAAGACACAATTAATTAAGCATCAACTAGCCCACTTACAAATAAAATTTAATTGAGTTTTATCTATACTTATAATAAATCTGTAGAGAGGTCAATTCTGTACATGAAATATATTTCCAAAATAACTATCAGCGGGTGATTAGTGATCGATACTGACGCCAAAAATACAATCAGAAAAATTTTTGTCTGTCTGTCTGTCTGTCTGTCTGTATGTTCTTTATAGAAATAAAAACCACTCGACAGATTTCAACGAAACTTGGTACAATTGTTCTTCATACTCCTGGGCAGGTTATTGTATACTTTTCATCACGCTGCGATCAATAGGAGCAGAGCAGTGAAGGGAAATGTTGGGAAAACAGGAGAAATTACTACATTTTTTAAACTTCCGTCGCGTGTGCAGCCTTAATGGTTATAGCTACATAGAAAATATGTATGACAGAAATGTTCTCCTTAAAATTGTTTAAAAAATATTCCACGACAGCAAATGTCTATATCTTATGGTTGACTCACAAAAACACGTATAACTCCCGATAGCTTAGCAGTTCGGAGCTTTTTGATTATATTTGTCTACTCTAACAATCTCATTCATTTATTCATATTATAACAAATCTGTACATTGAAAATATTGAAAGAATAAATAGCAGGGGGTGTTACTGGATCGATACCAAACCCAAATATGTGTTTTTTTTTGTCTGTCTGTCTGTATGTTCAGGCATCACGTGAAAACTAACGGTTCGATTTCGATGAAACTTGGTATAATTATACCTTACTATCCTGGGCATAAAATAGGATACTTTTTATCCTTGAAAAATACGTAGAAAAAAATCTTTATTTTTCAGTTTTATTCTACAGAACGCGAGCTCAACAGCAGTAGCTCAATAGAGGGATCTCCTTAATTATTATGGGCCTCGCCGTATTTGGGTCCAATCAATAGATATTTATAAGTTGTTGCATTTGCATTGTCAGAGTTACTCAAAACGGAGAAATAAAACATCCACGCGAGACCGACATCCGCGCGGACGGAGTCGCGGGCGGAAGCTAGTTTCTGAATAAGAAAATGATATAAATAAATTATTTTATTTAAACACTCGATAATCCCGTGTGGGACGGTCTAAGAGGGTCTAACTTAGATCGTCCCGGTCTAAGTTGCCTCTTAGACATTTTATATATTTGCCCTTGTTAACTTGTAAAAATAATATTTTTCGTAGTCGAGAACCTCTTCAAAACTGTTGATAACGTCAATTAATGGAGTACTACAAAAAAGAAAATCTATGGTTATTAATAAAATAATACAAATTAAACGTCGAAGGTTGCTCTTCGTGAAGTGTGAAGCTATTTTAGGGATGGCGACCCATTGGCTAGCGTGCCATTGATAGCACGCAGCACAATATTTTGGGCTCGTGGTTGAAAAAAGCACGCTGTTACGTCGTGTCGCTATATCTGTCCTATTTGATTCTCAAAACAATTAGTGTCAATGTATTGTTTTCTTTAAATGGAAAATAGTATGATGTGTTGTCAAATATTTTCCTGTACCACTAGTCAAAGAGTATTCATAACTACGTCCAAAGTGTTTGGCTATTTCAAAATTATACGTAACTTACAGTTTACATTTCTTTAATAGGATTACGTTCATTATAATTTTATTCTTCACCACCCAATGGTTACCTGTCTGAAAACGCCCGTGAACGTCCGCCAATTTCAGAGTAGGTGCAATAAGGTTTTAAATAAATAAATATTGTGTAAGTGGCGTCTTAAATGAGGTACTTATCTAACTTTAAAACATCACATTGGTACTTGTTATGTCCACACGTTACTGATTTCTCTAGTTTACAAGGCGAACAAAGACATCACGTAGATTAAAATTTATCTAGGTTACAGCCGTGTTGAAGAAATTAACATATAGACATACATACACTTGTATACATGTATATATTAATACTGACCGCGCGTTATGTTGCTGTTGCTAAACGAATATGAATTTAAAAAGTTACTATTCTACTTGGAAATGTAGAAAGAGACCAGAAAGCCATAGTTGCGAAGCTAAAATAAAGCCCGAATACTCGTACGTCAGTCAAATGTAGCCGTTAGTTAAGTCCTACTTAAAAGTAAGCATTGCTCAAATATAAATGGAATACTGAAACGCCAGTCAATTCTTCACAAAAAGAACACCCCCAGTGTCTTTTAAACTTTTGTAGTCAACTGTACCAAAATATATTTTTCTGTCTGGGGGATGGGAGTGGACGACGTTTCTATGTCTTTTTTATGAAAATCCACTCTCCGGGCCGAGTGTGGACTATATTTAGGGGACGAATTGACACCAATGCACAAATCTTTTTTAGGGGTCGTGTGTCCGAAAGTGGACTCAACTTCTCCAATCTTCAACAATCATTACTTACTTCGTTTTTTTTTAATTTTTAATGTGTATTTAGGAACGTGTAGTCTATCTAACGAGATTTTCCACTGATGTCATGTTTTATTGTAACTTTCGTGAGACATACCATACATATGTTATCGGCTTACTCACGAAATTGTTTGACGAGGAACTCGACTAGTTTCAAGCCATGCTCGATGTCATGTTATTATGTACCACGCAAACTTAGAACCTGCATATAACAACTTGCTTCTTGTAAAATATCGCAATTAAATCAGCTAAATCGTTGCGTATTTCAAATAAAGCGGTTGTACAATTAAGTGACGTTTATATCGTTGGGCAGAACTCCTAGTGAGTTATAAAAAAATATTTTAACCCGGCGTATAATATATAATTAAACCTGGCGAACGCAAACGTTTCACCTATTGTTTTCCCTGTTTTGCTGCTTTTCTCTTAATTTTTTCCTTAATTATTTTCTATACCTCATGGATCCCGAGACCTTTCCAACAAATGTAAAACCGTAGGAAACGTGCGTTCTGGAGTTATAGCATCAAGAAGGAAAACTCGACTTATTTTTATACTATGTCGGTCTTCGCGTGGATGTTTTATTTCTCCATTTTGAGTATCTCTGACAATGACATCTTATAAATATCTATTGGACCCAAATACGGCTAGGCCCATAATAATTAAAGAGATCCCTCTATTGAGCTACTGCTGTTGAGCTCGCGTTCTGTAGTATAAAACTGAAAAATCAAGTTCTTTTTCCTATTTTTCCAGGATAAAAAGTATCTTATTTTATGCCCAGGATAATAAGGTACCTATATAGTTTTCATGTGATGCCTGAACATACATATAGACAGACAAAAAAAAAATTTAATCACGTATTTGAGTTTGGTATCGATCCGGTAACATCCCCTGCTTTTTATTTTTTCAATATTTTTAATGTACAGAATTGACCCTTCTACAGATGTATTATATATTTAGAAGATATAAATTCATTTAGGTTGAATTCTACGACGCATACAACCTCTGATATCAAAAAAAGCAAAAAAAATATTAAAATAACCATAATTTTTAGGGGGAGGGGATTCGACCCCTTCGACCCCCGACTTTTGTCGATAAAATTAGATGTAGTACTCAGCCTTAACGGGTTAGAAGTCTCACCCCTATCACATTGTATAAGATATTGATCTAGGTTATCGCTTCTATAAATTTAAATTTTTCGTTGAAGAGAAAAGCTAGAGATGCACATGTCAAACGTAATACTGAGTATACACCAGATAGAAATAGCGTATACCTAATTGGAAAAAAGTAGTAATAACATTGATATGTACCTAGCTATGTATGAATTGGTAGTAAAGTATAAAGTATGTACTTAGGTATAGTAGGACAGGAAAATATATTTGATTGTAGATAAGTGTTCTACGCAAGCTTCGTTAAGAACCATAGATATTCGTCGAACTTGTAATAATATTGAGTTCATAATTTACTGTTTTTTCCTAGAACCACTCTCATATAGCCCCATATATGAATAGTTGATAAGTCATCAGGAAGGAAGTGATTTCATATGTGTGATGTGTGGTGTACCTTTGTAGATCCTTCGTGGAAACTGGTATTTATTAATATCAAAGAGAATTCAAAATATTACTAGTAGTTACAACATTTCTAAAATAAGTATACTATACGGAGGTCACAGACATTTTCGAAGAATTTTACCTACTTTAACTAAATAGATAAAATCGGAAATTACTTTGAGAGCTACTATCACTAAGGTTTTTAGTATGCAAGAAAACCGTCTAGTGGAAGTAGGGTCCACTACTACACACTAGGGCGTTTGCCCTGCAGTGGGACGACAATGCGTGGCTGAATAAAAAAAAAAAAAAAAGAAAACCGTCGGCTGGCTTTTAATTAAATATGCACGAACCGAATAACGTTAACATACAATACATATCAATACATATGCACAGTTTTCACACAGAAACTACCACTCCAAATATAGAGTAGGTAAATCTAGGGTAAGCACTAGGTACACAGTAAGACTTAAGAGAATTTCTTCAGTTTGTTTAGCAAAGCGACGGAAATATCTTCGGATTGTTAGATTACGTGTCTGTCATAGCAGATCGAGGATTAGTACTAGACTTGTATATCTACAGCATGACCCATGTTACATAACGATGAATTCAAATAATATCTACAATATAAAAAAACCGGCCAAGTGCGAGTCGGACACGCCCATGAAGGGTTCCGTAACAGCAAGTAAATGACATAATATAAAAATTATAAAATAATTTGGTTTTATATAGTGTTTTATTATATTTTATATTTACTTAGTTTTCTCATTCTCTTATTTTAAATGTTAGATGGGGTTATACTATTTTTTCCACTTGGGAAGAGTCTATCTTTCATACCATTGATTTGTCTATATACATCCATTACGGATAAGTTAGCTGAATTTTTTTTTTAAATCATTTCCATGTATAATTTGACACCCTTTAATTTTTAAATTTATTAATTTTGTATCCGAAATTCGAATAGCGGTTATCGGAATACATCAACCTACAAAGTTTCAATTATGTAGGCCCAACAGTTTCGGAAATAAATGGCTGTGACATATGGACTGACGGATAGACATACGGAACCCTAAAAACCAGATGCTCATCTTTAAATATGTGAGAAATCTTTAGACTTTAGAAGCTTAAACAGGCTTTCGAGGATTCTATATTAGTGTTTTATCTATCATTTTACGTTGATATAAATAGCGTCCAGAGCTTAAGATAAACAATAGTAGTTAGGATGCTGGTAATTGAGTTATAAAGTAGATTATAATCGCTGTTATAGATTGATAACTACATAATGAAATTCTTTAGGCAATTTTAATAAGCTACCTATTTATAGAAGAACTGGCAACACAATTTCTAGATACAAAATATATCACAATCCTCTTTCTAGTAAGCAACATTATCGTTAGATGCTTCTAAGTTAACAAAATACGGCGCATAAATGATACCTAAGTTGTTCTGAAAGGGGGAAATTAAATTGGTTCCTATGTAAGCCTCTTACTGCCAGACATGAATACTCTGTTGCAGTCCCGACACACGTTAACAAGGCTCTCAAGGGTTGTCGGTATTTGAACAGTTTGCATCAAATAGGTACAATTTAATAATATTTATTTTATTAAAGGTAGGAACGAGAAATTAGAAAGGGCAGTGTCTAGACTTTGTGGATGCATTTTACTTATTAAGGTTTCTAAACGTGTTTTAGTTTGGCTGTTTTGTATTCATACTGTTAGAGACGATATCGATTGCTGGTCACTTTAAGAAAATTATATTCGAATCGTGTAAGAAAACCAACACAAGTGAACTTATAAATGCTTACTATGAGCATTACTTCCCTTTACAAAAAGCCCCATAAAATTACGTGATATCCTCGCTTCGCGCATATCAATGTCCAATTATTTTTACGAATTCAATATCTACCACCATATCAAATATGCGAAAAGCTTGCATGTTGTCGTTTGTAGTGCAGCTACTAACAAATTTTCACGTTAATCGCAAGAATTTATTTCCATGTTAGTTATGACGGGGTCGGTCGTGACGGCCAGCCCGAACATGCCAATCAATTGATTGGCGTCCTCTCTTATAAGGGAAGTATTCCGTTTCGGGAACATCAAATTATTTGCGACACTTATATTTCTGATCAGATGTTGATTTGTTTTGGAACTTCTTTATAAACATTACTATTTATAACACCAAACCTATTTTAATACTAATTATTTTGTTGGTCGCAAGAGCAGCAGCCGAATAGGATCTTCGGGTCGATCAAAGAATTACGTATCATTAGCATAGCGCCTGAAATTATGGCTGTATAGGTTTTCTAATTTCTGTTACTTGAGATTTATAGCGACCATATATTAAACTGGCGAATTTCGACTACGCGTATATTTCTGTTTGCTCATGCCAGGTCAACAGGCGTACTGTTAAATAATAAAGTATAAAGTGACTATAGGAAATACGATTACATACTCGGTTGAGTAGACCATTCAGACAAACTGTATTGAACCACCCACACGGAATTCTCGATAAGTAATTCTCGGATAGATATGTGCAGAAGAAGCATTATTCACATAGCATTTAAGTCGATATTTGAGTCGCGATTTATCATAAGAATTATGCTCAAATACTGTTCAATTTCCTAGAAGACTGTGCATTGTGGTTCTAATAAATGCATAATTTGCTTATATCTCGGGCTGCTATTCCATAAGATAAGATTTTCTACTAAACGTATAACTGGGTACAAAAATATCTTTCGAAATTGACAATTACATTATTATTTTTACCGGTAATTTTCGTGTACGCAGTTGGTACCGTTTCAATAATTCTATAAATCGAGCGTGAAGCCATATCTCATTTACTATCTAATTTATTCACAACAGGAAAGAGTAAAAAGTTCGAAAAATCCACGCTCGGTTAGAACGGCATCTGGTTTTTTAATTCATTTTCATATCGGCTCACACAACGTGGACAGCTAAAAGGTTTTTTGTCACCAGGAATTTCCCAAAAGAGTTCCATTTAAAAAGCCTTTGTTGAGCTGATATTTCACTGGGCTGTCATGCATTATTTTTGACACGACGGGGTTAGTAGTGAGTTGGCTTTTGTATGACTTGATAGTGATACAAAAGGCAAGTAATGTTTAACGTCACTGCAGCGCATATATTGCACTGCTAAGTATAGTTAGTAGAGGAGGTGAGCATGCGAGACGTGAATTATTATGATGGTCGTATGATGGTAGATGGTGAAAGATGTCACTAACCCATGTCAACAACAGTAGTTAGCGTAATATAGGGCGCAGAACAAGTGAAGTAAACACTAGTAACGGACTAGCCACTACTCTGTTAACAGAGACGCATATCGCGTGACGGTGAACGGAAACGTGTGATATAACCCGTTACTTGTTATAACATAACTTTCCACGTACGCCGACACCGCTGTTTTGCTAATGTTAGTTCGCGAAATGTACTGATCATTACTAAAATATCATGACCATTTTGATGTAATTTTTAATGATGTCGGACTACTCGATGTTTCCTGTTGTTCGTTGCGACGAGAGCGGAAAATGTAAACGAGGATGCAAATTTGGTCCCACTTCCAATAGCTAGGTGTGTTACAACATTGGATAGCTAATTTTGAGGTGAATAAAAAATACTATGGCGCCAAATTCCTAATCTTAGTCCGTTCAGAGTTATTCTTCATTAAACATGGTAGTTTTATCAGTAGCCAAGTAATGCTATTTTTGCGTTACAATTACATTTATGCTTTATATATATAATTTTACCCTTTTTTTTAAAGGGGGAAAATCATCCAATGACTTCTCCTGCCTTGGGCGAGGCGAGAGAGAGTGTCAGACTCTTACTGACTTACTGACTAAAAACCACCCCGTTCCTTCTCCTGCTTTTCGAGCCGGAGCCCGCTAGGTAGTCTGGCTGGGCCCCATCTGTGGTGGTTTGATCGCTCTTTTAGGTGCGCGCGGAACGCGACGCGCGGGTCTGGTTCTGTGGGTGGTACCGTGGTACTCAGGAATAATGTAGTTTTCTACCAGTGAAAAGTTTTAGGATTGGAGATCATTAGTTAAAGAGATTACCCCCTACATACAAACTTACAAATTTTACCTCTTTATAATATTAATACCTATAAATTTTCAATTAATCAGATTTACCGTAACATATATGTACATATCTGAAGTAAATGTGTTTTTGTTTTTAAAAATTTAGATAAATTCACACGAGTAGACTAATTGATGTATTCTTTTCTTTTCTGTGCATAATAATTCACAAGGAACGTGATTCCTTTCCTCCTGAAGATTAAATTTCACATTTCACTTCAAATATAAGGTATCATTATCTCAAATAAGGTAAGTATAAGGAAAAACTCAAAGTTAGCCCGTATTTCTCCAAGCTTAATAAGACAAAGCTGTTTTATAAAAGCACTTCCTACTTGTTGACTCCACGCAAAACAGGTGAGCAACAAGTACAAACGGTATACTGTTAGAAAAATGCACAAATATTTTAGAGAAAATTAAAAAAGGAAAGTGGTGTGTTGTTTTATTATTTGTTGGTGATCGAGAATTATTAGTATTGCTACTAGGAAACATTACGTAGTTTTGTTCCCTGCAGGGATAGACTATAATAAATAAGTAAGTAATATCGACTAATCGCCAGTTATGTTGTTTAGGTGTAAGAAGGGAACAAATATACGAATTTATATACATCAACTGCGGAGAATTTTTGAACATCTGAGATATAAGAGAAATCTGAGGAAAGCTCTACTAACGGGACTGTTGTTATACTGACAGAAGACACTGAGTTATGTTAGTTCGGTTGTTGCACATCACACGGAAAAACATTTCTGTTATTTCTAGAATCATATTGGAAGAAATGTTCCAGATCGTCAGTTTGGAATTATTTGAGAAATGGAGTTGCATTATATGACCATTGAAACTAACTCCATCAAATTTCCTTGTATTCCCAAAGGCTCAGCTAGACTCATGTACCTAATATTAGTTCCAGGTAACAGACAGAATATTACCATAAACACTGTCATCCCTAATGGCGCGTTTAGATTAGTTCGGTCGTAGGTCGGTCACCGAAGGCGGCGGCCGCATTCAGTTTAACAGAAACCGAATTAATACGGCCAAACCGAATACTTCCAAACGAATACCTGTTTATATTAGTTGGTAACCGAATACGGCCTGCAGTCGAATACGGTCTAACCGACTAATGTAAATGCGCCATAATTTTCCCCATTGCACCTACTACTGTCCCAACAGACGTCTAGCAATTATTAAAAAAAATACTGTAGGTAAAGTAGGCCGAGGTGCTCATATGAAATAGAACACACATTTTTCAGTTGTAAGTCACATTTCATTCCAATCCCTTATACCAATACATGAGGAAATTAAAAAAGGACAACTCAAAATATCTTTAATACAAAGCTAATTATAAATTCCAGCCAAATTCCACTTATTTACAAACTATCTAACAACTAGCAATACCATGGGGAAGCACTAGATGAAGCAGTGTAAATCTATGATTCGTACAAAACAGGTAAATTCAGGCTTTTTTTTTAATGGGGGAAAATCTTCTAGTTACTTCTCCCGCCTTGGGCGAAGCGAGGGGGTGTGTCAGACTCTTACTGACTAAAAACCACCCCGTTCCTTCCCCTGCTGCGCGTGTCGCGCGCTCATCTGGGGGCACGGCAGTAAACCCGCTAGGTCGAGCAAAAAAAAAGCGGCACGGCCGTACCATCCTTTTCTCGAAGCAATTCGGGCCTTTTTCGACCCCCTATAATTCGGTTGTGGATAAAGCAAGAAACCTGAATCTTCAGTAACTAATCCGGCATTGTATAAACACGGAATATTTAAAATTTCAGTCAATTTGAACCAGTAGTTTAAGAATAACAACTTGTTAAAGTTTCTAAATTTTGTCACTCACTGACTCACCGATCATCAAAAGTCCAAGGCACTTCTAGCAGACTTAGAAGCTTCATATTTGGAATACATATAGAGTTTAGTGTCTTAATCATGGGAAAACTTAAATATTTTGTAATTTCGGTCCAGTTTTCCAAATACACCAACTGCATCAATAACTTTGTAATCCCATATAAATATATGGGATTACAAAGTTGGTCTTATGCAGTTGGTGGTTGGTGGTGGTTATTACCGTCCAGACTTGTCATAAATTGAGACATCAAAGCCTCCGAGGCCCATAGAGACAGGGAGTGGGGAGAAAAACTGTGGCTGAAGCTCAAGAAGTAGTACCGGAAAAGAAAAAGAGGAAGACTCATATAAAAATAAGAAAATATCATAAGACCTTTCCGTTAGAAGTAGATGGTATCAAAAAGAAAGGCTCCAAAAAGAAGTGAGATCCCATCAAAAACATCCTGTAAAAAACCCAAGTCTCGCAGCTCAGTCTTTCTACCGTCAAAAGTTGTGAGATCCATGTAATACCAAGTCGGTTAATCTATTTATGTCTACGAAGGACCTTCTGTCTTAAGTTATTACATAAGTTATTATCATACCAATATTAAAAATATTTAACGTTTTAAACAAATAGATCGACTTGGACATCGCATGAAAACAAAATGAATATTACAATATTATATTAGATTCTTTAGTCTCTCGCGCCTCACGCGATTGAAACTCTCGTTCCTGTTGGTCGCTGGCCCGTCGTGCTGTGTAGTGTGATACATACTAATAATCGATCAAGCGATGTCCAAGTCGATCTATTTGTTTAAAACGTTAAATATTTTTAATATTGGTATGATAATAACTTATGTAATAACTTAAGACAGAAGGTCCTTCAAGTAGACACTAAATAGATTAACCGACTTGGTATTGTGGATCTCACAACTTTTGACGGTAGAAAGACTGAGCTGCGAGACTTGGGTTTTTTACAGGATGTTTTTGATGGGATGCTAATTGACCAATAAGAAATCAATTATTTTAATTTCGATGTCAGTTATTCGGTGAAGCGCCGCGCCTCGCTATTGTTTTTGTGTTGTGTTGTGACAAGATTCGACGCGCACGTTTGCTAATCTTGTGAATATCAAGTTTATTGATTGTCTTTTAAATTTATATCACAAAACTTAAGATTTTTGTAAAGATCCGCATCCGCATCCGCAACAATTCTGCTAGGTAGTCCGCAGCTCTGGATCAGGCATCAGCCCTGCTGGGCCCCGTCTGTGGTGGTCTGATGGCTCTTTGAGGCGCGCGCGGAACGCGACGCGCCGCACGCACAGGTCTGGTTCTGTTCGGGCGGTGAGCTACCCTTACTCGCCATCCGCAGGCCCGCACTTACGGTGGCCGGAGATCGTCCCGCGATCCCCGACGCCCGGAGTCTCTCGCGACGGCTGGGGCGTGAGGAGGTTTGTTCTCTCACGCGCCCGCCTCCTCCTTAGCTAGCATGACTGCTTCGCAGAAGGAGGAAACGGCATCCCAGTCCCTGTCGTCCCTCCGCACCATGGCCTGAACCAGTGCCGGGCGCGACAGGTCGCCGTCGCCGACCACATCCCTGAGGACTTGGCGGTGCTCAGCCCACGCAGGGCACACCGCCACCGTATGTTCTACCGTGATTTCAACCCGCCCAATAAGGAACAGGAACCTACCGAAACTCCCATGTGCGGTAAGCACCTGCGTCAGGCGGTAGGTGAGGACGCCCTGGCGCCTCTCTAGCCACTCCTCAAAGAGGGGACTTACCCCTGCGATGACAGCGAGCCCAGTAAATTCAGGCTTAATTCTAAACTTTATTGCTAGCTAGCTATTTCAATGCAGAATTCGTAGTTTATTTCTACAATCAATTAGTTTATCTTTCTGTGCTAAATGTGCAGTTAGCATACATAAGATTGTGGCATTGAAAGCAGGCGGGTCAAGTAGAGCCCTGCCCCTGGTACTTCTAGCACATCTTATTATGATACTCTATTAAGTTATATTATAATATAGCAAATTGGCTTTGTTCTATTGAAATAGATACTTAAAGACCGGATTATGTAGAACATTATTAGCTTTTTAATATTGCTTTGATAACTTGTACATAAATGTAATAAAAACTTAATTTGTTGGTGCTTCAGTATTAATTTATATTGAGGTGTATAAATAGAAATTAAGTCGATGGTTTTCTAAAACATTTTTATGGAATTTCGTTGGCAGCATGAGTAAGTCATCTCTTGAATAGAAAAATAAGATCGAAATGTAATCATCTTTGGTGGGCTGACGATCCTTCGACCGCAGTTCGGTCACTTAAAGTAAGAACGGTATGCTCGTTAATAACTTGTAAAGAGGTATATTACCTATTATGAAAATCAATGCACAACCATTCGCACAATTTTTGAATATAGCGTTTTAGGTAAGTAAATGTTAATGTCGCTCAGTGCTAACAGTGGTGGTTCAAAGTCAAACCAAACGTCTCCGGAATTGGAATGTTAAACATTGACCAGTCTATGCAATTGAATAACTTGACCATTTCCATGAATAACACTATTTATAAGTGTAACTAAATTATTACGATTTTCCTGATTTCAACCTCGGTTTTGGAATCAAATTAGTGGAACTCTATAGATGGCTTGAGCTTGGACTTACACTACGGTAAGTCCAGTAGTGAATTTAGAAAAAGATCAGAGAAAGGACATCATACAATATATATGAAAATGTATATGAAAAATTGGAATCCTTAAACTAACTTTAAATTAAAGATCTAATTGAATATCACAACGACTGTACGATTTACAGAGATCGCGACTATATCAATTCTAACAAAGATACACTGAAACCCTCGAAACGGGTGACGTCGATCACGTAAAATGAAGCAAACTCAATCATAATGTAAGATTCACAAACACAGTACTGGCGACAAAATTCCAAGTTGTTTTATCTGATAAAACAATTTCTTTTGTAACAACATTATTGATGCCGACGCGCGTCGTGGCGACCGGCTTCCGACTTTACTTATTTACACTTGGCTTTATGTATAAAACAAACAGCATACACTGTTACAAGTGGCAGGCTTTTCCCGTGAAGGCCAACTAAGCTTGGATTCTCTCTCTGGTAGCCATGTTGCTGCATGGTTTTGATTGTATTGAAATTACAAATAAACTGTGCTATATTGTACCCAGAACTGTTACGAGACGGGCGGCCCGCGAGCCCCGGTTGTTTCATGTGGGTTCATGTAGAACCAACGCCGGGGCACGAGTGCGTCTTCGGAAACTTGTGGAAACATATAACACATACTTCATGGACTTGGATATATTTTCACTTTCTAGTAATGTCCTTTAAATATCTGGCCAAAACTATCCTATCACAGCAATCTCCTTAACATCATCATTATGCTTCTGTTCATTCCTTATAACTAAGTATTTTTATTTCTTAAATGTCAATCAGTGGACAATGGTGTGGGTTATATGTTTGTCAATTTATATTTTGTAATACAATGTGTTAATCTTTAACATGTAACTGTTATTGTCCCCTTATAAATAAATAAATAGAATAGTAGAAAAGTTCCAGAGGAAAACGGTTACTATTGATTAGTATTCGAGATATCAATAGGCAATTTTATCTTAACCTCACCTGTATGCAACATAGGTCTCAAGTCAAATCAAAGTCAAATAGCATCGAATACACAATTCAATTTTGGACCATATTGATATATTGATAGATTCCAAACCTAATCAATGGATGCCAGCTCTTAATGATGAAGGCTACGGAAGCTTAATTGATTGGTAGACGTCATCGGTACCTACTATGGTACTATGATCTACTAACCTAATTCTCGAAAGGGATCATTAATGAAATGAGATTTCCAAGAGCTATTCGAACTCTACGCTGTACCTCTGCGTCTATCTTTCAAACAATTGATTTTGACGAAAAATGGTTTTAGGAACCATAACGTCTTTTTTAATATCCATAACCAACCATCACGGAGAGGTTAGCTGAAAAAAAAAATGGATGTGATGCAGTGACTGCGCGTTCTTCGCCCTACATACATGCAGAGGTGCACATTATGGCACGTAATGCCACTGTGTACACCCACTTTTCACAATTTATGTTGTAAGTCCCATGTAATAGGTGGTGAGCTTATTGCCATATACCGGGCACATTTCCAGACTCCGTGCTAACACTGAGAAATTTTCGAAAAACCGAAAAAAGCCCAGTAACACTTCACCCGACCCGGGAATCGAACCCGAGACCCCTGGCGCAGCAGTCGCACTTGCAACCACTCGGTCAACGAGGCAGTCAACGTTCTCCGCCCTCTATCTCGAAAACGGTTCACCGTATAAAAAAAAGATTAAACAAAAGTTGTAGAGAATTTTGTATTCTACAATATTGATATTAAATGAAAACCCCAAAAACCCATAAGAAATGAGATATTTCCAAAAAAGCGCAAACAAAACGATTTTTGGGACCTTTGACCTTAAAATTTAAGAGTTGGTGTCAATATACAAGTACATATATACAAACTTACAGCTGGGTATCTCGCATTCCGAGATTCTTACCTAATTTAGCTTAAATGACTGGACTATGTCGCAATGTCAACCCCTCGACGAAGGTCGACGCGTATATCCCCTTCGTAGATTACAAATTGCAACATACCAATTAATTGATAACCACTTAAACCTTGTTAAGTGAGACATCATCCCACTAATCCAGTATCTCAGATAACCAAATCCCTTGATGTCTCACTTAATGAGGTTTCGCTGTATTTAATATTCACTTGTTGTCTCAGTTATAGAGGTAACTATGATGATAAATCGAAAGAACGAATCCCAGATAAAGAGGGTTGTTTTCCCACTAATAGAGGTAATTTAGTGCCAATGTGTTAGGACCTCAGTATGAGTTCCAGTTGTGGAGGTTTCTCACTTATCCAGGTCCCACTTAACCAAGTTTCACTGTAAATTACACGCGAACCGTCGCTCGCATCGTTCATTTTCATTGGAGCGATCGGGAACGATGGATATAATATGAAGCGTGCAATAATCGCCTTTTATACGAGTAACTGTCGACGTGGAAACTTCAACTACATTGTATAAAACTAAACCTTTCCCAGGAGTGCGGAACTCCGAGAGATGCGTCCATTTACGTAAAGTGAACTCAGGTGGAAATCATGACATTTGATTTGAAGCGAAGCATTTAATAAAACGCTTTTATTAAATCGCATATTGGATTCAAATGTCAGGACGTGTATTTATAGGCAGGTGATATACACGGTGTCCCGTAAGTCGATCTCCAAATGGAAACGATCGGCAAAGTTCCAACTGTCATAAAAAAAAAACCATATAATACTTTCCGAGCCAATTGCGTTAGTATGGAAAAATATGTCATTTTTAGACGAACCAAGTACTTTAGATAATATTTTCATCTTACTTTAAGTGACTGTACTGGAAAATAATGTATCGCGCTAGTAGTGACAAATTTCACTAAAGTTGGCGCATTTAATAAGGATTCTAAAACGGTATACTACTTTGGACATTATTTCTTAAATTAGCACAAATAAATAATTTTCAAGATCAATTTGTTTACCCTTGCTAAAATTTCTTTTAGTATCCTCAAAGGATACCTTATAACCTCGTATCCACTAAACAACACGTTGTACTCGATTTGTCATATATATATCAGTCATATTACTAAAGTACTATGTAGGATAACGTTGGCAAAACTACACACGAAAAAAATAAGATTTGTAGCGACAGAGTTCAAAGACTGGCACAGTGTGTGTGTGTGTGTGTTTTTCGTGGATAACACATTTTTTTTTGTTGCTATTTTTCCGATCATTATACTCATATGAGTAAATTATAATAAATAAGTATATTAAACCTCCTTTATAATATAAATTGTTTTAAAAATAATTGCTTGCTAAAATGGAACGTCAAATGAGAAATTGAAAATGGCGGGAAATTATTAATTGGAAAATTGGTCGATGACTGTGAAAATAAATTGTAATTCCTGAAAAGTTACGGAATTTCATTTGATCTTGAAATAACTATGCTACGGCATTCAAGTATTTGTTAATGTTGTGATTAATTGAGAACCGAACTCCTAGAATATTGGTTACCTTTTGTAGAAAGAATTTTCAGCAATATTATTTTATTAACCATGGTATCTGGGGCAACACGAGCTGGTTCAGGATGTATGCAAGGCCCTTGTATTTACTTTTTAAGCAAAGAATTAACCAAATAATGGTATAATATTGCACCTACCAAGGAAGTACGAATTGCCCCTATGTAAAGACGATGGTTTAGTATTTTAGTAAAATAAATCTATACTAATATTATAAAGCTGAAGAGATTGTTTGTTTGATTGTTTGAACGTGCTAATCTCCGGAATTACTGGTCCGATTTGAAAAAAAAATGCATTTATCGAGGAAGGCTATAGGCTATTAAACATCACGCTATGACCAATAGGAGCCGAGCAGAGCGGGTGAAACCGCGGAAGTAGCTAGTATTTAATAAAATAAATTAAATTAAAACAAGATCAGTCTTTTTATTTATTCTTAAAAATAACTACTGAAGTCTTTCACTACCAATAGAACTGTTGAAGGCAAATAAATCCTCCGCTAATGACCACCACGGCGTTCAATGTGTTAATAGTTAACACCTATTTAGTATTTACCCAGTCTCTATAAAGAACAAGGTATATACAGGTACAGCCAAAGTAATAAAGCTGATATTATATATACTGTCTAGCAATCATATATAACGTCTACTCTATTTAGATTAAGTGATAAATGACATAAAATGCACTTTAACTAGCAATTTTATACAATATCTTCGAAGACTTAGAATAACTAAATAGTAACAAATGATATTGTACTGATTTTTATAACGTCCTTTAACTACATGAAATAAATCGAAATAAATCGATATTTAAAAAAAAACGGTTTCTTTCGGAGCGAATCCCCCAATCTTAATGACAACTTAGATGTTATTTCAATACCACAGATGGGGCCCAGCAGGCCTGATCCGGAGCTGCGGACTACCTAGCGGGTTTAACGGGGCTCCGGCTCGAAAAGCAGGAGAAGGAACAGGGTGGTTTTTAGTCAGTAAGAGTCTGACACTGCCTCTCGCCTCGCCCAAGGCGGGAGATATCATTGGACGATTTTCCCCCTCAAAAAAAAAAGGTGTTATTTCAATGTTTGATTTGTACGTCTGCTTTGGACACAGTTAGATACATAACTTTTATCTGGCATACTAATAAATGCCATGCTTTTTTACTAAGTAAGTATATTAGACACTTGAAATTATCGATTTTTATTATTAATTATTGATTAAATAATTGGTAAAAATGGCCACAACGGAAGCGTTGTTTCACGTCGGTTTTCTGTGAGACCGTGGTATCATTCCGGTCAAGCCGGCCCATTCGTGCCGAAGCATGGCTGTCCCACACTTAGAAATGCTAATGTTGAAATGCTACCCAATTAGTTTAATACCAATATACAATTAATGCATTACGAACTGTGTCAACAGAACAGCAAAACCAAAGCGAACGATAAATAGGTTTTATTCCAGTGCATAATACCTGATATTATTACTTAGTGCCATACAATCATACAAACTACTATGCTATTACGTTTTAGACAAGAAACAATATTTGTTCAAAGAAAACTAATACAAAGCATGTAACTGTTATTTGCAGATGTTACTTTCACAGGGTTCTAAGAAGTATCAACATTATAAATTGGAAAAAATGTTTGTGCTTTTGTTTATTTTAAGGATGTCGTACGATTGCAAATTTACTGAGAAATTCAGATTCTGAGTAGCAACAGCAATCTTAGGGTGCTCTTCCACCAGAGATGGGTCGATGTCTATGTCGCTATGCTACGAAGATGTACCTAATAGCTAAGCTGTCAAACTAGGTAACCGTTTCTACCGAGACTAAGCTAGATAGCCGTGCTATGAAGACGCGCCGCCGCAAAGTAGCTGTGCGAGGAAGATGCGCAGTCCGAGTTTGCGATGTATCGATAGCACATATCTATACAACACATCTTTCCATATAATAACATAGCTTGGTTTTTAATATGGAAAGATGCGTTCTATAATATTAATCAATTAATAAGGTGGAAGCCAAATGTATTTACGGTAACGTAGCATAGCACATCTCTGGTGGAAAAACACCCTTATTTCCAATTAATCATTACTTAGTCTGGCCATAAATACTGTTACACTTAAAAATAAAAAATATTACATTTGAATTTCGAATCTGTAATTTTTATACGATTGTTAATTATGTTTTCTCATTTTGTGACAACCCCAGCGTAACAAATTATTTGTATGTAAATTACGATGAAACCCGTGGCAACACTGTCTGTGTAGCCGTTATCTTTATAGATTTCCTCATATTGTTTGCATTATAATACGAAGAGGTCCTAGATGAAGCCCTCTGTACCTCAACAACTCTTTAATATGCAATACACGATGAATACGGCGCGTAGGTAAAGTTGCCAAAAATTTGGTATCTTTACCCATGTTGTTTTTTCTTTACTACGGCTAAAGTAAGCGTTTGTATATAATGACGATTACGGTACAGTGAGCCAGATAGACTACAATTCTAAATATATAGTTTTGGTTTCTATGCGTCTTATGGGTGATAAAGAGAACCGAATCGCTGCGATTACATTACACAAAGCAGGTATTAGTAAAATGTTTGTGTATCGGAGTATTAATAGGTACAATGAGACTTCCTCTGTTTGTGACAGAAAAAGATCTGGCCGTTCACGTAGTGTTCGTACGAAAAAGGTGATCAAAGCAGTAAGGGAAAGAATTCGAAGAAATCCTGTCCGAAGGCAAAAGATTTTATCTCGGGAAATAAAGGTAGCATATAGAACCATGTCGCGTATTTTAAACACGACTTAGGACTTGCAGCCTGTAAGAGTGCGTACTGGTCATTTCTTAACTGATAATTTAAAGAAGAATAGGGTGGTAAAATCGAAACTACTACTGAAACGGTACGCAAAGGGGTACACAGAAAAATTTTGTTTACGGATTAGAAAATTTTTACAATTGAGCAACATTCTAACAAACAAAATGACCGTATTTATGCTCAAAGCTCTAAGGAAGCTTCCCAATTAGTCGACAGAGTGCAACGTGGACATTATCCGACTTCCGTGATGGTTTGGTGGGGTGTTAGCTATGAAGGAGTGACTGAGCCATATTTTTGTGAAAAAGGTATCAAAACATCGGCACGAGTGTATCAAGAGTATACCAATCTTGAGAAGGTCTTTAAGCCTCTTAACATCACCATGTTCAATAACCAAGTATGGTCCTCCCAGCAAGACTCGGCATAGGTCATATAGCTCCGTCCACGCAATCTTGTTTGGAAGGGAACGTTTCGAACTTCACCAGAGCTGAAAAGACTAGCCATCGTCTAGTCCCGATCTTAATCCACTGGATTATGATTTACGAGTATGGTAAATTTTAGAGAGTACAGCTTACTCTAAACGCCATGATAATTTGCAGTCCCTAAAACAATCTATACGATTGACAGTGAAGAATTTTCCCATGGAAAGAGTGCGTGCTTCTATTGATAACTGGCCTCAACGTTTAAAGGACTGTATTGCAGCCAATGGAGACCACTTCGAATAAGCTTTTTATATTTTTAATTGTTGTATATTTATGTATTAAACTGTCAAAGTAATAAATGTTATTTGCAGTTAAAAAAATATATTTTTCTTTATTACAATATTTATGGCAAGACTAGGTATACCTAACACTTTAGCACGAGTAATGTATCACCTACCATTATCCCCAGGCCGTCGTTAACGGAAAATATCTTATTAACCTTCCTGTGAAATCACTAGAAAGATAGATCAGCCATACAGGAAATAGAAGCCTCAAGGCGTCGGCTGTAAATCCTGGAAACGCTCGAAGTGAAATCAGAAATATACGTTTATATAAGCATAGCGAGCACGCGGATATAGTGGGCAGGGTAAATATAAAACTTAATTAAAGTTAAAGTATACCCAGTTCGAGAAAATGTTTGTATAACACGAAAAATTTAATTATCTCCCATCCCTCATTACAACCATTCGAAAATGCAGTGAAAACTAACGAGGTGCGTGTCGGAAATATTTTTATTCATTATCTCACACTTTTGGGAAAGGTTTTACGTACTTATGACCTGCAAACGAACGTTTTAGAACGGAAGCTGTTTTAACAAGACTGTAGTTTTCGTACAAACTGTATAACGATAATGATCCAACATATTCTCTCTAAGTGTACGAAATACTTGTACCTTTGTATGTCACACAACACTAATTCAGAAGTCAAAGGCTTAACAAGGCGTGCTCAATGTTCGTAGCACTGGCATACACCCACGTACCTAAAGGCACACTAGTGAATGGCAATCTGATATAAAGATATAGATCCTCTATTCAAGGGTTATTACCTACCTTCCACTTATCTAAATCTAGTTAGATCAATTATCTGCGAGTAAACTACTACTAATTATACTCTAAACTTAACAATAATTTTGAAGCTAGTCCTAAATAAAGCTAGGTGTCGAATATCAGGTAACCATGTTGCCAACTGCCTCTCTGAATTGGGGAGGCCTTAATTGATAGGCTCTATCCATAATCACATCTATAGGTGAGCGTAGCGGACCCCACCTACCATAGCAAAGTCTGTCTGCCGCATTCGATTTCATGGCAATGTGTACTGTTACTTCGGGCGCTGCAACTATACTATCGGATATGTACATAGATGGGTGACTGGCTACTTTCGTTACACGAATCAATAAATGTCATGTGCTGTAATTATAGGTTCAATTTAAACATTATTTGGAGCTGAAACAAATTTAATATTACTAGTGGTCGCCTAGTGGTCGAAATTCAACCATATACGATTTAATTTACAATACCACTTAACATACGTTCAAGGATATTTTTTATTTAACTTAAACTCAAACAAACTCTTTTATAAAACTCTTTTCATATGAGACGTGAGAATATCATCGCAATGTCTATCGATTTTGACGTTTTGTCAAATACGATCAGATACTATGCATGTGTGTGTAATGTTTTATTTATTGATTTAATGTACTTTATAAGCATTATTTTTTAAAAATATTAGCGTTCTGCACTTCTCCTACACATAAACTATAAGTGTACCAAATTTTATGCTCCTACGTCCGCGCAATTTTCGTAAAATGCGGTCCAAAGTTTTTGCATCACGTATTATATAGATTGATATCAAGGGTTTTTTTTTATTTATTTACATTTGTTCTCCACGGACTTTTGGTCCGTGCCTTTGTCATACAATTTGTTTTTTTTTTACAATAAATCTCATCAATATGGTTCGTTGCACACTACAATTAACCACAATTATTTTCCCAGCCGTGGTTTTAAAAACCTGTGCGCCTGAGTTGTCTCAGGCGACCATACCAGCATGGCATACCAGCTCGATGCGCTAGAACACATCGAAAGGCGTGCCAAGAAACTCATCAATGATGATGCGCTTGTGGAGGCCCGGCTTCAAAGCCTCGAACACAGGCGTAAGGTTGCAAGCCGTTCCGTTTATTACCGGATACATTTCGGAGAGTGTGCGGGGGAATTGCACAACTTGATTCCCCCTATTCCTTTTCATCATCGAACCACAAGACAATCGGCGAGGCGTCACCGCTTCATGGTAGATATCCCACCCACTCGCACGAAGCGCTTCGCTTCAAGCTTCCTTGTGCGAACTGCTAGGGAGTGGAACTCTTTGCCGGAGTCTGTGTTTTCTGATGGGTATAACCTGGGTGTCTTCAAGGCCCGAGTGAATAGGTTGCTTATGGGCAAACGTGCTCCACGTAGGCCGCATCATCACTTACCATCAGGTGAGATAGCGGCCAAACGTCGACCCAATAAATGTAAAAAAAAGAAAAAAATTATAACTACAAAAACACTTACGTATTACTTAACATATTTGTTTTTTTATTCACTAATTAAGTTTACCGGCGGCTCTGCCAAGTCAGTCCACCGGCGCGCTGGAAGAGTCGACCTGCCCCAGCAGAAGGCACTCGTTCACGAGTATGACGTGTGTGTCAGCAATTGGTCCGGTCAACAATTTGTTGGGAACGGAACAACCCAACACACAGCGTCACCGTCTGTAGGACATTTAGGGCAGGTGACCCGGTTGTGGCCATCGACCCCTTTGTGGCCATTGGGCCTTCAAATATTTATATCTAAGGCATGGACAAATAAATTACTCTGTGATGTACAGAATTTAAAATACAAAATATTGGAAACACTGATACTGTAGACAGCTTTGATGTGTCAAACTTCACTTCGATGCAACAAGTCATTATGAGGGTAAAAGTTTAGTTTAGGTTGTTAAGATCTTAACAAAAAGGTGAGCGGGTGAGGATTCAGTTTTTATTTTTTAAATCTTTGCTTATTTTTTGGATGTTTATGTTAATACTACATGAAGAATATATTGTCTAAGTGGAACGAAAGTTCTTTTGTCGCCATATGTTTCTGAAGTGAGGTTATGAGAAAGTGGCCACTAATGGAGACAATATTATGAATTTCTCCATCTTTGGTCACATGGCGCACTTCTGGCCATTTATCGTACTTATTTATTTTATCGTGGATTTTTTCCTTGGCTTTACATAGTTATCAACAAATACATATTTTTCATTTTCAGAGATGTAATAAAATGTCTTCACACAAAGGTCAATTTACTTGGCAGCTTTTACCAACCTCATATAAATGTTGATCTCCTTATTAAGTTAAATTCAAGTGAAGTAATAATATTTCATATTTTCCTAACTAAATAAAAACCATTGTTTGTAAAATGTGCAATTTAATTAATAAATTTTGATTACTTTATTTTTATTTTTTTTGGTGGCCGGAACTGGCAGGAATCTTGCCAAAAATGGCACAAACTCCCATTTGTTTTTCTAGTTTATACAAATATTTTTCTATTGGATTTTCTTTCACAAAAACTATAAGTTAAGAAAGCCTCAAAGTCGACAAATTCTTATAATGGCCATAACCGGGTCACCCGCCAATATGTGTGCATGACGCCTCAGCCCTTGTCGCGTGGGCTGACTTCAACAGAGCTTACAGAAGTCAAAGAGTTAACAATTATGTATGTAGTAGTTATGTTTGTATGTACTTATTGACGCTTTCCGCATACACATTACCTCCTGTTATATAAATATATATTTTGGTCCAAGGACCACTATCCCAGAGGGCGAGTGAGCAACTGCCGCGTCTCTGTGTTTGATGGCCATTTTTAGGTTGTGGTCCATAATCTTATGGTCGCTCTCATCAGCCCTCCTGATCAATTTGCTTATCGCGTCATCGCAGTTGTCCGTGTAGTAGATATAACTATGTGCATGCAACTACTGCATGTGGTACGTTCGTCCAGTGAAAGCTCTCCGATACTTGAGTGGACTTGGATACATTTTTCCTGAAAGGTGACGCAATGAGTCCAGTAACTGAGCATATGGCTGTTGTTATTGTCCACATTCTGCCTCAGGACTCTAGTTTTTTATTCTCCCTTTCGCTGGCCCGCTGTTGTTGTTGCAGAGCGCTTTGTTGCAAACATTGTTGCTGTAAACACTCTGAGCCGCTTGGAGAATCCACCCTTGGCTGGCGCTGTACTGACCTCTTGAGGAAGCTCAAGTCACCCCTGTCCTCGTACACGATGGCTTCATGATGTTCCGAGGCCCTGATACAGTCCATAAGGTCTGCCGTTTTCCGCCACATACTTCTTCAAAATAAGTTATCGAGTGGAAGCTGGAATCAACAGCTTCGATCCAACAGTTTGATGTCTGGCACCGCGTCATGCAAAGCATCGCATGCATGTTTTGGATGTGCTGCCATTAGTCTGGGAGGCTAGGCCCGGTGAAATAGTGAGCCATTTGCTATTCCTCTTTTCGCAGAAGGCTATCCCCAGTCTTTCGCTGCTGGTGTTTATGAATAGGGCCACACCTCGCAAACGTCTTCCTTTGATGCTGCGTTCTCCATGTATTTGCCACCCATTGATTATGATCGGCTCATTGGTACGAGGGGTCTCGGTTACTGCCGTGGTAGTAGTTAGTTGATTCTCCAAGGTTGCTATTTGGTGTCTATTATTTAATGTACTGTTTCTTTCAGCTGCCCTGCTAAAGATAGTGTCTATGTATGTACTAGTCGAGTTCCTCGTCAAAACATTACGTGAGTAAGCCGATAACATAATAATTAATTTAGTATGTCTCACGAAAGTTACAATAAAATCAGTGTCTATGTAGCTCAGGAAGTGCGGTTTTTTTACTTTATCAGCTAGAATGGCACTCAGATTGTAGATATCTAGATTTGTATCTATTTGAATATCTAAGCTGGTTCTAGCGGCCAGAAAACGAGGACAGTCGAGAATAATGTGCCATACAGACTATCATATGGCTAAATCGCATTCGCAACGCGCACTTTTTTTTATCAAGGGCTTTATATCACGGGCCCTTTA
Organism: Spodoptera frugiperda; assembly: GCF_023101765.2. NCBI lineage: Eukaryota > Metazoa > Arthropoda > Insecta > Lepidoptera > Noctuidae > Spodoptera > Spodoptera frugiperda. Next base: position 17,245,079 of record NC_064236.1, read on the forward strand.
TAGATGATGTGTAATTATCACGACTTTGAAAAAGCTTGCTTAGTTCGTCCAAATTTTCAACCAAGAAAATGGTAAGATACTTAACGGGTAGTGAAGCTGATGATGATGAAGATGCATGCAGTATACTCGTACATATTCAAGTAAATCTTGTTAAGATCCAGTGCTGAAGTCAACTTGGTTTAGAATATACCGAAAAAATACAAGTCTTAGAGATGGACAAATAAATACAGCACAAATTGCATAATGGCGAAAGAATGTTATTTAAAGAAGAATTTAATTAAGTTAAAATATCAAAATGTGTTACAAAATGTCATAAATGTAGCTCGAAGTTAATGAAATAAATGTCGGCGCAGTGAACGCGCTGAGCTGTCAATAAATGACAATATCTTGGCGGGCGCCATGCGACACTGAAATAAATGTGTTCATTCGTAACAAAGTGAAAAGTTTATTTTTAAATACAACAACGTATGATGCAGGGATTTTTTTTTCAGGGTGGATAATCATCCATTGACTTCTCTCGCCAGGGCAAAGCGAGAGGGAGTGTCAGACTCTTACTGACTAAAAACCACCCCGTTCCTTCTCCTGCTTGTCGAGCCGGAACCCCGATAAACCCGCTAGGTAGTCCGCAGCTCCGGGGCAGGGATAGTTCTAAAGTAGAAAGGTTCAACTCTTGACACAAAAGATAATTATGATTTCTAAATATTTTATGTTACTGCTTACCTATAAGATGGAACCCTAATGTTTTATTTTCTTGTGCTTATTTTCTTAAATTTTCTTGAGAGTCTGAACTCTGAACGTATTAATTTTCCAATTAAGACAAGGTTAGAGGTATAAAATATCCTATAGAGAACCGTCCGCCGTGTTGAGAGCAACGTCGTCGAGAGTTTCAAGAGCTATCTTACTGCGCCCTGATAAAATCTAAAGGGTGCATAATGTGGCATCTTCACCTTGCAATGTCAAACTATCATATATTTTACATCAATACTTCATCCAAGTATTAAAAAGAGCTTATAACGTCATTTTTAAAGATGATGAATGAGCTATTTGTTAATTTCAAGAAGTTAGAACATGTTTTTTTCGGAATACATCAATATCTCTACGTGCAAGACCGCAACATATAGCATCTAAGAATCGAGATATTGTTACCACTATGTTCGTGTTAAAGTCGGTAAAGTTAAAGTCGCTCTTAATATTCTTGAACATCAGGATTTACACTTCAAGTAAAGTGAAAACCGCACTCGTAAGATATAGGAACCAAGTTTGGAAGTTTGAAACTTTAATGTTTTATTCGTTGGATGCATGTATCTATGTTAGTTCTGAATTTCATATAAATGGTCGTACATTTCTATTTTATTTATCCTTAGTACAAGATTGTATGGTCTTAAAACTGCACGGTAGTAGAGATGATTAAAAATTGATATCTCCCTGGGCCAATTGAAACCGTCGCATTGTGTGGGAGCAGACAGCTACCACAAACAGGGAACGGCGGGAAAGTCGGCTCAACACACTCACATCTACCCGTCCATGCGTCCTTTATAAGCCCTGTTCACAAACTACGTTTTTCGAGAGAAATTGCAATTTCGTGTCGTTTAAAATTGTCGTTCGAATTCATCCCTTAAACAAGAGTGTACAGAACCTGTAATATTAGAACAGGTACCTAGCATAGCAGTTAACATTTGTTATAATCCTTTTAATACACTTTCAGCACATAGCGTTTTAGATCAAAGCGTTTGAATGGAATAATCTGGTTTTTTTTTTAATAGAATGCATTCTTTCACTATTGTGCACTAGCGTTCGTTCGCACTATCCGGATTGTTACGATTTAATCCAGGCCATGGACATTTTATTCAAATCCGTTTATCCCTATTAACACATATACCTACAGGCTGATACATGTGTATATCGTATACATAGGTTCGCTGCACGATTGCCTACACGTTAAACAATACAAACAATCATGGAACCGTTCCACCTGGACTGGACAGCACATTACCTGTCACTTCGATGCCTTTCATCATCATAACAGCAAAACCTTACAACGTTTGCCTTTTGAATAGGTAATGCAGCTGCAATCTAGGTCTAGAATTTTAAATGACTTATGGACTTACCTTTGCTCTTTTAAATCGGTAAGCACCAAATAAATCGGCGATTGTTCTATTATGCACCTAATGACTATGATGTACTGTGTTGTGTCTTGTAATAAGTCCAATATTAATTAAAATGAAGTATTATCTTTAAAATGAAGTATCTATACTTCATTTCTTTCACACTAGATCTGCTTATTTCAATAAGCACTTATAAATTAATTAGGAACGAAGGGTTCGAGATTGAGGTACACGTATGTTGTTACAGGAGATATTGTATGGCGGCGTGAGTACCCGGCAGTTGTAGGATTATACTTGCCGCTATTCCTGGCAACCAGTGTGTGAGAAAGGAGAATAATTGCGATTAATTAGAGTACTTATTTGATTGTTGGAAATTTATTTTAAAATCACGACAGATTTCTTACGTTTTCTGGAGTTTTCACAATGATGTTAGTAGTTTGACTTATTTCATTTAAATCATATTCTGATTTATAAAGGGCGCCTAACGCTTCGTATATAATCGTAACAATTTTACTTAAAGATACACAACCAAATCATATTTGTTCCCAACATATAAATACCCATAAAATTAACAGGAAATTTTTGGAGGAAAAATAACAATGTTTTAAGAAAACAATAAATTGGGATATACCTATAGTTTCTTAAGTTGTATGGTCTTCCATTATTGTACACCGTTTACACGTGCGCGAACTCAGAAATGGGTCTTGAAAGCTAGACACTAACAAAACGTCTAACGCTTTGTAACAAAGAAAAAAGTTAGTCCGCATTTCTGAACTCCAGCCGAACATTACATTTGAAGGAAAGTCATATACAATCCAACTTAAGTATTGACCTCAAGAAAAAGTTAACGGACGTCCAACATAGTAGTGTAAATAATTAAATATACTCATAAAAATGAAAAATGCGACACGTGTAAGCTTGTTCGAGTTCCACGTGTTATGCATCAATCAGTAGTTCAGTTGGCTCAATCATTCTCCATTATAAACCTATCGTTCAATTTTTAAAGTCTCGACAAATGTGAACCTGTTTGCCCACGTCATTTCGCCGCTGTAGTCAGACACGATGAAATTAATCATCATGTAACGAGAAGTGTTCCGCCCGGCCTTACACGAGGTCCGATGACTATACACACGTGTATTGGCGTATTTTTTAATGTCCTATCGATAGACAACCATCACGGAAAGGTTAGAAGAAAAAAAATTTTTTTTGAAGAGATGCATTGACCGCGCCCTCTCCGCCCTCTATCTCGAAAACGGTTCACCGTATAAAAAAAGTTTACACAAAAGTTGTAGAGAATTTTGTATTCTACATTATTGGTATTAAATGCAAATACCAAAAACCAAGTAAGTAATGAGATATTTCCAAAAAAGCGCAAAAAAACGTTTTTTGCGACCTTTGGACCTTAAAATTTAATAGTTGCTTACACCCTACCATATGTAGGTTTTGAGACAAGTTTTAGGGGGTCAATATACAAGTATATACAAAATTACAGCTGGGTATCTCGAATTCCGAGGTGAAATACTAAATTGACTGGACTAATAGATTGATTTGTCCATCGCATGAAAACACAAGTCTTGTACTTATACCTACTTGTGTTTTCATTCTCGTTTTATAATGTTTAGTCTATTGCAGACGTGCGATGACAATGACCAAGTCGTTTTTATTACAAACTTAAAATAAATGTAATATTGATATGATAACAATTTACATAATAACTTATGACAGAAGGTCCCTAAGTAGGAACTAATTAAAATAACCGATTTGGTTACATGGATCTCACAACTTTTTACGGTAGGAAAACTGAGGTGCGAAACTTGGTTTTTACAGGATGTTTTGATGATGTTTAATTTACCTTTTATATGAGTACCTATACACATTGTTCTCTTAAACATATAGTCTGTTTTTTTGTAAGTCTAAACAAATTTTCAGAAGTCAATTTTTTTACAGTTTATTGTAAAATAAAAATACAAAGAAACTAGGCAATTATATAGTAAGTGTCAGTCTCTTGTTTGTTACCCGACTGCGCCAGAAGGAGGTTTATTTATTTTATCAGAAGAAGTATAGTTTTGTTTTGGTTTTTGAAGATTTAACTAATAAAATCTATAATAAAAGTAGATTTTGATATTTTTAACTGTCATTTTCTTACCACTTTCTAGAAAGTACAATCCACCTATACAATCCTGGGACTATCCCGTAATTAACTTTAGATAATCCCGAAATCCCGGGATCGAATCCTTTAAACACGAGACACATTAGTGCTTGCTCAATATTTAAAGAAGCAGAAAAGTCGCCAGACATATCGGTGTTTATTTTTATATGGGTATTCTAAAAATTACAAATCTTGGATATATTTCGTTAGCGTAAAACCTCTTATTTTTGAATTGTTATCTTTGTCCTTTCAGAGTTGCCAGCGACAAAACTCACATTTGTCCACATTGCCATATGCTTGCATATAAATGATATTTATTTTTGCAAATAGGTTATAATGTAACTCTTTTACACGTCAATTTCTTAAATAACTAGATGAGGCCGGTTTCCTATCGGAATACCCTGAGAAGAAATGCCCAAACAAACTCAGAGGGCATAGTCTCTTTTTAAGTCCAAACAAAATCAATTAAAGATGTCGGAGAACCGTGTAAATTGATTATGTAGTGGTCTTTTGAGAAAAGAACCACAACAGTTTGAGCGGACCTGTTCAGGTGGCAGCATGCATGTGTCAGTTTACAATTAGCTCAGCTGACGGCTGTTGCTGAATGATCCGAGGAACAATACCAACCAAAAGAACATTTGTGTACGGTTTTACTACTCATTCGTGTATCTTTAATAAATACATTAAGTTATAAATATATATCTTGTCATACATATATGCTGTGCCGAAACTGCAATTAAAAAGCTGCAACGGCCGCTTGCTCCTGTCCGCGGCCACAGGACTAACTATCGATCGATGAAAAAACTAAAGTGCAATGACACCAAAAATGTGCCATACATCATAAAGTGAAATGTTATTTATCTAAATATTTTCAACGTTGACGAAAACCACGCTTTTCATTTCTAGTAGGTAACGTGTTTCGAACATATTTCCAAATAAATTATCTTTGCCATTTTAGCCAATAAATCTTAATCGACGTTACTCGCAACATGTAATTAAGAATTTCTATCAGATAGCTGATGGATTTTAAAATTTAAAAAAAAAACAAAAAAGAAGGATTCACATCGTCAAAGGGCAACCCACAAAACAATATAGTTTTATTTGATCATTCCCGCTCGCAATATGGAGAAGCTTTTAATTTTTTGATACAATGGAACAAAAGTCCCAAAATGCTCGGACCGCAGTTTTAATTACAACCTGACTGTCCCTCAGCCGATTGTATAGGAAGCGACAGAAGAACTTCCGGCTAAATGGAGAATAATTGTTTTGTACGGCACGACAGAATAGGTCAGTTCCCAGTATTTAATGAATCGAATTTCGTCGAATGTATGGCGACGAACGCTTATGCTACGAGTACTACGCGCGTAGGCCGCTACGCCGTAGTTTGTGGGCAGCAAGATTTCGTTGTCAATTTAAACTTCGTACAGTATTATGATGTTAATGTAAAGCATTACGAAGTGTAAATACATTAATACTACATTATTTACATTAGCAACCACAGCCTCTAACCAAACCCTGCCGGCTGCATAGGGACGTGTTCGTTAGCGCGCAGCTTTTTTTTGAGGGGGAGTATCATCCAATGACTTCTCTCGCCTTGGGCTAGGCGAGAGGGAGTGCCAGACTCTTACTGAATAAAAACCACCCTGTTCCTACTCCTGCTTTTCGCACCGGACCCTTATGAACCGGTATGAACCTTTTTAGTTTGCGGGAAGTTTCAGTCATCTCAGTATTTCGGAAAATTAGTAGAATTTTAGTTTTTACGAAGAAAAATATCAATTTCTTTATTGGGGAGTTGAATTATGTTTCGTTGGTATTGTAACAGCGTTTATAAGAGAGAAGATTTAACTTAGCATTCAGAGAGTCTTTGTTATTGTTGTGATTGAGAAATTTTTACAAGCGAGGCCTTGTGTATTCACTATCATTATATCATCACATCGAACCACATCTTTAAAAATGAAAATTTAATTTTCATTTTAGTATTTACTAAACCAAATTTTACCATACAAGTACTAGGTAAACAAAGCGTCTCATGTACCTATACGCACCACCGCCGCGCGATTCATCATGAGCTAGATATAGGTACTAGGCGATCAGATTAACAGAAAAAGGTTTTATAAAACAAGTTTCGTAATATTAGCGAGTGGCCCCTCGTAGTATTGTGACAAGTTTATTATCATTTGAAATCAAGAACTATGCGATACCAAGTATTTGGTACCAATTTTTTTTTATGTATTTCAAGCTGAAATCTCGTAGAGATTCTATTCAACCTGTAGGTATTCTTCAGCGCTTCTTGATGTATATGGTCATTTTGTTACACGTTGTATAACCACTCTAACGTCCGGCCCGCGCGACCGTTTATCTCTCTAACGTCCAGCCGCGCACGGCATCCGAACCGCGCGCGACTCGCAAGTTCGTCGTAACAAAAAACCTATATAGCTACTGAACCGTAATGCCTAGAATAAAGAAAAGAATACCAAAAAAAAGATTGAAGAATACTGATCAATCTTAACGATTTTTTTAAATCTTTAGTTAATCTTTAAAATATAATAAAACGGGTTAAACATGAAACACAGAAAAAAAATGAATTATTTCTACCTTTTTAGAATATACGGCACAACTATTGCATATTTTATCAATAAAATATTTTTACAACAAACTAGACTCATTACCCTTTCTTTTGATGTATATATGATTATATTCGGTTAACTCTAAGTATTGTAATTAAATCGAAAGAAAACACTACTCGTAATTTTACACATCAAAAAACCTGAGGAACACATTGACATTATTATGGAATCTTCAATGAATTTAGTATATTTCTCTTTGAAAAATGTATTATTTTGCTTATTACGAAATGTATTTCGATATTTTATATACTATTGTAATGCAAAGTATGTAAAATATGTATAAACAAAACTAAAAGTGGCCAACACCAGACCGGCCATTTTTTCGAAACAACAATCGTTTGAAGTTAAAATTAGACTAGATTTATCAGCTAAAACTGTGATATTTATACATCATCGTAAAGCACAAATCTTCTAGTTTATTTTGATGTATAACACTTGCAAGATAAATTAAACAAAACTGTAGTATTTACGACATAATTGTTGGAACTCACAAAAACACTTCAAAAACGAGTCAACTAACTTTAAAAATTTATATTTTGTTTGTCAAAGCATATTACAACGCCATGTCTTATTTTTTCGTCGAACAATTTATTCAGCTGTATAGATAATCAGTCAAAACTCACCAAACAAGACCGTATTTTAAACTAGAGGGAGTTAAACAGAACTCGTCACTTTGGAAACTATAGTATCCATGGACGTATGACGCTCCTTTTTTTGGATACCGTGCTATCCATGGACGTTAGAGTGGATAACCGAATTTACATTAAAAGTATAATTGAAGTTTTTTACTCAGTTATAGAGATAATTTTCTACTAGTCATATTTAAACTGTCTACTGGTAATACCGGCAGTACTACTATTAAAGCTCACTACGGCATTACAAAGCATTTGAAATCTTATATCTACACTCGCGACCAACCAAATCGACTCAACCTACATGTGCTAATTCGTAGATGTTTTCTTAAAAAACTACTGAATTGTTTTTAAAAACCGATATACCATTAGAAAGCTTCAACTTCAGCTTTATATTGGTACCATTGTTATAAAAATTGGTTGAGTATTCTTGTAATTAAAGGTAGTCAAGTCAAAATGGACGAAAAGGTATTCACGGAAAGTTTCGGGAGTACCGTAAAACATGGCAACTTTACCATATTTTGGAACAAAATCGAAATATATTTTTAACCATAAGACGCATAGAAACCAAAACTATATATTTAGAATTGTAGTCTATCTGGCTCACTTTACTGTAATCGTCATTATATACAAACGCTTACTTTAGCCGTAGTAAAGAAAAAACAACATGGGTAAAGATACCAAATTTTTGGCAACTTTACCTACGCGCCGTATTCATCGTGTATTGCATATTAAAGAGTTGTTGAGGTACAGAGGGCTTCATCTAGGACCTCTTCGTATTATAATGCAAACAATATGAGGAAATCTATAAAGATAACGGCTACACAGACAGTCGGGAAAGTTGCCACGGGTTTCATCGTAATTTACATACAAATAATTTGTTACGCTCGGGGTTGTCAAAAAATGAGATTTTTTTTATGACATGTATATTTAAAAAAAAAATTATAAACCTTAAACCTAAAGTAAAAAAAAGCATAAATATCTGACAAAAATATTGTTCCCTTTTAAACTAAATTAAGTTCTAAAATTTTAAGTATTTATGTTTAAAATTGTAAAAAAAGGCTACAAAATAATGTTTAACCTTTTGACTTTTGAATTTTTTGACTTCATTATCTCCATAACTAATTTTAACATTACTTTCGTATACTTTTTATATTGTCTAGCTCCGAGTTTTCTGCGGTTTTGTTACATGTGAGCCATTTTGGCTCTAAAACAAAAAGTATTATTAAATACATTATAACTTATCATCCAGGATATTCACTATTATGCTGGGAAATTTAGGTATTCGAAAATGGTTACATACACACAAACAAGGAAAAAAACATTTATTGCCAACCCTAACTGTAGGTAAAGTTGCCACAAAGCAGGCCGTGGCAACTTTACCTAACCTGTGTCAACATTACCGAAGCGATTATTTATCAATAAATTAAAGAAAAAGCAATTGCTGACATTACAACAGTAATCCCAACTATATTATACATACAAGATCAAAATTTCACTCACCTGTGACAAATAATTTAGGCTCTGTGAGCACAATTTAGGAACTACTAACTTTTAGCACATTTTCACGCACTAGCAGTAGCACATAGCAGTCTTACGTCTACGCAAAATATAGTAAATATTTCCTTTTAAAGTCTAAAAAATACTACTATTACAAAACAGAATTCTAGTGGGTAGATTTTTAGATAAATGAGTTTATACCGAATACCTATAGTATGGTAAAGTTGCCAAGGGTCTGGTAAAGTTGCCATAGTTTACCGGTACTTATTTTAAAAATAAAGAGAAATTTGGTACATTTACATAATAAAGTTTTATTTATTAATATTTGGTGTTGCCACCTCTAGCTCTAATGAGAGCTTGTAGCCGATTCCTCATCGATCTGATCAAGTTTTTTTACAGTGTCTTGAGGTATTGCGTTCCACTCCTCTAATAAAGCCGTCTTCATTTGATAGGCGGTTGAAGGTGCTGGATTTCTGGACCGGACTCTCCTCTTGAGTTCGTCCCACAAGTGTTCAATTGGATTCATGTCCGGGCTAAGCGCTGGCCAATCCATTGTTCGTATTCCCATTTCCTCCAGAAACTCTTGTGTGATACGAGAAGTGTGACAACGGGCATTGTACAGCAGGCAGGAGAATATCATTGATATACCGATCAGCTGTCAGTCCTCCTCCTCGGCCTCCCCCGGGCACGAAAACGAGCTCGGTTTTCCCTTCCAGGGAAATACCAGCCCACATCATACAGGATCCGCCACCGTATGCCACTGTTTTAGTGAAACAGCACTGGGCAAATCGCTCTCCCGGACGCCTGTATACCCGGCCTCGCCTGTCACTACCGTGCAGACACATTCTGCATTCGTCAGTAAATAAGACTGGCCTCCATTGTTCTATGCTCCAATCGAGTTGTTCTCGGGCAAATTGAATGCGCGCTTGCCGATAGCGGGTCGTCAATTTCGGGCCTGTGGCAGGCCGTTTAGAGGTGAGATTGGCTTCCTTCAACCGTCTTCGTACTGTCCACTCGCTGACAGCCACTCCTCGAACTCTTCTGAGTTCCTGTTGAACATCGACACCGGTCAAGTGACGATTTCGTAATGAGGTTGAAATAATAAAACGGCCGTCTCTCTCCGAGGTGGACCGGTGGCGGCTTATTCTTGGTCTTCGATTAAAGGCACCAGTATCTTGATACCTTCTGTAAACTCTTGATACTGCAGATTGGCGCAAACTCAGCTGAGCAGCAACTCTTCGCTGACTAAGTCCTTGTGCCAGTAGAGCAACGACTTGAGCGGCTTCTTCTGGTGTCGTATCCATATTTTTTGTAAATAAAATGAAGCGTTTTTGCGGAGATGTGTACGATCAACTTTCGATAAGCCACAGATAAAGTTAACCTTAAAAAAAAAAGTTTTATAGGGGTAGTTTGTATTATAACTCGTTGGTGCCGTAGTGAGCAAATATTCTTGTCCGCTGAATTAAGTTTTTTTTAAAAATGCTGATACAATTTTTATAATAATGGTACCAATATAAAGCTGAAGTTGTAAGCTTTCTAATGGTATATCGGTTTTTAAAAACAATTCAGTATTTTTTTAAGAAAACATCTACGAATTCGCACTTGTAAGTTGAGTCGATTTGGTTGCTCGCGAGTGTAGTTAGATATAAGATTTCGAATGCTTTGTAATGCTTTCTAACTAGGTATAAGATTAACTGCAGTAATAAATGCACGATGCATAACCCAGACTGCTCCAAAAGCCGTAATTTAAAATGCGACAGAATACCTGTCGCGACATCTTTGTCGTGAATGGAAAGATGAAAGAGAGGATTATAAAATGGCAAAGTATTGATTCATGAAAAGGTACAGAGAACAATACTTCATCTATCATATTACATCAAAAATACCTTGTTGACTCCATAAAATATTAGCTTCCTAATCGAAGACTAGAAATACTAGTTGGCTTGAAAACTTAAAATGAAACTTTAGATATTCGATTCCAGCATCTTGGTATCGTAGAATCGATTTATCAAATAACTTATGGACAGATAGACATACACTGATCTATTTCAATTTCTATACTGCATAAAGTCTTAAATTGAATAGCCAGTATTCAGAACGTAGTTTCATAAATAATAAATTATCCGTTTCGTACAGTTTCCAAGTTTAGCATCAGTAGAATGAAACTGACCGAACGAACGGATTTGTCGATAATCTTTTATTTGTAAGCAGTGATAGGAATAGATAGTGCTTAATAGCCTTAACTTTGAAGAACAGAAAAAAGAAACGGAGACTTTCTTATACTATATTTTTTTTCCGAACATATGCCCGGACAACGCCTAAATAAAAAAATTAAAAAAAAAAGTTTTTTTGGAATAAGTTCGTGTTGTTTATACGTTCCACGTTTTTAAAAACAATTGTTAGTTTTTTTCAATATACACTTGAACTTTAGAAATCTCAACAAACATGACCAAGAGCTTGCTAGAGAGCAGATAATGTATGTGTCGTGAATTATTAATAATTACTACTAAAAGTAATAAATTTCGATCGATTATCCACATTAACCAAAACATGTGGTTATCATTAATAATTTTATAAAATTTGTTATGAATTATTGTTGTATTTATTTAAAATACTCTAAAATTATATTTTTAAACATTACTTATAAAATATAAAAAACAAAATAACATTTAAAAATATAAAAATAGGAGTCGACCAGTAGCGGGAGCATGGTCCAAGCTATCGGTGGTTAGGGCTCCAGAGTCAGAAACCTCCTCACAATTCCTGCCGTTTCGAGGAGTACTGCCTTCTGCATCAGGCCCTTGATCCGTCCACCCATCGCCAGCCTCCTAAGATGGATGTCGAGGCTTTTAGGGATCAACCCATTGCCCGACACGACTATCGGCACAATGATAGCCGAATCCACATTCCACATGTCGACAACCTCGTGAGCCAAGTCAAGATATTTTATTTGTTTATCTTTCTCAGCTTTCACGAGGTTCTCGTCATGGGGGATGGTGACACCGATTATCATCGTGCGCCGCCGAGTGATTCAAAATTAGGTAGACAGGTACTAGGCGATCAGATTGACAGAAGAAATGTTTCGTAATATTAGCGAGTGACCCCTGTAGTGTTGTGACATGTTTGTATGATTTAAAATCAAGAAACATGCGATACCAAGTATTTGGTACAAAAATTTTTTTAATCGTATTTTAAGCTGAAACTTCGTGTAGAGACTCTATTCAACCTGTATTCATCAGCGCTTCTTGATGTATATGGGTATTTTGTTACACGTTGTATATAATTATTACATATATGTAATTTACAATAGTTACCGTAAAACATGGCAACTTTACCATATTTTGGAACAAAAATCGAAATATATTTTTAACCATAAGACGCATAGAAACCAAAACCATATATTTAAAATTGTAGTCTATCTGGCTCACTTTACTGTAATCGTCATTATATACAAACGCTTACTTTAGCCGTAGTAAAGAAAAAACAACATGGGTAATGATACCAAATTTTTGGCAACTTTACCTACGCGCCGTATTCATCGTCTAGTGCATATTAAAGAGTTGTTGAGGTACAGAGGGCTTCATCTAGGACCTCTTCGTATTATAATGCAAACAATATGAGGAAATCTATAAAGATAACGGCTACACAGACAGTCGGGAAAGTTGCCACGGGTTTCATCGTAATTTACATACAAATAATTTGTTACGCTCGGGGTTGTCAAAAAATGAGAAAGTTTTTTATGACATGTATATTTAAAAAAAAAAAATTATAAACCTTAAACCTAAAGTAAAAAAAAGCATAAATATCTGACAAAAATATTGTTCCCTTTTAAACTAAATTAAGTTCTAAAATTTTAAGTATTTATGTTTAAAATTGTAAAAAAAGGCTACAAAATAATGTTTAATCTTTTGACTTTTTAATTTTTTGACTTCACTATCTCCATAGCTAATTTTAACATTACTTTCGTATACTTTTTATATTGTCTAGCTCCGAGTTTTCTGCGGTTTTGTTTCATGTGAGCCATTTTGGCTCTAAAACAAAAGGTATTATTAAATACATTATAACTTATCATCCAGGATATTCACTATTATGCTGGGAAATTTAGGTATTCGAAAATGGTTACATACACACAAACAAGGAAAAAACCATTTATTGCCAACCCTAACTGTAGGTAAAGTTGCCACAAAGCAGGCCGTGGCAACTTTACCTAACCTGTGTCAACATTACTGAAGCGATTATTTATCAATAAATTAAAGAAAAAGCAATTGCTGACATTACAACAGTAATCCCAACTATATTATACATACAAGATCAAAATTTCACTCACCTGTGACAAATAATTTAGGCTCTGTGAGCACAATTTAGGAACTACTAACTTTTAGCACATTTTCACGCATACATTGTGACGGCCATTACTGGCATAATAGCAGTCTTACGTCTACGCAAAATATAGTAAATATTTTCTTTTAAAGTCTAAAAAATACTACTATTACAAAACAGAATTCTAGTGGGTAAATTTTTAGATAAATGAGTTTATACCGAATACCTATAGTATGGTAAAGTTGCCAAGGGTCTGGTAAAGTTGCCATAGTTTACCGGTATATATATATACAATGTGATAGGCGTGGGACTTCTAACCCGTTAAGGCTGAGTACTACATCTAATTTTAGCGACAAAAAATATAATATGGGGAGTTGAACCCCTAATTGAAAATATTGCAAAATTGTGATTTTTTCGGTAAAAATAATTCACAAATGATTTTTTTTCTCACCAAAACATTATCAAACATATGAAAAAAGTAATGAATTAGTTAGCCAAGGTTATTAGCTACCGTTTGTCGTTTTTTTTTTGTTTCTACGACGCATACAACCTTTGATATCAAAAAAAGTAAAAAAAATATTAAAATAGCCATAACTTTTAGGGGGAGGGGATTCGACCACTTCGACCCCCGACTTTTGTCGATAAAATTAGGTGTAGAACTCAGCCTTAACGGGTTAGAAGTCTCGCCCCTATCACATTGTATACATACATAAGTAATGATTGTATATATATAAGTAAAAGTATATTTATATAAGTAATAATTTTCAATTAATCGGATTTACCGTAACATATATACTGCTAAGGATGAAGAAGAAGGAAAGCCTCTGTTTCTTTTGTTTGTGCTCTCTCAAAGTTTTAGGCTAACAAGCACTACCTATTCCAATCACTGTTTCTAAGACTTAAAATTGTGAAGTATGTTTATATGTTTTTTAATGTTGTCATCGGCAAAACGCCATTTCGGAATCGAGCTATTGGTAGGGACTTGGTACGTCTACTTATGCACAAAGAAATCTGCATACATTTGGATGGTCGATTCGACGCTATCATATACTAAACTAGTTATTACAAACACAATTCCACATATCAGTTACAGAATTTTAATCTTTGAATAGGCCTTCCTCTTCTACTATTAAGACGGAAAATAAACATTGTAACAATCTACTTTAGCAAAAATAAAGCTAAATCATGTTTCACATCTCACAGGCCTTTGACATAAAGTAAACCAGAGCCGACCAAGCAATACTCTTTAAAAATTAAATTCTCTGACATGTAACCGTGCGCTAGTAAAGTCCCAGTTACCAGCCACTCTCAATTAATCCCCCGACCCCGACGGAAGAGCTTATTAATAACAGGTACCGTGTATCTCTGCGCCGTAGACGTACCTACCATTTGAGACACGGGAATCTATAAAGCCAATACACTGTATGTATCTACATAGCTATGGTAGGTATGAAATGGAAATAGGTATACTTCTATAGATATTTACCGCAGTCTAGACGGTGCAAATGTAAATGTTTAGATGTACACAAAGCAACAGTAACTGGTATACACCCATCACAACTATCGCTATACAATACCTATACAATACATGTGTGGGTAATTGCATAGTAATGTGCATAAAAACGTTTGTCCATTACGTACACACATTGGTATACAGGGTGTCCCTGAAAATATGCCCTTGTTTTTATTTATATAAGTATTTAATTCTTGAGTTAAGGCGTACCTAAACCCACATGAAAATGATATTATTTAGTATAAGTGTATATGTGTATTACTATGAAATTACCCACACACGTATATTGCATGTAGAACGTAGGTATAAATGAGAGTTGTCGATGTTTTACCTGTATTCCAATGAATGTTGCTCCGTGTACTTCAAAGAGCGACGCGTGACGCTTTGACGGAAATCCAGGACATTGCTTCAATTTTGTGTGACTGGGTGATTCAACAATTTGTGTGGGTTATTGTTTGTCTTTTAGTACTAAAATGTTGTTCAGAGTCAATAAAATTCTTCATATAAACATCTATCTATACACGGTGTAACAAAAAGGGGGTATACATATCAAGTGTACCGGTAAACTATGGCAACTTTACCGGGCCCTTGGCAACTTTACCATACTATAGGTATTCGGTATAAACTCATTTATCTAAAAATCTACCCACTAGAATTCTGTTTTGTAATAGAAGTATTTTTTAGACATTAAAAGGAAATATTTACTATATTTTGCGTAGACGTAAGACTGCTATTATGCCAGTAATGGCCGTCACAATGTATGCGTGAAAATGAGCTAAAAGTTAGTTGTTCCTAAATTGTGCTTACAGAGCCTTAACTATTTGTCACAGGTGAGTGAAATTTTGATCTTGTATGTATATTATAGTTGGGATTACTGTTGTAATGTCAGCAATTGCTTTTTCTTTAATTTATTGATAAATAATCGCTTCGGTAATGTTGACACAGGTTAGGTAAAGTTGCCACGGCCTGCTTTGTGGCAACTTTACCTACAGATAGGGTTGGCAATAAATGTTTTTTTCTTGTTTGTGTGTATGTAACCATTTTCGAATACCTAAATTTCACAGCATAATAGTGAATATCCTGGATGATAAGATATAATGTATTTAATAATACCTTTTGTTTTACAGCCAAAATGGCTCCCATGAAACAAAACCGCAGAAAACTCGGAGCTAGACACTATAAAAATTATACGGAAGTGATGTTATAATTAGCTATGGAGATAGTGAAGTCATAAAATTAAAAAGTCAAGGATTAAACATTATTTTGTAGCCTTTTTTACAATTTTAAACATAAATACTTAAAATTTTAGAACTTAATTTAGTTTAAAAGGGAATAATATTTACGTTAGATATTTGTGCGTTTTTTTAATTTAGGTTTAAGGTTTATTAATTTTTTTTTTAAATATACATGTCATAAAAAAGTTCCTCCTTTTTTGACAACCCCGAGCGTAACAAATTATTTGTATGTAAATTACGATGAAACCCGTGGCAACTTTCCCTAATGTCTGTGTAGCCGTTATCTTTATAGATTTCCTCATATTGTTTGCATTATAATACGAAGAGGTCCTAGATGAAGCCCTCTGTACCTCAACAACTCTTTAATATGCAATACACGATGAATACGGCGCGTAGGTAAAGTTGCCAAAAATTTGGTATCTTTACCCATGTTGTTTTTCTTTACTACAGCTAAAATAAGTGTTTGTATTTAATGACGATTACGGTAAAGTGAGCCAGATAGACTACAATTCTAAATATATAGTTTTGGTTTCTATGCGTCTTATGGTTAAAAATATATTTCGTGTTTTGTTCTAAAATATGGTAAAGTTGCCATGTTTTACGGTACGGTTTCTAGATAACATAACAAACGATACGGGAAGGGTTTTTTAAAGTCATGTTTTCATGGAACGAAGTTATGAATTTTTCCAATACATAAAATTCCAGAAACCGAACATCAAAATGAGGTAGATACAGGTACTAGGCGATCAGATTTACAGAAGAAATGTTTCGTAATTAGCGAGTAACCCCTGTAGTGATGTGATACGTTTGTATGATGATTTAAAATCAAGAACCATGCGACACCAAATATTTGGTACCAATTTTTTTAAACGTATTTTAAGCTGAAACTTTGTGTAGAGATTCTATTCAACCTGTATTTTTCAGTGCTTCTTGATGTATATGGGTATTTTGTTACACGCTGTATATATGTATAATAAATCTGTAGAAGGGTCAATTCTGTACATTGAAAATATTGAAAAAATAAATAGCAGGGGGTGTTACTGGATCGATACCAAACCCAAATATGTGATAATTTTTTTTTTGTGTCTGTCTGTTTATATGTTCGTTAAAACTACCTGGGCATAAAATAGGATACTCATTATCGTGGAAAAATACGTAGAAAAAAAACTTATTTTTTCAGTTTTATACTACAGAACGCGGGCTCAACAGCAATAGCTCAATAGAGGGTTCTCTTTAATTATTATGGGCCTAGCCGTATTTGGGTCCGATAGATATTTAATCAGATATCATTATCAGAGTTACTCAAAATGGAGAAATAAAATATCCACACGAAGACATCCGCGCGGACGGAGTCGCGGGCGGAAGCTAGTATTTGAATAAAAATATTTGCGTACACTTTGCATAATATTGATAGAGTAGAACAAAATGTATTGCTAAGTATCGCTGTGGGAAGCGATAGAGTATAAACAACGCTAATAAGCGGATACAAGGTGGCCCCTTGCAACTGACGTACGCTGCACAACAAAATATCACCAAGGTTGCACGTTGATCAGATAACTATATGCATTTGACTAATAAAACATAGTCGGTCAAGCCAATTGGAGAAAAGTGGTCTATTTAGTTGTTCCCAACGATCCGTGGTGTGATCGTGGCCTCACAACGTGGCACTACTACGTCTGATTTAAGTGGTCCCGGTGCACTTTTGTCGTCAGCAAAGGTTACGTTGACCACTTGAGATACATAGGAACAGTCTCTTTTGTGTCAACTCGGCAGCGTGGGATCGAGATGGGTCGTATTTATTAGAACAGATCCCAAGAACAGGTAGATTGCGATACTAGGCGGCACTTGTTCTCACTTTGACAGTACCTTTTGCAATTGCAATTATTAGTAATCAGTATTTGCAATACTTCATGATCCTATATAGTATCATGAAGTATTGCAAATTCTAACTGCTCCTATCCTATCGCGTAACGTATTTGCATTTCATTCGTTCGTCAGTCACTTGAATTAAAAACCCTAATTCAAAGTCTTCGATCAACAATACCATTCAAAGTGCATAAAGGTAACACGATGCGGACGTGTATTGTGCAAGAACACATTTCTGTCCTTTTTTAACCACGCTATTCTGCAGTTTTCCCATCTTTATCTCTCAATACGCGAGACTAGTGAATGATCATTCGATCCCAGAGTACTCGATGCGAATAAGTGCCACCTAGTCCCAACGGAACGAAGTATTACGAAGTAATGAAGTCCGATTAGTATCTACCCAGTACCTAGTTCTAACGCTGATGCTGACTGATTTCGATATCACAGCGACGATTTAGTGATGTCGTACGTATAAAAAAATCGTAAGACAATGATCCCATATTACCTACTTATATTATGTCGAGTCGAGTCATAGTATGGAATTAAAGACTATTATGTACTAAGTACGTGCACCATGACCACATTCGGTACGTAATAATTGATACTAGGTGGACTAGGTGGAACAGGTATCTGGATCACGTATTTTTAAATACTAAGAATACCTATTCTCGTGGTCGTGGTCGTACTAGGTAAATTTGGGAAATTTAGTAGTACGACCCATCTCTAGCATGGGTGAAGCCATTTAGTAGAATGTTCCAACTACACAACAATTTGCCGCGCTACCAGAAAACAATTGGCGTAGTACGGCGAAATTATAATAGGAAGTAGAAATGTAATTCTGCGAATTTTATACCATTCAAACTAAAATATTTAACATTTTACAGTTACACGTTTCAGTTTCATGTTTGAAAATATCTTCACCGGTGTAAATCTGAAACTCAATTCTATAAATCAAGAACGAATATATGAAAATTGGAAACCGACGCTCAACTTCACTTCTTAACATGCAGCAAATTTTTCTTAAGACGGACTTTTGAAATCTCATAATCGACTGCACAGCAGGGATTCAATTCTTGAATATAATCTTTCAATAAACTTCAATAGAAAGGAAAGAATATTTTCCGTTCATATTTTATTATTTCTCGATCGCCTAATGATAGTATTGAACACCGTCATAATATCGACGTCGAATGACATGTCATTTGCAAAAACAGTGTAAATAAATATAGGTAAGCAAGTAAACACACTTTTCTAGAATGAAAGTCGTTCAATCACAGTAAAAGTCTGAATAGTTGGAAAACTTAATAAGTTCTTGGCGAAAGAAATTACAGTCTGGTAATATATATAATAGAAAAGTCAAAAATGATAGTTGAGTAGGTATAAAAATTATTAAAGGATTTAAGACAGACAATGGGGTACTTTTGGTAGTGGAAAGATAATTAATTTCGTTTAAGAGACTTATATTACTACTTTGTTTATTTTTATTTATTCTTTTCTACTTATGCTACTAACACAAGATATATGTTATTGTAATATTATTATTGGACACAATATGGACTCCTGTTGTCTGAAATAACTGCATTTTAATTTTTTAATTTAATTTATAGCGGGTACACATCTTACAATTTAACTGTACAGTTGAAATGTACAGTTAAATAAATTTAACTGTGCATGTCATTACTATGTCACTTACTTATGAATTTCGCCTATAGTCCAGTCAAATAAGCTTAAAGATTAAGATTTTCGATAAATGCAATCAACTCTCATTTTGCAGTTAACAAACAGTACGGTACGTGACGGTACGCATTCGGGGCTCTGAAGTTTGGCAACACTGCCGCGAAATGTAAACAAATAGCTCCTGTATTTAAATATTTAAAAAATAGAAATATTAATATAATTACCTCTAAAACAGTGTAAAAATAAAGTTTAGTGTATAATTGTGATGTGACAACGTTTTCCTGCAAAAATATTAAAGACGTGAACTTTTAAAAGAAAATCCCAAATACGTACAGTGAAAATAAAATAAACATTCACCAGAAACTAAAAACAATAAAACCAGTGATTACAACATTACCAGTGATCAAACAGTGCCATAATTAACAAAACTAAAAGAAATTTGGAGTGAAAATAACAATATACAATAAAAGAAGTTAACAGTGAAAATTTAAATTTTACCACCACCGCGCAAATAACAACGGACATAAACAAATTCGAGTATACAACGCCATCTATCTAAAACAAGTTATAAACTTGATCAAAAACCAATTTGATCAGCGCCATCTATTATCTAAAATACAGAAACTATTTCCAAAATAACTCTAAACGAACATCTAGTTAGTTACTATTGAGAAAGAAAGAGGGCAGCACTTGCACTTTTGTTTTAAAAATATAACTTGTCAAAAACAAGCTCAATTTTCGTCATTGGCTTATACACGTACGAGTGAAGTCAACGAAGTCAACAAGTCAACGGTCGAAGTAAGCGGATCGAATCCAAGTGAAGACGTCCACTTTTTGTACGTTTATAAGCAATATCGAATGATTTCGCCTTAATAAATTGTTGATTACTTGGAATTAACACACTACCAAGTTATTCATTAGAGAAAATAAAACACCAAAATATAATACTACTACCTATACTCGCGAAAATCTATGAAAAAATTATGCATTCTAGATTGACCAGTTTTATTGATAAAGGCGATTCACCAACTTGTATGGGACTTTGGCTATTTTTAAACAAGCAGTTCAGCTAATAATATTTGTTTAATTTAATAGTTCATATCAGTAAGAATGAAGATACAAACTTACTTTTGTATCAAGATTCATATTTAGATATTTTTTTACATTTTATTGAAACTGGTTATGCATGAAATAAAATATTATTTCTATTAAAATGCATTATTAATCCGATTCATATGTAATTAAAATATGGTCAAGGAACTGGGCAGGTGGATTAATATTTTCCTGGTAGGTACCTTGCGCAGCTCAAAAACCAAATAATAGTAATTATATGTGCACAGCAACCTACTGTTCTACGGCCCACCATGCAGTTGCAGCAATGTTGTTTTATGGCCCTCTCATCAGTGTTATTTTCATATAATATATAGGTACTTATACAAAATATGTTTTCCTACTCATGTGTCTACTTTGTATTTTCCCACGCAATAAACTGCAGTTGCAACACTCACAAAAACAAAGCGAATAATATCTATCATTTTGACGAAAACCACAACAGATTGACAGCAGATTGGCAGCACTGAAGTCAAAATAATCAAATTCAAAACCAACTGACTTGGTTATCATAACAAATACCAAAAAACAAACAGATTTTTTATAGTGCTAATTGGTACAAAGTTATTAGCATCAGACATTTACTAAAATATAAATAAAATTATTGGTAATTTACATTTTTGTTGAGCAGCCTGTTTAAAAATGGCCAGCTTTGGACAATCTCCTTTGAAATACTGAAAAAGGAACTGTTACGGTAAGAGTGAATAATTGAAAATTATTAATAATTATCTACTATTATTAATAATTACCGAAACTCGAGGTAAAAGTGATAAATTAATCACATTTGTCGCTTATTATTAACAATTTTACCCTAGTAGTGATAAATGTAATAAGTAGCCAAGATTTTATTTTTATTTTAATTTAAAAGGCAATATATTGTACTTGCACAACAAATATTTGTTGAATTCTATGATAATACTTTTAAAATTTTACTTTGATGGTTTTATAGGTGCTACAGAAGATTTACAGGCAAACCAAAATATGATTATTGATGATTGCTTTTAGGATTCGTGTTGATTTTGTTAATGATACAATAATTGTTTAATTTTATTTTTGTTACAATTTCATGTACCACGATAGACTTTTTTTGCATAAGTTTGATGGTAGATTAGATTTTTACAAGAATTTTACGCGCGCAGAACTCGACGCGCCGCACGCATTAGTCTGGTTCTGATCGGGCGGCGAGCTACCCCTACTCGCCGTCCGCAGACCCGCACTTACGATGGCCGGAGATCTTCCCGCGATCCCCGACGCCCGGAGTGTCTGTCGCAACGGCTGGGGCGTGAGGAGGTTCTTTCTCTCACGCGCCCCGCCTCCTACTTAGCTAGCATGACTGCTTCGCAAAAGGAGGAGACGCTTCATACCATGGCCTGAACCAATGCCGGGCGCGAGAGGTCGCCGTCATCGACCAGATCCCTGAGGACACGGCGATTTTCAGCCCATGCACGGCACACCGCCACCGTATGCTCCACCGTGTCCTCCGGGCGGTCCTCGCAGTGATGACACCCGTGCGTACCTCCCGCCCAATCAGTAACAGGAACCTACCCAAACTCCCATGTCCGGTAAACAACTGTGTCAAGCGGTGAGGACGCCGTGGCGTCTCTCTAGCCACTACTCAAACAGCCCCTGTTTGAGTAGTGGCTACTTACCGCTGCAATGACAGCGAGTCCAGATAAATGTGCCTTAGAAGGGCACTATTTAATATTCTAGTTAAGAATATGTGAATTTGTTGTCTTTTCGGTTTAAAGCAAGTACAAGTAACCTTGTTTGTGTGATCTCTAATTAATATAATCGTAAGACGGTGTTTAATATTATAAATAAATACCTGGTGGTCAAAAAACATAGGGTTTATATTTATTTTATTACTTTCACCAATATGTGTCGTGAATTATTAATAATCACTACTAAAAGTAATAAATTTCGATCGATTATTCATTTTTACCAAAACATGTGTTTATTAATTTTAACTCAAAAATATTAAGTTGCTTATACAATACAACTGCGACGGTTAAAGGGTTATGCTCTGTGGCGCCTATCCAATCTAACAACTAAGCAAGCCACGTTACAGGCTTATCATGCGTATGTTGGCTCAGTATTACGCTATGGGATATTGGTATGGGGCAACTCGGTGCATATTGAAAAGGCTCTAATATCCTAAAAACCATGTGTACGTGCCATATGTAATGTCGACCATTATTTAAGAAACTTGGAATTTTAACAGTAACTTGTATTTATATTGAAGAAATTTGAAAATTTACCATAATATCTCACTCTGAATTGTTTGATAAAGTGGGAGCTAACTACAATTGTAAAACTAGATTTCCAAACAAATTAACTCTTCCAAATATGAGAACGGAATATGCATCCAAATTTATAATAAACTTCCTGACAAAATTCGGGAACTACCGATGATTCGGTTTAAGAGGGCATTGCGCAGATGGCTAATTGATAATTCCTTCTATTCCATTAAAGAATTCCTGCAATGTAAGTTCCCGAAATAATTGTATATTTAAGATAAATATGTATTTTTGCATGTCATTATATTATGACTGCATACTGTACTGATCGACATTTTATAATACCTTTCATGTAACTGTATTTATTAGCAAATAAATCCTTTGCCTTTGACTTTCGAGTTTGAATGGTTTATTTCCAATCTGAGCGCCGAACGCGTTCTCGATTCGATTAGATACTTTAAACGTAAAGCAAATTACAGATCTACATATAAAGCCCACTTTTAAGGTTCGCGTCTACAGACCCGCATCGTCCGAATCACACGCAACAGATTTTAGTTTGTCTTGTATAGGGAAACTCATACAACTGCGTCCACTGATCTGCATCGTACGCACCGCATCGTCAGCAATGCCTAGGTACATGCGATGCGTACTGATTACGTCATACGGAATGCGTACGATGCGGGTCTGTAGACGCTTGCCTTTATTAGTAAATGTTACATGATGGGATATTTTTTTTTTCATATAATATGTAAATTTTTTCATAGGAATTAGAGCAAAACTACACATAACTGAATATTATGGTTAAAAGTTAACACCTGTTCTAGGAAAAACCAAAAATACTTCGACTGTAGGTACCTACCAAAAATACTTCAATACGGGTAAAACACAAACTTTAAAGCATAATTTTCCTAGTTGTCCCGTTCTTCGTTAATTGAAAAACTCATCGATGTAATAAAACAATTTGACAGGGTTATTTAATTTCGTATTTTACACTAGAATCCTTTTTACAATATAGTGGGAGCTCTTTATTCACGGGGAATGTGTTCCATAAATATGCCGCGCATACAGAAACCGTGAATATGGAATGGTAATTTATATGGGGTTATTACCTACACATATGTACTTAGATGACGAAATAAAGAAGCAAACTGTAGATAAAAAATGTTAAATTGAACTTTCTGATCACATACATTGCATAATTACATATTATCATCTGGTTTAGGCAGTGGTTTACAGAATTAAGTATTTTTTTCTTGTTTGGCATTTTTTAAAAGCTCCTTCAATTCAGACTGATATTCAGCAGTGGCATGAAGGTATGCACCGATATTTCGATTCGATCCGCGAATAAAGAAATCTTAGACCGCGAATATATGAATTGGATCGCATTTTTTTAATCCGCCAATAGTGAAAACGCGAATGAAAGAAGCACGAATAAGGAGCTGCTACTGAATTTTCACTTCTCAAAGTTGACTACTTTGAGAAGTGAAAATTCTTTTACCACGCTTAAAAACGTTCGATACGGTTTTCATTAAAATTGCTTCAGTTACAAAACTTACAAGGAAAAGGAGTTTGAACAATTAGATTTTTACGAATTACCGCGTTTTCGTTGCAAGGTGAGGTAAAAATATATTTTTGAGTAAAAGGGTTACAAATGTCCTTAGATTTGATGATTTCAATATATTTATGAAGAATGATGCAACATAAGCCTGTATCTAGTAATCTGCGCCAATGTTACAGGAATTTCCTACTCGTTATAGAAATTTAAAGAGATTTATTTATTGACATATAGGACGGATTACACGACGAAAATTCTTTGTTAGAATAGAATATGGCGCGACCCCGACATGACACACCACCGGGCCAAATGTCAATTGAAATAGCACAAAATTGGTTTAGATCTTCAAGAGTACGGAAATACTCACAACTTCAATAGGTGTCTGAGTTAAAAATATAATGGTATCGAACCATCGATATTAAATTAGAAATCACTTCGGATCCTATTTTATATTATAACGAACGTTTGTAATTTGAACAGTGCGTTTCAATTCAGGTCGATGGTAAACAGAAGACAGCCTATAACGGTGAGAATTACGAGTTTCGCTGTTTAGTTTCGCAACGGATTTTATTTATTAATTTTAATTTGAATTGGGCAAGTGTACCTGGTCAATTCTACCTACACCTATGTTGGAGCGGTATAACTATCTTTTTTTAAGGGGGGAAAATCACCCAATGGCTTCTCCCGCCTTGGGTGAGGCAGGAGGGAGTATCAGACTCTTACTGACTAAAAACCACCCCGTTCCTTCTCCTGCTTTGAGCCGGAGCCCCGGTAACCTTTTACGTTGCCCGCAGCTCCGGATCAGGCATCAGCCCTACTGGGCCCCACCTGTGGTGGTCTGGCTCTTTGAGGCGCGCGCGGAACGCGACGCGCCGTACGCACAGTTCTGGTTCTGGTCGGGCGGCGAGCTACCCTTGCTCGCCATCCGCAGACCCGCACCGCGGTATTACCGTCTAGGTTTAGTTTATTTTTTATGTTAAATGAGCCGACGTTTGGCTGTTATCTCGCCTGATGGTAAGTGATGATGTGGCCTACGATGGAGCACGTTTGCCCATAAGCAACCTATTCACTCGGGCTTTGAAGACACCCAGGTTATACCCATCAGGAAATTGACAGTAGGTATATAGCTATACTGTCTTGCAGTCTTGCTAATTGTCCTTGCTAATTGCTTTACCAAAAAACTGTATATTATAAGTATAAAGAAATGTTAAGCGATGCGGCAGCGGGATTCAGCTTTAAGTATACGTCCGTCATGCAACACCACAACCAAGGTACAAAACGAACAAAGAAATACTAGGAAAATCGTCGTTAGTAAAATGAAATATGATAATGCAAACTAGACTAAACATGAGTCCCTAGACAACTAACCAAGTTTTTCTAGGAAATTGATTTATTTATTGTAAAAGGTAAATACATTTTATGTTGAAATTTGTTACTGAATGTAAATAAGAGGGTCGGAATTATAATACCAAAGCAAAGTCCAATCAAAGCAATTTCAAAGACGTCGTTTACAGATATAGTCGAATAAATCTGTAGAGAGGTCAATTCTGTACAGTACCGTCAACGTAACATGGCACGCCTGAAGTTAGGCTTTGCGAACTTTCGCGCAGGTCCATTCGTGAAGAAAACTATTACTGCAATATGATTTTTTATAAATCTTAAAAACTTAACAATAAAAATTAACAACAATAATAACGAAATATACGAAATGTTTTGTAACCGACTGCACTCAAGACAGAGATAGTGACACTAACATAACGCCGATGCTAATGTGTGACAGAGACATAATACCGGGTACCGAGTATTGCCGAATAAGCACGAAGATTCACGAAGTAACCAAAAAGGGACGTCCAAGAAGCGTGCGTGAGGGTGTTGTTTAATCGATTTTCTTAAAATCGATTACTACGAAACAAATTGCTTATCACACAAAAATATATTTACTTTCAATGTTATATTGATGTTTTAAATTTTCTTAAACAGTCGTTACTCAAATAGTCGTTAATGATAATATAATTGATATTCAAGGAAATCATAACTTTCAATTGAGAAAATACTTTCTTTTGGTTTTATTTTCATGTCGAAATATCGTTTATTAATAACAAAACAAATAACAGGGGCTGTTACTGGATCGATACCAAACCCAAATATGTGATTAATTTTTTTTGTCTGTTTGTCTGTCTGTCGATGAAACTTGGTATAATTATACCTTATTATCCTCGGCATAAAATATGATACTTCTTATCCTGGAAAAAATAGCAGTTTTATACTACAGAACGCGAGCTCAACAGCAGTAGCTCAATAGAGGGATCTCTTTAATTATTATGGGCCTAGCCGTATTTGGGTCCAATAGATATTTATAAGATGACATTGTCAGAGTTACTCAAAATGGAGAAATAAAACATCCACGCGAAGACCGACATCCGCGCGGACGGAGTCGCGGGCGGAAGATAGTTTTAACACACAACGACGTTAAAGGCTGTTAATTCCCCGAATATTCCCAAAGTTGACAACAATTCATTTTTCCAGTAATTTACGTCTGACAAAATTCTGTGTATGCCGTAATAGCTGGAAATATGTCTTTGTTGTTTTATAGGCAAATGTACAGTACTGGGAGTGTCGGCAACAGCATTTTTGCCGTAAATGAAGTGAGAGCTATCGTGGTACATAAATCCACTTAACTCCGTGGGGCACTCTCGACCGAAGCACGAGCTACGGACTTTTTACAACTTAATTATTAACTTTCAGCGTTTATTTTTTACACATATAGCTCCTATTTCATATTGTCCTATATGAAATAGGAACTCGGAATAAGAAACTATATTAGCAGTTTTAAAATGCGGGCAGCAAAATTATGTTAGCATTTTAAAAGTATGTATCATGTAAATTATAACTACCAAAATGCTAACCACTATAGAAGATTTATGTACTTACTCGAATGTATGTTAGAAACTACAACGTGATTAAATCGGTATATTATTTAGATCGACAACAAGCTAGCGTCGTGTATGTCAAGTAGCCACGTCAATTAGAAATGAATCAATCGGTCGGGACAAACACTGTGGTTCTACCTGACGGTGTTTACGATACCAAGTTACTGATATGAGGACAACAATCTGCGTTCGGACTGTGTAGGTGTGTTCTTTTAAACATAGGCATTTAGACATCGTTAAAAATCATTATCAGATTGAAATGTTACAATTTGAGAGCCGAATAATGCATTTTTTAGAGGACACAATTTTATGTTTTGAACATGTTGGGGAGTCAATAGTAACTTAACTTGAAGTTTATGGGGTCGCCTTTGTCCCCCGGCCGCCATCTTGGAAAAGGATTTTTTTTTGAGGGGGAAAATCATCCAATGTCTTCTCCCGCTTTGGGCGAGGCGAGAGGGAGTGTCAGACTCTTACTAACTTAAAACCACCCCGTTCCTTCTCCTGCTTTTCGAGCCTGAGCCCCGGTAAACCCGCTAGGTAGTCCGCAGCTCCGGATGGAAAAGGGGGTGGAAACACTTTTTTTTTGCTATATCTCGGAAACTATGCATCGTACAAAAGAATTTTAAAATCATAATTTGTAGAAAATTATTTTGCCTACAAATCTTTAGGTATATATATAATTCTTCTGTAAGTTTTTTTTTTATGGGCTTGCCGTTAATCGAGCAGACGTATTACCTGATGGTAAGCAATCGCCGCCGCCCATGGACACTTGAAACACCAGAGGCTTTCCAAGTGCGTTACCGGCTTTTTGGGAGTTAGGAATTTAAGGGTTGTTGTTCGGGAATGGGGATGGGGAAGATTGGGAAGGGGGGAATTGGGCCTCCGGAAGTGTGTATGTCACTGAACTTCTCTTAAACGACTGGACCGATTTTGATGATTTTTTTTGTGTGTGTTCAAGTGGATCTTAGAATGTTTTAGATTCACAATTTTGTCCGCTGGACAATGTTTATTTTAAATTATTTTTTAATTTATTAGTAGTTGTTGATTTTGGAATGTTTTACATTGGATCCGACAAATTTTCAAATTAAAGACGTGTAGACAGGACAATGTCTGTCGGTGCCGCTAGTATGTTTATATAACTTTTTGCCCTAAATTACCGTAACCGGTAAGTCAGACCTTTTCTGCTTATTTAACATTCGATAAGTTGAATTTGGTAAGTTCTATGGTAAAGAAAAAAGTTAGAAATGAATAAGTAAAGTTGTAAAAATTCAACGAAAATTTTGTAAAAATATGAATAAACAATAAAAAAAAAAGTAAAAAAAAGTTAAACATTTCGTTTTGACCAGATTCTCATGAGCATTGACGAACCCGGTTGACTTCGGAGCGCTGTACCTGGGTTTCTAATGAATGAAATTGAAAATACATAAAATACTTATAACTTCTTTAATTGTTAATTTAGGGCAAAAAGTTAATATTAAAAAGGTTAATATTAAATGTATTAAAAAGGTAATATTATTCATTAATAATTTATTACCTTTTCAATCTATATATTAATACGTGATGCAAAAACTTTGGACCCCTTTTTACGAAAATTGCGCGGACATAGGAGCATACAATTTGGTACACTAAGGCCTCGGCCTCGAATTTTGCGGGCAGCGGGGCGGCAGCGGCGGCGGCGCGGCAGCGGCAGGATCTTTTGCGTATAATCAAATGGACCGGTTTTCGAAAACAGCGGCGCGGGAGCGGCGCGGGAGCGGGCAACGAGCGGTGCACTCCAGTCAAGCGGTGACCGCCCGCGTTGCGCGTCTGCATTGTAGTATAGTGTTGTGTACCTACATTTTTTTTTGTGACGTATCAAAATGTCCTCGGACGTGCAAGAGCAAATGATTTCGGCAATCTTTGAGAGGACACCCATACGGAACAGCAAAGATGTGAACCATAAAAATAGAAGAAAAATTAACCAATTATGGGAAGAAATAAAAAACGAACTGAATATTGAAGACTAAAGCAAAAACTGAAATCACTCTTGATAGTTTCAAGAATATAGTCAAAAGTTTCTACACTCATTCTAGTGTAGTCGTAGAATTTGTCGGAATTTTGTCTTTGTTCTTCATAATTTCGATAAAACTCGCCATTTATTTTCCTTGCCCTATAGTAGGTCTTCTTCTTTAGCCCACAGTAAATCGAGCGTTAGGAATAAATTTGAATCAAAAAGATTTCGTTCGCTAATAAAAACAAATATCTCGACAACACAACCACGAACACAACACTACACCGCTGTAGTGCCGCGCGATCTGCCCGCTAGTTTCGAGAACGGGTCCGCCGCCGCCGCCCCGCTCCCGCTCCCGCGCCGCCGCCGCCCCGCTGCCCGCAAAATTCGAGGCTGAGGCCTTATAGTTTATGTGTAGGAGAAGTGCAGAACGCTAATATTTTTCAAAAATAATGCTTGTAAAGTACATTAAATCAATAAATAAAACATTACACACACTACCATGCATAGTATCTGATCGTATTTGACAAAACGTCAAAATCGACAGACATTGCGATGATATTCTCACGTCTCATATGAATAGTTTTCCTGTTCATGATGCGCCGGAATATTTATTAATTTGAATTTTACAAAACTAATAGCAATTCGTTAAATAAAAATTATCCTTGAACGTATGTTAAGTGGTATTGTAAATTAAATTAAAATTCGCCTAGTGGTCGAAGGTCGAATTTCGACCACTAAGCGACCACTAAGTAGTATCAAATAAAATTACGAAATGTCTGTATGATATCTGTGAATATTCGTGTTCTGTTAATGAATGAAATTACGTATTTGACTATGTAGGTTTAGCATGATTTTATAGGGTATGCTTATGTGCATGTATGGCACGCCACTGTCTAAATCAAATATTTACTTTTACTTATTTATACAGACAGAATTGACCGAGTATCGAAATTCTTCTCCGAAGCATATTTGAAGATATTGAAGAAATAAGAGGCATATTCAGTCCAAGAGTGACCGACTATCATAGAGATAAGGAAGGAACGTGTTCACTTTAAACAAAATTTTGCCATCCAGGCACTTTACTAACACGATTAATTAATTTTCGTGGGCCCTTTATCACTGACAGTCAATACTACCAAAACTTTTCTATAAAAAGCAATCAGTGCCCGAACAGACTTTTCGATATGCACAACATGTCATAGAGTGCATTTAAAATTAATTTCCGTAACCACATCACGCATGGCATGACAGTATTGGGATATTAATTAAAATTAAATTACGTGCTGTAGACCGCCGCACTGATCATCTCTTAGTGTTCTCTAAAGTATTTTTGTACTGAATAGTTATTTTAAGGTCGAACTCAATAAATGATACTTACATACGCACGTGTCTTGTCGAGTGTCTCTCGATAATGGATTCTTTGATATATTTTGTTGAAAGTAATTTTCCTCGAGGAAAATTAAAAACCCTCATGTTCGGAATTCATATACAACACACACCTAACGTTATTTCCAAAACTTCAATGTTGTCACTATTCTAAAGCAAACCAATAACAATATTGATGATTGTGACGAGGATGTTTAGCAATCCTTTAACAATAACGCAATTTCCTTTCAAAACCTGCAGGACCGAGACGACACTAGCGCCAACAGGTGAGAGCAAAAATTAAACCCTAATTTTGACAAAGCATGTGCTTAAATCGCCTCTTATTCACCTCGAGTGGGTCCTACATTTTTCGGGACTATTGCTATTTCTTATAAGACAGAGGTAAAACATTTAAAAAATCTAAATGTTACCTTAATATAGTAAAAAATACTGATGTTGCTATATTTTTTCATCAATTTCTACTACAAACAAATTTAATTAATTGAAAACTTGAAGTATTAACTTTTTCTTTGATATATTTGAGACTTACGTCTTTAGGTATAGCAATATTCCCTTTTAATATCGAACTTCTGACTTTTGAGTTAGAACAAGAAAAGTAATCTTGTCTACTTTCTTTTTCGGATAAAATTTTAATGTGTATCTCTGAATAGTTTCAGAGTTCGATGTATACGAAATGTTTATTAACGTAATGAAAAAAATCTGATCGAGTTTCAAAAAGCATTTTTTTAGACCAGATAATTTATATTTATGACTTTTCCATCGCTATTAATCTTTTAATTCATTTAATTTAAAATGAAGGCAAAAACGTTACCACATTAACTTTAAATTTTAATTGTTTTTAACTTATTTGTGTACACGTATATCGAGATAAATATAATAATATGCAGGTCCATAGGTATATGCTTGATAGCTGTCCCGACGTCGATAGTCCCAACAAAGAATGAGATAATTAAGCAATTTTACTGAAATTGAGCATTGATCATCATTATACTAAGTACTTTAAACTGATTTGCGAGTAATGTTAGATTATTTATGAAGAGGATTTCACTTATATTTTTGTACTGAAACTTCTTTCTGTCCTTATACCAAGCAGCTTGGGGTCGGCACAAAACGTTTACTCTTTTCATTTTCCTCTATCAGACGTCATCCTATCAATAAATCCTTTCTAATACAATCTACCCACCATTTATTCTTCGTTCGTCCTCTAACTTTCCATCCGCCTTTTCCTTTGTCAAATGACGGTGACGGTCATACCTCATGTCCGTATCAAAAGAATTGACTACCTTTCAGCCTCTATCACCACCGCCATTATCAGACTTCCTTTAAAATTTCGGTACAAAATACAAGTATCAACACTGAGATTATGGGACTTTGCCAATCGACTGCATAGTTTATTTAATTCAATACAAATCAATTTATTCATTCTGTTTTAAAATATACTTTTATTACAGTACAACCCTTTTGGAAATAACTTTGTTGGACTATCTTTGAAGGTACAGAAATAATACTGAAGGCGTAGACTCCTTGCTGCCAGTAGAAGAAATTCTGAAAACTGTATCTAGGATAGAAGGACCAGATATGTTTTTGAAAGTGGTATTTTTATTTTGTATTATGTATGTATTTTTTTTTTAATATAATACCATTATGTCAATGAAACCGGATTGCTTTGATTGTTTTGCTAATATGACTTTTCATGCCGACATTTAATATTTTCGGACTGGTGCTGTCTTTTATCCTTCTATCCTAAAAAATACAACCCTGATATTCAAATTGCTATAGATTGGAACTTTCATCTTTATTAAAACGTTACAGAGATATTGGTAATGAGATTTTATGAATATTAGGATTGCTATGGAAGCATACTGAAGTAATGGTTTCAACAAAGGTGGTAACTACACCAGCTGTGATGATACCAACACTTCTATTAGAACCTCCAGAACTTACTCTATGCACAAACCTTTTGCAGACCGCTTACCAACTGAGAGAAACACCTGGAATGTACTTACTGTTACATAGTTAGCGTTGATGTAATCCCTCTCACAGCGCTTCAGCACAACCCTGGTGTGGTCAAAGGGGTTCACGTCGCGGTAGCGGTTCAGTGGCTTGTTCTGAGGCTTCTTGGCTTCGTTCAAGGTGTAGCCGTACCGTTGGCATTCCAGCCCGATCTTCTGTGGGGTGAAATTGTCAATATTAGCTTTCAAACTGATTGGAACAACTAAGCCTATGGAGTTTCTTGCTTGACATTTTAGGTAAAGCAAGGA
This sequence comes from Spodoptera frugiperda, assembly GCF_023101765.2. Taxonomy (NCBI): domain Eukaryota; kingdom Metazoa; phylum Arthropoda; class Insecta; order Lepidoptera; family Noctuidae; genus Spodoptera; species Spodoptera frugiperda. The sequence goes on from NC_064236.1 coordinate 17,278,175, forward strand.
AAGAAATGACAGAGAATAATATTTTTATGCTTGTTAGATGTTGTAGCAGTGGTTCCGTCCTATTCTATTACTTTTTTTAAATATGGCCCCATACTACATTTTTATCCTGTCTTGTAGGTATAAATATTCGATTTATTATTTAATTTTATTCAATTGGTTTTTGTATGCTGCAATATAGGTGTTATAGTAGATTCTAACAGTAAAACTTTACTAGACTTACATTTCTAGGAACCCTTTTTTATAGCATTAATAAATACAGGAGAAAAAGTTCGAAAATGTAATTGGTGTACTTAACTATTAGGTAATGACATGTTGCTGTATTTCCGAAATTATTTTCCTAGTAACTATTATACACATAGTATGGATAGTTACTGGGAAATTTTTTGTCATAATCATTTGTGGTTTTGCAATATCACTTGGTTACTGGAGATTTTGTTGGAATGCCTGAAGTACTGTGACACAAATTTATGAATGCTGTTAATTCTTGTTTAATTATGTTTTAATTATTTATTTCTTTATTAAGGCTTACCAACTTAGATACATACAGACAATCTTATAAATATGGGAAACAACAGTTAGTGTATGCTCTTAAATTAAAGGTAGGCTCAACATTATTTTTAGACCGTTCAAGCTATAAGTATAAAACAATTTAAAAAAATAAAGAAATTAAGTGCAAAGAAATTATGTACAAACATAATAAAAACTAAAGATTGGGTAAACCATAAAATTTATGGTTTAAAAGATGTATTTTATAAAATACATGTATTTTACTTTTTTGTCTGCCGTTATAACTTTTGAATTAAATAAATAAATAAAAACTACCATGTTTAATACAGGATAACACTGAACGGACAAAAATTTTGAACTCTGCGTCATAGTAACTTTTATTTAGCTCAAAATTACCTATCCAGCATTTGTTCAAAGTATTTGAGTATTTCGTGAAGAAAGACAATTCGATTTTGAGAGATATTTTAGTCTCATAATGATAATTTAGCTTGGTAAATATTTCTATATTTATCTCATTTATTATTTATAATTTTCTCAAGCCAATTATTATACCTGATTTATTAAGTACCCCTTAATTACAGTTGCTGACAGCAGAATGTTTAATATAATAAATACACCTAGCATTATATGCTGTTCATAAAGAAAATACACCTTCAGGAACTTCTGTCTCCAACACCTCCCCAGGAACCTATTTTCCTAAAGGAGTTTATCATCAGCATCAGTTTAAATCCGCCCCTAAGGCTACCCACTGACCGTTTCTTCTCAGTAACACAGCATCTGTTCTCTCCCCAGCCAGACCACAAAAACAATAACAAAAAAAAAACAAAATTGTAAGAAAAGAAAATAATATTTAGGAAGTAGGAAATGCCACCGCTAAAATACGCCAGCGAAAACCCTTACTTTCAGAAATGATGATAAAAAATTGAAAGTTAAAAAACATTCAAAAACTTCAAATCGCGATATGTAATAAGTTATTAAGATGTTGTTAGTTTATAGCGCGTGGCACAGAAATACCGCGTCCCACCTACGCACGTACCTGATAGACCAGGGCCCAAGCATTCCTGGACACGATGTCCAAGTACTCCTCCTCAACTTTGTTGGTGTAGACGTTGTTTTGACTCATTGTTCAAGTTGTTTCCTTCTTTAGCTCACTCTTAACGAAGTATTGTTTGGGTATTGGATACCGCTAACTGTACAAGTTTGAATGTTACTAACAGTTGTAGTAAGTGATAGATATGTTGTGAATACAGGATGTGCCTGGTGCAGGTGTTATGTTAAACTTATTTCAACCCGTAGCCCGTAACAACTGTTCAAGCGACGAAATCAGAATGATTTAGATCTGGATAGCGGCCTTCAACATGAGTGTATTGCTGACGGACTTAGTGTTGTCAGTTTTGTTTACAAAATCACTGCCTTCCTCGAAACCTACCACGGTAGATTTGTAATGTCAAGAATTGCGCGCCAAATTCAAATTCTCATACATTTACACTGTTTTTTACAAAATTTTATTTGCGTATTCAGTAGATCTGAGAGTCGGCACCTATCTATTTTCCATACCCCTAAGTGATCTAAGTGATAAGGGTCGTTCACTCTAAATATATATATTTTTCTTTTTGACGTTTTTAAGCTATTGCATTGCATAGCTTCTATCGTGGGCCTTGAGCGAGGAGATCGAATCCAGAAATTCCGTAAAGAAAAATCCTAACAGTGTTGCTATTTTGAAAAATAGGTAAATCTGAGGCTTAGCTTGGTAGACAAGTAGACTGAGAACAACGTTGGTAGATCTACCTAAAAGCTGCTAGAGAGTGGCAACACTGCCCCACTCTTAGAACAATTTGACAGGTTCATAATTGAAGTGGCGCCATCTGGCAGCTTGACAAAAAAGTTTAACCAAAACACTCAATAGGTAGTGTCACTAACGCATTATGTTCTAAAAATGTACCTAATATATAGAAAATAATTCTTAACATCTAAATATAACAATTATACGCTAATAATTAATATAAGAATAAACACGTACTTCTTTTATCTTAAGAATTAAATTAATAAGGTATGAGGTTCCTGTCTCTGGAGCCCTAACCACCGGTAGCGGGACCATGCTCCCGCTACTTGTCGGCTCCTTCCTATTTTTATATTTTTAAATGTTATTTTGTTTTTTATTTTCAGTAATGTTTAAAAATATAATTTTAGAGTATTTTAATTAAATATATAAATATAATATTTTCAACTGAAAATACAATATGTAATTTCAAATTTTAATTAAAATGGCTGCTACGTGTTTACGTCTAGTCTCTGAGAGTTTAGTTAGACGGTTGACGGGTTAGTAACTTTTTGAAATATCACGCTTATATAATATTAAAATTGTAATTGCATAAGTTTATAAAAAATGTTAAGCAATGCAAAGCTTTACCGCGGCAGTCTCCAAGTGCTACACGTATTTTTTTGGTTTTTATTTATTATACATTATATACATACAAACCAAAATTTTATATATTAGGCAAGAAATAATTTATAACATAAAACAACGTTTGCTGGATCAGGTGGTAATAAACCATACTAATATATAAAGCTAAAGTGTTTGTTTGTTTGTTTGAGCGCGCTAATTCTAGAACTACTGGTCTGATTTGTATAATTCATTTCATTTATTTCTATCATTATCATATTACAGTGTATAGCAAACAATTTGGATTTAATAACTAGATACTCTGTCTTACAGATCATCAGGCCAACCCATCGACGCAACGCATTGTTTATTTTGAGAGCTATGTCTGTAAAATTACATGAGCTCTCTCCAAATTCTAAGATCTTCATCACTAACACTGGTTGATAGACACTGCGGGATTTTTGACGAGAAGAATTTGGATTTAATAACTAGATACTCTGTCTTACAGATCATCAGGCCAACCCATCGACGCAACGCATTGTTTATATAGTAAAATTACATGAAAATTCTAAGATCTTATACTAAAGATAGTTAATTGATATAAATATAACACTATGGCTTATTTTATTTTTATATTTATTTATTGATTTACATCAGGCAACGAAGGCCCATATTAATACAATAATACTATACTAAAACATAAAAAATACAATAAATACATAATCATGATATTAATTATTACGGTCACACGATGTGACGATGCGTGGCGTCGTATTACGCTGCTCGGTGTCACGTAGCCTGCTTCGAAAACGTCGGTAGGACACTCTTCGGCCAAAATTCTGCCTTGAGGAATTTATCAAGGTATTGAGTTGGAACTCGCACCACAAACGACTTAAAGTTGGTATTTTGACGCGGTTCTAACCTTACTACTCTCAAGGTACAGTTGGTCTTCACTTTCACATACTCCACGACGTCCTCAACCTTCGTGGAGTGGTGTAGTCAGGTCACATATAGCAGCGTCGTAGGCACAGCTGGACGCAGCAGCATGTTAGATCCGGTCAATCCAGTACCGCACTGATTGCGAGAAGTAGGTTTCCTCTTCTTCTTTTGAACTTTGATGAAGCCATCCTTATCACACTCAGGCTTTTCTGGACAGCGCTGTACCGGAATCCTTGTTACGGATTCACAGCGCCGGTTCTGCTTACCCCTTAGATGGACTATTACATAATTACTATATCAGGTGCAAATGAGATCAGTGAAATGGGTTAATAATTTTAACATACCAGAATTATCAGAAAATCTAATTAAATTAAGAAGGAAACAACAATAACTTCAGTAGCTACAATTTAAAACTAATAAACATTAAACTAAAGTTAAAATTTAAGTAAATTTAAATTTAATTATTTTTGTGTTACATAGTGATTCGAGAAAGGTTATACAACATCACGCTATGTCCAATAGGAGCCAAGTAGAGCGGGTGAAACCGGGTGGAACTAGCTAGTATAAAATAAGACTATCTGTAATATATACGAAAATACTTACTTCAACACCTTAAAATAACCGTAAATCTTGAAATATTGCTTTCTGTGGAATCCTTTATTTCGACTAAATTATCATTCATTTATTTTATAACATAATTTAAAATAATTATTAGATCATTAATTTAAACGTCCCATCCTAATGCAGGATTTCGTAAGAATATATATTTTAATTAATTAATCTACTTATATCAATAGTTTTAAAACAATGGCAACACCAGCGTTTAGCCTTCTATAGTTCGTGAGATTCGTCAAAGACTCTGTAACGAAAATAAATACCCAAATGCTTTTCAAGAAATGAGTGTTGTATTTGGACTTGGACCTGTCGTTATTGTTGAATTTAGGAACTTTTATAAATTATGGATGAAATCTTATGGGCAAACGGTCGGCCAAACTGATAATGAAAACTATCTTTATCAGTCCGTGTCCGCTATTGAGAAAATTATTCGTTCTATTTAGTTTTAGTATACCTTTTGTTTAAAAGGGGAAAGTCTTCCAATGACTTCTATCGCCTTAGACAAGGCGAGAGGGAGTGTCAGACTCTTACTGACAAAAACCACCCTTTCCTATTCCTGCTTTTTGAACTGGACCCCGGAGCACCGGTAAACCCGCTAGGTAGTCAGCAGGTCCGAATCAGAAATCAGCCCTACTCGGTCCCATTTGTGAGACCATCAAAGGTTAAAGTTATAGCGTCGGTGGGGAGCAAATCAGGACCCACTGATTATCTTAACAGTTTATTGTTCAAGAACACACAGAATGTCTTACAAAAACTCACTTACAATAATAACTTTTGAGCGCGAGCCGTTTGCCCGCGCGAACGTGTCAAAACCCAAATGTCAACTCTCTGACACAGCGCGCTCTAGCGGACGGCTACCAAGATATGTGCTGGGGTTGCCGCGCTATAAAGTGTGATTAGGTTTTTCCATCAGAAACTTCTCAGTTACAGTCAGGTAGTCTGGATTTTTATCCGTATAGGACTTGCCATATGTATATGTTACGGTCTGATTAATCGAAAATTATTAATAATTCATGTTTTGGTTTTGGTAAATGTGAATAATCTATCGAAATTTAACAGAAAAATAAAAAAATAAATTAAAAATTTAAAAAAACCCCCGACATAAAAACTTAATTTCCCTTTAAAAAGTAAAAAATAATAAAAGAAACCTAATCTTAAAGTACCTAAGAATGTACTACTAATTCTAAAAAAAATACGTCGCGTTGGGGGACCGCTCCTAATTATTTCTTACTTCTCTACGATTTTTTCATAAGTATCACATGCTTGGTGTTAACATTAAAGTAAATTGATGTTTAAGTACTTAAATATAACGCAGAAAATAGAAATACAGCGGCGCGGGCGGCGGTGTGCTGTCCGTATTCATGCGGTCCCCCAACGTGACGTATTTTTTTTTTACCCGACTGCGCCAGAAGGAGGGTTATTAGAATTATTAGTACATTCTTAGGTACTTTAAGATTAGGTTTCTTTTATTATTTTTTACTTTTTAAAGGGAAATTAAGTTTTTATGTCGGAGGTGTTTTTAAATTTTTAATTTAATTTTTTATTTCATACTTCTTATAGGTAGGTTAGGTTAAATTAGGCTTAGTATATTACATATGCTTACTATAATTTCAATTCTTGTTAAGGTAAAGATTACATTCAAGGTCAAGCTCGTTCGCTTTGATTTTTTTTTTACTTATTAATTACTAGTTTTTGTTTCTATAAGTAGGCTAAAGATTACATTGGTGCAGGTTTTATATTTTTGTATTTTATAAAATATTTAATTTTATTTTTAATTTTTTATAATTTTTTTTTTTATTTTTTTATTTTTGTTAATACGAAAAAATTATATCTTTCAATATTTTCTTTCAGTGCGGTTTCATTTGAGACCCTATCCCAGTATATTTGCAGACCTTCGGTTAATCTCCCGCTTTCACCGCCCATAACTTTAAAACGGCTCAACCGATTTTCATCAAACATGTCTAAAAACACTCGCACATAAGTCCCCTTTAATACGAAAAAAACTAAATTGAAATCACTGCATCCGTTCGGGAGTTATGATGCCACAGACAGACAGACAGACAGACAGACACGTCAAACTTATAACACCCCTCTTTTTGCGTCGGGGGTTAAAAACATTACTTTTAATAGTAATTATTAATAATTCACGACACATATTGGTGAAAGTAATAAAATAAATAAAAACCCAATGTTTTTTTACTATCAGGTATTTATTTATAATATGAAACAAAGTCTTACGATTATATTAATTAGAAATCACACAATCAAGGTTACTTGTACTGGCTTTAAAACGACAAGACAACAAATTAATTAATTTGTATTTCAATTAAACCAATGCATGTATTATGCCCAGCCCTGCTTATACACAGGTTAGTTTTTGGAATTCTTCTGAGAGTTTTCACACTTAAATCGGACGATTACAAATTACGTAAGTAACAATATAATAAAAATAACTAGACTTATATTTTTGGTTATTGTACTCAGTCATACAATTCAAAAATATAATGAATAAAATGCAAGGAAATCAGGCTGGTCATCAAACCATGAATAAAACTTTTGAATTGACTAGTACTAATACTAGTTTTATCCTATCCAATCGTGTCTTGATTAGTAGTTTAGAAATTAACTTGCTTTCGTTGGCCAGACTCTAATTAACCAGATTTTAAAAGGGTGACATCGATGTGCTGTTCATCTTTTTGGCTTTTTATGTTTGTCCAAATGTCTAGGTTTGGCGGCAGTGCTCAGATGTGACGAAAATGTCCGCGATATAATAAAAAAGCCAATCAATTAGGTTTCAAACATGAAATGCATTATGGTTTCATTTACGTAAAAAGACATATAAATAAAATAGTCTATGGATGCCAAGTGTACGCAGTGTTGCCACATCTACCAACTTTTAGGTAGATCTACCAAATTTGCCCTCAGTTTACAACCCAAGCCTCAAATCTACCTGTTTATCAAAATTTTCCAATGTATCTAGTTATGTGTTTAATGTTAATAATTTTTGATACATAAATGTATATTATTATAATTGTATTTATAAATAAATTAATATTTTTTTCTTATTGAAGGATGAGGCGGTATGGTTTTGTGATTTCGCTCAACGTCGAATAAAAAACACTTACGATTGACAGTTGACAACAAAATTGACTGATGACTCTCCGGTTCCTACCGCGTAAACCGTATTTGAAGAATTTGAGCTTTTTGTTAGCATTACTTCAAAATATTGAGTTGAATTTGGTGTAGTAATAATTCAAAACTTTTTAATAAGGATATGCTTAAAGACAAACAATAAATAACATTATTATTATTTATGTATTTTTATTAAAAATACCCTATTACATTTAGGTGGTAGATATACCTATTTTTAATCTTTGTTTCTACCGATTTTCGGGACATATTCTACTAAATTTCTAAAATTAGGCATCACTGAGTGTACGTTTGAAAATTTTTGACGTTTCGTCAATTTGCACTGTTTGCGTGTAATAAGTACTTTGTGCGTAACTATATTTATTTGAAATTAAACAATTAAACTACAATTCAGTAGTGAAAAATGGCTTCACCACGAACCCGCAGGAAGCTCAACTCTATCCGAAATATCGACGATAATAACGTAAGTCATTGTTTCTTAATATTTGATGTCCGTATGTTAAGAATACGAGCATGATATTCAAAATTGTTCGTAATTCTCTTTACAGAAATGTTTCGAGTGTGGTACATTGAATCCGCAATGGGTCTCTGTAACGTATGGAATCTGGATTTGCTTAGAATGCTCGGGGGTGCACCGCAGTCTAGGAGTTCACCTTTCATTTGTTCGAAGTGTCACCATGGACAAGTGGAAGGACTTGGAGCTGGAGAAAATGATGGTAAGACTTCTTGTATCTGTACTTGTTTGTTGGCAAAGTACCAATGCTATAGATAGCAGGGTTATGGCAGAACACAGCAAAACTATTCATCATAGACTAGCTTGCAGGGGATTGAGGCTAGAGTTCCGAACTATACTCTCTCTGTATGTTTTTTGTGTCCTAAATTTAGTATAGAGACTGTTCCATAATCTATCACTGTGCAAATACCAATAAATCAATATAACCTTATTAGAAAGAACGAAATATTGATTTGCTAATAGCTATATCACATAAGACTACTAGTTAGTATTGCAGTTGTGCATCGTGCATCCTTGAAACACTCTGCTGACTGAATATACTGTTACATACAGTGTCAAAGGTCATCTTGCTCAAAGCTTTCGAAATATTCTTGTTTATCTTTATGCATGCCACAGTACAGAATAATTATTTTTATGATTTACTAACATACTTATAATTTTATTATGTTATATAGCCTTTTTTATTCAGACAAGACACAATATATTTTAAGCTATCATTGTATTCTTTCTCCACTTCTTTGTCTGTTTGCTAGGTGCCAAGGCCTCCTCCAATCTTCTCCATTCTGGCCTTTCTATCGCCACTCTCCTCCAAGTGAAGTACCCACAACTTGTCTGATGGTGTGGTGTGATACATATCCAACTGATTTATTCTTAACAAATTTTACATACATCCCAGTATTGGAGAACTAGTTGGCATTCAAGAAAGAAACAAAGTAGTTGAAAATATATTTTATGGAAGTATTTTTAGGCATGTTTTAAACTACTCTAGAATTGTGTGATGAATATGTTGTGGAATTAGTGTTATATCTGTTTCTATTTATCAGAAGCAAAAGGAGAGCCATTGTAGCCAGCCATTATATTTTTAGGTACATAGTCTAACACCTACTTTTCACCTGTAATATTATGAATCTCATGTTATAATAGTAAATACAACAGGAATATTAATAATATTTTACCTCGTCTGCCGGTATTTGGGACACAATAGAAATCACACTGTGTCTCGCGTACACCACTGGTTAATGCTAGACAATAGGCTAGGTTTTGTCTCTCAAAGTCTGAGATTTGTTGTCTTTACCATCATTATTTTACATACTTTATAAGTCATGTTTTATACTTAAATCTACAATATAGTGTTCTAATTAGAATCTATAATTAAAACACAGAGAACCTTATGTCACAACAAAATGTTTGCAAGTAGTGTCAGGGGTATGATACAGGTACTGCTGGCTTTAAGTTTGAACCTAAAAATGATTAATCTCTTCATTAGAGAAGACTGAGGTTTAATATTAATTTAGGATTTAAAAGTATATTTTCATACTTTTAAACTTGTGATGTTGTGTTGCACTTACATTTTAGTACTTTAAAACTATTATCTTATATCAGTTTATCAATATTTTGTTTGTTATACATTTATGAAATTTATATTTATTTAAGTGATTGCTATTGGTCTGAAACTTTTGCTTGCGCTTCCTAACAACTTGAACTATATTCAATACTGCTATGCGTTCCATATTGATAAACTAAGGATTATAAATAGTTTATAACTGGTATTAGATACATATATTATGTGGCCTCTGAATATCGAAATATTAACGAAAATCTGTTCTGTCTAGTCTGTTGCTATTAATAATTTTCCATGGAAATTATTGTTTGAAAGTTGTTAATATAAGTTGACTTATAAAATCGGAGATGCTATTAAATTAATTCTTGCAATTAATCTTTGCTGTTGCGATGACATAGGTAATTTTGTCGTCCTGCAGGGCGTGGCAGGCGCGAATTTTATCCGAAATGAGAAGGTCACTACGTCTATCTCTATAAGTGAAATGGCTGCCACGGATCTAGTTTCGTGTTGTACACAATCTTAGTATGCTTAGTGATAAAATTTCTAGTTTTGCCACTACATTGAAAATCCAAAATACATAAATTAGTTATGATAGTTTTTAGCCGAAACTCAATAAAGGGTGATTTTTTATAAACCTGTTTAAAGATGAATGGGAGCCAAATTTATCTTAAAGTGATTTTGTGGTAGTTAACTACATCTAAAAGAAGGGTCCTAATCAATACCTTTTTGTAAAGGTCAAAAAGTGACCGATATGAAATATAGAACAGTAGCGACATCTGTTGTGCTTAAGAAACGTTGTTTCATCGAAACGCCGAACGAAGGCTCACCATGCCTAGGCTGAAAATGTTGTTTGAGCTTTAATAGAGATGGCGCCACTTGTGTTCAATGTGAACTTGTTTTGAACTCTCAACCATTTCTACGACAATCTATGAAATTAATTATTTATGAAAATTATACTGAAAGTGATATTTTCTGGTTATTGAATTGAAATAAAAATGTAAAATTAAATAAACAGGATTTTAAGTTGTAATAAGTTTGTTTTTTTTTTGTACTGAATGAGTTAGCTAGCGTTCTATTTATTGGCATTGTGTTTAGAGTTATGTTGAGTTGTAAGGCTTTGCGTTTCAAGCTTTCGCGACAAATACTTAGTCCCAAGAACATACAATTGTGTCCTATCTACTATCATAATAAAGTCAGCCTAATAATTCAGGCAGGTAATTTGAACTTATGGTGAATGTTGTAATTCATAGCTAGTCATAGGCTTCATTATAATATTATGCGAAATATACCTATTTACCGGCTACCTACATTATTTAGCTAGTTATACCCAAATAAATTCTTACATAACAAAACAAAACATTACACCTTTTAGGAGAAGAGATAAGCAGAGGAGCACATGGTAATAACACCAGTTTTATTATTACATACTGGTACTGGGGACTGCCTCGTTGGCCGAGTGGTTGCAAGTGCGACTGCCGGACAATGGGTCTCGGGTTCGATTCCCGGGTCGGGCGAAGTATTTCTGAGCTTTTTTCGGTTTTTCGAAAATTTCTCAGTGGGGAAGGGGAATGCCGAGATTAGGCCCTGCGTTGCCCAAGAGATCCAGTTTTCTAGATAAATCAACTGCATCAATAACTTTGTAAGCCCATATAAATGTAGCGGATTACAAAGTTATTGATGCAGTTACATTTTAATGTTTAATGGAATAATAGAAAATTTAAAAACACTTAGGACTATCTACAAAAAGAGGTGAGATGGATATCAATATTACAATAATTTTAGGTTTTAAATAAAATAGATTGACTTGGCCTCTGCTGAACAAAGACCTCTTCTCTCACAAAGAAGGTTTGAGCATTGATCGCCACGTTTGTTTAGTGTGAGTTGGCGATTTCAAACTTGTAATTAGAAATGGGCCCAGGTTTCCTCACGATGTTTACCTTCACCGTTTGTCAGCAGTGTCTAAATAATCTTCGAAAGTACATATAACTGAATAAGTCGCATAAGTAGGTACTTGCCGTTGTAGGTTTTTAACTTTAATGCATCAACCGCGTGCGTCTTAAATCTCTGGGCAACTACGATACGTTCATATAGTAATTTAAAAATTAAATTCTAAAGAATTGAATGTATAATTTGAAACGACTAATAAACGTATAGTTCTTCATTCGTTCAATTCAATTCTAAAAATATTTTCTGAAAGGCGAGAGTGCTTTATTATTAACAGCAGTCTGCAATTGTGCGCGGCCTCGTCCTATTCACATTTAGGGTGCCATCGGCCATGCTTGTTGTTCGGTATTTTATTGTTTTCAAAAAAGAATTGGAAATGACATTTCCACATTATTGGCTGGACGATTTGATTTTTGTGTCTGTCTTATTGTAGTCGGCACAATGTTAATAGGTATATAACAACCACTATTTGTTAAAACTTATTTAAGATAATAAAAGTTTGTGTGTTTGAACGCGCTAAGCTCCGTAATTCCGTGGCGGAATCCGGTTGGCGTGGTAGGCAATTGGCTGCCACGCAACGTGTAGCGGGTTCGATTCCCGCACGGAGCAACTCTTTGTGTGATCCACAAACTGTTGTTTCGGGTCTGGGTGTCATGTGTAGGTATGTGAACACTTGTATGTATGGAAACGCACCCACGAAACTGGAGAAAATCCTAGTGTGGAGTAACGAATTAAAAAAAATACTTGCCCGATTTGAAAATGTGTTTTTGTGTTAGATAGAGCTTTTATAAAGCTTTTATTTCGTCACGCTATGACTCATAGGAGTCAAGTAGCGAGTGAAACTGTGCGGGAGTTGCTAGTTATGAATATTTTTTTTTTGAGGGTGGAAAATTATTCAATGGCTTCTCCCGCCTTGGGCGAGGCGAGAGGAAGTGTCAGACTCTTACTGACTAAAAACCACCCCTATCCTTCTCCTGCTTTTCGAGCCGGAGCCCCGGTAAACCCGCTAGGTAGTCCGCAGCTCCGGATCAGGCATCAGCCCTACAAGGCCCCATCTGTGGTGGTCTGATGGCTCTATGAGCGCGCGGAACGCGGCGCGCCGTACGCACGGGTCTGGTTCTGTTCGGGCGGTGAGCTACCCTTGCTCGCCGTCCGCAGGCCCGCACTTACGGTGGCCGGAGATCGTCCCACGATCCCCGACGCCCGGAGTGTCTTTCGCGACGGCTGGGGCGTGAGGAGGTTTGTTCTCTCACGCGCCCCGCCTTCTCCTTAGCTAGCATGACTGCTTCGCAGAAGGAGGAGACGGCATCACAGTCCCTCTCGCTCCGCACCATGGCCCGAACCAGTGCCGGGCGCGAAAGGTCGCCGTCGCCGACCACATCCCTGAGGACTTGGCGGTGCTCAGCCCACGCAGGGCACACCGCCACCGTATGTTCTACCGTGTCCTCCGGGCGGTCCTCGCAATAAGGAACAGGAACCTACCGAAACTCTATGTCCGGTAAGCACCTGCGTCAGGCGGTAGGTGAGGACGCCGTGGCGCCTCTCTAGCCATTCCTCAAAGAGGGGACTTACCGCCGCGATGACAGCGAGCCCAGCCCTCGGTTGCGACAGTCGTTGCTGCCAATCCGCCATGAGGTCGCGCCGGAGCTCGTCCCGCCACGCACTGATCTGGCGCCGCAGTGGAGTTTTGCCCCGACGACACGCGGCGCGCAAACTGAAGACTCGCCCGAGCACCTTCGCCTCTAAATCCCACGGCAATTATCCGGCAATGAAATAAATGCTAGGTATTAGATTTTCTTAGGTTAGTTTAGCGTGATACTGTGTTGTTTATACTTTAAGCGGTATCTTTGGACCTTGTACGATGATTTCTTCCTACAATAGGTAAGTAATAATATTGAAATCGTCGACCTTCGTAAATTGACGTCAAAATTATTATTAATGTAACCTACTTTTAGAATGGAGATCAATTATCGTTTAACACCAACTTTACAATAGTCTTGTATTTAGTTGCATTGTCGTGCATTGTATAATAATGAGTGCGATTCTAGTACCAGAGTATGAAGTCCGTGCTATAACTGGGAATTTCAAAATCTAAAACCCTAATCCATGCTACACACCTTACGATTTAACCGTGCAGTTTTAACTGTACAGTTGGATTGTATATGTAAATCATAAGGTTTAAACGTATGGACCTACGATTTACAGTCCACCGTACGGATTTAACTGTATAGTTATATCGTAAGGTGTGTCGAGCAAACAGTTAGAATTTCATAGCGAATACAGACCTTACCATTTAACTGTGCAGTTCAACTGTACAGTTAAAATCGTAGGTTGTGTAGCCGATATAATGTGATACTCCATTTAGTGATTAAATATTCAAATATCATCACAAGTGTGGTGGTTTTGCCGTGAAAGACAGACAAATAAACAAACGTACACACATTCACATTTATATAATTGTATGGATAGTGTGGATGGATTGTTATCTTATATGACAAAATAAAAAATACGTGTTTAATATTTATTCTGTATGTAACTGACGGACTAAATATATTTTTAATTTCATACCCTCCTCTACTGAATACCTAAGTTTATCTTAGCTTAACTGACTTATTTTTAGCGCAAGATATGTCGAATTATCCGCCAGTTAGCCTCATCGGAACTTAACCAGAGGTGGTGGATTGTGACTAATGTATTTTACATAGCGAGTACAAACTGTATGATTGATTGATTGGCTTTTGCGCGACTGATGCGAATTACAATATTAAGTATGCGTATATGCTACATGTACTTAAACTGCCATAGTCCCATGGTGGTATAAAATAATAGCGTATTTTTTTATTCTACATTAAGCTTTGTCTAATGTAGTATTTTGGCTAGCTTTGTTTTCTTGGAGTGTATGTATTTTGCTGTTATTTGAGTGTATACCATACTTTGTTTGTTTAGAACGACGTACGCGAATCCCGCTGAGCGATATATTTTGGGTATGATTCCCATTCCCCAAGATGCTTTAATTAAAAGTATGTTTATGCTGAAAATATAACTTTATTCAGAAATGCGACGTGTATAATGCTATAATATGTTTTATCTATTATTTATGCCTTAAATGAAGTTGTATTTTTAGCTCTAGTATTTGATATTTTTAATAAGCTAGAAATTGTATGACGAATAACTATACCTATAAATAATATGAAACGAATACTTACATACTAATAAACACTTACTCTCCCAGAGTGTTCTACTATTATACTATACAATGAATAATACACAATCAACGACTAGTCTACTAAACTACCCGTGTACTGAAGTTTTTACTATTATTTCAACTTTGCATACCCTTTCTGAAATACGATAGGCGTGATTAATGCCCATTTTATGTATACCTACATTAGTACATAAATTGTCCATTTACATAAATTTATCCCCAACAATGAGCCATCGATGAGCTTACATTACATACAATTTGTTATCCATAATTTTGGCAACTTTTGTCGAACATCACCAAATGAAGTCCCATTACCAATGAAAAGTCTTTTTATAAAACAGATAATAAATTTCGCATAATAATCATCGCATTTATTATTTAACGCATCGTCAATGCACTTATGTGAAAATAATATATAAACCAATTGATCAAATGGCGTATAGTGGAGTGCCCAGAGCATCAAAATCGTAAACTACCGGATTAGAGTTACAGTGAAGAGATTAATATGGTATTTGTGGGATATTGTATTTTGAACCGACTTCCCAAAAAGGAGCAGGTTCTCTATTCGGTCGCTATTTTTTTTTTCTATGTATGTACACCGATTACGTTTTTTTCTATGTATGTACACCGATTACGTCGAGGTTAATGGACCGATTCGCGTGATTATTTTTTTGTTCGACGCGGAATGTCTTAACTCAGGTCCCATAAAAGTTTGTTACAGATTGGTTCAGTAGTTTTTATGACTAAATACAAACCTTCGTAACGAATTTTAGGTCGGTACGACCATTGGAAGATATAGATAATTTGTTTGTTTTAGTTCCTTAGGGGTATGAATTTACACCTTCATTATTTTTAAAACCGACTCACACTTGGCCATTTTCAGATTTTTTCCTTTACCTTGACCTAAAGACCTACCTCCACTTGAACGACGTCATTTTCACGATACTTAGTAGATTTGAACATTGATTACCTAAACAGTTCTGGTCCGATTTGCATAATTTTTTTTTGTTCCGTAGGGTTAGTTTTACGTTGGTACTGTGACCATCTGGTGAGCAGTTGATGATGAGATGCCAGGAAAATCTAAGGCACCCCTCAAATTATAAACTCTCTATGTTTGTTGTGACAATTTCATAAAACTATTCAACCATTTATGTCTGGTGATCATCATTTCATGTCAAAGAGCTGATGATGAGAAACTCCTCAATGGTTAAGGTTCAAAAAAAAAAATATTTCAAAAATATGTTTACATATTGATCCAGAATAGTATTCTTTGAGGTTATTGGGAAGACCTGCTTATAGAAGGTAAGTCTCATTAAGGTTAGATTGAGGTTGAAATTATATACTAGATGTACTAGCCATTCCTTTCTAGTTAAACCTTCAGTATTTACATATACCTTGTGACGACAGAAGTCGCACATAGACTATCGACGAACAAATCAACGGATGACTTCATAAATATCCTGTACCGCATATGTGAAGTTTACATGCGAATAAACATAGGTTAGAAAATCCCAACGAACAACAGTTGAGCTTCTGCTCAACTATGCCTGGCGGGCTTTCTAGCCCGCCAGGCATGATCACCTCGCCTGGTCGGAGGATCCTCCTTTTCTTATGGAACTTTACTCTCTGTTCCCTATAAAACCTATTAAACTAAAAAGCAAACAATAAAATTAAAAGTACGTTTAAAACTTCCAAAAACTAAGCATCCTAAACTAAAAACCAAAAAATAACTATCATTGTACCGCCTGTATCTACCCACTGATAGTTTAGAAGCCGTTGCCACAACCTCATAACAAAATATAACTTACTGACGTTACCTATACCTATATGTATCACACCTGTATGTATCACACATTGTGTATATGTATCCGCTTAGGAATATTTATTAATGTTTTAAAATAATTGATATGTTAATACAAATTAGGTAAGTAGGTAATGGGTACCTAGTTGTTCAAAACTGTCTCGTTGGTTTTATTTTTCGAGATTAATCTAGGTAGATAGATGAAATACCTTCTGCCTGTCCTACTTCGAAATCCTATGCACGCCCCTGGTGTAGACAACAACGTCATATATTTAAATAAACAGATTTAATACTACCATTTTTTTTATAAGTCATTATTTTTAAGTGTTATGTTTTACGTGTGGGGGCGATGGCCCAGGGCGACAAATTCTGGGGGGCGCCAAAAAAATTAAAAACTACTACTAACACTTGATAATGCTTCCCTCAAGTGGGCGCCACAATATTTTCGCCCGGGGTGTCAGTGGCCCTCACGCCGGCACTGCGTGAACACCTTAAATAATCCTTCTTCCTCGATTTTCTACTTGTTCGAGTTCCCTACTGCTAGGTATTTCTATACACAGGTATCTTTGAAAAATGTTCATATATGTCTACATAGGTAAGATTTAACATATAAATAAAAAATAATTAAGTACTGTTTAAAGTGAAAATTTATGGTCAAACATTAATTGTTTATAACATTATTTGTTTAATCAATGAAAAAACGGAGTGCGCAACAAAATGTTGATTGAACATTGCAATGTATAGTTTAAAAAACAATATCTCACAAAGATCATATTAAGGGTCTCAGCACACATATGGGATCGGAAAGGGATCGTCACCGTATCGCCTCGAGCCGTTCAGAATGGTTTGTATTAAACTCCCTACTGCAACGCACACTAATCGGAATAATAACGTAATCGCCTCGCCTCGGAACAGGCTCCGAACTTGAATTCCCGCGCTTACGGCTCATCGTCCCCGCGCTTACGTTTCTCCGTCCCCGCGCTTACGTCTCTCCGTACCGACTAACTATCGTGTTAGTCTAGTCGGTGTCGCCTAGCCGTAGCCGAGTTGACGTACAGGCGCTGCTGATACGCTTTCGTTACGTGCATACGGTAGGTTGACGCCTGGTTGACAGCGAGGCGAAAGGCGTTACGGTTACGATCCCTTTCCGATCCCATATGTGTGCTGAGACCTTAATTCATGCACTGTAACACTAATCCGATTTGAAATACCCTAGGCACTCCACTAGTATCAAATAGGTATTTACGTTATGGAGGTAACTCACTATTATTTATGTAACTAATATAGGTTCCATCCATCGTGATAAAAACAGTCAGTTTTTAATTTTTTATGAAATGAAATTGAACGAAAACTATGTAGACCAGTGGCGAAACCTCAAATAAAGGTAAAAAGTAACAAAACAATATAGTAGAATGAAACCTATTGGAAATGAAGAGAATATGCTAAAAAAGGAAGAAAACATAAACTCCACTCCATCCGAGTTCGGGAAGTAGGCATGGGGGAGGGTTTAAGAGAAAAAATCGGTTTATCGCAATTATCGGCGAAACTACAAGTCCTATGGAAAAAAGTTAAATGGCAAAGTTGTAGGTAATAAGAAGATCTAGGTATAACTTTTGTTTGTAATTTTTTTTCAAATACTTAAAAAAAATGTGAAAATTTCAAAAACCTAAGTTTTTGGTTTTTTATTTTTATCTTTTAGGTACTTACCTACTAAAAAAAATACCGGTGCCGCACAACGTAACTATAGCGGGTTCGATTCCCGCACGAAGCATCCACAAATTATTGTAGTTTCGGGTCTGGGTGTCATGTGTATGTGAACTTGTATGTTTGTAAAGGCACCAACGACACAGGAGAAAATCCTAGTGTGGGGCAACTAGTGTTGCCCAATAAGAGTGTCTTGCAAGTCTCGCATTTGCCAATTAGCCAACTACCAACTTTAATTTTTTTTATACGATTACTAGCGGACCCTTTAATTTGAAAATTTTAAACTTTTTTTTAATAAGCTAAAACATTCTGCACAATATCTAACGTCATTACATGTAAATTTATTACAATTAGACTAATCGATAGCGTGTGAGTATGTGTAATGAAATCTTAATTAAATTAAGTATATTTTTAAATATATTTTTTTTTTATCAAATTTACTGTATCGTCAACGTAACTTGGCGCGTCTGAAGTTAGGCATTGCGAACTTTCGCGCAGGTACATTCGTGAAGAAAACTATTACTGCAATATTATTTTTTATAAACCTAATCTATTATATAAAAATAAGTCGGGTTTTCCTTCCTGACGCTATAACTCCCGAATGCACGAACCGATTTCTACGGTTTTGCATTCGTTGGGAAGGTCTCGAGCTCTGTGAGGTTTATAGCAAAGAAAATTCAATCAAATCAAGAAAACAGGGAAAATCATTGGTGGCGAAACGGAGTTCGCTGGGTTTGCTAGTGTACTAATAAAAATTCCCTAATCAGTGACAAAGTACAAATAAACCAAATATTAAACTAAACAAACTAAAACACTAAACAAAAACTAACAAAATTCTTAAAAACTTAAAAATTAACAAAAGTAATAACAAAATATACGAAAAGTTTTGTAACCGGCATTGGTTCAGACCATGGTGTGGAGCGAGGGGGACGGGGATGCCGTCTCCTCCTTCTGGGAAGCAGTCATTCAAGGACGAGGTGGGGCGCGTAAGAGAACGAACCTCCTCACGCCCCTGCCGTCGCGAGTGACAATCCGGGCGTCGGGGATCGCGGAACGATCTCCGGCCACCGTAAGTGCGGGTCTGCGGACGGTGAGCAAGGGTAGCACGCCGCCTGATCAGAACCAGACCCAGGAGGGCTAATGCCTAATCCGGAGCTGCGGCCTACCTAGCGGGTTTACCGGGGCTCCGGCTCGACAGGCAGGAGTAGGAACGGGGTGGTTTTTAGTCACTAAGCGTCTAACACTTCCTCTCGCATCGCCCAAGGCGGGAGAAGGCATTGGATGAACTTGCCCCTCAAAAAAAAAATCTATATTTTGAGATAGTTCAATAGCGGCCACACCTTACAATATAACTGTATAGTTAAATCTGCACAATACAGTTAAATCATAATCGTATAAAAAATGTAAGTTGGCTTATTGGTAAATTCGAGACTTGCAAGACTCTTTGCTGGGCAACACTAGGGGCAACGTTAAAAATAAATGATTGCAAAAATTATCGACAATGGCCTAATGAGCAAAATGATTTTATACAAAAAGTTTCGTTCTTTGTTTTTCATTAATTTCGATAGATTATAAATATAGTACCTAGTACAAATATTTATGAATAGAATTTATTCTCGAAATCGCGTTACGTAATGATTTGTAGTTACTTTTTTCCCGATAATAATGTTGCCCGTTCCGTACTAGCCCTGCTATTATCTTGATTAGGAATTTCTGTGCCAAATAACATCTTACAAATCTCATTTATTACATATATTTCGGTCACCCTTACAAACCAAATTTTTAATAGTATATCAAGATTACATTCCCTCTGATTTCAAAGATGGCTTCCTCATAATTTTGTTAGACATTTTCCGTGTCTGCATTGCAAAGTACATAGAACTGAGTTCTAGAACAATCTACATTGTAGTAGATAAATCCTGTGCATCATTTTGTACTTGAGACCCGGTCGTAACTAGTACAAATATGCTTCAATTGGCAAATTGATGCTGTGGAATATTACATGCAGGGGGTGCCTCGGTTTCCGTTTTGGCTTTGATTGTGTTACGATCCGACTATGCAGTCTTGAGCTACGCTGAAATACAGTCAGTATTATTTGTGTAGGTACTAGGAGCATTTTTTATAAGTAATATGCCTTTATGCAAATTAATACAATTGGTGGTACGGGCACTTGCCAATAGCAATAGCCCAAAGTATGTTGTAGGTGGTCTTATTGAAGTTATCCGAAGATATAAAACGTATCTTAATAAAAATAATCATACTTTGCCATATTTTCCTGCACTGAGCCACTATGCTCAGTGCATGGTTAAATGAATAAAAAACCTTAATCTTAAGTTATTTATCAAAATCGCCGTGTCATCTTTTCTTATCATGGTAAATATGTACACGGATAAAACTTAGTGGTAAAAGGTAGTGATGTAGAACAAAAATCTACTTGTCTGAAGTACACCTTCTTAAGTAGCTATTCTTAATTACCTATAAGTACACTATAAGGACGTGGTAGGTACTTTTTGATGTAAAACAATAAACGCACAATAAGAAAAGCTTTTTGAAATCGAATTCATATTATATTAAAACTACATGATATAAAATTTTAAACTGACATGGTCACTATCACTGTTGCAAGCCGTGATCATGGTGCTTGCAATAGTGCCGAAATAACTGAACCTCATAGACATAAATAAATAATAACATTGTAAATATCCCGTCTCAAGTTCTAATGATATAGCTGCACGGTCTCGTACAATGTACTTAATTCGCCCCAGTACCTTTACTTATCACACAAAAATACATACCTAGTTCTCTCCAGAAAAAAATAATAATCAAACGTAGTATAGTTGCATACCAGTGTAACGCGTAGTATCTCGAGGTGAAGTTTAATTCGAAGATTACAATAGTGCATAGCGGTGACAGGTGGCCCTATACTATAATGACCGTGTTCCTGTTTCTCGCTCCGTGATAAATGAATGCTGTAGGAATACTTCGCCATTATTCAACGCGACTTCAGTCGGGATTGACGTTTACGGCTATATTTGTTACACTTTTATATAAGCAGTACATTGTCGACAATTGTCCTAGCAACGAGCCATCATGGTACGTATTGAGCCTGTTGAACCGATTTATCCCCGCTTATTCGGTTAGTTGTTTCCTTTGGGTTATGCGTATCGATTTTCAACGTCTTTTTGTTAGAGTTTCGGTTGATATTGCGTTGACGAATTTGAGAGAGAACTTAAATGCTATTTGTAATATTTAGCATTCGTCTCGTGTAACTCAGGGTATATATATTTTCTGAAGAGTATGGTTTCACAAGTAGTTCGAACAAATGATTTATAGATTTAAATTAACTTTTTATTATGTTATATTTGCTTAGAAAACGAAACAGCTCTGTTTGATAGCACAGTTGATGTAAAAAATCAGTTCCCCGTAGCGTGACTAGATGGAGATGATAGTAGTAGTTGAGAAATTTTCATTGGGATGTTTTGGTGAACAATTAATTTCTATTTTCAGAAATGCAAACTAAATTAGTTGAAATTAGTTATTTGAAAATTGATGTTTAAATATTATATTTTTGTTTGCCAAACAGGTAGGGGGCAACGCGAAGGCTCGAGATTTTTTCGAGAGTTCGTCGGACTACAAGCCTGGCATGACAATACCTCAGAAGTACAACACTAAAGCAGCTGCTATGTACCGGCAAAAGGTAAGATTCTGGCTGTAAATCCCATTCCAAACTGTGAATCGATTTAATTGGAGTTTCATCAGTCGATAGACTCATTAAAGCCATCAGTAAATGTTGACAAAAGGTATGTAAACAGAT
Organism: Spodoptera frugiperda; assembly: GCF_023101765.2. Lineage (NCBI taxonomy): Eukaryota > Metazoa > Arthropoda > Insecta > Lepidoptera > Noctuidae > Spodoptera > Spodoptera frugiperda. The sequence continues at coordinate 17,300,312 of NC_064236.1, forward strand.
TGACTTTTGTATCACGAGTTCGCCAAACCTCACGGATCACGGTGTTGTGATGCCCGCTAGCTTTTCACCGCCCCTTAATTTCAATGTGTAAACAAAAGTGTAAATTTATACAGCTTTGGGATTTAAATATTGAATATTTGCTGTGCTGGAAAAATCTCCTACAAATAAACAGTATTTTCGATGCAAAAACTGTTATTGAAAGGATTACAAGGCTGGTGCATAATAAATAATATAAGCCTACCGAATAAAATATTCTTGGGAAAACACAAAAATAAAACCCAATGCATTTATTTACTAGACAATACACTAGTTTTACATGATTTTAATGCAGTTTTATGCTAAGTGTATAATGTAATAAATAGGTTATGCTATGTTTGCGCATTCGATTATTGCTTTCGCTGTTTGAAGATGGAAGATGTTCTCCTCAAACCAAAGCGTATTGTCATTTAAATGCAGTAATCTCCTTTTCATTATAATGCAATTAAAACAGCTCTGTAATAAGGTTTGTGTCTGTGCTAAACTTAATTAAATTGTGGTTTTCCTCTGGCCCCTGCTATGAGAATGCTCGGTGGTTTGTCATATAGTTCGTAGCTCGAAAATAATTAGAGAAATATACTAAGCAAGTGCAAGATTATTAAATATAATATTTAATAATCTCATGTTGTTACCTATATTTTTGTTGTTGATCTCATCTTGTTAACTATGTGCTTATACAATTATTTTTAACTCGCTTTTATTAGATCGCCCTGTATGTAAGTAACTATGTAAAAAAATTAATAAAAATACTAATTTAACCATTTTCTAAAGATGGTTAAAAGAGAAAGGCTATGCTACGATCATCCATCATGGTCCTCAAAGTCACATACAACTGCCAATTGATATTTAGAAGATGGTTAAATTAGGTTTCTTAGATTTGTTTACATAGTTACATACATACAGGTCGACCTAATAAAAGCGTGTTAATAATAATTATAAAAGCACATAGTTTACACTTCGGCCCAGAAATAGAGACATCTTGAATGATCCGTAATTTATTGTTGACTTTTACGTGCACCTATATAAGCGTGTTTTTTAACTATTAATTTATTTCTGGATCTTAATCTTCAAATTTTTAATGCTCTTTGGTGTTCTACACATGTGACTATACGGCGCGGCGGGTGCAGAGATGCAACATGTCGCGGGTTGCCCGCACGGAACAACTCTAGGGTCGTAAGATATACTGGATTTTGAGTATATAGTGAAAGAAAAAAAAAATACCTAATGACATTACCGGTGGGGGAAGGGGGAATCCACAGATATTTATAATTGTTACGCGTCACTTTAATGCTAGTGGTTGAGCGTCCCAGATAATGATAGTGTACATGCTACATACTCTGATAGTGAAAATCCCTTAATCTGCCAGTTTGCATGGTGGGATTAAATGTACAGGAGGGTGGGTACAAACGAGAACGGTTTAAAACTCTCAATCTTAGAAATCACGCTCAAATGGACAGATTTTTTAAAATGCATTTCCTTTAAGTATCATGTTATCGACTTCTCTTCCCTTAATCTGACGAAACCGACTAGGATTTAATTAGATATTTTTATCCTCACCTCATCTAATCAGAGTATATGGTGGTTATATTCAACATGACACCAGGTTTTCCCCATATGTTTGTCTGATGCTTTGGAGTAACTACGTTGTTCGGTTTGTTGTACGGAATTTGCATGTTTCCTATAAACGAACCACGACACAGAAGATATCATGGATATTTAATAAAGCTCTAGCCAACATAAGGTAAGGATCTACAATATCTACATATATCAAGTAAACGAGAGTCGTGCAGTTACGAGAAGAAGACATCTAAAGGTAATCTTAAATAATAAGCCTTTTTCCACAGATATTTTCGAAGAGATGCATTTTGAAACAGAATATTAGCTACATACAAGCTACATATTTATATAGATAACAGGTTTCCTTAACGAGAAATATATCCTTATAAAGTATTAATGTGCCTACATTTTTACACGAAACATCACCAGTCAATCATCTAATTTCAAACAGGGTTGAAATCATTAACATTTGATTAGAAATATTGTTTCACCAAGAATTGTACACACTTTGATTTTAATGTGTTTATTTCTATGTCGATAAGTACTCTATAGCTTAAGAGCTAGCGAAAAGCTACCTGTACGTATTTGACCAGACCTGGGATCTTGTGTACTGAGAGCCCTATACGGGCGTAGTTACTAACAATATAATGTTTAGTAAACATGAAATGGTAAGTAAGTACGCCCAGAGAGGTGGACGCGGCGAGTGCGCAAGTAAGACAGGTCATATTTTTTTCATTCTGTTTAACTTTAAATCTATTTGACCACGTCTGCCGTTTGGAAATTTCAAAATAGACTATTATTATTATCGGTAAACAATGTTGGCAGACCATTATCATGCGGTTAATATTGTGCCAGACTGTTATGAAGCGCTGAAAAAAGTTAATTTTGAATGTATTTGACAGATCTGCCATTGATATATTTTATTTATTACGAATCTTGAAAACTTATTTTCGTCACGGCAGACCTTTTCATGGCTAAGTCTGTGGCACTACCTACAACAAAACTTAGCTACCTACTACACGGTCAGATCTAAAGTCAAAGTCAAAATATTTATTTGTGAAACTCGTTGACTGCCTCGTTGGTCGAGTGGTCGCAAGTGCGACTGCCGGACAAGGGGTCTCTGGTTCGATTCCCGGGTCGGGCAAAGAATTACTGGGATTTTTCGGTTTTTCGAAAATTTCTCAGTAGTAGCTCGAAGTCTGGAAATGTGTTCAATATATGGCAATAGAGTCACCCCCCTATTACATGGGACTTATAACACAAATGGTGAAAATGTGTGTGTCGTACATTGTATAGCGGCATTATGTGTCGTAATGTGCACTTCGGCCTACCCCTTATGGGATAAAAGGCGTGACGTTGCTTTTTTTATTTGTGAAATATAGGGTACATTATAGGTTGTAGTGTATGCTGCTATACATGAAGAGATCCTGCTTTGTTTTGCTTTTGTTTGTTTGGAAAGCGTACAAAATTTTGCAATATGCCAAAAAATATGGAAGAAAATTAACAAAACAAATGTCAACATTTGTTTGTTAATTTTCAAAAAAATGTCAACGTGTGATAACACAAAAAAAATATCACAATAAAAAATAACCAAATAAATGCCATAATAAAAATACCACAATAAAAATTATCACAGAACAAATACAACATACAAATCGCATCAAATTACTCTTATCTTTTTTATTTTAATATTCCTCTATGAACTAAGCCCTCCGATGGTACTTGAATTAAAGTTTCACTAGAGATTAGGCAATGTAGTGATAAAATCGTGTAAAAATATCAATTATCTATACAATCTACATACAAGAATAAATCGACTGCACGGTTGGCGCGGTGGCTGGGCAACTGGCTGCCGTGCAACGTGTCGCGGGTTCGATCCCGCACGGAACAACTTTTGTGTGATCCACAGATTGTTGTTGCGGGTCTGGGTGTTATTTGCATGTGAAATTGTATGTAAACGCACCCACGACACAGGAGAAAATCCTAATGTGTGGGGGCAAAGTTCGTCTAGCGATAATATTGCCGACGAATGCTGCAAGCGAAATCATGAGTAGACAAAGTTGTTTGACAAGAGATCCTCGCTGATTTTCATCATGATGATAACAAATCGCGTGCAAAGTGTTGTCTAGTGCATACGAGGTTATAACGTATGCTTTCAGTACCTACACTAGAAGAAATTTTAGTAAAATAAATTCATCGAAACTCCGTTTCGATAAAAAAATCTTTTTTGTGCCGAATTTAAGAAATAATGTGCAAAGTGCAATACCATTTTAAAATCCTTATTAAATGCGCCAACTTTTGTGAAATTTGCCACTACTAGCGCCATACATAATTTATTTGAACATTTTATTCAGAGTATTTGGTTCGTCTAAAACTGACACTGTTTTCCAATTTAAGCAGTTGGCTAAGAATTTGTGATTCCATATTACTGAAGCACTGTTCAGGATAATGTAAGGAAGACTGCAGACGAAAAAATAAAGATTTGTAGCAACAAGAGTCAAAAGACTGGCACAGGGTGTACTTTTTCGTGGATAACACATAAGTCACTGTAATTTAAAAACTGTAGGACTTAGAATTTTTTTTATATTTTTCTGATATCAGTGGAACCTTGCTGATTATCTAGTGCCTATTGGACGTCGACTTCAAGGACACTGAATATTATGTACCTACGTTAATATTATTTGTATTGAAAATCGTTAACCATAAACTGACGAAAATTCTCAAAGTAAACAAAACCACCTAAGTTCACTCGAATATATTTTTTTCAAAAGAAAGTAATAAGTTATTCTTTTGTGTAGCAGTTAAAGCTGATACTTGAGTGGCACGATAATACTATACACTTTATGGTATACAGCGATGTGAAGCTCGTGCGCATTCGTTTGTCGAATGACCGAAATTACCCGAGTAGTTTCGATCTTTGCCGAAACGACACGAAGTACATCGGCGAAATGAGTCGCTAGCGTTATCTAACGAACGAGCTCTCGTGTTTAGTAGGTGTAGGGTCTCCATACACAAAATCCCAGTTGAGGTCAAACACATACAGTTAGCTTTTCACTAGGTCTTAAGCTATTAATGCAGTGTGAAGCATAAAACCTAGTTTCAAAGCTAGGTAGCTTGACTTTGTTTTTAATCTCAAAGATGTTCATTAATACGGTTCATTAGATCAAAGCTAATGAGCAAATTGCGGTCGTCTGCACTGAGTGAAGTTGTAGGGCAATTAGTAGTTGATAATGCTTCTCAAGTTGAATATTACTTAGGTTCACGATACACACGGGCGGGGTGTAATGATATTGATGGCGAATGTTACATGCTTAGTATAATTCATTGGTTTTGGATGAAGGTAGATTTGAACACTGTAAGGTCGACATGTAATACGAAACGAACTATGTAATGAAATCTAAGAATCTGAATTGCATACACTTCTAATTTAAGTATCATAGTTGTCGTCGATACTATATCATTAGATGACTATACAACGTTATTGTACCGAGCTGGTTTGTAAATACAATGGGGAGGTAGGTAATGAAAACATGTATGCTTAGTATACTTCTTGACTTCGAGTTTGGTTTTATTTGGTATTTATGTCCTATTTTCCTGATGACGGGGAAAAAATATGACTTTAAGCGTATTTTTAGTTTTTATTTCAAGTTTATAGTCCATTGAAATGTTACATGAGCTTTACATTTTTTAGAGGACGCAATTTTATTTTTTGATCATGTAGGGGGGTCAATAGAAGCTTAACTTGAAGTTTGTGGGGTCGCCGCCCTTGTCCCTCGGCCGCCATCTTGGAAAAAGGGATGGAAACACTTTTTTTGCTATATCTCGGAAACTATGCATCGTAATAAAATTTTTAAAATCATAATTTGTAGAAAATTATTTTGCCTACAAATATGTTTATATACCTTTTTGCCCTAAATTAACAATTAAAGAAGTTATAAGTAAAAAAGTGAAAAATTTTTAATAAAATTTTCTTTTTTGCTCTATAACTTTTTTTACATTTTATAAATAAATGACTTCAGACCAATCTTGTAGAATATTTTTCGAGAAAAATTTTCCCCTACAACTGTTTTCAATTTCATTCATTAGAAACTCAGTTACAGCGCTCCGAAGTTAACCGGGTTCGTCAAATTAGTCCAGTCAAATAAGCTCAAATTAGGTAAGAATCTCGGAATGCGAGATATCCAGTTGTAAGTTTGTATATACTTGTATATTGACACCCTAAAACTTGTCTCAAAACCATGGTATATATGGTAGGGTGTAAGCAACTCTTAAAATTCAGGGTCAAAGGTCCCGAAAATCGTTCTTTTGCGGTTTTTTGGAAATTCATTATTAATATTGTAGAATACAAAATTCTCTACAAATTTGACTAAGTTTTTTTTTATACGGTGAAGCGTTTTCGAGATAGAGGGCGGAGAACGCGCGGTCACTGCATCACATCAGACATTTTTTTTTTTCAGCTAACCTATCCGTGATCGTTGGTTATGGATAGGACATTAAAAAAGACGTTATAGTTTCTAAAACCATTTTTCGTCAAATTCAATTGTTTGAAAGATAGACGCTTCCAAAGTGGAAAATTGACCGGGCGTTCTCCGCCCTCTATCTATAAAACGGTCCACCGTATAAAAAAAATTTTGACAAAAATTGTAGAGAATTTTGTATTCTACAATATTGATAATGAACACAAATACCAAAAATCCATAGGAAATTTACAAAAAACCGCAAAAAAACGATTTTTGGGACCTTTGACCCTGAATTTTAAGAGTTGCTTACACCCTACCATATATACCATGGTTTTGAGACAAGTTTTAGGGGGTCAATATACAAGTATATACAAACTTACAGCTGGGTATCTCGCATTCCGAGATTCTTACCTAATTTAAGCTTATTTGACTGGACTAATTTGACGAACCCGGTTAACTTCGGAGCGCTGTAACTGAGTTTCTAATGAATGAAATTGAAAACAGTTGTAGGGAAAAATTTGTCTCGAAAAGTATTCTACAAGATTGGTCTGAAGTCATTTATTTATAAAATGTAAAAAAAAAAGTTATAGAGCAAAAAAGAAAATTTTATTAAAAATTTTTCACTTTTTTAATTATAACTTCTTTAATTGTTAATTTAGGGCAAAAAGTTATATAAACATATTTGTAGGCAAAATAATTTTCTACAAATTATGATTTTGAAAATTTTATTACGATGCATAGTTTCCGAGATATAGCAAAAAAAGTGTTTCCATCCCTTTTTCCAAGATGGCGGCCGAGGGACAAGGGCGGCGACCCCACAAACTTCAAGTTAAGCTTCTATTGACCCCCCTACATGATCAAAAAATAAAATTGCGTCCTCTAAAAAATGCATTATTCGGCCCTCAAATTGTAACATTTCAATGGACTATTACTTTAAGGAATTCTTTGTTATTTTGACCGTAGAATCGTCATCGTCGAAGAGGTTCATTATGCAAATTATTATTAATTATAATATTTCCATTGACTAGTTTTTGCCGCCGCCCAGCCGCTGTTACTGTCGCACATTTCAATGGGCACGCTGTAACCTAGTTAGTCACAACTTGTTAACAGCGTATTCACAGATTGTTAGAACTGCACGAATTTTGGCGCCTAAGCTACTTGTAGTTTCTGTTTTCTAAACTAAGGCCGGCACCCACTGCCGGCACGGCACGGCATCCCGTGGCGTGCCGTGACGCGGCATCGTGGTATCAAAATAAAGTAACATAAATTCTAAATTCATTGAAATAAGGTTTAACATAACTTAATTTGTATTAAAATTTGTACTAAAATATTAGCGTTCGCAACTTCTCCTACACATAAACTATAATTGTACCAAATTTTATGCTCCTACGTCCGCGCAATTTTCGTAAAAAGGGGTCCAAAGTTTTTGCATCACGTATTAATATATAGATTTTCAATCTACGCGCGGAAACGCTAGCCGCCATACTGTTTTGGCTCGTGACGTCACTCGGTTAGAAAACAAAACTGCGAAGTGTCAAGTAACCGATCGAAGCGCGAAAGACCACTAGAGATATTTTATGAAAATGAGTTCTATTGCTTATCATTGGTGTCTTGTGCCCGAATGCAAAAATACAAGTATAAAGACGCCACCATAATTGTGGATTCAATTGCCAAGCCATCAACATAGGTAGATTTGTACTTTCTGCTTTCACAAAACCGTCTTCCATGACGCGATTCTAATAGAATAAAGGATAAAAGTCCACAAACGTAATACATATAATTAATTTAAAATTTCAAAATAAATAAAATCTAGATTGTTTACTAACCGAGTGACGTCACGTGGGAATCCAATATGGCAGATGGTGTTTTAGACATTTGAAAAACAGATTAAAAATCTCTATTTTTATAATTGAATTACAAAATAAATTTTGCATTTTTATGAATAAATAATGACGTTTCTCGTTAACTTTTTTCGAAATCTATCATAAGCATGCATATTTATATTTTATCTTACATGGTGTAAAATAACCTATTATCATAGCAAATCATTCTGTATCAATAATGTATAGCTGTAGACATAAAACAAACTAGTTCCTTCTATATGTATTTTGGATTCTTCAACATTGGTCTCTTCATAATCACTGTTGTGCCAGTAAAGCCTTTTCATCGGCGGTGAAATTGGCCACTCCGTTGCTTGATGTTATATGTAGAGGCTCCTAAAATAATACAAAACATGAATGTTATTATATTGTTAGATGCACAGAATGTACATAATGAAACTTACCAGGGTGTGATAACGGATAGCACAAGGTAAGGTTTATGTGTAAAATAACATCCATTAAATAGTGGACAGTTACAGTTTATTTTTATCGGTTTAAGCGCAAGAACCAAAGAAAATAATGTATTAATTTTAAGTAAACAACACAAACTGACAAATATCAAAGAGATTCCAGTGACCAATAAAAAAAGAGTCCGATTGCTATATTTTCTTTGAATGCTGTTTTGCTTTGCTGAAAGCTGTTTTGGTTTGTATTTTATTAAAAACTATCGATAATTGAACGAAATTTAACTCATAACTGTTTTATATGCATTCAATGTGTTTAAATAAACGTTTTTAATAATTTAATATTAACATTTTTTCATGTGTGGCTACACCAAACGTTTATCGATATGTAATCTATACGATGATTTGGCGATACCCCACCCTACGAATATTTAAAGATGTCATTAACTTATGAACCCTTAATAAGTAAATGTTTCTGAGATGAATCGTTCAATACGTCCTTAATGAAAATTAGTTAAGTATTCATTAGGACTAATTTAATGAGCCACCCTGAGTGTGGCATTCAGAGTCATTTAATGGTTATATAGCCCAGTCCTTAGCAATTGTTTTTAGATGTTTTTCTGATAACACTTGGAACCTTGCCGATCATCTGGTGCCTATTGGACTTCGACTTCAGGGACACCCTGTATATTAAATAAACAATGTATTTAAGCTATTTACTTGGATTAGGATTAATGTTGTATTGGTTAAAATCGCTTCGAAAATTACCCATTACTTGTTGTTAAAGGAAAATGACAAAAAAATGTGGGATATACATAAGAGATAGACGTAGGTGTATACCTATGTCTATCTTTTAGTGTTAGTGTCTATCGCTGAGTTTTCTGTAGACCTTAACATTGTGTACAAATAATTAGAACATTGTTTTAAATCTCGTAGGAAGGAAATAAATGATAATGAATGACATCAAACTGGGAACCTCAAAAATAACAGTAATTGTCCACTATTTAATGGATGTTATTTTACACATAAACCTTACGCTTGAATCACAATATCTATTAAAAAAACGCATCAAAATCCGTTGCGTAGTTTTAAATATTTAGGCATACAAAGGGAAATAGGGACAGAAAAAGCGACTTAGTTTTATACTGGGTAGTGATTCCACAAAGTGCCCCTTAGAAAATACATATAGGTGCCGTATAATATAATAATATCTCAGATGCCATTAGCTCGGTTGCCATTTAAACAGGTGCCCAATGTGCCACCTCGTACAACCGCCGCTCGCGCCGCCATATTGAAAAAATGGCGCCTAAAAACGGTTTTTTATTAATATCTCCGTTCCGACGCATTTTACGAAAAAATATTTATCTACAAAATTAAACTAGAAAAAATTTCCTACAATTTATGTATTGATAACTTTTTCATAAAATCAATAGTTTTTGGCGTACGAGCGCCGCAAAGTATTAGGCATTCATCTGCACCACCACGTGTACTTGACAAACAATGTGTGTTGTACAAACACGGGGGTTTCGGTACGTTCCTGCTTCTGATGTTATATATGTTATGTTATATGTTCCACCGTGTCCTCCGGGCGGTTACTGGATAGATACCAAACCCAAATATGCGATTAAATTTTTTTTGTCTGTCTGTCTATATGTTCAGGCATCACGTGAAAACTAACGGATCGATTTCGATGAAACTTGGTATAATTATACCTTATTATCCTGGGCATAAAATAGGATACTTTTTTATCCTGAAAAAATACGTAGAAAAATCTTAATTTTTCAGTTATATACTACATAACGCGAGCTCCACAGCAGTAGCTCAATAGAGGGATCTTCGTAATTATTATGGGCCTCGCCGTATTTGGGTCCAATAGATATTTATAAAATGTCATTGTCACAGTTACTTAAAATTGAGAAATAAAACATCCACGCGAAGACCGAATTCCGCGCGGACGGAGTCGCGGGCGGAAGCTAGTATGTAATAAGGGTAATCTTCTTACCTAATGTTAGCTCAAAACGAATTTGGTTTTGATCAATAAGGAATTGAAGTACGAAAACAACGAAACCTGGTATAATGATGGCAGGCTCCCCCGCCTATAATATGCAGGACTCATAACACACCAAAAGTGAGTGTTACATTGTATAGGTACGTGTGCAGCTAACTACCCTTTCAGGGATAAAAGCTGTCACTTACTGTTGAGACAGCGTAGCCGTCAACCATTACGTTTTTGCTGGTTTTGTAGTCGCCTTTAAATCGTTGCTACCATTTCACCTGTGGAAATTGCATCGAGTTTTTAAACCAGATTTCCATCTAGCCTGTCATATGTTTCATTCCACTTGAATTTAGCCCGTGGTTTTCTATTGGCTAATTACTCTGTCTGTAGGTAATATCAACTCTGGTTTGTTGGATGTGACAAGTAAATTGGCTACGCCATGTTACCCCATGTTACCATTCAATTCGATATTGTAAACGTTTCCACTTAATGGGCCCGGTTGTTGTGATATCATCAATGTTTTCCGTATTTTGCATTGTACTGACAGGCGACAGACAGAATAATTTACTCGCAATACTGATATGAGATTTACGGCACGCTTTTCATCTTGATTTTATTATTTCTGTGCAATTCATTATTTTGGAACTTTGTTAACTTGTGAAACGGTGGTCCGGAGGTTTGAGACGCTCTATTCTTATGCATGAGCCCTCATGCGGGTTCGAAATCTACCAATGGCACGTACCAATATGACATTTTCAGAGTTATATATGTACTTTTTAAGATAGAGAATAAGAATTTTAAGAAAGAAAATAAGAATTTTAAAATTCTAATTATAATTTTGAAACCGCCAACCCGCATTGAGCAAGCCTTTAGTCAATAGTGGCCTCTTATAGGCTGATGATAAGATGTTTTTTTTTTATGGAAGACGCCTCTAATCTCGTTGATGCATCACCTGATGGTAAGCAATCGCCGCCGCCCATGGGCATTTGAACACCAGAGGCGTTAAAAGTGCGTAACCGGCCTTTTGGGGGGTTAGGAATTTAAGGGTTGTTGGGGAATCGGTGATTGGGAAAGGGGGAAATGGGCCTCTTGTAACCTCACTCACACAACGCAAGCGTTGTTTCAGGTCGGTTTTCTGTGAGGTCGTGGTATCACTCCGGTCGAGTCGGGCTATTCGTGCCGAAGCATGGCTCTCCCACACTTGTTGTTTTGATGGTTGTGATGTATGTAATTCATTATTGTACGTTTTTTTCGTTGAGCTATTTATTTTATCCGATAACTAGCTGCTTCCACGCGGTTTCACCCGCACTGCTCGGTTCCTATTCATTGTGGCGTGATGATTTATAGCCTATAACCTTCCTCGATAATCGCTATCCAACACAAAAATAATTATTCAAATCGGACCAGTAGTTCCTGAGATTAGCGCGTTCAAACAAACAAACAAACAATCAATCAAACAAACAAACTCTTCAGCTTTATAATATTAGTATAGATTGGCTGGCTGTGTGGACTGCTCGCGTACGATCAGTCATCTGTCACCTGCCATTTTTTCTATCTAATACCTTTAAACGAGCAATTCTTAAGATACAGACAATAAGTTAATAATAAATTTTCTTCATAACCGACGATTAACGCAATCTATTGATGACATTGACAATCAAAAAGTCAATCTGTCAAATGAAAATCCTCATCATACCCGGAATATAGTGATTGTTATTTATTTAACCATTGTACAGTTCTTTTAGTATTATATGTCGGAAAAATCGAACTTTATTCATATTTCTTCAGTATGTTATTCATACTAAATATAATTTTCAAAAATCGCTACGGAGCGAAGCTCGGGTCAGGTACTACATATTATGCTGTCAAAACCTCGGACTGTTGAAATGCATAACATGTGAAACTGACGCGACAGACGGATGAATAAAGAATTTTTGGCAATGATAAAAGTAAAAAATATAAGGTAGCGTTGTAAAGAGTTATAAAATCAATATTGGTGCATCAACGGCCAGCTTTCATATAGGTAATTTAATAGAGTTTAATAAAGATGCTTCCCATAAAGTTTTGCATGAAAACCACCCACTTCACTCTCAACTTACATATTGTAATTCGAAGAATTTTCCCTGTTGTTTACAAAGTCAGTCTTTGAGTCCTTTGTCTGTGTTTAACCTTTTTCTAACAGCGTCTATGTCGTTGTGTGACCCATCCGGCCTTAACTTCCGAGGACTGTCCTTAGAACCTTTGACAGCATATTATTTAAATTAGTTTTCAATATGACAATTCAGAATATCGTTTAAAGTGAAATTGTAACTAATACCTTTCAAGAGCTTTGTGAATTTCATCAATAAATTGTATAGTGGAGTGCCTGGAGTATTCAAAACCGTAAAGCCCCGGATTATAGTTACAGTGAATGCATTAATATAATCTTTCTGATATTGTTTTTAAAACTATAAGTAAATTGCAATGTTCACCCAAAATACTTTTGTGCTTTCCATTTTTTCATTGTTTAAACAAATTATTATAAACAAGTAATGTTTGACCATTTTTTTCATTTTATTTCACAGTAATATTTTTTTATTTATATGTTTAAACTTGCTTATGTAAACATATAGGAACATATTTCAAAGATACCTGTCTATTAAAATAGAAATAGGGATCTCGAACAGGTAGAAAATCGAGGGAGAGCGGAGCGATGAGCATGATTAAATCACTGCCGTAGTGTGACAGTCGGTGCGAACTATTGTTGAGTTAAAAGAGATAGCGAGCTCAGATAAACAGGGACATCCGTCGGTAATTTGCCGACGAGCGGACTTGTAGTTGTGTGTGTATGTCTTGTACACATACATAGTTACGTATTAGTGCACTGAATATGACGTAGGTACATTTGCTTAATCGACGTAGCATATAAGAACTGATGGTGCATTTTTAAATGTCCCGGCTGATCTTTTTCTATTTTGTTTGTTGACACATATCGATTTACGTGCGGGTATCGAGATGCGGACCCTGTCCAACGATCCAAATACCCAGTCACTACTCCAATTCCAAACGTGCTAACCAGCCTTGTTTCAGTCTAAAGGTTAAACATTTAATATAATAGTTTTCGTATGAAGTCTTCTTCTTTATATATATATAAAAATTAATTGATGTTCGTTATTCTCGCTAAAACCCGAGAACGGCTGGATCGATTGGGCTAATTTTGGTCTTGAATTATGTCAGGGAGGGTTTTAAAAGATGAGATAAAAATATATGTGGCGGCACGAAGTTTGCCGGGTCAACTATTAAGATATAAAAATGTTTTAATATTTATGAAATACATATCAATAGTATTGCCTTTGCTTAAAATAGTTCTAAACAAGCAATGTCACGCCTGTTATCCTCAATGGGGTAGGCAGAGGTGCTCATTACGACACGTAATGTCGCTATACAATATACACCCACTTTTCACCATTTGTGTTATAAGTCCCATGTAATAGGGGGTGAGCCTATTGCCATATACTGGACACAATTCCAGACTCCGTGCTACTACTGAGAAATTTTCGAAAATCCGAAAACAGCCCAGTTATATTTTGTCCGACCCGGGAATCGAACTCGAGACCCCTTATCCGACAATCGCACTTGCGACCACTCGACCAATAAGGTCACGTTATAAAGTAAATTCCGTGAAACGGTTATAGATGGCGGCGTTCTCAGTGTTAGCAATTATACATTTTATTTTGTCATGAATAAGGGTGATAATCGCGTCATAAGTCAATATATTTTTCTATTCGATCAGGTTTGGGACCTTGTATTTTAATTATATTATCGATATCGATAAATACCCGACCTCTAGTATAATAAAAAAAAAAATAAAACCTGTCAAGAGGTTAGTTAAAATTTATATATCACAATATCCTATAATCCTTAGCAAAAGAGAATTTTGTATTCATAAAATCTAAGCTTGACTTTGACCTTGTTAGGGTTCCGTAGCCAAATGGCAAAAAACGGAACCCTTATAGATTCGTCATGTCTGTCTGTCCGTCCGTCCGTCCGTATGTCACAGCCATTTATTTCCGAAACTGTTGGGCCTACATAGTTGAAACTTTGTAGGTTGATGTATTTGGATAACCGCTATTCGAATTTTGAATAAAAATTATTAAATTTAAAAACTAAAGGGGGGCACTCCATACATGGAACTGATTCAAAAATAATTTTTTTTCTGCCTACATATCCGTGATGGGTGTCTATGGATAGGTCTTTAAAAAAGACATTAAGGTTCCTAAAACCACTTTTCGTCAAAATCAATCATTTGAAAGTTAGACGCTTCCTAAGTGGAAAAATGTGTGTCCCCCCTCTAACTTTTAAAATAAGAGAGTGAGGAATCTAAAAAAAATATATGCTGTAGATTTCAATGGAAACTACCAACGAAAATTGGTTTGAACGAGATATCATTATTAGTTTTTAAGAAATAAAACATTTTCAAAAACCGCAAATATATCTTTGTCGTTCATACAAACACTATGCAAAACCAAGTTATTTTATAACTTTGATATTATGTCATCTACTTGCTGCTACGGAACCCTTCATGGGCGAGTCCGACTCGCACTTGGTTTTTTTTATTGGTATTGAACAACTGGAACTATCTGTAAAATCTATATTTGAAACTGTGCCTTTTGTAACTGAACTGAAATGCAATTAGCAACAAAAATAATATTGAAGACAATCAAATAAAAAGTAATAAGTGAGTCTTCGACTTAATATGGTAATAAAATGTGTCTTTTAAAAAGCTTACAGCTCTGTCCATTATTATGTTTGGGTCAAAATACATACACATGTTTTTGTTTTGTAAAATTAATAGTTAGTACATATATCTATATATTTTGTATCAAAATTAAGAATTAGGATATTTAGACACGAATTCGCTCCAGGTTCAATATATTTATATCCTTTATTAGATATTATGAAATCATCTTCAACAAAATGTTGCGAGTATATTGTGCTGCAAATGGATGGCACCCAATCCATTCTGCCCGTGGTATCTATTCATTTTTTTAATGTTACAATTTATGGGAAACCTGTAAATAAATATTTTTAATGCAGATTAATAATCTACTGATGTCGAGTTTTTGCTTTAAATTATATTTGCAATCCATACAAAAATCGCTTGGAGATTTAAGATTGTTTTTACACGCCAAAATAGCACAATACGGCATAATTTCCGAAATATTTTGTTATATCGTGACGTGTGACCGCAGGACAGTCGTTGACAGGACACATCTTAACGCCTTTGTGACGTCGGAAGCGAAAGTTTGATGCTTTTGGCCTAATTATGACACGCGTACCACGCCCACATCACACTTCCACTAGTTTTCTGCATTTCGTGGGTTCGGCAATACCAATGTGTCTTTTTTCGAGCTATGCGCACTGAGGTTATTTGCTTGCTGCTTGTGGTCTTATATTTTCTAATTATAATTTTGAAATTACCAATCCGCATTGAGCAATCGTGTTTTGCTAATAATTAATGCTCAATCCTTCTCCGAGAAGAGGCCTTTTCTCATCAGGCGGGCATGGCCGACCCCAAGGGGGCGTTGGTTTGCTATGGTGGTCCAGTGCTTTCGATAGTGTATCAGTGATAAAGTGTAATAATGTGAGGTTAACCGCGAATAAGGTGTTTATTGATAACCGTGATATTAATATTTTTCGATATATATGCCAGTGTGTCACTTAAATAATATAATTTAAGTGAATATATAGAATGTTTAACAGAAATTACGCGATTATGGAATGTAATAATGTGGCAAATGTTTTTGTTTTGGGAGACTTCAACGCGCACCCAGGTGAGTTATTCTGTAATGAATTAATACCGTTTTGTTCGAATTTTAATTACATTTGTGCGGATATTGACTTGCTTGGCATAAATTCCGACACTTATACTTACTTGAGTGACTCGCACGGGTGCGTTGTATTGTTGGACCACTGTATGGTATCAACTGTTGCCAAAAGTGTAATTGTGCGGGTAGATGTGCTTAATGATGTTTCATGGTCTGACCATTTCCCCTTACAAATTACTTGTAATTTTAATATTTTAGTACCAAAACTAAGCAGTAAAAAGTAGTGTTGAATAAGGTCATTTGGGGAAATAGAACGGCCGACCAGGTGCGACGTTACGCCGATTTATGTCATAATGCTCTACGTGATAGTGATTTTCCTAGACAATTTTTACAATGTAGTGATAGGATATTATGTAGAAATGTTCAACATAGATCTATAATTAATAATATTTACGAACAGATTGTATATGTTTTGCAAACGGCTGCTATTACTTGTCATAATACATTTGTAAAGAAAAAAATATGTTACTGGTTGGAACGAACATGTAAAAGAGGCACATTCAAGGCCACGGCTTGGGTTTCAGGAATGGATTATAATGGAAAACCTATGTCTGGAGAGGTTTACAAGAAACATGTAAATTTAAAAATAAATTGAAGTGGTGTCATAATAATGAAACCCAGATAAAAATGAATGTGCAAGTATGCTGCAGCGATTCAGAGGTAGCCCCAACAACATTTTGGTTACACTAGCGGACAAAATAGATGGTCGATTTGTAGGCACTGGGCGGGTAGGCATGTGCGTACACATACATGTCGCCAATTAGTTTACATACTAACATTAGGTTAAGATTTTACTAACACTATATGGATCAACATGTTCTAAAATAAAAAATTAATTGAATTGAATTTTTATCAGTACCCTTAGTAGGTACGATATAGCAGTGGCCACGTATAGGCTGTTGATGTGTGTGTGATGTGATTATTTTCTACCTTTCCGGTCGTGGTCAAAGGAATAATGTAGCCTGTCTATCGTTCTCTAGCACCCTTCTTATTTTGTGACAAAAACAAAAATATTATTCCATAAAGTTGGTCCATTGCTGTATTGTGTATGAAAGAAAAATAAACAAATCAAAAAAATACACTTTTACATTAATTAATATTAGTAAGGATTTCGAAAATAGTAGATAGAAAAATATTTTCAATTATAATTTAATAAGATCCTGGTTCTCGATTTGTTTTTATTTTATGGTTAGGCTTAGCCATATGCAGTTGGATACGAGCTCTTTCATTAGTAAAAGGATTAATTTTAATAATTATGAGGAATTTACCGACTTAGTATTGCAGCTAGGTATTAGTTCTCCACCACATTATAAGACATTCCTTTTGCGTTTTGCTTAATGATAATACGGAGGATTGAGCGCGGATTATTTTAATGTATACCTATACCTACGTCTTTTAAAATATTTTATAGGAATAAGAACTTTATATGTAGGGATCCAGCGTACATAATTATGCTAGCCGACGTAAGTGGCCAGAAAGCTATACCAATTTTGTTAATTTGGGATTATTTTTTTCTTAAAAATGTACACTGTGAAGAAATAATATCCGCGGCCCTAAAGGCTTTCTTTTCACTTTGAACTATAATCTCTGTCACTCCAGAAATACAAGTAGATCCTGTAAATATTCCTGTGAGAGTATCGAATTTCGTATGGTGGCACAGCAGCTTACCTTATCGTTAAATCGATCGCCTAAATCGTTTGATTTCTTTTTCGTATCTACGCACCACCTACTGTGAGCGGTTTTAATCCATAGTTACCTTTCCATCTTTTATGCTATGGAGGATGTACAACACAACACAGTACCAAATACAGAGTTTATTTGAAATACGTGTTTTCTTCACTTCATGCGAAAATTCACACATGGAGGTACTCCATATTTCAAAGAAAAATTACTCGCAGTGGGTCACGTAAGTTTGTGTTTTAGTTAATAAATATATTTCTTCAATATCTTCTCATCACTAAAATAACTAAGATAACAGCAATCTTTACGGGTCACATATATTTCTAATTGATGGAGTTTCAAGTGTCCATGGGCGGCGGCGATTGCTTATCATCAGGTAATACGTCTGCTCGATTACCGGCATGTCTCATAAAAAAAAGGTATTTCCAAAAAAGCGAAAGTAATTATTTTTGGGACCTTTCACCCTGAAATTTAATAGTTGCTTACACCTTACCATATGTAAGTTTTTAGGGGGTCAACATACAAGTATATACAAAATTAAAGCTGGGTTTCTCGCATTCCGAGATGAACTTACTATAATTACTGGACTATTAAATAAATATTTTCGAAGATATTACAAATTTAAATAATTGTTGTAAAAATAAAATAAATAGACAAAAATGTAAAAAGTAAATAAATAATAGATATAGGTATGAATTTCGATATTTCAAAGACAGTAGGAAATCTTCATGGTATAGGGAAAGGGAAATTGTTTTACTCATTTAACGCGTGTGGGCCACGGGCAGTAATGAATAAATCAAAGCTACTGGATCGATTTTACCCATTTTTTCAGTGAATGACATAGCTATATATGTTATATCCGTGCGAAGCCAGAGCGGGCCGCTATGTTTTTATATACAACGTTCACAGTTTTTCTGTAGTGTATTTAGTGTCAGCATTGCACCTGTGCGAAGTCGGGGCGGGTCGCTAGTGATTTAATAAGATTGTTCCTGGTAAGTCAGTAAACCTCCGACGTAGTGACGTACCGCCGTGGTACTGAATCTCCACGTTCCCCATTCAGCCACCTCCGTCCACCATCCGTGAGGTCGTCGGTCCATACGTAACGTGTCCGTTATCCCAGCCAGATGTTGTCAAATGTGTTCCCCAGCTTCTTATTTACAATATTAAACAGTCAGTCTTACGATTATTATAAATTAGAAATCACACAAACAAGGTTACTTGTACTTGCTTTAAAACGAAAGGACAACAAATTGACACATTCTGAACTAGAATATTAAATAGTACCCTTCTAGAGCACATTTATCCGGGTTCGCTGTCACTGCAGCGGTAAGTCCCCTGTTTGAGGAGTGGCTAGAGAGGCACCATGGCGTCCTCACCTACCGCCTGGCTCAGGTGCTTACCGGCCATGGGAGTTTGTGTGGTTCCTGTTTCTGATCCTCACGTCCCAGCCGTCGCGAGAGACACTCCGGGCGTCGGGGATCGGAGGACGATCTCCGGCCATCGTAAGTGCGGGTCTGCGGATGGCGAGCAAGAGTAGTTCGCTGAACGCCAGAACCAGACCCGTGCGTGCGGCGCGTCGCGTTCTGCGCGCGCCTCAAAGAGCCATCAGACCGCCACAGATAGGACCCAGTAGGGCTGATGCCTGATCCAGAGCTGCGGACTACATAAACAATTATTGTTTCATTAACAAAATCAACACGAATCCTAAAAGCAATCCTAAACCTAAATTAAAATTTTAAAAGTATTATCATTGAATTCAACTAATATTTGTTGTGCAAGTACAATACATATAATATTGCCGTTTAAATTGAAATAATAATAACATCTTGGCCACTTATTACATTTATCACTACTAGGGTAAAAAAAGGGTAAAATTATTAATAATAACCGACAAATGTGATTAATTTATCACTTTTACTTCGAGTTTCGGTAATTATTAATAATCATAGATAATTATTAATAATTTTCAATTATTCACTCTTAGGCAGTTGTCCCACCGGCAACGATGAACGAGTAACGAGTAGAGCTAGAACTAGAAACAAGTTAAGCGAGACGTGGCGAGCGAGTGTGTAGTTCTGATATTTGTGTAGCTCGGCTATAAGCGAGTGTGCGAGTGAGGCGGGCGATTACTCGCACTACGATACGCACTGTAGAGAAATGACCACTGGTTGCTCGCTCGGCGTGAGTTTTAATCACTTGGCGAGTGTCGCCGAGCGAGTGTTATCTTTCATAGCTCTTGTCGCTCAGCGACAAACTAGTGAAGCGAGCACTCGCCGGCAGTGTGAACAGTCAGCGATCAACTTTTTGTATATGCATCTCTTTTGTTTACACGGAAAGTATACCTATCGATTGTACGATTCTTGAGCGAGAAAATAGCCGATAGTTAGTCGTTCACTCGCCGTTGGTTCCCACCAACACCAACTGCCTTACCGTAACATATATATGTATAACATTATCATAAAATAATACGCTACTTCAGTAATACGTAAATATAACTTTAATTTTAGTGGGGACTTTACAAGCACACTTTTCAACAATACGCTTATAAGCGTCGTGGCTTAGGACAAAATTAAGTTTTTTAAATCGTATCGTATCGTATTCGTATCATCTAAGAATATCATTTTGGTATCAGAGAACATAATTTTCCGTCTTCTTTCATCTTAAATTAAGTTCCCTGAACGTATACAAAGAACTTTATTTTCATAAGCTACCTTTTAATGTCATATATGCTATACTAGCTTCTGCCCGCGACTCCGTCCGCGGAAAAAATGTTTTAACATAATATTACACTCGGCGCTATTATAGCTTCCTACTAGTAAAAGAATTTTTGGAATCGGATCGGTAATTTCGAAGATTACCGAAATTTTCTTGTCTGCTCAAGGTCGTCCCTTAGTCGCCTTTTACGGCACCTTCAGGTTGAAATGATGATGATGTCATTAAATAATTTATGTCACATATCAATCAATTATAGTCTGCTTCAATTACATCAAATACGTACCAACGAACGAACGTACGTTCAAGTTCGGTACCTATTTAATTGAATGCTTGTCTATATACAATAGGACTGTAGCTGCTCGCTGTCTTTCTGTTGCTAGACGTTGCGAGTGCTGAGATCGTTTTTCTGCTCTCCTGAAAAGTCGGGTTTTGGTTTATACGACCTTTCTATCCAAAGGTATCGATATTATTCTGTTTTATGAGCTATTTCTGTCCGACTTGCTAGACAAAAGTTGTGATTCCTCGGTTGTATAACATGTATATACATGTTATAAAAATAATTTATAGTGTACTAGCGGACCCGACAGACGTTGCCCTGTCTACACGTCTTTAATTTGAAAATTTGTCGGATCCAATGTAAAACATTCCAAAATCAACAACTACTAATAAATTAAAAATTAATTAAAAAAACATTGTCCAGGGAACAAAATTGTGAATCTAAACCATTCTCAGATCCCCTTGAACACACACAGAAAATTTCATCAAAATCGGTCCAGTCGTTTAAGAGAAGTTCAGTGACATACACACTTACAGAAGAATTATATATATAAAAGATAGCACTCAGGAATAATGTAGCTTTCTACCAGCGAAATATTTTTTAGGATTGGATCATTAGTTTAAGAGATTACCCATTACATACAAACTTACAAACTTTACCTCTTTATAATATTAGTATAGATGTAAGAGATGCTAGGCAAATTACCTCAAAGCTTTTATTTTGTTTTATATCTTTTTCCTTGCGAGAAGAGTAAAGTAAAACCCTATTTCCCTTTGTCATGTCATAACTTACTTAAGCCTGCAACAAGCATAAACCGTCTCTGTGAGCATATTAAAGACAGGAAGGGGTTAAAATAAAATAAGTAACAAAACTAAATGAATTAAAAAACCTTCCACAATGTTACAAAAAGTATATCTCCGAAAAATCCCGGCGAAAGAAGATATCGATGAAAAGACAATCATTGCATTCAATGTATGACATTGTAATTACAGGAACTTATAAAATATAGAAAATCCTAAAAAAAAAACGCGATAAACAAACAGGGCTTCAAAGTCAAAGTCAAAAGTCTTCATATTTAGAATGAGTCCCGATCGAAGTTATAACGTACTACCAGACATACAGACAGACAGACAAAAAATCCAAAAATTGCTTTTTTGGTGTCTGTGACTCTTCTTTACTTGCGTCCTGTCAGTTTTTTGCAAAAATATTTAACGTACCGACATTCGATTTTTACTGTCTTATAATCTAAAAATATCACAATGAGTCCTGGTGTTGTACAAAAAATATGGCTGGGGAAGTTCCAAGTATTTCTTAGTTCGTGGAATATTAAATTGTTTGTTGTCAAGAAGATTCTATTGGTCGAGCATAAGAATATCTAGTAGTCTAGGCGTTACTATACCAACAACAACACTATCAAAGGAAAACACAAAGCACAGATTTGTTTTTAAAGAAAGGTATTATGTTTTGTCGTCGCTTTGACGTGTTTTTAAGGTAGGTCAGGTAAGCACCCACAGACCCTCCTACGCAACGTCTTTCCTCAAACATACATACATAGATACATACGATTATGACGAATAACGACGAGGAATACGTCTTGCAATCTTCATGGAATTGTCTTTTGTTTAAGGTATTAGTGTACGTCTGTACGTTCCTTGCTCTACCATACGATAGTACCGTATCTTTTGTTGTAAGGGTACGAGAACTACGATCACTACGGGTCCACTTGTATGTAGCGTTATTGTTGTAGGTAGTGTAGGTACTAGCTTCTGCCCGCTACTTCGTCCGCGGAAAATTCCTTGTTTTAACATAAGATCACACTCGGCGCTATTTTAGCTTCCTATTAATCAAATAATTTCGAAATTCGGAATCGAATCAGTAATTTCGAAGATTACATAAATTCTCTTGTCTGCTCAAGGTTAGTTCCTTAGTCGCCTTTTACGGCACCTTCGAGTTGAAATGGTACAATAATGTCATTAAATAAAATAATTTATGTCACATACCAATCAATTATAATCTGCTAGATTACGTTAAATACGAGTACGTGCCAACGAATGAACGTACGTACGTTCAATTTCGGTACCTATTTAATTTAATGCTTCTCTACATAGGTACAATATTTAATTTAATTATTCTAAACAATCGTAAAGAAATTACAATATTTACCGATTACTTCGAATTCTTCGAAGTACGAACATACTATACGGTCAACGTAACTTGGCTTACATAAATTGTGGTCTTAAATCGCCAAACTGTAACGTTTGATGGCAAGGAGCGCTTAATAAACAAATCAAACTAATAAATTTACACACACTTATAACTAAGTCTGTATGACTACAGGGCATAGCGTATTAAGCATAAATTTTTTACTCAATAAAATAAAATGATACTGACATAACTAATTATAATTATGTAAAACTGAAAAAATATTCTTAAGCATTACCAATGGAATGAAAAAGACATAACAATAAAATTGGTAAAATAAAAACAAAAAACAATCAACAATATATACCATTGCACAATACACGTAAGGCAACGAAAAAAAAAAAAAACATTTCTAGACACTATAGGCTTTCGCAAAAGCTTAGGCAGACCCTTTTAATTGCTTTAAGCTCATCCACGAATAGATCACAGTCAGGGTAGGCTTCCATGAAGCTATTAAGTGCGGACAGGACACGAGGAATAGGGGAGGATGCCTTGGCCACGGTACGACATGCGGGCATAGAGAGTAGACGGTGCCTACGAGCGGTTATGTAGTTGTTAGGAGTATATATTATCGAACTAGTTCATTGTGGAGGTCAGGAGCAATCAATTATCCCTCTGCAGATTTTGAGCGCGATGTGGAGTTGGTTAAAGATTCTTCTAAATAGTATCAGCAGCATATTAAATCCTAGACATCCTACAAGATACTTTGTCGGATACATGTATGGATAGTACCCCAGAGAACATTTGTAGAGAAACCTCAAAAATTTCTTTTGTACTTTTTCAATCATGAGTGAATAAGAAGCCTCATATGGACTCCAAATGCATGAGCTGGCCTCCAGCTTGCTTCTGACTAGCGTATTATATAGGAGTCTTATCAATTGTGTATTCTTGAAATCTTTTGAATTTCTTAATACGAATCCAAGTCTTTTAAAATGACTCTTTGTCAACAGTGGTAATATGATCATGAAATGTCAACTTCTCATCGAAGATGACACCTAGGTTCCTCATTTTGATGATCGATCGATGATGAACTGATAGGTTAAATATGTGGCATAAAGGAGAAATGAACGAGTGCTTGAGATGCTTGAGAATATGCGTGGCATACTATCCGGGCCCACGGAACTACTGACTTTTAGTTTATTTAACCCATCTAAAACATCCTTAGAGGAGAACTGAAAGATATTTATATAATTACATACTATTTATGCTAATGTCTGAATTGGATAAGTAGGGCGGTCCAACTACATGGGGAACTTCATAGGGAAGGTCACTTTGAACAAAATTTTGGAAATAAAGATATTTTTGAAATTGCCCTTTTCTCTTTACACTCTACTTATCATCAACATTGTTTTTGAGAATTTGTAAATAATTTTACGTTTCTGGATAGCTATTAACCAAGAAAGTTTTTCTAATAGTTTGTACGCTAAGTGTCATATTTTTTTTTAAATAAATCTATTTTGAAACGAATGATATTTCTGCTATTATTAGTATTTATAAATGACAACCGATGTTTTGGCAAATGATTAAAACTAAAAATACTAAAATCCAATACAATTTGGGTTCTTTTTTTACTAAAACCAAAAATGTTGAATATCTCAGAAACTACCCACTTTCCGCCCAAGGACCTCGGGGCTAATTTTGTAGGAAATTAGTTGTATTATCACCTCCCGAGAGGAATACGTCGAATTCAAAGTGACCCTGTATAATAGAGCACGGTTGGCAACCCTAGCAGTAACACTAATAGTTTTACTTCATTAGAAAAAAATGTTCTAACATTACCTATATCATTCCCATACAAACCTTTCGGTTCCCTTTAATTAGGGATGATCACGGGGTATGAAAATAAAAAACCTATTTAATCCGTCAGTTAGGTAATAAAATAAATTGAACACGTATTTTTTTATTTTGTCATATACCAAAAATATACTTAGATAAAACGAATCAAATTTTAAGAGTGGGAGCAGCAAATACGTCGTTTCTACGTACAAAACGTAGACTAGAAGTGACGTCACGCGATGTTTCAAATCAATACATTTACGAAAGTATTTCTTCCGTA
Organism: Spodoptera frugiperda; assembly: GCF_023101765.2. Taxonomy (NCBI): domain Eukaryota; kingdom Metazoa; phylum Arthropoda; class Insecta; order Lepidoptera; family Noctuidae; genus Spodoptera; species Spodoptera frugiperda. The sequence goes on from NC_064236.1 coordinate 17,325,442, forward strand.
AGAAAATAAAAAACACGTGTCTAATATTGTAAATTAATCTACAAGACGGTCAATAAAATAAAAATAAGCCATCTACCCTATTATTATGCCATAATTTGGGAATAATATTCGTGAAAATAGGGACAGTGAGCTGCTACAGCAAGATTTAAATAATTTTGAAAAGTTCTGCGAAGATAATAATCTGTTTTTAAATCTTGATAAATGTTACGTTATAACGTTTTCTACAAAACGGTTACTTTCTAATTCACGATTACAAACTAAATGGCAAGTCTCTTAGCAGAGTTTCAGAAATCCGAGATCTTGGTGTTATCATGGACTCACAACTGAATTTTATTCCTCACATTGATGCTATGCTAAAAAAATCATATAAGCAACTAGGCTTAATACTGCGTCTTGGTAAACCCTTTAAAAAATCTTTGACGTACAAAATTTTGTACAACAGTTTTGTTCGTAGTCGAATTGAATTTGCTTGTGCTGTCTGGAAGCCGAACTTTAAGGTACACACAAACAGAATTGAGAATATTCAAAAAAAGTTTGTAAAGGCCCTTGATTTCAGAATGGGTTTTAATTATTCTAACTATGAACACTCATTAAAATGTCATAACTGCAAAGATTACGTACACGTGATCTTATTATATGTATAAAATCATCAATAATGTTTTGGATATTCCCTTACTTCTGCATAACATATCATTTAGAGTGCCTTGAGGCCATGCGCGGCGATGTCGTTAAAAGATTTATTTTGTATCCCCTAAAGTAAAACATCGTACTGTAAAAACACGTTTATATAGTTAGAGAGCTGGTGAGCATTTAGGTATATGATTTGCACAAGTATCACATCGGGGTAGATTGTAGTTTACGTCATTACAAATCGATTTGGTCCAGTCAATTAATTCCTACGTCGCTGCGTTTTCGCGTTACAGCCGATTGAAGTTGCTTAATAAAAAGGGGATATTAAATCATTTGCACATGTATGCCTTTGGGGTTCATGGACACAAACAGCTTGGAAACGAAGAAAATCGAAGAGGCAGACATTCAGGGCTCTGCATTATTATGGGGCGGACTTGTAAAAATGTAAAAAAAGCTCTACTAAGTAATTTGCACACGGTTCTCATCGCGCCCATTCGATTCATTATGACTCCGTGGATACGAAAAAACATTTGGCAGACATTTTGCTCACTGATTTTTAGGTGTATATTAACTGATTGAAATTCACGGAATCAAGGGGAAGCGGTTATTGCATGGGATTATTGTCTTTCTTTATAGTCTATTGTTATTATTTAGTTTGATATTATTCGCTGAAGTCGCGGGAACGATTTAACTTCTTCTGAAGCTGAAATCTATGGAATCACATATTTTTTTATAAGGCAAGAGGAAAACGAAATGCGTTTGAAACTTTACCTAGAGAGTAAATGTTTTTTTATTTCTTTCTATTTTTAAAGTATGCTTAAATTTGATCTGAATTTAAGAATTACACACTCTGACTTATTCGAAGTACGTATATTTGTAACATAGACTCTATTTAAAAAAAAACTATTCAAATGGTCTGCCTTTGAAATATCAGAGGCCTGAACGTCTGCCTCATCGAGTTTCTTGGTTTTCATGATAAATTCATCAATCCAAGAGGCAGACATGTGCGCATAATATAGCACTTTTTTATTTTTTACATTTTTGAAACGCTGTCAATAGCGAACGCAGAGGCAACATGCTGGCAGACTATTTTTCCGTGGTCCTCCCCATTGTTATTAATCGAACAATTGCAATCTGCCAAGTGTGCACTTCATATAGACATTTTTAAATCATAAAAAAAAAGCTAAAAAAATTGAAAACTACAAAAGTCAGAGCCCTGGATGTCTGCCTCTACGAATTTTTGTGTTTACAGGATGACTATGATCATTAGCCCTAGAGGCAGACATGTGCATATAATACCACCCACCTTTCTTTTTCAACATTTTTAAAACGCTGTAAGTTAACAACGCAGCGCCACCATGGTGGCAGACGAGGTTCTTGATGTTTCTTAGGATATAATTATCACTATTAATAACGTCTGCCATGTGTGCTGATCATATAGAAATTTTGCTCGCCAGCTCCCTAACTAATAAGACGTGCATGTATACTTTATAATGATAGTGACAGACTGTTTGATATTGATATTTTCAGAAAGCTTTTGACTGATAATTGTAATTAATCACTTTAACCATGTTATCAACATCTTTTCCAATACTTGTATCATTTTTTCTCGTTCTTGTTATAATTTTAAGCTGTTCATCTTATAAATATATATTGTTACATTAAGGAAACTATGCTATAGGTCTGTTTACGTTAATGTTTACATTTATAAGATGAAAACTGTGTGACCGTTTGTTTTCTAATAAATAGAATAAAATAAATAATATAATTTGGAATAACCCACGTTTGATTCAATCTGTCTAAAAACGTAAATAGTAGGTAAAATACCAAAATATTATATTTACCACTGCTAACAATAAGGTATTATAAGCTTGGACCATGTTCCCGCTTCTGGTCGGCTCCTATTTTTATATTTTTAAATATTATTTTATATTGTTTGTTTTAAATATTATTTAAAAATGTAAATTTAGAGAATTTTAAATAAATATAGTGAAGGTATTATAACAAAATTTTATATTGAAACAAACCGATTATTGTCTGTAGTCTGGGTATTAAGTAGAGTTGTTTTTAAAAGGCTTTACATTTACTCCAGACGAATAATACGTGTTTGAGAGTAAAATTAGAATGTCAAAGAAACCATAGCTGGTCGCAATGTTGGTTTGTTGCGTAGAGTAATTTTATTATTCTAGTAGAATTTAAAGATAGAGAGTACCTACACCTACTTACCTAACATTTTCGTACGCCCTAGTATTGATGATGTTACCCAATTCAAAGTGAACCCTTTTCATTACTTCCCTTTGAGGTTCATTTTTCCAATTAATCAGCTGGGCATATCAATCAATATTAACTGCAAGGTTTTTGCGTGAATGATTAACTGCTAATCTTTCTTTTGCATAAAAAAATGAATTACCATTTTTCTTTGGACATTGGTCAAAGATGACTCCGTCTTCGGGTTTTTTATGTCTTTATGTACTACTTTGATTAAAAAAGCTAGCAAAACGTAGATGTAGGTACCTACATAAAAGTTGTAATGTAACATGCAATTTAAAATTATTTCAAACTGTTTACGATCGTCAGTTGTATGTACGAGTATGTGGGCAAAAATATTACTTTCCCGCAAATTAATCTGCAGTAGGAACGAAAGAAACCATGAAATTTTCTGCACCCGTCAGTAAGTCTCCAGATTGGAAACAAAAATCTACATGAAACATGTTCACTATGTTTAAAAAAAACGCCAAAGCTTCCCAGGTTTAGTTTGAATATCCTGCCAATATGTTTTGCATGCCAAACCACCTTAGGGTCAACTCACACCGAAAGAGCGGCGAAGGGCAACGAAGCGAAGCGCAGCGACTTCTCGACCATTCCAGCGACTTCTCGAGCCCACCCGCGATCTTTTCACGGGTCGCACGCTCTCTATGCGCAGTTTACTTTCTACAAACGCAAGGAAACCTAATAAATAAGCTTTTCTTCGTCCATTTCTATCATTGCTGTATTCTTGACACTGAAAGAAATGAATTCGAATGCTCGCGGCCAAAACGCGCGCGGGGAGCGGACACGAGCACCACGATATTACCAGCGGCCGCTCGCGACTGCTCGAGCATTCTCGGGACTGCCACCGACTTTCGTTATGCGATAATAAGTGTTGTAGTAATAAAAATAAAGTTAAAATTCATAGTACGCTGAAACTGCGCTTGGCTTCGTTGCCCTTCGCCGCTCTTTCGGTGTGAGTTGAGCTTTACCTATACAAATACAAACAACTTTTACGGCATAGCCGGCATGCCTAATCCGAATAACACTTCGAAATAAAAAACTGACTTCTGACTACCAGTTACTCAATACATGGATTCCAAAAAGGAAAAGTAAAATATAGAGCGGCATAACTCCCCTCCCTACTACGCGATAACTACCTGCCTAAAAACGTAAAGAGTTGTTCGACGTTTTCGATTTCGATTTAAACGGAGTTTACGTGGTTCTTATAATTGTTTATTTGACAACATTTCTTTTAAAACGTACTTAATTAATTTTGTGTTTACACTACATATTATTATAATTTCGTTCATATTAAAAATATCCTTAGGACTTTCAGGAATAAGTAGCTATGGTTAATGAACTATCCAACCATGCTATATACGACAAGCTACAAACGTGCGAACTGTCTTAAGTAATTATTACCCACCCAAAACATAAATGTGAAAGGCTGCCAAGTTCGATAATATTGGAATGCTTCGCCTATAAAAGAAGTGAGATCTAAATAAGTACCAAGTTCCATACACAGACCTCAGTTAAAAATGATATAACAAGTTGGCAAGTTTTCACGCACTTTGTTATAAACCTACTAAACGCAATGAGTCAAGTATATAATTTTCTATTAAAACTTGCCAAGTTATATCATTTTTAACTGAGGTCTGTGTATGGAACTTGGTACTTATTTAGATCTCACTTCTTTTATAGGCGAAGCATTCCAATATTATCGAACTTGGCAGCCTTTCACATTTATGTTTTGGGTGGGATTTCATTTATTTTTGTAAGGTTTTTTTTCTTTTTTTCTTATTTTACTTTACTTTGACTAAATACAAACCTTCGTAACGAATTTTAGGTCGGTACGACCATTGGAAGATATAGATAATAATTTTTTTGTTTTAGTTCCTTAGGGGTATGAATTTACACCTTCATTATTTTTAAAACCGACTCACACTTGGCCATTTTCAGATTTTTTCCTTTACCTTGACCTAAAAACCTACCTCCATGCCAAATTTCAAGTCAATGCGACCATTGGAAGTGGTCTAGGTTTTTGATGAGTGAGTGAGTCAGTCAGTGAGTGTATAGTAAAAGTAGCGATTTTCTGACGTCAATATCTCAAGACCTACAATAGGTACATTAATGAAATTTTGTATTTTAGATAAGTAAGTAGATCTCGACAGATACTAGAAATTTCATATGCGTAGATAAAATAGATTTTGAGTTATAGTTGGGTCGAACTTGGCCCGAAATGGTTCGTGTAATATAACCCACGGCCGGTGTGTCGCTTTTTTTGCTCGAACTTGGCGGACACACTGCCGTGTGTCTAGATTATCTTCTTTATATATATAATTCTTCTGTAGGTGTGTATGTCACTGAACTTCTCTTAAACGACTGGACCGATTTTGATGAATTTTTTTGTGTGTGTTCAAGGGGATCTGAGATTGGTTTAGATTCACATTATTGTCCGCTGGACAATGTTTTTTTAATTAATTTTTAATTTATTAGTAGGTATTTGTTGATTTTGGAATGTTTTACATTGGATCCGACAAATTTTCAAATTAAAGACGGAATAATGTAGACAGGACAACGTCTGTCGGGTCCGTTAGTATTATTATAAAAATAATATTTTCTATGAACTTTGTATGAAATACTCTATTATGACGTCATCAGATTTTTACGTCAAATAGCAGACTTATTTCTAGAAATTTAGCTAGAAAAAATCAAAAGTTCATCAAATGCATGAATGAGAGAGTGATTATGTTTGAATATTTTATTGTATCGAAAAGTTATAATAATTTATTTTTGATCGAGGATACTACCCAATTACGAACATCGCATACTTATTTGATCGAATGTCCCAAACAATTCCTAGCCTAAATTAAACACAGTCATAGTTCGAACGTACCTATTCCAGATCCAGATTAACAAAATGAAAATATATAAAACAAAATTAATTATTTCTGTTTGTTCGAAAAAGCTTTTAGAATAGCAACGGAAACTTGGTTTGATGAATTTGGTTTGCAGTTTGCACTGTTTTGTATTCGTATTGGCGCGCGTCGGCTCGGATTGGCCATCAGACTGTTTTGCTGTGCATTATTAATGAAACGTAATGCCACGAAAACCACTGTAACAATGTATTTACCAAATGTTCCTTGTGTTTGTAAGAAACTAAGAAGCTTAGGCTCAGGTTCAGGTAAAAGATACATTCAAAGTATTTTGAATACTTTGAATTTAAAATAAAGTATTTAAAATACTATGAATGTATCTTTTCGATTTTAGATTTCGCAAAATTGCACCCAGTGCTTGACAATAGACTCGTTCTGTTATAAAGTAATTTGTAACTTAACTGGCGGAAGGCTACTTACATATAATTACGTACTTCTTAATATATAATAAACTAGCTTTAGTCCGCGGCTTCGCTCGCGTAGAATTTGGTCTGCCACATTAAGTTACGTATACTACTTTTTTCATGTACCTTCAAATCTTACATCCCAGATTTTCAACTTCAAAATTAGTTTCCATACAATCTTTGAACTCCTATACAGTATACCTAATATTTAGAGGGTATCTCTTGAGGGTGGAATTATCTGAATTCCTTTCTAAGTGCTAATTATTTTAAGCTACAATAGAACTCTGCAAATTTCTAAATGCTAAGTCCAGTGATTTCTTCATCAATCTTTACCTGTATGGTGTGTTTATAAAAAGTAGGCTTGGTATTATCCTATCCAGCACAACCGGATTACTAAACACTGACAACTAAACAGGTCGGACCAATGTTACTTGCATTTAATCACTACATTAGTATAAAACAAAGAAGCTTTCTGTTTCCCTATGAATGCTTAAATTTTTTTAAACTACGCTGCGGATTTTGCTGCGATTTCGTACCCAAACGGTAAAATGGGGCCCTATTACTAAGCTTCCGTCGTCTGTCTGTCTCCAGGCTGTATCTCATAAACCGTAATAGCTAGAAAGCTGAAATTTTCACAAATGATGTATTTCTGTTGCCGCTATACAATAAACGTTATTTTTATTTTATTTTCGCCGCTTTTCATAGACAATGGTAACGAACCCTTCGTGCGCGAGTCCGACTCGCACTTGGCCGGTTTTTATTAATAGATTTTGTAACTAAAGAATTATGTGGTACGTAATTGGAATAGGTGAACATCTGTGTTAATTTATATTATTTTAAGATAAAATTGCAGCCAGTGTTAATTAAATTGTACTTGTTGCCTGTAAAAAGCCAAGTTAATGAAACGTGAAGTGGAAATGGGTGTTGTATATAAAAAATCTAAATTTTATTAAAAACTAATACGGATTGGGAAATTTGAAAACTATTACTAGATAAAACTAACGGTTTTAAACGAGTACGTACTCATTTCATTTCCAAACCTTGCATAGTGCTTTTTAATATTCGACTGTAGTAGGTATTGATTACACGTGGTGGAGTTTAATGATAAGCGTCCGTAGGACCGCATCGTACGCATCGCACGCAACGGTAAGTACGTCCTGTATAGAGACTCATACAAGTGCGTCCACAGATACATACGATGCGTACCGATGACGTCATACGGAATGCGTACGGTAGGTGCGATGCATACGATGCGGGTCTAATGATTGTTTATCAAAAAGACTAACATTTTTTTTTTACATTTTATTACAATCTACAATGGTATTTCTCCAAAGTTGCGAAGTTATGTATAAACAATAAATACAAACATACAAACCTCACATCCCTAATAGCATTACACCCGTATTCACAAACGATACTTTCCTCAGTGAAGTAGCAACGCTCTGCGAAGTAAGGCATTTCTCACTGCGTAACATCTGGCAAGCCTTTCAATTCATAAACGATACTTAAGCGACCCTTGTCTAAGCAAACCCGTAGCGTTGAATAGAGCTCTGTGATTGGTTCTCGTATGTTGCGTATTTCACGTCGCTGCTTGACGTTCATATCAGTTGTCATACAACAACGTCAAAACATAAACAGTTACCGGTAACCAAGAACAATTTTGGGTTGTCATACAACAACGTCAAAATATAAATAGTTACCGGTATCCAAGAACAATTTTGAGTTGTCATACAACAACGTCAAAACATAAACAGTTACCGGTATCCAAGAACAATTTTGTTAATATTTGTGTTGGTTTTATATTCACAAATATGGATACAATAACAAAATCGGGATCCCTAAAAAAAACTGTCTGTCTGTCCGAAAAATACTTATATTTCTCTAACAAGAAATAAACCTTGTGACATCTATTGCCATTGACAATGGCTATGCGTTGCTTAAAACAGCTGGCAGGCTACTTTAGCTGTGCGTTCATTTTGAAGGACGCATAGTACCAGCTGTCACTCAAGTATTGTTTATGAATTAGATTTAGGGGCCCTGTGCGCTCGCGCGCACTAAGAGACCGCATAGTATCGTTTGTGAATACGGGTGTTAGTCCTTCAATTAATGTTGTTATTATTCTTATAAGTTTATGTGCTAATGACCGCAACATGTTTTAGTTTTTTATTTAAATGTTAATAATAGTTTTTCTTTTTTTTGGTTTGCATGGTTTAGCTGTTACTTTCTTATTTTACATGTACTCATTTTAGTTCTACTGGTACTTATTATGTCATTTTTTTTTGTGAATGTTGGTTAACCTATAATTGGCAACTGTGTAAGTCCTAGACATATAAAAATTGTACTTTAAGCTTTATCTACACAGAAGCTGTTGGTAAACCCTTTATAAATAAATAAATAAATAAATAAATAAATAAATAGCATTGTGGAATCATTCCCGTCACGCTCAAGTTGGCCAAACGTATCGTGCTATTTATGTACAATACTAAAATTGTTCTCTATTAAAGAATGTCTTGAATTTATCTTGGTATCGGAAACGTGGCGGTTCGACTGCAGGGTCTCGGGTATTATTGGCACATAATTGAATTTTCTATTTCAATACACTTAAGACTCTAGAAACCACAGTCACTGTGCTTCAACATCTTATAAACGGTATAGAAAAGGAATGCAATGGGCAGTAACTAGGGTTGCCAACATATTTTTGTCGAAATATATTTTTTCTAATGTTTACAAAAAAAAAAATTGTTTAAAGTGCCCACGCTTCCTTATCTCTATGACGGTCACTCTTGGACTGAATATGCGTCTTATTTCGTCACTATCTTCAAATATGTCGTGGAGAAGAATTTCAGTACACCCCCAATTCCGTCTGCATAAACAAGGGACTCCATGTTCCTGGTCACCGTGCATGCCATGGAGTTGGCAGTTTTTATTTTGTTATAATAACAATACTTAGATAAAGCGAATCAAAGTAACCGACGCGACACAGCAGGCCAATTTCCAACTGATGACGCATAGGTTCGCTAGTGGGCGCATGGACACGCGAGAATGCGCGCGCACCAATCGGCGTTGTTCACGCGCGAAATCCGAAAAAAGCGCGCGCCTTTCTAAAATCTCAGAGTTATGTTTGCGTTACCGTGTGTAGTTACTGTTGAATTTGTTATTGGATAGAAGCTTTGATGCGCTTTGACTCTGGGCTAGTGTACATCGACCCTAAGACAATTACAAAAAAAAAATTCTATTTTGAAAATGAAATAATATTAATCATAAAAAGTAAATTTAAAAAACATTCATAAGGAATCTTAATATTAACTTATATTGCAGACTAGCTTCCGTCCGCGACTTCGTCCGCGTGGATGTTGGTCTTCGCGTGGATGTTTTATTTCTCCATTTTGAGTAAACTCTAACAATGACATCTTATAAATATCTATTGGACCCAAATACGGCGAGGCCCATAATACAGTGAAACTTGGTTAAGTGGGACCTGGATAAGTGAGAAACCTCCACAAATGGAACTCATACTGAGGTCCCTACCCATTGGCACTGAATTACCTCTACTAGGGACAAACAACCCTCTGTATCTGGGATTCGTTCTTTCATTTTATCATCTTAGTTACCTCTATAACTGAGACAGCAAGTGACTTTTAATGTATAAACCTCAGTAACTGAGACAACATCGTTTTGTTTGTTGATTTACTTATTCTTATTCATTTATAATGTGTACATAACACATTGTTTTATTTAAGAATCACACCTCTTTATGTAAAATAACCCGTATGTTCACCTCCATTAATATGGAACCCTCTGTAAATAAGACAAATGTTTATTTATACCTGGTTATCTGAGACACTGGGTTAGTGGAATACCTCTATAAGTGATACCACTTTGAAGGTCTCTTGAAGTCTCACTTAACGAGGTTTCACTGTAATAATAATTAAGGATATCCCTCTACTGCTGCTGAGTTTGCGTCCTGTAGTATAAAAGTGAAAAATAAAGATTTTTTTTACGTATTTTTTCAGGATAAAAAGTATCCTATTTTATGCCCAGGATAATCTATCTACATACATATCGTCACGCCTTTAATCCCCGAAAGTGCCATAAACCGGGCACATTTCCAGACTCCGTACTACTACTGAAAATTTTCGAAAAACCGAAAAAAGCCCAGTAATACTTCGCCCGACCCGGGAATCGAACCCGAGACCCCTTGCCCGGCAGTCGCACTTGCAACCACTCCGCCGACGAGGCAGTCTATCTATACTATCTATAATATATATGTAATCTATCTATACTATCTATACTAATATTATAAAGCTGAAGAGTTTGTTTGATTGTTTGTTTGAACGCGCTAATCTCCAGAAGTACTAGCCCGATTTGAATAATTCTTTTTGTTGGATAGTGCATTTATTGAGGAACGTTCTAGGCTATAAATCATCACGCTATGACCAATAGGAGCCAAGCAGAGCGGGTGAAACCGCGCGGAAGTAGCTAATAAGGTATAATTATACCAAGTTTCATCGAAATCGAACCGTTCGTTTTCACGTGATGCCTGAACATACAGATAGACAGATAGACGGACAGACAAACAAAATTTAATCACATAATATATTTGGGTTTGGTATCGATCCAGTAACACCCCCTGCTATTATTTTTTTCAATATTTTCAATATACAGAATTGACCCTTCTACAGATTTATTATATGTATAGATAAAACTAAATACCTATAACTACTATAATTAATAAAAGTACCTACGCCATTACCTACTTAATATAAACTAAGCGTAATTCATGTATATCTTTGGTGTTTTTGTACCGATTTCTAGGATTCTTTTTTTATTAAATAGGTTAATATTTTTTAATTAGGGATGAATGAGTGTTATAAACGTAAGACTATTCTTACGTTTACGTTTTTCGTTAGAAGTAGACAAATATAATCAGAAATCTCTTAACTGCTATGCTATCGAGAGTTACACGTGTTATTGTGAGTCAACCATAAAAGATAGACATATGCTGTACTGGAATATTTTTTAAACAATTTTAAGGAGAACATTTCCGTCATACATGATTTCTGTGTAGTTTTAACCATTAAGGCTGCACACGCGACGGAAGCTTCAAAAATGCAGTAAGTTCTCCTGTTTTCCCAACATTTCCCTTCACTGATCTGCTCCTATTGATCGTAGCGTGATGAAAAGTAACCTGCCCAGGAGTATGAAGAACGATTGTACCAAGTTTCATTAAAATCTGTCGAGTGGTTTTTGTTTCTATAACGAACATACAGACAGACAGACAGACATAAACTTATCTGATTGCATTTTTGGTAAGTATGTATCGATCACTAATCACCCGCTGATAGTTATTTTGGAAATATAGGTATGTATTTCATGTACATAATTGACCTCTCTACAGATTTATTATAAGTGTAGATAATAAATAATCACTCAAATATTTATTTCGTTTTGCTTATTTAAGGGCGACCGTACACGGACTGCTCGAGCAGTTAGCGGCTGAGCGAAATACACGGACCGCTCGAGCGGTCGGTGTCGACTGCTTGAGCTGTCGGTTGTTGACTGCTCGAGCTACGCTACCCAACTGCTCGAGCAGTTGATTTTCTACCTTAGACGCCGCGAGGCCGCAAAGGGCGGGGGGAGGGAAGTCGGAGAGCTGTCGACTGCTCTAGCGCAGTCAACGGCTCGAGCAGTCGGTGTATGCCTCGCAACCGCTCGCGAGCGGTCGACGGCACGATGGAATTTCATCGGCTTGAAGCGGTCGCGACTGCTCGAGCAGTCGTGTGTACGGCAGCGAATGAATGGCAATATTTCATCGCGCAGTCGCGGCTACAAGCAGTCGGTTATAACTATGTACTTGAAGCAGTCCGTTTACGGCTGGCCTAAGACAATCATGCATGCATTAAAAAAATATATTACACTTGTCGTCTTTCACTTGTTCGTTGAATCTATACTAATATTATATAAGGCTGAGTTTGTTTGTTTGAACGCACCAATCTCAGGAACTACTGGTTTGAATTGAAAAACAATTTTTGCGCAATATGATAAATGTTTCCTTTTAATGTCTAAAAACATACTACTATTACAAAATAGAATTCTAGTGAGTAGATTTATCAGATAATTCAGTTTATACCGAATACCTATAGTACGGTAATATTACTGAGGGTTCGGTAAAGTTGCCATATTTTATCGGAATATAATTTAATTTAATAGTTACAGATAAATAAATTGATGTAACTTTAAGTACCTACGCCACGTCGAATATCGGTCAACAGATTCTCTAATGCATTCCTTTATTATCTCAGAATCTCTCATATTATTTCCAGGTAATAAACATGCAGAAAAATTAATGAAATCAAATTCCTGGATGAGCTATACTTAATCCGTAATACCATCTGATAAAGCTACAGTACATAATTAAAATAAGATTGCTTTGTTAAGAGCCAAAGGCTTGCCGTAATGTAAAAATATGTAATAATATTATTTCCTGTGACTCTTTTGTAAGTCCGACGTAGAAAACTAAACATAAAATGTAGCTCTCGCTTCGACTTAATTGAAATATTTCCTTTCAACATTGCTTTCAATGAAAAATATCGTCACAACTGTAAACAATGATCACGGCACGAATTTCCAATAGTTGACGAACAAAGCAGGTCTTATTAAGTATTAGGGCGAGCTGTCTGATGGAGGCATCCAGGAAACATTTTGTTTTTTGTAACGTCACGCCTTTAATCCCCGAAGGGGTAGGCAGGGGTTCACATTATGGTACATAATGCCAATGTACAGGTACACCCACATTTAACAATTTATGTTGTAAGTCTTATGTAATAGGTGGGGAGCCGGATATACCGGGCACATTTCCAGACTCCGTGCTACCACTGAGAAATTTTCGAAAAACTGAAAAAAGTCCAGTAATACTTCGCCCGACCCGGGAATCGAACCCGAGACCCCTTGCCCGGCAGTTGCACTTGCAACCACTCGGCCAACGAGCAGCATTACAAAGGGCATAGTTTCAAACTTTGCACAGTGTCCCTTTATCCAAACATCTAGAACTGCTAATTAAATATGTAGGAACGTATCGTTGGAGGATGTAGGTAGACTCGAGTACATTTGTTTGGGAACAACATCAAGTGGTAGGTCTAAATATAGTAACATTTCTCTTTTGTTTTTTATAAAGTTATAATAAATGTATGCTATAATAAGCTATAATTAGTGTAATTTGATGGATAGTAGGGGACACTGTTGTATATAAGTCATTCCATATAATAGGGGTTTGCCGTGGTTACAACATGGACGTTCCAATTAAAACGTGACGGTATGTATGTCCTTCGGTGACCAAAGGAAGGGCTCGAAAATTATACCTTGAAGATTAAAATTCATGATATAATTTGCTAATAAAAATAAACATAAATTACCTGGAGAAACAGCAGCTAATTACGAATGTATTATGTATGGTCTATCTATCCACACATCACAAAATGTTTCTCTGTAAATTTGTACCTATATGAATACCACGATGTTCCATATCGCATTGGAAATCATATCAGTATCGTGTATCATTATCATTCCGGAATTAATTGGGTATCAGTTCCAGCAAAGCGTAGAATATGATGCATTCTATACCGTAGTGCATCTCAATATCCACCTACCGAATACTTTAACTGCGACATCACTATGTAGTTTATTAAATTCCCACACCGAGTTCAGTATTTTGTGCTACACCGTAAGGGTTGTGAAAGCCTTTCCATGAAAATTGATAGAAAATAAAAATGCCTTCCATTACAATCTTTACAGTTTTAACTTGCTTTGGTTGTTGTATTATCACTCCAGCTAAGTGCACTTGATCTGGAGCTGCGGATTACCTAGCGGGTTTACCGGACTCCGGTTCGAAAAGCAGGAGTAGGAACGGCTGGTTTTAAGTCAGTAAGAGTCTGACACTCCCTCTCACCTCACCTAAGGCGAGAGAAGTCATTGGATGACTTTCACCACTCAAAAAAAAAAAAAAAACATGTACATACTCCTAAACAAAAAATATTTATTTGATTTTCATAGTAGTCCTTTGTTTATCTCTTTTTTTTACTTTACTTGGTAATTTCTTTTGCTTCCTTACCAGGGCACTTCAATTTCCATGCGCTAGATTAATTGGATTAATATTTTTATTGCATACCTTTACCTGGAAACCTAGACTAATTTCAAATATCTCGCCGATGAAGAGATTGTATTCGCCGCCAACCTCGATTTCGATTTCGATTTCAGCCATGATTGTCCCACTGCAGGGCAAAGGCCTCCCTACCTTCCTTCCACTACTCTCTGTTGAAAGCTTTTTGCGGCCAATCCTTGTCATAGCTGTTGAGTTCGTCCCGCCATTTCCTTCCGCCGCGACCTCATCTAGATTTTTTTTAATATAATATTTTTTGACGTGTAAATGGGCTCTTTTGTAGTATATTTACAGAAAAAAAATTATTCACTTCATTTCATTTCATTTCATTGCAAAATAGCGTCAATTTAGAATGCATTGCTTAAAAGTTTTTTGATGTTATAAAAGGTTATTTTAGTATGCAGTCGTTTGGCAGCGCTGGGTTTCCGTGATGAATATGATTTTATTCGCTTCTATTTATATACTGAACGTTTAAATACAAGTATCATAAATCCATCTCCATCAGGTTGAGTTTAGACTTATTCGTCATCTCGGCCGCAATAAACTCGTCCACGAGGTCGAGTCGGGAAATTTAAACATTAATTATTTTTTTATTGTGCATCTCGGCCGAACCACATGGTCGAGTTGATGAAGCAATTTTTTCGTATCTTGTATTCGTCAACTCGACCGACATTGAATAAAAGAGCAAAGCTATGTTTTGGACTCTATTTAAACAGATATTCAAGTGTAGCGTTGGTTTACGGCATCAACTGGATCCCCTGGTAACTTAAATAGCTATGTATTTGTATATATTATTTGTAGTAGTTACATTCGGCGCGAGACTAATTAGGCTACCTACCGATTTTCCATCAATTTGCCAGCTTACTTTTTACTTTTACTACTACAAAACTGGATTTGGTTCTGTAACGAGTCTAAAAACTGAGTTACGTACCTGTAAATGCTATTCCATTCAGTTGAAAATATCCTGTACCAGATAGATGTAATATGAAAGAGAGAGAGATACCACCGTACCTGTTGCACAGTGAACGCTAGAGAAGCTGTCTAAATCGTAATACCTTCTCACCGGAAGATGATTAAGCCAATGCCGTTACGATCTAATCTCATCCATAAGGATAAAAGGTTTAAAATATAAATTTCTAGCCTTCTATTTTGATCTTTCAGTACCACTTTTCTTTTACCGAGTGATGAACTGATGAACCTAGGCTACATAATATTTTTTTTTCTGTACCAACCAAATCAATGAATATCTCATGCAGTCATTACGTCCAAAGAGTTTCCAATTTTGTAATGGCGGTATCAGCAAATAGATAGCTTTCCGCAAATTAAAATGGCGGCTATCACCCTCCCTGGATGTTATTAATAACTCCTGCCAATGCACATACACATATCGAAGAATTTTTTTACTCGTTTTCGAACGTATTCGTGCTCAAAGAAAACTTTGATGCATTCAATTAATTAATACGGCCTACGGTGGAGCACGTCTGCCCATAAGCAACCTATTCACTCGGGCCTTGAAGACACCCAAGTTATACCCATCAGGAAACACAGACTCCGGCAAGGAGTTCCACTCCCTAGCAGTTCGCACAAGGAAGCTTGAAGCGAAGCGCTTCGTGCGAGTGGGTGGGATATCTACCATGAAGCGGTGACGCCTCGCCGATTGTCTTGTGGTTCGATGATGAAAAGGACTAGGGGGAATCAAGTTGTGCAATTCCCCCGCACACTCTCCGAAATGTATCCGGTAAAAAACGGAAAGGCTTGCGACCTTGCGCCTGTGTTCAAGGCTTTGAAGCCGGGCCTCCACAAGCGCATCGTCATTGATGAGCCTCTTGGCACGCCTTTCAATGTGTTCGAGCGCATCCAGCTGGTATTTGGCCGAGCCGTCCCAAAGGTGAGAACAGTACTCCATACATGACCGAACCTGCGCTTGGTACAGGCTCAGCAGTTGTTTCGGTGTGAAGTACCGTCTCACCTTCGAGAGGATACCCAACTTCCTACCAGCCAGATGCGCCTTCGACTCTATATAAGAGCCGAAGTTAAGCGTTGGCGATAGAGTTACGCCCAGAAGCTCAAGACGATCCGCTACCGGAACGGACACATTTCGGAAAGTCGGAGCCAGCGGAAATTGACTCCGTTTGGCAGAGAATAGACACGCCTGGGTTTTGGTAGCGTTGAACTTGACCAAGTTGGCGTCACCCCAATCGGAAACCGCCTTCAAGGACGAGTTCAACCGTTCGACCATGGATTCTCTTAGAGACCGGATCTGTGTTCCGCTACTCCGCGCATCGGACACATACCTTTCAACAACTGTGCTGTCATCTGCATACCCAAAGATACCGGGCTTAAGCAGGTCGTTGATGTGCAGCAAAAAGAGCGTTGCTGAAAGTACTGACCCCTGAGGGACTCCGGCGTTGATGCCAAATTGGTCAGACGAGCAGCCATCAATGACTACTCGAATTGACCGATCCCTCAGGAAGTCTGCAATCCATCTGCACAGATCAGCGGGAAGTCCATATGCAGGAAGCTTGCCGATAAGGCTGTCGTGCCAAACCCTGTCAAAGGCCTTCGATATATCGAGAGAGACCGCTATTGCCTCCCCGTGCTTCTCGATGGCCTCGCTCCAAATGTGGGTGGCATACGCAAGAAGGTCCCCAGTGGATCGGTTGCGGCGAAACCCATACTGCTGATCACTGAGGAGGTCGTTACCTTCAAGGTATGCCAGGAGCCTGTTGTTAAGTACACGTTCCATACTCTTGCAGAGTATGGACGTGACCGAGATTGGCCGGTAATTATTAGGGTCGGCACGACTACCTTTTTGGGCACAGGCTGCACGTTGGCTAGCTTCCATGCAACCGGCACTTGACCAGTCTCCAAAGAAAGTCGAAACAGGCGTGTCATGTCATTGGAGACAACTCAGGCGCACAGGTTTTTAAAACCACGGCTGAGATTCCGTCGGGTCCACTGGCCTTGTTCACGTCAAGATTACGCAACGTCTTATACAGGGTGTCCCTGAAATCGACGTCCAACGGGCACTAGATGATCAGCAAGGTTCCAACTGTTATCAGAAAAATATAAAAAAAAATCTAAGTCCTACAGTTTTTAAATTACAGTGACTTATGTGTTATCTACGAAAAAGTACACCCTGTGCCAGTCTTTTGACTCTTGTTGCTACAAATCTTTATTTTTTCGTCTGCAGTCTTCCTTACATTATCCTGAATAGTGATCCAGTAATATGGAATCATAAATTCTTAGCCAACTGCTTTAGATTGGAAAACATTGTTAGTTTTAGAGGAACCAAATACTCTGAATAAAATTTTTACCTTACTTTAAGTGACTGTACTGAATAAATTATGTATTGCGCTAATAGTGGCAAATTTCACCAAAGTTGGCGCATTTAATGAGGATTATAAAATGGTATAGCACTTTGCAAATTATTTCATAAATTCGACACCAAAAAAAGATTTTTCAACGAAACTCCGTTTCGATGAATTTGTTTGAACTTACTAATATTTCTTCTAGTGTACTCAAATCATACGTTACCTCGTATGCACTACACAACACTTTGCACGCGATTTGTTATCATCATGTTGAAAATCAGCGAGGATCTCTTGTCAAACAACATTGTCTGTCTACTCATGATTTCGCTTGCAGCTTTCGTCGGCAATATTACTAGACTTACTAGGAAACTGATGTTGTGTATCATGTTTCACTAAATAATATTGACAATAAATATTATTGCATCAAACACATTATCAAATGTGTAGTAAAATTAAAAGGAACGGACGCGGCAGATTCATGTACACAGCATATCGACGCGGTAGTGGTATGGTGTACATGAGCCCTTACGCACAATCACTCGTCATATCCCCATCAAAAAAAAAAAGAGATGGGTGTATCCTCCGATTAAGTTACGTGTTCATGCCTTGTGATCAAATGCGGGATGAAGCATCAAATATTCTTTAGTTTGTCAAGAAAGAGTTATTTGCACCGTTACAAGGAATTGCAGGTAAAGCAAAAAATAATTTAAAAAATAAATAATCAACACGGCGCAAAAAAGCCAGTGCTCAGCTAAAGTGCCGAAGCCCGGGTACGATGGCTCGAGATGCACAACACCAGTTCGTCTAGCGATAATATTGCCGACGAATGCTGCAAGTGAAATCACGGGTAATCAGACAATGTTGTTTGACAAGAGATCCTCGCTGATTTTCAACATGATGATAACAAATAGCGTGCAAAGTGCTGTCTAGTGCATACGAGGTTGTAACGTATGATTTGAGTACACTAGAAGAATTTTTAGTAAGTTCAAATAAATTCATCGAAACGGAGTTTCGTTGAAAAATATTTTTTTGTGTCGAATTTAAGAAATAATGTGCAAAGTGCTATACCATTTTATAATCCTTATTAAATGCGCCAACTTTGGTGAAATTTGCCACTACTAGCGCCATACATAATTTATTCAGTACAGTCACTTAAAGTAAGGTAAAAATTTTATTCAGAGTATTTGGTTCCTCTAAAACTAACAATGTTTTCCAATCTAAAGCAGTTGGCTAAGAATTTATGATTCCATATTACTGGATCACTATTCAGGATAATGTAAGGAAGACTGCAGACGAAAAAATAAAGATTTGTAGCAACAAGAGTCAAAAGACTGGCACAGGGTGTACTTTTTCGTGGATAACACATAAGTCACTGTAATTTAAAAACTGTAGGACTTAGAATTTTTTTAATATTTTTCTGATAACATTTGGAACCTTGCCGATCATCTGGTGCCTATTGGACGTCGACTTCAGGGACACCCTGTATACCTCCTTCTGTCGTATGCGAATTTTTGACATATTCGTCTCGCAAACTCTATGGAGAGAAGGAGGCAAAGCGCCACCAGTATCAAGACGTGAAGATTCCGCAAATAGAGAAGCAAACAGGTTCGCTTTCTCTACCGCGGTGTGTGCCAGTGTCCCGTTAGGCCCCAGGAGAGGTGGGAGTGAAGGGCGGCAGAAGTTCGATTCAACCGCCTTGGCCAGGGACCAAAACGCTTTACTACCCGCTGGGTAAGAAGCCAGTTTGTTCCCTATTCGGCCAATGTGGTTGAACCGAGCCATCCGTAATGCCTTTTTGCATGACTTGGCAGCCCGGTTATAGGCTCTCTTCCTCTGAAGAATGTCGTCAGCCCTACGACGCCTGGCATCTGCCCATGCCAAGTATGCCGCATGCTTTCGCGCTTCAGCACGTCTGCAGTCGGCATCAAACCATGGACGAGTCCCACCGAAAGATGTCGCATCCGAGAATGGAATGTAGTATTCCATGCCCTGACGCAACACCCCCGTTATGGCATCCGCACAAGCTGACGGGTCCTCAGTAGAGAAGCAGACAGGCCGCCAAGGATAGGATGCAAAAAAAGATCGCATCCCATCCCAATCTGCTGACTTGTACCGCCACATCCGCCGAGATCCTCTGGGACAAGGATCCGGTGGGGAGTACGTGGATACGGATTTCACCAGACAGTGGTCAGAGCTACCCAAGGGTGAAGAAACTGACACCGAGTAGCTGTCTGGATCAGTTGTCAGCAGAAGGTCTAAGCAGTTGGCAGTGTGCGAGTCGACATCGGGCACCCTTGTGGCCTCCTGGACCAGCTGGGTCAGGCCAAGCGTTAGCGCAAGCTTACGCATTTCCCTCCCAGCATGGTCAGTGCACTGGTATGGGAACAGCCACTCCTGGTGATGGGCGTTAAAGTCCCCCAGTAACACCAACTGGGCCGAAGGGTACCTCTGCCGAGCCGCATCCGCCGTCTCCACAAGGTGTTGAGCTAATCTGGTCGTCTCCAAATCTCCGCTGTGCGACCGGTAGACACAGGCATAGAGAATTTTCTCCATCCCTGTGTCCACCAGTATCCACAAGGTTGAAAAACTGGGGTCTTCAAAGTTTCGGAGACGCCGGTAACAGATGCCGTCTTGGACGTATAGGCATACGCCTGCGCGGGGAACGAAATTGTGCTCCAGGGAAAAGCCTGGGTAGTTCAGGTATGATACGTCCGACGGACATCTGATCTGGGTCTCCGAGAGAAACAAGAGCGTGGGGTTCTCGGTCTCTAGGTGGTGATGGACCGCATTGATATTTGAGTGCAAGCCTCGAATATTTGAGAGGTGCACTTTGAGGGAGAGGGAGTGCAGCCGCTGTTGAACCCTTTTCTTTGCTCTTGTTTTCATTTTATGAGTATGAGGTTGCTGAGAGGATGGCAGTGAAGTGTTCCTCCACACAGGCGACCCCAGACGCGCGCCGCAGTTAGCTACATCATTGGGAGGCCAGCCTGGAGACTGCGGGGACGCCCGAGCCCCCCATGGATATCCATCGGGCCCTCTCGTCCGGTCGCCAACCGGCACGATGGCGTATCCATGGGATTTTTCGCTAGATGGCGGGGCAGCCTTTCACGTGTGGCTAGCACGCTAATTGGGCCCCCAACTATCTGCGGTCGGCCAGCGGTGCACCGTGCCTCGGATCCCGCTACCCTCCGCGACTGGCCACCCGATGAAGCTACACCAGCGCGCGCCAGATCGGTCTACCCATAATGGAGCAAACATCTCGACCCATCCTCTCATACGGCTTCACCGAGCATCGTGGCGGAACACGGCTAGGCCGCTTGGCGACACGGTTTTGCTCGGTGGGTGGTTATAATGCCGTCGGCCGAAGCCTACCACCAGAGTGTCACCTGATTAGCACCACCCAGAGGCCACGTGTAGGGTTTCGTTTTTTTGGGTGCTCTCCTACGGACGAGGGTGACTCAGCCTCCATAAATATTCATTCAAAACCATCGATCGATGCCGTCGATCGACGATCGATCGATTGGTCTGGTGGAAACTATCGATCGACGTCGACTATTCCATTCTACCATCGATCGATACCGTCGATCGACGATCGATCGATTGGTCTGGTGGAAACTATCGATCGACGTCGACTATTCCATACTTCAACACCCTTAAGTCTACAGGGTCTAAGTGGTCTAACTCTTCGCCATTGATTAACATTGAACATTTGGTGTTGTAATTTAGTTTTTGATTCATTAATTACCAAGTTATTGGCAGTTAACCAGTAATAATTAATAATCTACTCCAAAATTGTAATAAAAGTACAGCCAGGGCATACAGTGATTTATTATTGTTTGTCCTGGGTAACTATTTGTCAATAAAGAACCTAAGTACTTTCCAATCTCATCACTGAAGATTACAACACTGTTATTACAACTATTATTACTGTTATATTGGGTAGGAAACAGTGAACTGGCACCATGAGGCAAGGTGGTATCACACGTTGGCACAGTACAAGCAGGCAGTACATTACTAGAATCCTATTTTACACATTGGTTTTCCTGTGACTGTGGCCGCACTAACTCATCCATCGCCAACATGTATTCTCTCATTTGACCCCGGCAAAAAATCCCTTGTCGTACCCCCGATTTGTTGGATGCTATCAGGCAGTAGCGTTTTACGACAGTGAATTGAAAAGTTCAAAGAAAACTATAATTAAACTTGACGAGAGTCACGTGATTCACATGATTTAGTCAGTCAAAGGAGGTAAAGAAAAGGACCTGAAAGTTGTACTGCCTACAGGCCCATGCTGGGAACTAGAATTAGAAATGTATTATTACCTAGAGCTTAGAATAGACTCAAGCTGGGTGACGTAGCGTGCTGTTATGCTGGGTAGCCGGAGAAAGTAAGTGTTAGTGGAAGAGGTCGATGGTAGTGGTGATATCATTACCTTTAACCTCTTCCATTAGCACTCCTCTTGTAGAAGCTTATTATTTTTACTGCTAAGCTTAGTCAAAAAGTTTCGCGACTGCTGAGTTCAAATTGTTTCTTCGTTCCTGTCGCGGGTACCCAATGCCGGTAATCCAGTAAATACACGTTGGAACGTGCCGGCGGCGCTTGTAAAACCGGCTTGCCGCCGGTTACGGAACAACGGCTACCTGAAAACCGGAGTGTGTAAAAAAATCCATAGGTAGGTTATTCCCGGGGTACTGATTTCCAATACCCCGAGTAAAAACATAAAAATTGTAACATGACATTTATAAGCACATCTGTCTTCCATATTTACCAAACACCTTCTAAAAGCATTCTTCACAATATTAATGCAACTACATATTATGTTACAGTATGTTTACAAACAACTCAACCTACCCCTTTAAACAAAAAGGCGTGATAGGATTTAAGAGCGTGGAAAAATAACCCTTTACTCTATAAATATAAGCTACGTTACGCATACAAAGCTCCCTAACACGGCGGCTGTTGAGGTAGGTCGCAGACTCGTAGTGAACCGCCCGTGCGCCACCCACTTCACGTCCGCGTCGTCTCATTGTTGTAAGGGGGCGACAAACGTAACACATAATAAACTAGTGCTTACATTTTTAATTTTATTCACCCAAAGGTTTTTTCTTGACCCGGCAATCGAACCTGAGATCGCATGCTAATCCCAAAGTAGAATAATGTAAGAACAATTCCTTGATTAAGTATATTTAAATGATAATAGGCTCATATTAATTATTTCGGCGATAAAATCTTGACGACTTTCTTAAACCTGGGTTAAACCCTAATAAGCTGTTCACTGTGATACTAAACTCAAATCTCAATTAAATCAATATACGATATTAATGAAAGCCTTTCTATAAACCTAATTAATTGCATGCGAATCCGTGTAATATCAAATGTCTCACTCCGTATATGTATACGGGATGTAATTTGGATTTGCCTTTACGATTGATGAGGCTTATGATTGTTAACTTGTACGATTTCGGTTAACGGTATTAGTTGTAAAAAATAGGCGGGAGCTGCACAGCCAATCACGATGGTTTTACAGTTATGAGGGTATGGGAAGGTAGGCCACGGCATAGGTGCCGCGCGGGGTAGCAACTGCAGCTCAGTCAGTCTAACCAGCTCCGCCGCCGCGTTTAGAGCTCCCCTTAAAGCTCTCGTCATCCGCGGTCAGTGACCCCAGACTCCACCCAGTGTCCAACTTCCAGGTCTTCTTAGTACGTGGTAAGTACCAATAAGTTATTTATTTTGTTTAAATTCTTTTTATTTATTTTTTATTATTCTTACAATTTTTTTTTTTATTTTTAAACTTTTTTTTCGTTTTATTTTTTTATACTCCCAAATTATTGTATTTTGATTTATATTAATACTGTTTTTAACGGGTTTTATATTATTGATTCTAAAAACTACATTTATAAGCATTTTTAATGAAATTCGAAAAAGTAATCGTGTTAAAATATTTTCCCAAAGTCAAAAAGAGTTCTAAAGCTTTCTTTAACAAAGTTTGCAAACTATACGAAGAGTGGCGGGAAGTTACCAACAACATTTTGCCGACGGTCGGAAAAATAAACATTTATTCGTTTCATATTTTATTCTAGAAAACTATTAATTTTGAGATAAATGAAGTAATTTAAACATTAAAAATAATTTTAATTCATAAAATAAACTGTTTAAAATCTAAATATCTATAAAATTATAACTACATATATTTTTTATTATATTTTAGGAATATAATAAACTATTTAAAAAAAGATTTGTATTTTTATCATAAAAAGGAATTTTAATAATAAAGAGATAAAAATAATCCATAAAACTACATTTTCAAGTGAATAAATCAAATTCAACATTTTAACATATTTTTTGGAAAAAACAAATGGTAAAATGGTTAAAGTATTTTCTTTTCACTAAAGTGTTATTATCACTAAGCGAAATTAAAACAATTTAAACATTTTAAATCATAAAATTAACAAAACAAACTATTTACTAAGATTTATAATACATAGTTCCATTAAAGTGCCCAAAAATATCCTACGTGAACAGAAAATGTCACGGAAATCTTCATTTACGAAAATACATAATATATCTGATATTCGATAAAATTTTTTATTCACGAGAATTATCAATAGGTAACAAAATTAATTTGCTGAAGTCGAAAGAGACGACAACAACATTAATATTAAAGGCAGCCCGTTAAAATTTAAGTCCAAAAAATGTTAATTTCATATTTTAATCTATAAAACAACATTTATTTATGAACATAACATGAAACCTTAGAAAACTATTTATTAATAACACAAAACGTTTTAAACTTTTCTACACATAGTTCCCAATATAAGAACCAAAATCAAATACAAACAACGGACGTACAAAAGACGGCCGATACCCATTTAAAAGAAAATAACAACTGTAGAATGTATCCGACGGCTGGAAGAGATGTAAATTAGTAACTACGAGTACTCTTGGCGACCTAAAGTGAATCTTTTACTTTGTAAGCGACATTATTTATTATTGGTTTGTACCGTTCTATTCAAATAAATAAATAAATAAAATTATTGACTGAAATATTATATATAACTAATAATTACATTTCAAAAGTAAAAAAAAAAAATACGGGTGGACATTTTTACTAAAAATATTAACCATTGAATGTAATTGACCAAAAGTAGTTTTAAACTAAACACATATTATTATATTTCAATCCTCGAAAATAATTAAAATACTTTATTATCATTGCAACAAGAATAAACATCGCAAATCATGAATAGTAGGCGTTTGTACATTGGGTACAACACAATGAGTAACAAAAGACTCATTTTCAGTTTCAATTCAACATTTAAAAACTTTTGTAGCGCAAAGTTCATGGGATCAGAGCAATAATAGTTTGCAAACAGCTTAAATAATCCCGAACAAACTTCTACAGGTAGCCGACGATGCGACGGCCGGTAAAAATTAGGTGAACAATTTTCACTGCTACTATACAACTAAATTTATTTATTTTTAGTCGTGGTCCCACTGCAGGGCAAAGTTTTCCCTACCCTCCTTCCACTCCTCTATGTGCACAGCTATCTGAAGCCAAGGTGACAGGTGACAAGTTCGGCCCGCCATCTCCTTCTGAACCTGCCGCGCCGTCTGTTGACGTTGTGTGGGCTTCAATCAGTTGACAGTTAAGCCCACCGCTCGTCTGAAATGCGGCAGACGTGACCAGCCCAGTTCCACTTTAAACTTGTGGCTTTGTGACCAACGTCAGCGATTTGAGTTTTGGAGCGCAGCGTGGAGTTTCTTATTCTGTCCGTGAATAACACTCCTAAGATATTGCGCTCCATGGCTCGCGTGCAGACTTTGAGTGTGGTCATTTGATGTTGTGTCAAAGACCAAGTTTCAGCGCCATAAGTGAGGACAGGCAGAATGCATACGTCCATGAGTTCTTTTTTAACGCTAATGGAAAATTACCTTTCATTAGATCCCCAATGGATCTAAAAATACATTGTTAATAAAAAAATCGAAACGACTTAAAAATATACTAAAATCATTCTGTTCTATTTCTGAACCAAAGTCTATTTCTGAACATATTTGTGAAAAGTTACGTTTCGAAAAGTTTGCTTCGGGAAACTATGCGAAAAGTTCGTACAATATTTTACAAACAGCTAAAAAACTTTGCAATAATATAACTATTTATTGAACGTTACCGACGGCGACGCAACAGCCGGCGGAAAAAGAAAAATCATTTCATTATAGACAATACAGCCTTGAATTTTTACCACGATTTGCATTTTTCACTGTTTGTGCTTTGGAAAGAACAAACAGTGAAAACATGCAAATCGTCTGATTTTTTTAAAACACCCATTAATTGGTGCTTCGAACTATGGTGCGGCGCGAATTTGGTTGAACGTGGGGGGGAATACATTGATGGGTTTACGACATTGTTTCGGACAATTGCACTTGATTTGAATAAATCCGATTAGCCGTCTGAAGCACTCTTGTGATGACAAGTTTGTATGTAGGAATACGTTCAAGCACCGTTTGGTTCACGTAGATTGAATGGGATTTGAAAGCAAACGCTTGGAAATTGTAATCACAGTTTGTATTCAATGGCACTACGGATAATGTACCACGACTTATTCTGCGGAAACTTGTCTTTTTCAGAAGCAAAATGAACAGAAATGACTAATTTACACCGTTGCTGCATTAATATTTAAAGGAAATTGGCCATTGTCGAACATATTAGTGAAGTGATCGCTAGCGCAGAGATAAAGCACAATAGCGACTCGGGTACGATTCCGTCGGCAAGGAAATTGCATTTTTTTTTAACTGGGGAAAATCATTCAGTGACTTCTCCCGCCTTAGGCGAGGCGAGAGGGAGTGTCAGACTCTTACTGACTAAAAACCACCCTGTTCCTACTCCTGCCTGTCGAGCCGGAGCCCCGGTAAACTAGGTAGTCCGCAGCTCCGCATTAGGCATCAGCCCTACTGGGCCCCATTTGGGGTGGTCTGATGACTCTTTGAGGCGCGCGCAGAAAGCAACGCGATGTGATTCTGGTCGGGCGGCGAGCTACCCTTGCTCACCGTCCGCAGACCCGCACTTACGGTGGAAATTGTATTTTGGAGCGTACCAATTTTAATACTGTCTTTACCAAGATGTTTAGCTGGTAATAATTCATAGGTCAGTCATTTAAACTTAAATTAGGTAAGAATCTCGGAATGCGAGATATTCAGCTGTAAGTTTGTATATATTTGTATATTGACCCCCTAAAACTTGTCTCAAAACCTACATATGGTAGGATGTAAGCAATTCTTAAATTTTAAGGTCAAAGGTCCCAAAAAATGGTATTTTTGTGTTTTTTTGGAAATATCTCATTTCCTATGGGTTTTTTGTATTTGCATTTAATATCAATATTGTAGAATACAAAATTATTTACAACTTTTGTTTATACCTTTTTTTATACGGTGAACCGTTTTCGAGATAGAGGGCGGAGAGCGCACGATCACTGCATCACATCAAACATTTTTTTTCGCTAGTTGTCCACAGCTCTGGATCAGGCATCGGCCCTACTGGGCTCCATCTCGTCCCACATCGTCGCTCTCACGGGTTTGGTTCTGGTCAGATGGCGAGCTACTCTTGCTCGCCGTCCGCTGACCCGCACTCTTCCGGTGGCCGGAGATCGTCCCGCGATCCCCGACGCCCGGAGTGTCCCTCGCGATGAGGTCCGTTCCTTCACGCGCCCAGCCTCCTCCGTAGCTAGTATGACTGTCGCCGAAGTAAGAGACGGCATCCCAGACCCTCTCGCTTCGCACAATGGCCTGAACCAATACCGGACGCGAGAAGTCACCGTCGCCGACCACATCCCTGAGGACACGACGGTGCTCAGCCCATACAGGGCACTCCGCCACCGTGTCCTCCGGGCGTTTCCTCGCGCCCAAATAGGAACTTACCGAAGCTCCCATGTCCGGTAACCACTTACGTCAGATGGAAGGTGAGGACGCCGTGGTGGCGCCTCTCTAACTACTCTTCAAAGAGTGGACTTACCGCTGCGAAACAGCGACAGTTGTTGCTGCCATTCCGTCATGAGATCGCGCAGGGCTCGTCCCGCAACGCACTGATCTGGCATGGCAGTGAAATTTTACACCGGCGATGTGCGTCGGCGCGCAAACTGAAGATGTGCGCAAGCACCTTTGACTCAAAATCCCACGGCGGTAATCCGGCAAAGAGGTTCGCTGCGTCACCCGCGTATCACCCGGATGGCCATGACCCTCTGACATAGTACCTCTGCGGTGAGCAGCACCCGAGAAAAACTACATCCTGCAACTACATTTTGAAAAGTTTTGACACCGTTTCTGTCCCAATCCTTTTAGACAAGCTTGAACGCGTCGGAATAGGAGGTACCTCTCAAAAGATTTTTTTTTATTTTATTTTTTTACGTTGACACAACCTCACAACTACTTTACCGCTGTAACTCCTGTTGCCAAGCACCACGGAAATTTGACTTAAAACTAAGTGGGTCCTATGTGTGAGCTGTTATACTTGCTTCCAATAATAGTTATGGCAAAAACGCCTAAGCGCACGGAAATTTGTTCTAGACTCCACAAGATAGTTTATAAAAAGAACAATAATTATGCAATGATAATCTACCATCTTCTTAAAATGCCAAACAATCATCGCTCTAAATAAACTTTATGTGAAACGAAATTGTGCAAAATTCAGCTTTGCCAAAAGTAATTATGCCAAATAAAATTCTACCATCTTAAAAGTATGCTTTTGTAAATTCGGACATATAAACATTCGGCAAAACAATAATTATATTAAATGATTTTTATGCCATATGTATATTCGTTTAAAGAAGATTCTGCCAAGTGTGTTATGCCAAACAAATTTCGGAGCATTAAAATTCTGCCAGATAGAGGGATCCCATTTGGGTTTGGTATCGATCCAGTAACACCCCGTGCTATTTATTCTTTCAATATTTTATAATGTACAGAATTGACCTTTCTTCAGATTTATTATAATATGAATGAATGAATGAATGAGAGTTTATAAACGTAAGAGTAGACAAATATAATCAGAAAGCTCCGAACTGCTAAGCTATCGGGAGTTATACGTGTTATTGTGAGACAACCATAAAAGACAGACATTTGCTGTCCCGGAATATTTTTTAAATAATATTATTTTAAGGAGAACATTTCCGTCATACTTGATTTCTGTGTAGCTTTAACCATTAAGGCAGCACAGGCGACGGAAGCTTAAAAATGGAGTAAGTTCTCCTGTTTTTCCAACATTTCCATTTACTGCTCTACTTCTATTGATCGTAGCGTGATAAAGTATGGTAACCTGCCCAGGAGTATGAAGAACAATTGTACCAAGTTTCATTGAAATCTGTCGAGTGGTTTTGTTTCTATAAGGAACATACATACATACAGACAGACAGACAAAAAAATTCTGATTGCATTTTTGGCGGCAGTATCGATCACTAATCACCCGCTGATAGTTATTTTGGAAAGTGTAGATATAGATAACCTACTAGTTTAGAAGAGCTGCATATCATCATAACTTGTTAAATAGGTACTTACTAGGCAATAGGCAAATAGGCAATTAAAAGCTTCAAAATAACTTATTATATGTTATCGGTTTACTCACGTAACTGTTTGGCGAGGAACTCGACTTCAAAATAACATTTAAAGTAAGTCTTTAATCCTCTTATTTAGGGCGCTAGGAACAAATAAATAGCTTTTTCGATTAAATGAAATAACTTTCAAACTATACATTATTTTTGTGTTTTTATTAAACAACACAAATTTAAACTAATTCGTAAGAAGTCATGTGCGAAATATTATAAGAATCCACTTAACCGTTTCAGAGATCCAGCAAAATCTCGAATAACTTTGCAACCGAAGATAGATCAAGGATGAAATAAAGCGGAACATTTACCTCACAAACGGCACTAATTGTTTAGGTAGTATTTATATCAAAATTCCCATTAAAAAGAAAAAGATCTGGCTGTGGTAACGTTACCCCAGCAGGAAGTGTTTTCTGAAATATCTAAAAAAAAACTGTGCGGCACAATTACAGAAGCCGGAGCACTAAAAATCTGTAAGATTGAAATGGTCACATTTGACAACATCTGGCTCGGATAACGGACAAAAATATTACAATATGAAACCCTTTTTTGTAGCGTCTTTCGCATGTTTATCTAAATAATATTTTTTCGTAAACAAAGTTGTATGGTAACGAAAATTAAAAGAATCAGGTTCACACAAACACTTCGTAAAACCAAGTTATTTTATAACTTTAATATTATGTTATCTTCTTGCTGGTACGGGACCCTTCATGTGCGAGTCCAACTCGGTAGCCGGTTTTTTTATAAAACCAGAGCGTACCTGCTGACATTTGGTTTATTGGCAACAGCCAACAACACAATATGTAACCTATAGAGAACAAATGAAATTGGTCCGCAACTAGGTAGTGAAGTACTACGTAAAGTACTATTTATACGTCTCTTAGTTGTAGGGACTAAAATAAACCCCGGAAACAACATTTAAAGTCATACTTTAACAATTTATAAATATATCACAAATATGAATATGCTATTCCGATACTGTTTTAATTAATTCGCCCGGTAAAGAGCTGTCGATGTTATCGGGATAAAATAGCGGACGGTTTTGTTGTTTTGGTCCCAAATTTATGTACTATCTCCGTGCATCCCAGCCCAGCTCTGCCAAACTAGCAAAATTCTCCTATATAAATTAAGTTATAGGATTACGAGTCACATAAAAATCAAGTAGACGCATTAACTCAGGCCACTGATCCTATAAAAGCATTTGTTAAGATTATTTCCACTACAAGTACTATTGATCCTATAATTTGGGTTTATAAACATAATATAACTACGACGAGACGAGCTTTGTCGAAGGCTCGCGGTGAAATCTAAAATAAAAAACCAACTATTGAAAAATTACATAATTTTCTGGCGAATATCAAATTAGGTAAGTTGGGTAAACAACATTGGAGGTAGGAAAAATATGCATCATCCAACTTTCTGTCATAAAACTATCCATATAGTATTCTATAAAAGTGTCTACAAGAGTGTGATATTAAATTAAACTATAAATAAGGAAAGTAGCTTAGGAAATACAAAGTTAAAAATTTAAAAGTCTAATAGGGTCGGTCGTTGGAAACTCTGTGATGTTCCTTATTAAATTGATATGACGCTGTAATAATAGAATACTTTTAGTATACAAGATTTCTGAATAAGTAGATTGTCTACTACCTAATAAATATCTATTGTAGACTTCACTTTGTTTCTCACTAAAAGGTAAGAAATGAAAGCCTCAACTAGATTTACATGAATGAAATATTAAGTTACAGTCGTCGGAAATATCCCAATTACTTATGCAGTGGTTCATTGCACTATTTGTCCGCTTTCGTCCCATTGATTTATGCGAAAACTACTAATTACTGTGTTGGACTAAATTCATTTTAACAATATCATAGAGATTTAAGAGATTTAATTTGGAAAACTGTTTGCATAGGTGAGGCCTAACGCTTACACAGTTGGGCCAAGATTTCCCTAAACAATTGTAGGTATTAATGGAGGCTTACCTATTTTTCTGGTTTTTCAAACACAGGCACTCTTGTTCAACAAGATTGCCTGTACTTTGAGGGTAAGTAGATTCGTTTTTAAACAGCTCTTTATTTGAGTTTCAATGGCTTTTTCGATGACGAAATATTAGTTCCAACTTTTAAAAGTAATAGAATTTTTCGTACTTTTTTATGGTTATATAGACTACACGTACTTTGGTATCAGCGGAAATCTTAACCAATATAAAAAATATTTTGTGATATTCCAAAGGTATTCACTATCTTGGGTTCCAAAATTTCTGTGCACACCCCTGGGTTCCAGTAGGGCTGGCGCTTGATCCGAAGCTGCGGACTACCTACCGGGGCTCCGGCTTGAAAAATAGGGGTAAGAACGGGGTGGTTTTTAGTCAGTAAGAGTCTGACACCCATCGTCTCGCCTAAGGCGAGAGAAGTCCTAGGATGATTTTCTCCCATAAAAAAGGCTCCCTAAATTAAAGTTGGTAAAACAAATTATCATAATTATTTTTGTAAACAGTGTGTAGTGGGCGTAAACGTTAATAAGTGGGCCTTGCAGACGTACTCAACATCTCAGACTGTCTAAGCAGCTCTTCAATATTTTTATATTGAGGAACATATTGATATTTCGTACTTCTTCATACTTCATACTATTCTTCTCATAAACAAATAAAAAAAGCATATCAAGCCAC
The DNA here is from genome assembly GCF_023101765.2 of Spodoptera frugiperda. NCBI lineage: Eukaryota > Metazoa > Arthropoda > Insecta > Lepidoptera > Noctuidae > Spodoptera > Spodoptera frugiperda. The sequence continues at coordinate 17,357,390 of NC_064236.1, forward strand.
CCCAAAACTTTATTTCTTCACTAGCTTTTGCCCGCGACTTCGTCCGCGTTGTTGTGTTAGTGGTTGGTGGTCAAAATGCTGCCGTATGTCATGTAAAATCTGAATTACTTGAGAATATGTTACTGTTAGCATTTTTAAAAATATGTATTTTATAGAGTCCACGACCGCCCGTTCATCATTTTATAATCATGATGAAAAGTAACCAACCACAATATATCTTATACTATCAATAAAAAAATACATTGTTTCGTTGTTATATTCCATAAAAAACTTTCGTGTAAGCGTAACCTCAAGACAAACAGGGTTACTTTCGCATTAATAGTATGGTAGTAGGGATTTTGGCGATTAAAATAAATAGGTAGGTACGAATCAAACGCGAGTGAAGCCACAGGTATTAACAAAAATGACGAATTTTCAAGCAAACATTAATCTCCTCTATCAGCCATTCTACGCCTTCAATTAACAATGTGTTGATCTAAAGTATTTAAATACAAAGTTTCACTGTTACAGCTTTAAAAATGACGAATTTCTATATGAACATTCATCCCCCCTTTTTACCCATTCTCCCCTATTTTTAGCAATAAAAGCCTATGTTGTTCCTCAGGGTCTATTCTATCTCTGTAGCAAATTTCATCAAAATCGGTTCTCTGGTTTGGCGTGAAAGCGTAACAGACGGACAGTCAGACAGACAGAGTTACTATCACATTTATAATATTAGTAAGGATTACAATCAACACAATAAGCAAACAATAGAGAACTCCAAGTCTATTAAATTAATTACACGTTGTCTTACATGGAAACAGAAGTGTACAAGTTCTCGCGCCCTCAGTCTTACTAGCCATTTCGCGTGAAACGGTCGTGAGCTCTCAAAAACTGCTCCCGTCAACGCGTAACGCGTAAGACACCGACGTCATCAATTGTCCACTAAGTAAGTAATAGTACTTACTTAGCTTCAAACATAGGTTTGAAGCTAGCTTCTAAAGGTAGTTAAGTTAAAATGACATTAATTATTTTGATTTTACTTAATTTTTGTGTTGTTTCTCTAAGATTTTTTGTTTTATTTACATAGGGCACATACTTGCTTGATTTCTTTCCATTATTAGGTAGGTAATTAAACTTCGGTATAAATTATCTGATGATCTGTTATCTGGTTCATTGTTTATTTTATAGCTATGTAAGTTTTATTTAAAGGTACTGAATTAGTTGTATTTTCTTTTGTAAACTTTGATGTTATTTCCAAGACTATAATAGGTTATTTCACAAGATTTAAAAAACTGTTTCTTATTACCTAATAGTTACTACAGAACCCATAAACATGAGTTATACAAGCAAGTGACGGCACATCCCTATCAACAAGTAAACCGACATTAAGTTTTCATGTCGATAAATTTATTATTCTGCGATTTAAAATTAAATTGTAATTGGATTTTGTATTAATAATGCCTTTAAAGCAGTTTCCGACGAAAATAAATACCAAAACAATAACAAGATCGTGACAGGAAACAGGTTAAGTCACAATCGATTCGACAAATCCTGACCGTTTTGTGTTACGTGTTTGGGGCTAGGGGTATAAAAATAACCATTACTAATTACGGCTTTTTAATTGAATCATTATAAATATTTAAGTTTTTTTTTTATTCCCTAATGCTTTTATTAATTTTAATTGTTCCTATGGATATATATACTTGAAGAATGTTGTTTTTATTGGGCACAAATTTTTTGAGCTGTTATTTAAATATTCGAGATGTTATTATGATCACTTGGAAAACATATTGAGCAGTTATCCTTTTTTTTTTGAGGGGGGAAAATCATCCAATGACTTCTTCCGCCTTGGGTGAGGCGGGAGGGAGTGTCAAAGTCAAAGTCAGTCACTCTTACTGACTAAAAACCACCCCGTTCCTTCTCCTGCTTTGAGCCGGAGTCCCGGTAACCTTTTACGTTGTCCGCAGCTCCGGATCAGGCATCAGCCCTACTGGGCCCCATCTGTGGTGGTCTGGCTCTTTGCGCGCGGAACGCGACGCGCCGTACGCACGGGTCTGGTTCTGGTCGGACGGCGAACTACCCTTGCTCGCCGTCCGCAGACCCGCACTTACGGTGGCCGGAGATCGTCACGCGATCCCTGACGCCCGAAGTGTCTTCTGCGGCGGCTGGGGCGTGAGGAGGATCGTTCCCTCACGCGCTCCGCCTCCTCCTTAGCTAGCATAACTGCTTCGCAGAAGGAGAAGACGGCGTCCCATTCCCCCTCGCACCGCACCATGGCCTGAACCAAAGCCGGACGCGAGAGGTCACCGTCGCCGATCACATCCCTAAGGACACGGCGGTGCTCAGCCCATGCAGGGCACACCGCTACTGTATGCTCCACCGTGTCCTCCGGGTGGTCCACGCAATACCGACACCCGGACGTTTCCTCCCGCCGAATCCGAAACAGCGTCAATCCGTGGAAATTCTTGTAACAACTAATATTCGTGGAAAATCTTGTAACAACAACCTGAGCATAATAATTATTATGCATAACAACCTAAGCATAATAATTATTATGCATAGGATGTTGTTACAAGATGTTCAAATTAGTCAGCCTGTTAATTGTTGTTTATTGGTTTCGGTAGTTAGGTCATAAACAGAACATTAAAAGTATGTGTGCGTTGTCCCAAAATTAACTAAAACAATGTAAATCAACTATATTAATACCTACAAATATTTATTATGAGCGTATACTATAGAATTTTTTTTTTTTTTTTTTTGAGAGGGGAAAATCATCCAATGACTTCTCCCGCCTTGGGGGAGGCGGGAGGCTGACTAAAAACCACCCCGTTCCTTCTCCTGCTTTGAGCCGGAGCCCCGGTAACCTTTTACGTTGTCCGCAGCTCCGGATCAGGCATCAGCCCTACTGGGCCCCATCTGTGGTGGTCTGGCTCTTTGAGGCGCGCGCGCAACGCGACGCGCCGTCCGCACGGGTCTGGTTCTGGTCGGGCGGCGAGCTACCCTTGCTCGCCGTCCGCAGACCCGCACTTACGGTGGCCGGAGATCGTAACGCGATCCCCGACGCCCGGAGTGTCTTCTGCGGCGGCTGGGGCGTGAGGAGGATCGTTCCCTCACGCGCTCCGCCTCCTCCTTAGCTAGCATAACTGCTTCGCAGAAGGAGGAGACGGCGTTCCTCCCGCCGAATCCGAAACAGGTACCTACCGAAACTTCCGTGTCCAGTAAGCACCTGCGTCAGGCGGTAACTATTGACGTACTCGGTAATTTCTATATTTTAATTATTAATATAAACATCTTTTAAGTACCCCTCCGTGGACCGTTTTCAAACGAGGTTTCAAACTTCATGATCAAAATTAAAATATAATGATTTATAAATACTAGTGGTCGCCTAGTGGTCGAAATTCGACCATATACGATTTAATTTACAATACCACTTAACATACGTTCAAGGATAATTTTTATTTAACGAATTACTATTCGTTTTGTAAAATTCAAATTAATATATCCGGCGCATCATGAATAACCAAACCTCCTTCAATGAGAAACCTCTTTTCATATGAGACGTGAGAATATCATCGCAATGTCTGTAAATTTTGACGTTTTGTCAAATACGATACTAAGCATGATTGTGTGTGTAATGTTTTATTTATTGATTTAATGTACTTTATAAGCATTAATTTTGAAAAATATTAGCGTTCTGGACTTCTCCTATACATATACTATAAGTGTACCAAATTTTATGCTCCTACGTCCGCGCAATTTTCGTAAAAAGGGGTCGAAAGTTTTTGCATCACGTATTAATATATAGATTAATACCTCTTTTATACGTTACTCATACAATCAAAAAACATTTTCCACTGTTATACAATTTTTAAACAAAATTTCTTCAAATTATGATACATAAACAATTTGTTATTTGTACTGCGACTCCTTCCGTGGTCCAAATATATTTAATGTTTGAAGTCTCAATATTTGGAACGCAGCCTAAATTATTCATTTAAATTGGTAACATTCCAATCGCTGTCAGTTTAATTATAACTTGAATTCGATGTGCGTCCGCTCCGTCAATTAAAAAAGTAAATCGCTTAAAAGATTATTTCAGTGTAATTTAAAAGATCGTTGCGACTTTTCTGTGACTTCGATACTACGGTAAGTGTTTAATCAATTATCATGAAAATGTATTAACAACAATTGTTATGGGCCGCCATTTTTAAGAACATTGCATTTTAATTTCTAACCTAAAATTGTGACGTGTTTTTTCGCATGATTTGATTGGTTTTCCCTTCCGTGGACAAACCCGTAGACAGTCACTTCTGTGGACGTAGTCTTTTCTGTGGACATTGACACGGAAAAGACTGTGTCCACAGAAGTGACATGTATTAAAACTAAAAATTGCTTTTTGCAAACAAATCTTGTGTTAATCAGCTAAAGCACTGATTTTTGTTACTTATCTTTGCATTGTATATTATGCTATGTATATACAGGGTGTCCCTGAAATCGACGTCCAACGGGCACTAGATGATCAGCAAGGTTCCAAATGTTATCAGAAAAATATAAAAAAAATTCTAAGTCCTACAGTTTTTAAATTACAGTGACTTATGTGTTATCCACGAAAAAGTACACCCTGTGCCAGTCTTTTGACTCTTGTTGCTACAAATCTTTATTTTTTTGTCTGCAGTCTTTCTTACATTATCCTGAAGAGTGCTCCAGTAATATGGAATCATAAATTCTTAGCCAACTGCTTTAGATTGGAAAACATTGTTAGTTTTAGAGGAACCAAATACTCTGAATAAAATTTTCACCTTACTTTATGACATTTTTAATGTGAAGATGACTAACACAACCAAATTGTTGTAATTTTAAGAAAACTGTTTTTTTTTTTAGTTTAGCATTGTTTAGACAAAGTACAACTTTTGTCTTTTCCACTAGCTTTGCTGTGGACAGTTATAAATTAAAATATTGAATAATTTATTCAGATCAAAGTTTTGATCTTTGATAATATTTTTAGTATGATTATTTTATGTTTCTAGAAAATAAATGCTGATTGGAACCAAACAAATATGACATTGTTTTTTTTTATTTTTGAAACCCAAGTTTGTTTATGACCCAGTTCCGTTTGGTTGTTCCTTGATTGGTTCTCTGAATTGTAACAAAACAGAAATTCAGTTAGGTTTATTTCGGTGTACGTACTTGGAAATAATCGGTAAACATTGTAATTTCTTTACGATTCACAGTGATTCATCCTGAACATGCTAGCTGGACAATCGTACCCCTACCCCTAGTTACCTACCTATTGCCTTTTATGTGGGTGTTTTGTATGAATTACGCAATAAAACGTCACATGAAAGCCGTATAAGATGAAAAACATCAATAAATAATTTTGTCCAGCTAGCATGTTCATATTTGTATTTTAATTACGATGAAACCCGTGGCAACTTTACCTACTGTCTGTGTAGCCGTTATCTTTATAGATTTTCTCATATTGTTTTCATTTTAATACGAAGTAGTCCTAGATGAAGCCCTCTGAACCTCAACAACTCTTTAATAGCAATACGCGATGAATACGGCGCGTAGGTAAAGTTGCCAAAAATATTTGGTATCTTTACCCATGTTGTTTTTTTTTTACTAGGCTACTAACCTTGAGCAAACAAGAGAATTTCGGTAATCTTCGAAATTACCGATCCGATTCCATAAATTCTTTTACTAATTGGAAGCTACAATAGCGCCGAGTGTAATCTTATGTTAAAACAAGAATGTTTCCGCGGACGAAGTCGCGGGCAGAAGTTAGTTTAATATAATGGCGGTTGATTAATTTTATTGCGACAGTAAAACATGGATAGTAATAAAAAAATAATTAGTTCGGTTATTTAATCATACAACAATGTCAATTCTAAAAACAATAGAGCAGTCCAATAAATAATCGAATGAGCGGTAAAAATTACTGAATGAGCGGATCTATAAATAGTTCGGCACATCATAGCTAGCGGTGTATACAGGGTGTAAGCGGAACGCTCCCGAAAAACGCCACAAATTGTTTATGTTTTTATAATTTTAATCGTTTTTGTGTTTGTATTATTCATGCTATATTAAAATTCAGCATTAAATTACAACTATTATTACTTAAAATAAACATTGAATTCTTTATTTTTTTTAAATAATACACGTTTTTTACCATCACCTGTTTGCGACGTTTGGGAGCGTTCCGCTTACACCCTGTATGTTACTTATGGTGACTTATGTAGGAAATGGTGATGGTGAACTTGTAGTGCCCCATACATAATTCTGCTCAAACTAATTTGCTATAGTTTCTCTATCAATTATAGAATAATGTTGGTTTTAAATTTAATATGCTGCAACAAAAGTTAGTGACAGAACCGAATTGCTACAAAATTCAAATTTTAACTTACCAAAATTGCTAATTACTACTGTCCCTTTAAATGAGTGCCGTGTATATATGACACTAAGCGTACAAACTATGTATAATAAAATACCCAGAAACGTTAAATTATTTACAAATATCTCAAAAACAAATAAATTAATTGAGTGGAGTAGAGTGTTCTTTCTGTTTATAAGGTTACCTTCTTCACACAAAATATTATAAGTTCAAAGATGAATATGATAATTCACTATAATTCATGTTTATTCAGGTGTCTGTAGAAACAAGTATTTCTAGGAACATATTATTCAATTTGTTTTATTTTCTCAATGCTTTTCTGTTTTATAAGAGTGAGCTTTGAAATCGAGTTCGAATAGATTCGGAAAATTTCTTCCATTGAGAATAAAGGGCCGGAAATCAAACCAAGGACTTCAGGAACAGCACTCGATGCATGCGATCTAAATTGTCAGTTTTATTATTTCTGGTTTCCCTGTTATTGGAGTTTGTTTGTTATTAACATAATAACTTTTATGTTGATATTCATATCTACTATTATAATTATAATTGGGAAAGTGTGTATGTCTGTGTATTTGTCTGTCTTTCTCGGCAAAACGGAGAAACGAATTGACATGTTTTTTTTAAATGGACATAGTTAACGGGGTAGATGGAGCCATAGGCTGCTTTTTGTCCGCTTCTAACCCCCAGTGTCTTGATATGCGGGGTGGAAGATTTGTATGGAGCATTCCACAATGTTAAAAGTAGAAAGTTAAAAATTGGTTTGCGGACTATTCTTGACTAAAGAAAACATGCATCAATTTTTTCATCAAGGATCGGGGATTTTAAAGAAAAAATACGAACTCAAGTTACCGAATATTTTATTCATGGACTAGTTTCTGCCCGTAGTTGTACTCGCGCACTTTTAAGAGGTTGAGGCTTACAAAAAAAGAGAGAAATCTATGAAAAAAATATTTCCAGTTAACTTGAATTTGTATTTTTTTAATATAAGGATCAGGATCCCTGATGCTACTTAGAAAAATAACTTCAACATTCTGTAAGTTCAAACTCATATGTGTAAAGAGTAGTAACAAGTAAATAGTAGAATTGATTGACTATGCACTGAAATAAATCGCTATATCTCAATTTATATATAAAAAAACCGGCCAAGTGCGAGTCGGACTCACTCATTAAGGGTTCCGTAGTAGCAAGTATATGATAAAATTTATAAAATACCTTGGTTTTACATAGTACCTATTTGTATGAACGACAAAATTATAAATGCGTTTTTTTTAAATATATTATTTCTTAAAAACTAATAATGATATATCTGGTTCCAACCAATTTTCGTTGTAAGTTTTAATTGAAATCTACAATATATATACACGGTGTAACAAAAAGGGGGTATACATATCAAGTGCACGGTTTCTAGACAACATAACAAACGATACGGGAAGGATTTTTTAAACTCATGTTTTCATGGAACGAAGTTATGATTTTTTTTTGTCATGCTCGTGAACGGGTGCCTTCTGCTGGGGCAGGTCGGCTCGCTCACTGTGCTGGTGGGCTGATCCTGCAGGTCCAGTGTAATGCAAGTAATGTTATAAGATCTTATGTATTGTATAATGAATAGTGTTGTTGTAGCATGTAATATTATTGTCATAAGTTCTAGTTTTAGTATAATTATAGCAAATTGAATAACAAGGGCACGGACTCGAGTCCGTGGAGATTAAACTATATTACATAAAAAAAAAGTTATGATTTTTTCCAATACATAAAATTCCAGAAACCGAACAACACAATTAGGTACAGGTACGAGACAATCAGATTTACAGAAGAAATGTTTCGTAATTAGCGAGTATCCCTGTAGTGCTGTGATACGTTTGTTAGTCCAGTCATTTGGTAGATAAAAAGGGGGTTACCTGGAAAGCTTTCCGGGAGTTTTGAAAATTGGTGAATTTATAGATTTGGGTATGCTCTATTCGAATTTCAACCGCCGCTCGCGCCGCCATATTGAAAAAATGGCGCCTAAAAACGTGTTGTGTTTAGATGATGACATGATCTTTATGTCTAACTATTACAGTTATGCTACAATTACTACCGTTTCATTTAAAAATAGTAACGTGGTGCCGGTACAAGCCATACCACATTAGTACCAGAGTAATATTCCGGAAATCCCAGAACAATGGGAACTATGTATTAACTAAATCTCGATACTCTCTGTCTTTAAACCACTGTACCTGTTTGATTGAATTTCGGTACAACAATGGTTTGCGACCCAGAAAAGGACGCAGAATAGTTTTTATCACAGAAACCTCACGGGAACGGGCTCTATACGGGAAAACCCCTTTGGGATTGTTTAGTTTTGAAACCACCAAAATAAAATAATTTCACAAAAAATATTATAACTCAGGTACTGAATCAATTATGATAATATTTGTTACAGCAGTAAAATATTCCATGGAAAATATGTAATTACTTATTCGAAAGTCCAATTTCTACCACAAGTCATTGTTCTACGCGGACGAAGTCGCGGATAACTGCTAGTCTATATATAAAAGAAAGTTGTGTTAGTTACACTATTTATAACTCAAGAACGGCTAAATCGATTTCGCTGAGAATTGCTAAGTTAGTAGAGCTTAGGGCCAGATGACGGATATAGCTTAATTTGTATCCAAAGATTTTTGCAAATCCTATGTGAATGGGAACAGGTTCTTCTGCAACAGCCTTGCCTAATGTATATGAAAATTGCCTTGTTGCTCAAGTGTAAGACATCCCGTGGGTGTTAAAGTTTATAAAAAATCAAAGGACATGGCTAAATGGAAGTTTGGACGACTGATCCCGCACGAATAAATATGGTACCTAGCAATAAATAATGCTGCATAACTAAAAATTTGTATTTTGTAATTAAGAAGATCCAGAAACTTGTCATATCTGCACAATCCTGAAAATAAAATCGCGTAATTCCAACAATATTATAAAAACTTCAAACTATGACTAGGCAGTTTATGCACCGCATGTTGCAATTCAAGTTCATGTCGAGGAGTGAAGGTCAATGAAAATCCAAAAAAAAGTACTACGAAGATCGAAGACAACAGTTGGTTCAAACGACGTCTGACGTGACGCATTAGTCATTAGTTTGACGTTTGTTTTTTTTTCATAGTGTAATGAAATCAGATTTTAAAAGTTACAAAATCGATAAAATAATATAATTGAAAATGTTGAAAGATAAAAAGTTTTTTTGACATCGACAGACACAAAATATAGTATAGTAATTATAGATATAGTAATTATATATTTTGTGTCGGTCAAAATGTTAGTAATACACTTACATATTTCGTTATTAAAAATCAATGTTAGTTTATATTCGGGAAAAGTGAGTTCCCTACCTAGCTAGCAGTACTTTCGTGTTGTCATGGCAAACCAAAACAAAGCAAAAAACCAATTATGAAACGTATTTTTTGTTAATTTACGTTCACGAAGTTATAAGAATTAGTTAAACACTAGATAATTCATGAGTGAATATTTAAATGGTACGGGTTAGCGTGAAATTCGTATTCGTGTTAATATTATGCCTGGGTCAATCATTTAGCCATCTCCTTTAATCCTCTGAGCCACCACGACATTAAAATTTATGACATAGCCCAGTATTATTATAGACTTTATAAAATTAGATTCGATCAAACCTGATATTGATAATTTGTGAATACAGCATTCTTACTTAACGTATTTAGTTTTAGTATTAGAGAGTCATTTAATGTTTACTTGACCCAGTCCGTAGCACGTCTCTGAGTACGGCAGTAGGTACCTAAGTCTCTAAGCCCTTTAATAGGTCTTCAACCTTAAGATTCTCCAATAATGTTGAAAATCCCGACGTAAGCTCTGACTTGAGACTTTCAATACAGGTCAGTTTGAATCTGCGAAACGTGACAAGTTATAATAAATACTCTCATTGTATTACTGGTTGTTATTTCCAATGTTTTAACATGACCAGACTACGCCGTTGTTTCTCCTAAGTTGTAGACAGAAGTGCACATTAAATGTAATACAGTCGCAACTCTCTCTTACTACTGAGAATTATAAAGCTCTAAAAACTGTAACTCCTACTCTATCCCTCCCAAGAATTCGAACTCGCTAGACATCCGCGTGCTCCATTCAACTAACGAAACAGTTCAGATCTATTTCGATTTACCCACATTGCCTCGCGGAAAATGTTCTTTCAAAAGGGTTCCTAATTTTACTTTTTTTCTCCACATGATAATAAGTACAGGGGTTTGCAAAGAGCATGGCAAAGAGGGTGGTTTAATCATGACCTAATTTTTCCGACTCGCATAGCAAATCTCATTGTTACGGTACCAATGAGGTACCGTAACAATGAGATAGATCTGTCCTCCACTATGTGTGGAGTATCAATGCCATAAAGAAACTCACTTCTATTCTTAAATTTTTATCGACTCTAGTGGTTGTTATTTATTGTCAAACAAATACACAATGTGATAGGGGTGAGACTTCTAACCCGTTAAGGTTGAGTACTACACCTAATTTAATCGACAAAAACAATAATACGGGGGGTCGAACCCCCTCCCCCTAAAAATTATGGCTATTTTAATATTTTTTTTTACTTTATGTGATATCAACGTTTGTATGCGTCGTAGAAACAAAAAAAAACGACAAACGGTAGCTAATAACCTTGGCTAACTAATTCATTACTTTTTTCATATGTTTGATAATGTTTTGGTGGAAAAAAAAAACATTTTTGAATTATTTTTACCGAAAAATCACAATTTTTCAATATTTTCAACTAGGTTCCGCCCGCGACACCGTCCGCGCAGATGTCGGTTTTCGCGTGGATGTTTTATTTCTCCATTTTTAGTAACTTTGACAATGACATCTTCTAAATATCTATTGGACCCAAATACGGCTAGGCCCATAATAATTAAGGAGATCCCTCTATTGAGCTACTGCTGTTGAGCTCGCGTTCATTAACTAACATTTTTTTTCTACGTATTTTTTCAGTATAAAAGGTATCCTATTTTAAGCCCAGGATAATAAGGTTATAGTATTGGAGCGTGTATAGTACGACATTCAGATTTTTGTAACGCATAGCTATTGTCAGTAACAATAGTGGTCTATTGTTACTGACAATAGCTGTGCGTATGTATGTCACGAGGTTTCGAGAAATATTTTTTGGTGTTAGATTTTACTGTTTGTAATTACATTCGTAGCGTCCTTTTACATCGCCTCGCCCAGGGCTAGAAAAGTCATTGGATGATTTTCACCCTGCAAAAAAAAACGTCCTTTTACAATGGATTATAGTAGTGGGAAACAAGAACAATAAATGTTACAAGAAAAGTGATACGGGATTATTACAGTTCGGAGAAATATAGGCGACGCGACGCTACATGTTTTCAAAGGTCTACAGGCTGCGTCTAACTTGCCTGCGTATCGCGTCTATATCGCTACAAACGTGGTGTGCATAGGCCCTTAGAAAATCAAAACTTTATTGAGCACATTACAAAAGAACAATGAACGAAATAACAAAATTTAAAGACAATAGGTATTATTTAGAAAAAAATTAAAATGCCAATGTATGTGACATCAAATGAACGACTGATCAAAAGTTGCTGATGTAATTATAAAATATCAAATCATTACTAATCAAATTACATAATCACAAATGACGACTGAATAAATTTGTTAGAGGTAATTATATGTAAGTACTTAACAAATCACAATTAATGATTTCTTATTAAGAATTATTAATTTAAATGTAGGTATACTTATATTTTGGGCTCGCTGTCATTGCAGCGGTAAGTACCCTCTTTGAAGAGTGGCTTGAGAGGCGCCACGGCGTTTTCACCTACCGCCTGACGCAGGTGCTTGCCGAACATGGGAGTTTCGGTAGGTTCCTGTTTCTTATTGGGCGGGAGGTACGCACGGCTGTCATCACTGCGAGAACCGCCCGGAGAACACGGTGGAGCATACGGTGGCGATGTGCCCTGCATGGGCTGAGCACCGCCATGACCTCAGGGATGTGGTCAGCGACGGTGACCTCTCGCGTCCGGCATTGGTTCAAGCTATGGTGCGGAGCGAGGGGGACTAGGATGTCGTCTCCTTCTTCTGCGAAATAGTCATGCTAGCTAAGGAGGAGGCGGGGCGCTTGAGCAAACGAACCTCCTCACGCCCCAGCCGTCGCAAGAGATACTCCGGGCGTCGGGGATCGCGCGACAATTTCCGGCCACCCCCGGTGGCCTGCGGACGGTGAGCAAGGGTAGTTTGCCGCCCGAACAAAACCAGACACGTGCGTGCGGCGCGTCGCGTTCCGCGCGTGCCTTAAAGAGCCAAACAGACTACCACAGATGGGGCTCAGTAGGGCTGATGCCCGGAACTGCGGATTACCTAGCGGGTTTACCGGGGCTCCGGCTCGAAAAGCAGGAGTAGGAACGGGGTGGTTTTTAGTCAGTAAGAGTCTGACACTACCTCTCGCCTCGCCCAAGGCGAAAGAAGTCACTGGATGATTTTCCCCCTCAAAAAAAAAGGTATTAAGTATACCTTTTTTTTTGAAGTACATCAATAATTCTAACACATTAATTTGTCCCAAAATTATGATTACAAAAACAGTGCCTCAAAATATTATACACTAGCTTTTGCCCGCGACTTTGTCCGCGTGGTTGAGTTAGTGGTTGGTGTTCAAAATCCTGCCGTATGTCATGTAAAATCTGAATTACTTGAGAATATGTTACTGTTAGCATTTTTAAAGATAATAATATGTATTCCATAAAGACCACGACCGCCGATTCATCATTTTATAATCATAATGAAATGAAGCCAATCATATATCCTTTACTTAACCTATCAATAAAAAAATACATTGTTTCGTATTCTATAAAAAAACATTCGTGCGCATTAATAATATTAGTATGGTAGTAGGGATATTGGCGCCTCCCCCCTTTTTCCCATTCTCCCCTATTTTTTGCAATAAAATGTAGCCTATGTTCTTTCGTTTATCATAAAGTGTCTAAATACAAAGTTTGACTGTTACAGCTTTAAAAATGATTAATTTCCATATGAACATTCATCCCCCCTTTTTACCCATTCTCCCCTATTTTTTTGCAATAAAAAGTAGCCTATGTTGTTCCTCAGGGTCTATTCTATCTCTATACCAAATTTCATCAAAATCGGTTCACTGGTTTAGGCGTGAAAGCGTAACAGACAGACAGACAGACAGAGTTACTTTCACATTTATAATATTAATATATTAATATATATACAGGGTGACTTTGAATTCGACGTATTCCTCGCGGGAGGTGATAATACAACTAATTTCCTACAAAATTAGCCCTGAGGTCCTTGGGCGGAAAGTGGCTAGTTTCTGAGATATTCAACATTTTCGGTTTTTGTGAAAAAATCCCGAATTGATTACAAAAACATCAATAAATAAAAAAATACTAGTTGGATTTTAGAAGTTTTGATTTTAATCGGTTGCCAATACATCAGTTATCATTTATAAATACTAATAATGGCAGAAATATCATTCGTTTTAAAATAGCAAGTAATTTCTTATCAAATTTTGTTTTGTGTCACTAATTTGGTCAATAGAAAACTGGATTTATTTTTAAAAAAATATATGACACTAAGCGTACAAACTATTAGAAAAACTTCCTTGGTTTATTAGCTATCCAGAAACATAAAATTATTGACAACATTCTCAAAAATAAATGAATTAATTGATGATAAGTCGAGTGTAAAGAGAAAAGGGCAATTTCAAAAACATCTTTATTTGCAGAAAAATGTTCAAAGTAACCTTCCCTACGACGAATACATACCCGAACACGCTTCCTTATCTCTATGACGGTCACTCTTGGACCGAATATGCGTCTAATTTCGTCATTTTCTTCAAATACGTTTTGGAGAAGAATACAGTATCGAGTATCGAAATACAGGGCCTATTCCGTCTGTATAAACAAGGGACTTCATGTAAAAATCAACCGACGTTAGGTTCTGGTCATTGTGCATGCCATGTAGTCATGTAGTGGGACCGCCCTGTCAATCGAACGCCTGAAAACCGATGTATCCAACCACTGGCGCACAGTAGTTCAATAATGCACTAACCAATCGTCGTGTTCGAATAAACTCATAATCTTGTTTCTAAATTCAAATTTAAAACAATGATCCTAGCTCATTCCTTAAAAATTAATTTTAATTCTCACCATTTAAATTATTGGGTAAATAGTAGAGCCCAATCAAGTCATTATTAATGATACCTATCCAAACATTTGAATCAAAACCGTATCCGTGGACCTGTTGGTTTTGCTTTTTTAGATTTCGTTGACTTTTTTGGGGCTAATAATGAATATTGTGATAGTTTGATCAGAGCACTGTATATCTACTGTGCGGCAATGGTAGGATGTCTCGGTTCCTACGTGTAATATTGACAGGGCGGTCCCACTACATGACTACATGGCATGCACAGTGACCAGAACCTAACGCCGGTTGATTTTTACATAAAGTCCCTTGTTTATACAGACGGAATAGGCCCTGTATCGAAATTCTTCTCCAAAACGTATTTGAAGATAATGACGAAATTAGACGCATATTCGGTCCAAGAGTGACCGTCATAGAGATAAGGAAGCGTGTTCGGGTATGTATTCGTCGTAGGGAAGGTTACTTTGAACATTTTTCTGCAAATAAAGATGTTTTTGAAATTGCGCTTTTCTCTTTACACTCTACCTATCATCAATTAATTCATTTGTTTTTGGGAATTTTGTAAATAATTTTACGTTTCTGGGTAGCTAATAAACCAAGGAAGTTTTTCTAATAGTTTGTACGCTTAGTGTCATATATTTTTTTAAAAATAAATCCAGTTTTCTATTGATCAAATTAGTGACACGTAACAAAATTTGATAGGAAATTACTTGCTATTTTAAAACGAATGATATTTGTGCCATTATTAGTATTTATAAATGATAACTGATGTATTGGCAATTGATTAAAACTAAAACTACTAAAATCCAACCAGTATTTTTTTATTTATTGATGTTTTTGTAATCAATTCGGGATTTTTTTATCAAAACCAAAAATGTTGAATATCTCAGAAACTAGCCACTTTCCGCCCAAGGACCTCAGGGCTAATTTTGTAGGAAATTAGTTGTATTATCACCTCCCGAGAGGAATACGTCGAATTCAAAGTCACCCTGTATATATATAATATATATATATATAACTAGCTGACCCAGCGAACTTCGTACCGCTTTCGCGTAGCAATGATGCTCTACTTTATTTTGTATAGCTGAGTTATGTATGAGTCCCTATTCAATTTGAATTGGAATCTATAAATATCCTCCATATAAAAATGAATCCATAATTTCCTGATCTCACTATACCTGAAAAGGACTTTACTAATTTAAAAAAAAAAACAAAATATATTTTCATAATAGTGTTTATTTCATAGGATTCAATCATTTCACTGTCCTGCAGGCGCCTTATCGGCTCTGATGACAATTTTGTGATTATCTGATGGCAATATGGCATGCGCCTAATGCATTTGTGAATGTCTAATGCATCGGTCTAATGCAATTAATTCATTGTGTTGAAGGAAAAATGTTTGAAGTTGTTCATCACAATGGATCTCTTTACTGAGTTGTTGTGTGCGAAACGCTGATCAACTTCTCTTGCTGAATTGTCCATAAAATATATTTGCAAAAATGTATAGTCTTCAACAGGCACTGGCAATAAGGAACCTGTTTGATGATATATTTGAATCCCTGAATCTGCAAGAATATAAATATGTATACAGGCAATTGTATAGCAAATTGTACCACCATGTGGCTCGCAAAATACTGCCACAATACTTTACATCATTTCAAATTAAAACTACTTTTAACCTCGACATTAAACAGCCTTCCACGGCAGCTTTAGGTAGTAGGCTTTACCAAGAACATCTTGCTCATGCCACTATAAAATACAACATGTTATAAAATGTTGCTGATTAAGTCTTCGGATTATAGACTATTATTAGTAATTTGATTTATTGTTTACAAAATAAACACATCACTGACTCGACATATTTTGCACCAGCTACATGGTTTTAAAACTAAAAAAAAACGTTTGCCATTATACTTACTTGCTAAAAGTAGGCAAAAAATTGTCTCGTATAACTTTTGTTGCCCCAAATGATGTCATTTGAAAGCAATTATTGTACTGCTGGATATGAGTCAAAAAATTAACCAATGCTCTGGTGGCGGTACCAATAGCGTCAATTTGACTTGGCCGCTGGCGCAACACAATCCAGAGGATTCATTTTTGAAATCCTAATGTGGACACACAATGTTCATTAGTTCAATAGCAACAATTTGCTCTGAACTGTAATCAATTGCCATATTATAACTGAATGCAGCTTTGTGGGGATTAAACACAACATTTCTATCTTGATATCGATTCAGATCAAGTTCATTTCGCGCTTCGCGATGCTCATCAGTTTGATTTGCTCTTATATTTCTTTGACTTGCCGTAATTCGAGTTCTGCGGCCTAAGCTTGTACGTCTGGTTGGTAGCATTGTTAAAAACGAAATTCCAAATGAAAATAAAAAGCTCTCATACATTTTCTGCATAACCGTGTATACCAAATTGTAGTATTGTGTAGTCACCAAAAGTTACTAAAAATCAATAATGAAGATGTGAACTTACCTTGATTAACAAACACTTATTAGCAAATAAAAATCTTCTTAGTCTTTAAAACTCGAAGAAATATTAAGATAATCTCTCAGAAATATTGAAAAATATACATTTAATTTTGCATATTTTAAAAAACGCGCAATACGAATGTCAATGTCATTCACACCAATAGACTATATTGAAAGAGCATCGTTTGTTCGAAAACGTGAATAGAAACTTTAATTTACACAAAATAAATTTCTGAACACACGCGTAACTGTTGATAATTTGTCATTATTTCTGAACGCACGCATAATTAATATTTGAGGAATTTCTATTAATGCTTAATGCACTTTTCAACATTTTCAATAGATTAAAAAAAATACAGACAATTGTTTATTCACCCTTTTCATAGTTTATGCATAAATGTCAATCATTATTTACAGAATTTGAATTTAGAAAAAACAAATATTTGACATGTACAAATGAAAATTTATCGAATCTAGCTTTTGCCCGCGACTTCGTCCGCGTAGTGGTGTTAGTGGTCAAAATGCTGCCGTATGTCATCTAAAATGTGAATTACTTGAGAATATGTTACTGTTAGCATTTTTAAAGATATGTATTCCAAAGAAACCACGACCGCCGATTCATCATTTTATAATCATGATGAAAAGTAGCCAAGGTTATCTATATTATTATCCTTTAATTTCCTATATATTGCCTATCAATAAAAAAATACATTGTTTCGTTGTTATATTCCAAAAAAAAAACATTCGTGCAAGCGTAACCTCAACACAAACAGGATTACTTTCGCATTCATAACATTAGTATGGTAGTAGGGATATTGGCGATTTAAATAAGTATATGTGTATTTAAATAAGAATGGAACGCGAGTGAAGCCACAGGCAACGTATTAACGAAAATGACGAATTTTCAAGCAAACATTAATCTCCTCTATCAAACATACTACGCCTCTACCCTTTTTATTAAAAAGTAGCCTATGTTCTTTCGCTCCTCATTAAGTGTCTAAATACAAAATTTCACTGTTACAGCTTTAAAAATGACGAATTTCCATATGACCATTCATCCCCTATTTTTACTCACTCTCCCCTATTTTTTTGCAATAAAAAGTAGACCATGTTCTTTCGTTCCTCATTAAGTATCTAAATACAAAGTTTCACTGTTACAGCTTTTAAAATGACGAATTTACATATGAACAGTCATCCCCTCTTTTTACCCATTCTCCGCTATTTTTTTGCAATAAAAAGTATCAAGTAAGGTCTATTCTATCTCAGTACCAAAATCATCATCTTCATCAAAATCGGTTCACTGGTTTATGCGTGAAAGCGTAATTACAGACAGACAGAGTTACTTTCGCATTTATAATATTAGTAGGGAATCTATAGCATTTGTTTTTTAGTATCCAATAGCATTTATCCAACAATGAACTTTATCTAATAGCAATAAAGCTCAAATTGACTCTACGTATTAGTTAGAAAACGTTTGTATGGGATAAAGGAAAGGGCAGTTTTTAGAGTTTTTCCGTCAATTATTTGATATTTTCTCACCTTTTAAACCTTCCCTGGACTTCTACAAATAATTCAAGACCAAAATTTGCCAAATCGGTCCAGCCGTTCTCGAGTTTTAGCGAGACAAAGGAATAGCAATTGATTTTTATATATATAGATATAAGATATATATAATATTATATATTATATTAGTAAGGAAAGGATGTTGCAACGATATGGCGAAATCTCTAAGGGATTTGATCAAACCACGGAAGATGTCAAAATAATAACACGATTTTATCATCACAACATTACGCAGGTCATTTTTAACCGACTTCAAAAAAAGGAGGAGGTTCATTAAGATAATCACATATTATCGAAATGTCTTTTCAATCCATGAGCGATATTCTTTGTTATTCATTGACTGGTTATTGATTTCGTTTAGTTTGGATCCACATAACGTAATATTTTTATATTAACTATCACGGTTTCTCGTTAAGGTTCCTGCTCAAAAGAAAATGTGTGACACGCTACCGGCAAGAGCAACGCTGGCTAACGGACTGGTAAGTTTATTGCAGGGCCGTCTGACGCAGCGCAGCAACCGATTTGGTTACTGATATTCGTACGTATATAATATAAGTATTTAATAAATACCGTATGAAGGTGCTCCGTCGGTCTCGACCGGCTCGGTCGTGCTCAATGCCGGAGCAGCGCACTTGTCGCTCGCTCAGCCGCGGCAGCCGTGGCAGCGGCAGACAAAGATACAACAGTATGCCGCCGGTGCGAGCTGCTCGATCATGTGTAAGTTTCACATTATGGTACTGTAATGACCTCACACTCACCACGACAATTTGAGCTACGCAATCTACATTTGTTTTTCAGTCCAAGTTTTTTTACGCTTTAATCGTCTCGTCTTGCACTTTAAATTGTAGTTTGTGTAGAAAAATCATGCCTTTTTTAATTTTATTGTTGGAGTTACGTATGTACATCGCGTCCACTTAGATACTTTTATAATGCAAGTATGTGTTGTGTGTCGTTGTTATGTTTTTGTGTGGCATTAATTTTATATTTATAGTATAAGATTGTCGTTGTACAAACAAATGGATAGTTTGTGTTACATATCGCGATTGGAAAATTTCGCTGAGCTCCATATTGAATGATCGAATTGTTGTCCTGTCCATCGCTAATGTGATTTATTCTATAAATATTAGATAAAAGTCAGTTCATACTAGCGCAGAGTCCAATCGCATCGAAGCGTCTTTCCAGAACTGAACATAACAAATTCAACCTTAACTCCACGTTACTTCTGAGATTTTAAAAATGCGCGCGCATTCATCAGGCTTCTCTTCTGCGCGTGAACAACGCCGATTGGTGCGCGCGCATTCTCGCGTGTCCATGCGCCCACTAGCGTCATCAGTTGGAAATTGGCCTGCGTCGGTGTTGATCACAATGGACTATCGCGCGAATTCCAACGAATGCGCGCGTATTCGCTGGAATTCACTTTGGTAGTAAAGAATTTGACGCTTAGATGCGCTTCGACTCTGCACTAATATAAATCGAACCAAAATTTTCTGAGTTCTAATCTTCAAAATGTTTATTCGTATCCGAAATATTTTGCTAATACAATTGTCTGAATCTCGCCTCAAGGTCAGTTGTCTTGTAATAAACTCATTTAACTACTACAGGCGCCCCGCCCCGGCTTTGCATGGGTGCAATGGTGATATATTATGCCTGCATTATACATATAAACCTTCCTCTTGAATCACTCTACCTATTACAAAAAACCGCATCAAAATCCGTTGCGTAATTTTAAAGATTTAAGCATACCTACAGACAAACAGGCAAAAATAGCGACTTTGTTTTATACTATGTAGTGAAGATGTATAGTTTCTTGTATCCAGTTCGTCGATGCAAAATTCTGTGATGCTCTAAGTTTGAATATTTATATTTTTTGTTCTGTTACAGATATCTTTTATGGCCGACGGTAAACAGTGGTCAGAAGAAGATTATATTCCGGAGATTGCCCAGAAAAGCGCCGTGTGGGGATCTTCAGATTTTTTTTCATCCGACCAATCGGCCACAGTAAATTACACAGATTCGGACGATCTCAGCTATCAGTATGTACCTACTTAAATTTATATCTCGACACCAGCAATTTATACTACGCTAACTCAAAAAAGCGTACTTTACAGTAGGAGCGTTTAAAGGGAAAAACGTCATAACTTTTACATTAATTAAGATACTTTTTTGAAATTTGGTATGCTTAATATTTTATTTATTCATTGTAATATCTGATATTTATATTTTCTTAATTATTTCTATTTTTTTATTTAGCGCAAGTTAGCCGTATATAAACGCAATTCATCAAAAAAATGTTACATCTTATACACGTCTAACTAATGTTAGCGTAGTGTAGTACGGGAGGTCGTAATGCATGATCAATCATCTGATGCATATTTCAATATTTTTATAAAGAACATGTACTTACTTACAAAAAGAATAGTCAACGTACCATTAATAAACTAATTTATATCGACGTTAACACATAAGTATAATATACTATGTAAAAGTCGCTAAGTAGTTCATTTTACAAACGAACAAGTATACACACGAACGCACTAAACTACGCTAACTATGAGTTAGTGCAGTGTTGCACGGATTTTGACCAAAGTGATCCCCGCGCACACTCCGCTAATAATAGTTGGCGTAATATAAATCGAGTGATTTCAAAAAGTACCTTTACTTAGCGTTTTATAAGATTTGTAACTTTCTTATTTTTGCGTTTTATAAGATTTGTAACTTTCTTATTTTTGCATATTTCTTCTCATTTTTATGACGTATGTAAAAACACATTTTAAGCAACTTGGCATAAAAAAACGTTTTTACCAAATTTCGAGTTAGCGTAGTATAAATTGCTGGTGTCGATCTATATAAAAATATATTTGTTATTCACAAACCGAGTACAGTATGTACTCAAAACTAAGCATAGTGCAAGCTTACTAACTAATCTGCTAATCACAGAGATAGTCTGAAGTAACATGACAATGACACGCTAATTAAGTGCTTGGAATTGTTTTTTTTTTATTTATAATACAGTTTTAAAGTGTTACAGTTTAGCTCGCCAAACTTCTCAGTTTGATGGCGAGAATCGCTCGTTTTATTATCTACACAAACTTAACATACTTATTACAAGAACTTATGATTAACTTAAATTGAACATATTCATTAGTGGTTTATTGTAATTGTCTGCTGCTGTCCCTGTCACACTTTATATGACAGAACATACAACAGACATGATATCACAGTCACACACACACAGAACTCACCGCCCACCACTGCCCGACGGCAAACCATCCTTCAGGAGTACATCCTTTAGCTTAGATTTTAGGACACCCTTAGTTAATATAGGGCTAACTTTTAACAAATTTATCTATTTAATAATACGTGATGCAAAAACTTTGGACCCCTTTAACGCCTTCAAAGTCCTTCTGTATGTGTGTTTGGACACTAAAACAATCAAAAGCACATACATTTATGAAATAATTAGTTTAAAAAAATGTATTTATTTTTTCATATTTATTTATAAAATCTGCCTACACTTTCATGACATTATTGTCCCAATTCGACAGTGAGGCTTAACCTTGTGTACATGTCACCGGAAAATAACAAGATCCGTAAGTTTATAAATTTACTAGGAAGTTAATAAACTTTCGTAGGATTCTAAACGGGAGATAAATTGTAATATTTTACGTCCACATTTTCGTAAATTGATAAACTTACTGAACTCAGTCGTAAAATAATAAGTAAGCAGTAACCAAACGCTCGCCGGGTCGACTCGACCGCATAGTGAATGTTCCTACGGTCGAGATGCACAATGAAATAATAGGTAGATTCAAATCTTCCCAAGTCGACCGCGCGGTCGAGTTTAATGCGGCCGAGTTGACGAATAAGTCCTGCTAAAGCATTGATTCCTATTTCACCCAACTTGTAAAGTTTGATTGAACATTGATTTTAAATGCAAATATCTATATATTAATACGTGATGCAAAAACTTTCGGAACATTTTTACAAAAATTGCGCGGACGTAGGAGCATAAAATTTGGTACACTTATAGTTTATGTGTAGGAGAAGTGAAAAATGCTAATATTTTTCAAAAATAATACTTATAAAGTACATTAAATCAATAAATAAAACATTACACACACTACCATGCATAGCATCGTATTTGACAAAATGTCAAAATTGACAGACATTGCGATGATATTCTCACGTCTCATATGAAAAGAGGTTTCTCATTGAAGGAGGTTTGGTTATTCATGATGCGCCGGAATATATTAATTTGAATTTCACAAAACTAATAGCAATTTGTTAAATAAAAATTATCCTTGAACGTATGGAAAGTGGTATTGTAAATTAAATCGAATATGGTCGAATTTCGACCACTAGGCGACCACTAGTATAGGTAATTACGTAATTATAATTTTACCTGTCAGTAATATTTTCACTGCATATTTTAATGCAGGATTCTTGTAATGGTTCCCACCTACGTAACGAATTCCAAGTAAAATTCTCTAATATTCTATAAGTGGTATATATTCATACCAGACTTATTGGAATTCAGTCTAGACACTGACGGGGGCGTACAAACTAAATGTTATAATAATCAACAATTTTCCAATCTTCTAATGCGAATTAAATGAAATCGATATGACAACATTGACATCTACATCGGCGTAACATTTTTGTATGTACGTTATAAAATAATGTTATAATTTAATATTCAAAACATTACAAGCTAATTGCTGTCTTGGAGCTGTGCCATTAAAGTGTGATATGTCCTAAAGTCAGCTCTTACAATATCCATGGGAGAAGAGACAAATGTATTGTACTGTGCTGTCATCACATGGTACAAGTCGGAATACTCTTAATAATTAGGTCTACCTGGAATCGTCCAAGACCCTTTGTTACCAGCTGTAGATAGACGCATGTCCATACAATATCCGGACTCTAGTTACATGGTCACAATTGATGACCGAACATATGTTGGAAACTGAGCCGATGATTGCGCCCATAGATATTAGGAGCTGCCTGTATCCGGCCACACCAGCCTCAATTTTAATTAATTGATTGCATGCATTGTCCATCCAGTTATTGTACATCGTTATTTGTATTATCATCGCTATTTTGCGCTTCTTTTTGCTATTATTTTAATAGTGGTTAGTATCAAGCCTCCGGGCTATCTCACATTATTGTGTTCACTACACACTACCTATATTTACACTTGTTTCAGTGCCCTAGATATAAAAAGTAGCCGATTCCAGATCATAATCTATCCCTGTTCCAAATTTCATCCTGATATCTTCAGCCGCTTTAAAGTGATTGAGTAACAAACATACACACAAACTTGCAATCCATTTATAAATTTTATAATATTAGTAAGAAATTCTAAATAAAATACATGTTACATACAGCTTCGCCTACTAATTGGTGAAAATAGATGTTATTTGTTGTAGTTTTGCGGTACCCAATAACGACAACTTTTAATTTGTTAACAGGTGGTCTGCGTCCCCCAAGAATTCTCCGACGATGCCCATGAGCCCTAGCCATGAGAACACGATGGACAACCCCTTAGCATCGCTTGCATCTGTGAGTATAAAATCGTAATAGATAATGCTAATTTAAACGAAGCTTAAACTTTCACTTATTGAAGTTAATTTTCCTGTGATTATCATTTACATCCAGTATTGCATCGTTATATAGAGAATATTGGATCTATACATTATATACTATATTCCTGTATCCTTATTACAGGAACGAAAAGTAAACATGACGTGTGTCTCGGAAAATTTATGATTATCTGAAAAAAAAAAGGATTTTAGAATATTGCATCGCTAACGTGAATGTCTTTCTATTTGAACCGTTCGTTAATTAATTTGCGTACATAATATGTTGTTCATCGTCCTGTGTATTGACTATGGTTATAACGCGAATGTGCAAGTGTCAAAACAGGTATGAGGGAATCATGTTGTTTGTTATGCCAAAGGAGTTACATAGATGTGTGTCTGTTTTTTATGATATAGAATCGTAAACCAGCTGATATGGCTTTAGTCTGCTAATACAACAGTTTAAAAATTGTTTAAAATTATTAATCAGTCTCATAATCAAAATCACACAAACAAAACTTGACAAAATCTGTAATTATAAAATCAATGCTATACAATTTTGAAACTGTTGTATTAACAGATTTAAGCCCCTGATGGTAAACAATCAAAGCATTTGTTTCAGGCAAGTTTTTATAATATTTTGCTTCTCCTAGGTTTATTCGTGGCCCATTCCATGTTTTTTGTTCTTAGTTTTTGCCTAGGCTTTTGACCTTAGAGCTAAATCTATACGCGGAAATATCGCGTGCACATTTCATGAATTTGTGATGGAACCAATATTTGTAGTCTGTTCTATTGATGTTTGTACTTAGGGGTTGTATAAGATGCTAGTTTAGAGTTGGAGATAAATTGTCTTTTTTAAGGTAGTTAGAGAAAGTTTTAGAAATTCATAGTTTCCTTGCATTGTAGGCATATGTTTACTGTATTTACTAAAACAATAAGAAGCTTTTATTTATTTTTTTAACTTGAAATCGCAAGAATATAGCAGGTACCTATGTGATTTCGCGGGAAATTATTATTAGGATAAAGATAGGATCAGTTGATATATTATGACATGTTACAAAAGTATACTTTTTAATCAAGGGCAAGTTCGGACGGTCGCGCCGTCGTCGTAATGAAGACAAAGAATGTTTCTTGGCGCGGAAAAAGAAATCTTACGGGCGATCATTAAAGATCGTATGTACCCTAGTTTATAAGGTTTATAGCATTCTCATGACCATGTCGTATGTTGCACGACCTTCTGAACTTACCTTAATGCTTTGAAACTATCATAATTTCCTTCTCAAACTCAGGCCTTTTTTTCTTTTGAAATCCGTTCATAAACGGACCGAACGGATGTTCCTTTGAACAAAATTTTTCTCATCATGGTAGCTCATGTGATCTACTGAAATCTCTATTCCACATTATCATTATAGTGTACCTTTCTAACATCTCCCACAAAAGACGAGAGACGATAACGAGATGAAAGCAATTACTTTTTTGACAATTTGTATACCTATATTTAACTTACGTATGTCTTTCATCTGTTTATAACAATCAGTGCCAATGGGAGGGGAGGAGACGCTAGTTTTTGTAAGTGACGATAGTTTTCTCTTTACACTTGTGGTATATTCTAGATAAAAAAATACTTTTTTCATTTTTGTCACAAATCAAATTTTGTATGATAGTTCCTTAGATGTGTCTGAATAAAAAAAAAATGCTATTTTGGGTCCCTTGTTATATGTAGTCACGCACATAAAGATAACGTTTTTCTGATAGTATTTATACATATCTATACATATAATAAAATCGTAGAAAAGTGCTGTCTGTACATTGAAAATAAAAATAAAAAAAATAGCTGGGGTTATTGTTATGTCGATGTCGAACCCAAAAATGTAATTAACTTTTTTTTTGTCTGTTTGTCTGTTTGTCTGTTTGTCTGTTTGTCTGTTTGTCTGTTCGTCTGTGCGCGCTAATCTCAGAAACGGCTGATCCGAGTTGGATGCGGTTTTCACGAATATATTATGGGATGCTTAAATTTACATTTAGTGTTTGTTTCATGTCAATCGGTTCATAAATAAAAAAGTTATGTCAAATTAAAGAATCACGTCGAACATTCTATGCTTATACCATTAGTCTCCGCAACTATTTGACGGATTTGGTTGAAATTTGGTACAGATATAGTTTAGAACCTTAGAAAGGACATAGATATATTTTTATTTCAAAAATCAAAAAATAAAAATAAGAAATAAATTATTTATAAATAATTCTATGTCGATCGTTACACGACTTCGGTTCATGTTATTGTTTTAATTTATCGAAAAAAAGTAAATAAATAGTAAAAAGGTATGAAAAAAATAATATCAATATAATAAAACATTTAGTACAAAGAAAATGCTCTAACGGAGTATAGATAATTCTATGTCGATCGTTACACGACTTCGGTTCATGTTATTGTTTTAATTCATCGAAAAAAGTAAATAAATAGTAAAAAGGTATGAAAAAAATAATATCAATATAATTAAACTTTTAGTACAAAGAAAATGCCCGAACGGAGTATAAATAAATAATCCAAGTTGTCTTTATCCTCGATAGATGGCGTTGGGATCGAAATAGATCGCGCTATGGTTTCGTTACATTCATTTGGTTGGGTATCGGCCGAGCGCTTCGGTACTATCGTAGAAAAAGTGTATTATCAGTCGTATGATTATTTGTCTGTAGTGGTCCTGCTGTTTCGTATATTCTAAATTGGTTTCGTTGTATTTGTCAATTAATAAGTTTATTTGTTGGGTTTTCCTGGTTTTTTGGTTAAACTATTAAACGTAGGTTTAGTTTGATATCGATTATTAGTAGTTACTGTAGTTAGTTTTTTTAATAAAATTGTAAGTCTAATTTATAAATTAATTAGATTAGATTTAAGTCGTTTCTTTTAAATTATTTAGTTTAAGCTTGGTTATTATAGCATAGAGGATAGGTTGTAATATAGTTTCTTTTTTAATTGTTATAAATTCGTAATTCGTAGCTTTCTTTAGTTTTAAGTTAGTTTAAGTCCGTTTTTAAACTATTTTTTCAATGCCCTAAGTGAGTATACATCTATTAAATTCAAACGCAGAGCTCATTATGTTGATTTTTGAAGAGTTCCCTGGAATATCTTCCACATCTCATTTTTGAAGAGATCCCGCGAGATCGGGAACTATGTGGTTAAAACCAAAAATTTGCCGGAAGTCACTATTCCACGCGAACGAAGTCGCGGGCAAAAGCTAGTAGGTAATAAACCTGTAGAAGGGTCAATTCTGTACATTGAAAATATTGAAAAAATAAATTGCAGAAGGTGTTACTCGATCGATACCAAACCCAAATATGTGATTTTTTGTCTGTCTGTCTATATGTTCAGGCATCACGTGAAAGGTAACGGTTCGATTTCAATGAAACTTGGTATAATTATACTTACCTTATTATCCTGGGCATAAAATAGGATAGGTACTTTTTATCCTGGAAAAATACATAGAAAAAGAATCTTAATTTTTCAGTTTTATCTATAGACGTTGTTCTGTAGAACCGCGAACACACGAGAAATCTTGATGTTCATATTCCGGACGAGCTCACTAACAATGTCGCATTGTCACGATCACTTTTTTATTTTTGCAAACTTTTCGTCACTGTCGGTATTCATTTACTGCTACATGGTAACGCGAATTCAACAGCAGTAGTTCAATAGAGGGACCTCCTTAATTATTATGGGCCTAGTCGTATTTGGGTCTAATAGATATTTATAAGATGTCATTGTCAGAATTACTCAAAATGGGGAAATACACCCACGCGAAGACCGACATCCGCGGATGGAGACCCGAGCGGAAGCTAGTTAGATATAATTCCTAAAATAGATGGTTATTCTATTTCTTACAAATATGGACAGTTGAAGCTAGTAGTACCTACTACTGTTACTGACAGTCAGTAAAATGAGCGTCAGTCGCGGCGCGTGCAGCTATGAAATGAAATACAGCATGTCAAAGTCAATATTTATGAAAAAAAAAATATCACTGTCAAATATTGATTTTACAATTTACATTTTTATGTACAAATATGGACAGATGAAGCTAGTAGTACCTACGTTCATTTTACTGACTGTCAGACATTATTCTTTAACTGCAACTCATACAATAATAAACGTCCTAAAAATCGCGGTCCCTCCCCTTTTACAACTGATAGTAACGTCATGTTTGATTTCAATTTTGTCAAGAATTTGTGTGTTGTTTAATATACTTACGTATATTAGGTACCGTAAGGTCATCGTACGCGTCAGTTCAACCAGATTAATAATTATTTCTCGTGAACTCCTTTACCTGTAGTTCATAGTAATAAGTAGTAGGATCTAAATGTAGAACTTCAATTTAATTACTGACCGAAAGTGCGCCCGCGGTTCTGGCATGCGGTTTGGTGGTACATACACTGCAGTCTGTAGCATTTCACTACCTCTGTAGTCTATTAATATTTCATTAATAATAATAATTTCGCCACTACTTGAAGAATGCATAAAGTTCATCGTCCATTACTAAGCTCTTAGGAAAGTAAGGCACCTTGCTGGAATGCGATTTCGTCATCTCATGAACATTTTTGATTACAACAGTCATCAAACCAAGATACAGTATTTTACTTGTAGG
This sequence comes from Spodoptera frugiperda, assembly GCF_023101765.2. Classification (NCBI taxonomy): domain Eukaryota; kingdom Metazoa; phylum Arthropoda; class Insecta; order Lepidoptera; family Noctuidae; genus Spodoptera; species Spodoptera frugiperda. The sequence continues at coordinate 17,386,200 of NC_064236.1, forward strand.
TTAACACTCTGATAACTATTATTCGAACTAAAATTTAAGACAACCTTATAGCAACGAATTAATTAAATCTACGAGCTATGTTAATCCTTATCACTGCCCGTGTGTGCACAAAGCCTCTGCTAAGTTTGTCCATGATCATCTGCTTTCAAGTTTGCTCTATCAATTTAACCTTGATAGAAAACTCCCTTGTATCGTAAATGGTACATTGCTTTGCATAAAATATCAGCACGATCGTGTATATAAAGGCTTGCACAATGAATAATCTTCGTCTGTGTGACGATTTGCATGTGCACCTGATGCACTTTGTCAGCTATTTTTAGCCCCTCGTTCCACGTTTTCCAGGGATGGTCCCTATTTACTTCATCTGTCAGCAAAGCCGCTCGCACCGCTACTGAGAGCGCCGTGCGTTACGGAAGCATCGCATCGCAGAAAGTGACAGAGATGGCTTCTACCGTAACCGAAAGGGTGAGACATTTGGATTTACATTGCCAGTCCCAACTATTGTGGACTCACTTTCATGACTGCAATGAGGCTTTTTTATTCACACTACGTGAATAAAAACTAAGCGATTGAAGAGTCGCCAACAAGGGAGAATTTCTGCTACGACAATACGCATTCAGCTCTGGAGCTGTAAACGTATTTGAAAATATCGTGTTTCTGGAAATTCAACTATGATCAGGTGCAGTATCGCTTCTGGAAAAACAATTTCCAATTCTGATAAGCTATTAATATTTATTCTTTTGACTTGACTACCTTGTTGGTTCAGTGGTTTGTGTACAACCCCAGCCATGAGGTTTGGGGTTCGATCCCCGGGTCAGTCAAAAAGGAATTGGTTAATCCATAACAAAATTTACGTCCAGAAGACCGAAGCCGAAAAAGTTGGCGTTATTTGAAATCAGGTAAAGGTCCTGTGTGATCTTCTCTTCGACCTTTTGGGATTATTATTCCTTTAGATCTTGAGACTCGGGAACACAGGTTGGACCTACATTTGGACACAGATATTTGTGCACCTATTATGTCTGCAGTTGGCTAGTTTTGACTGGCCGTTTAACAAACTAACAATATGTACTTCTACTAACATCCTACAAACCAAAGAGTATACGATAACACCTACAGCTTTACTAACACATTAAAACTTGAGTGTTTGTTTGTGTACTTTTTAGTACGCCCTTTCGAAGTAATTTGAAAAATTCTGGTGGTATCTGAGGGCTTAGTACGAGTTTGTTTTACGTTTAACGAGATCGAATCAAAAGCGCGTTTGACACGATTGGTTGGTTCATTGGCGTTCAACGTGCACTCGTTTCGTTTTCGTTCAACGTAAAGCAAACTCGTAGGTACTAAGGGTACTGATAGTCCTATAGTTGTTCTGTAACAGTTAAAAAAGCAGCAGGAACTCGCGGAATAAAAATGCTATTCTGATTTTTTATTTGGTAAGTTGCAATATCTCTTCTTCGGTTGAGAACGGGATTTTTCTCGTTGCTGGGTGATATTTTTCGAAGTTTCGAGAGATTGACGTTACTTAGGTAAGAGTTTGTATAACTAAACACAGTCGTCTTACGGCCAATTCCAATAACCTACCTATCGGTACATTTGCCTACTAGAGATAGAATTTTGACACATTTTGTATGGAGCTTATGTCAAAATACTATCTCCAGTAAAGCAAATCTACCGATAGATAGGTTATTGGAATTGGCCGTTAGTAAGTCTTAGCTGCCCGGATATTTGAGACGCTTCTCATGCATGAGACCTACCAACGGCAAGTACCAATGTGACTCTTTCCGAGTAACATATGAAGCCGCGGATTGCTTTGCGGCTCGAAGAGTAGAAGCAGGAGTAGGAACGGGGTGGTTTTAGTCAGTAAGCGTCCGACACGCTCTCGCCTCACCCAAGGTAGGAGAAGAAATTGGACGATTTTACCACCTCAAAAAAAATGTATGTCTTAGCTGAGAGAGACAAACGCTAACGTAAGTTAACTTTTATTTGTTCTATTTCGTGTGGGAATCGACAACGCAGGCAGATCTCACTATCATTGCGATAGTAGTGCCAAGTTTCGTTTGATTTGCACCCGAAAACGACGTTTCGGACCATACAACTATCGTGATCTAAAATAAAATTAAATGAAGATAAATAAATAGGATTGGTTTTGAAAATATAATAAAAATATTTTAAGTAATTTTATTACAAAAAGAAAATACTACTAAACGACGTTTTATTTTTAATTCTAAATATACCTATTTATTTATCTTCATTTTATTCGTTCATTTTATTTCAGGAAGGTTGTCCATTGTTCCGAAAACGTCGGTTGCGGCCGAAAATCAAACGAAACTTCGCATTCGAAACCATAGTAGACCTACTGCAATAAGCGTAGGGTTCTAAAAACTTTGACATCAGTCTGTACATCTCATACTAATTTCTGCTTATTTAACGAAACTACGAATTATTTAATGGTATTGTGGTAAGAAATCTGCAAAGTTTCGGATGAAACTTAGTTTTTCGTTGAATCAGAGTAGATCTGTTATCGTATAGACAAGTTTTTTTCTGAAGAGGGTAGACGTATGTCCAGCGGGAAAATGGTTGTCCTGTTTGTTTGCTTGTACTAATATTCACTAACCAGTCGGCCGTCTGGGTGAAAGTGGACAATATATTTGCTAAATACATTTTTACATGTGTCATCGACAGGTAAACAACCGCTCCGGTTGGAGTACTTTGTCGGGAGCCACCGAGCAACGCAGGGCTTCGGAAGTGACCGGCTCATACCAGACTGGTTACGGTGCTATGAAGACGTCGACCTCGGAGCCCCATGCGTCTTGGTATGTATAAAACTTTTATACTGCAGGCACACTGCTTCCAGCTTAACAAGTTTCTGAGTGTCTGGGATAAATTGACGCTCTTCTGTTCATTTAAACTGAAATTTTACCTGAAACATTTAAAGTTTTATATAAGTATTTTTTAAAATGATTTTGAAAACTAATTACAGTTTTTTTCTATATTACCCAAGATTTGAAATCAAGAATCATAAGTGTCTGAAAAAGAAAACACTGACATAAGAGACTCAAACTTATTTATTTGCATGTGACATGATGGAATAATTCTAAAAAAGTCTAAAAATGCAAGGACACATTAAAATAAAAACTTAAATAAGTAATAAATAAATATGTACAACTTACTATAAATATGTACAACTTACTATGACCTAAAACTAAAATAAAGAAATATAAATTAAAATTTACAATTTCAACAACGTGCATGAAAATGTTCGTTATTGGAAATAGTCTTCAATTCCAGTACAGATAAGGTTCAAAGCTTGTAAGATGATGCGTTCATTAGAGGTCTGTCAGCTGCGTTGCTGTTCCAATTGGTGCTGGTGGCTTGTTTGCTTGCTGCTGCTGGTTAGTTTGGGTCGTTCGTATTCTTTGCGGTTCCTTAACTTGTCCCTTATAACATTCCTTTCGTACATGTTTTTAACACATTTGCAGTAAACAAGCAGATTCCCAACCCTACGCCTGGTGGTGATGCTTTGGCCCATCGATCCATGGCGGAATAGGCTCTATGTAACACAGTACAAAATGAAATTTCCAGGAACGAACAGTTGCAACCGTGGAAAGAGTCGGTTGCAGCCAGAAACAACATGGACACCCGCGATCTATCGCAAGTGGGCGTGTCCAGTCCACCGCCGGACATAAAGAACCTCACCATAAAAAAGAAGAATGCATCAGATGAGGATTCTTGGGATTGGCTTAACAACTAAGCTGCCAAGGTATACACCGCGCTAGAACATCATGCCTGAATGTGGGTGGAGGTTACATGTCCCCATCGCAGTACTAACCCGACTAGAATCACTTCACGATCGCCATCCATTCTTACCTCGAGTGGGTCTCCCTATGCTCTCGTAGCTGTCCATATATAACAAAGTAACATGTATATAATATATCCATAAAATATACGAGTATTTACTATATTATGTATGTATATACAAGCCCTGCAATGTTTCCATATATTGGTCGTTGGTATTTGGTATTTTGGGATTGTTTTCACTAGTCGTCAGATTAACTCTATGTAGTTTGGTGTTGGTCTGTGTGACTTGACTTTCAAGGCCTATTTCTCAATAGGCCTTCTTCATTATTAGAGACTTCCTGATACTAACAGTTTCTTGATTTTTCCTTCAAAGCTGTGTAATGCTTTGTTTACTAATCAATTTGGGTTGGAGGAGGCATTCTGTAGCTAGGCGGTATAACGTTCTGTGAATAAGATTTAACTTTTGTAAAGAGGTCATTTGGCCTGCGTACTATTCTTAGTATTAGTATATGATTTGTCACACACATATACGGTTAGTTTAAAGATATTTCACGTGGAATGACTCGTAAACGAAACGAACAAATTTATTCAAAATTTAAATGATTATATTCCTGCATAATTTGCAGATGCCTTTTACACCATTGAACTTCTTGAAAGTTTCATGTTTTAAATTATTTATTTTTTTTACCTATAAATAATATTTTCTTTTTCTTCTTGTCAGAAGAATATATTACTATGATTTATAGTTTTGATTGACATAAACTAGTACTTGTGCTTAAAATTAATATTTTCTCCTTTTTTCCTCCTCATTATTAGGTGCGCCAATCAAGACTTTTAATTTGATTAAATAAATTGGCGAATATGCTATACTCCTAGTGCAATGATGTTTATGCATATTTGATTTACCCTGGAATTTACCCTGTAATAATGCTAAACCAGCAATACAATCAGGGGAAATGCCTAGGAAAAAATTGGACATCATACCTACTTTAAATATAGTTTGAGATTGTTCAATGAAGAATAACTTTACCTTACCTTATCTTACCTTACCTTAAACTCTTTCAAGGAAGAAGGACCTTTGTCTCATTGGCACTAAAACTGGACAAAAACTGTCCAAGGTTGCAAAAACCTTCAGTTCGTTTCCGTTGCGAGTAATTTCTATTGAAATAACACAAAAATGGAAAATTGTACTAACTTTTGGGCAGAAACTAGATATTTTATAATATTTTTGTATCCAATGTTTATATAAATCGATAGCCATAATATATGTAATATATTGTAAGTATTATATAATATTTTTGATATTATATTGCAATAAATCATTATTATTATAATATTTTATGTAATGTTTCATATATTGTCCCTAAAAACTAGTTTTGTTATAGAAAATGACTAATCGTCATGCAAAGGAATCAGTTAATATTATTTATTCCTAAGTAGTCATAAAAAGAACATAATATATATGATCGGCTGCCGCGCATTGTGTAGCGGGTCCAATACCCGCACGGAGCAACTCTGTGTGAGCCACAAATTCTTGTGTGGTCTGGGGGTCAAGTTTATGTGAACTTGTATATTATATTCATTCGTACCCATGACACATCCGAAAATTCTACTGTGAAATACCACATAAATGATTCTAAGGTTTAAAAAGATTAACACTTACAGGTTCAAAATTCAAATAATTACCAATTATCTGATTCCTATACACTGAGACCATTACAATGAGTCCAAACATGACACATCTGCTATAAATCCCTCGGTTTGCACCACGGGTTTAAGGTGAACGTGACGTGACCAATTTTTCGTTGCTTCTTTCTATTTAAAACATATGACAAACTTTTCAATAAATTTAATGAATGTGGTATTTTAGTAACATTTTCTATAACAAAACTAGTAAATTCTCAGCTGTATAATGCCTAATATTCATATTGAGGTAAGTAGCCAAGTCCCAATTTTAAGTTACAGCCCCATAGTAATGTTGGTCGCTTGCCTCAAATAACAACGTTACATCCATTAGAATATTAACATCCAAAATAACCTAATGTTAAAGTCCAGATTTTATAATAAACCCAATTTATAGCTAAGTTAAACAATTTTAATTTTAATTATTTAGTAGTTGTGGTCATCAAAATCATAGTCATAACATAACTTAGTTATCAACAGCGCTTGCAAAACACTAGGCTATTTAAATCATACATTTATTTTATCTTAGAAAAATGTTATTATAGAGCGTCATTTCAATTGAATTTTGCTGTGCAAGATACTAAATATTATTTACCAATAAAAGGGGGATTACTAATTTGAAAGCAAATCCAGCCTGTGTATTCTTACACAAAGTATAATAATTGAAAATTGTTTAACTGAGCTCAAAATTGGGTTTATTATAATTGAGAGGTGGAGGTATTAATGCCATACTTATATGTGTGAATACTATTTGCTAACAATCCAGATATTGGTGATACATAGTTAAAGTTATGACCAAAGCCAATCTCTGTTTGATTCGCAGATAACCGTTTCGTATATACGGTATATGTAAATTGTTGTCATCATGAATAATATAGGTTTGGTATGGCAGGTGATCAATCTCTCTCTCTCTCTTTTTTTTCTCTCTCTCTCTCTCTTTTTTTTCTCTCTCTCTCTTCTCTCTCGCTCGCTCTCTCTATCTCTTTTGCTCTCTCTCGCCCTCTCTCTCTCTCTCTCTCTCTTGCTGCTGTCTGGTCTCAGTTAAATATGTAGACCCTTGGTCTGCTTTTTCGACACCCTCGACAAGACTCAATGTAAGTTGCCAATATCTGGTAAACAATTATATTAATACTTAAGCATTTTTGCCTTAATAATAAGATTCATTATCGCACGTTAGGGTAGCTGTTTACGTTGCGTCATTTGACGATTGCATACATCCTTCACTAACAATAGACGGCCTACAAATGACAAACGTTTGCCACGAAGCGGCAGCGTTACACAATTTTTGAAGAATGCGTGTATTCGTCAAGTGACGCAACGTAACAGTAAACCTTATTTATATATAACATATATTGCATTACAGATTGATAATATATTATCACACAATAGATTTTAGAACTTATAGTGACTTAGTATAATGTCTAGAATTGTTTTTGACATAATTTCAGGAACAAATTCTTTTGGTATAAGTTTGAGTGTAGATATCTATTAGGCGGGTAGCTATTTCCTGACTGCGTTTCATAAGAATTTAAATGGTTTTAGGCAAAACAAACCATAGAGGGCCAGTTTCAGTAACATATTAATTTATAATATCTATATTCCATTCGCGGAGCAATTCAAAAGAGGTTTATTTTGGCGTAGGGTACACTTTGTAATAAAAGTAGCATTATACGCATAATGTGCTTTGACATTTTTTTACATATAAACGAGAGTCTATGTATGTACAAAAACCTAAAAAAAATAAAGGCTGTACTGATCTGATAGTCCCCAGATCTGACACATTGACAGACTGATCTGGCACATTTATCATATAATTTTCTTGTTGCCTTTTATTGAGTAAAAATATTATGGACGTGTAAGGATAAGCGTTCCTGACACACCATATTTTTAAATGTTATAACTCAAGTTGTGTTTTATTTAGTTTAGATCTCACTTAACAATAAAATCAAAACCTAAGTTAAGATTATTTATTAAAACAGTTTCAACTTAAAAAAAATAAAGCATGTCACATTTGCGTCTATGAATCTCTTTTGTCTAATACAGAAGCGAATGGACAATAGATTCGGCTAGTAGAGAAAATTTTGGCATTGATTACATAGAAAATGTGTCAAAATTTAATCTCTAATAAGTTATTGTAACTGGCTGGAAATGTTTTGTTGATACATAGGTCAATGGGATTCAGATAGATAAAGTGGGTGTTATGTATTACATTATATGTACCTTCTATCAGATTTAAATAGATCAATGTAAGTACAGGCTATGCAAATGTAGTGGTACACGTGTTGTAAAAAATCTGTCAATAAGTTTCAACCTTATTATCTATTGATTAGAGTTGTAAATATAATATTTAAAATTGTCAGATGGGTTCGCTTGATGTCTTGGCGGATGTCTTGGCCGTAGCATTTATTTTGTTGTGTTTTTTTTTAAATGACATTTCTTTAGGGTAAGGTTATTGACATTTTAATATTTTTTCCTTCAATTTGCTAATGAATAGGTTAGATATATAGAAATGTAAATAAATAGATCATGAAAAGGTTTACTGCTGTACTCAGAAGCATTTGATTATGTTTACTTACACTATTCCTTAGTGATGATTTTGTTTTGAAAACAATTGCTAGGGACTGGGTTAAGTAACCATTAAAATGATACCATGTCTCTGAGTATGACAGTTAGTGTATTGTGTAAGACTTATTGTTATAATGTAACTAATAACAAGAAGTCTAATTTACTAACAATTTACTAACATCTTAGTTTATAATTGCTATTATAGTCTATTTACTTCTGCATTAGAAAAAAGAAGTACATAAAACTAGGTGCAAACAACATTAATTTTATTTTTAAATTAAATTTCCTATTTTCATAAATTATGATTTCATTATGACATGGAAAATTATTTATAACATTCATACAAATATAAAAACGACTTTGTCTACATTGTTTGACCCTCTCTTTCTTAGCAGGGTATTCATTATTAAACTTATCCCAAGTTTTAGATGCTGAAAGCATCATTTTGTGGATCATTTATTAATATAAATGTAATTAATAATAAGAATATATCACACAATTTTTAAGGTTTTAACATGTATATCTGTAAAGATTTACCCCTTCGAACATTTTACAGTTGGAAGTAAATATCTATATATAGAGGCGTCCAACATGCTAATGCTAATGTTCAAAGATTTCCATCCAGCTTTACCTATAGCGCCATGGTACTTATACGTTACTTTTATAAAAAATAATCCTAAAATAATATTTTTTTACTTCTGTCTAATGCTATTGTGAATAGACTATAAATAGCAAAACTTGTGTCAAGCTAGCGGCCCGCTCTGGCTCAGCATTCAATTAATTTAGCAAAACTTTCCGTTTACTGACAATAGCGAATATTGCGAATGTAACAAAAAATACTACATAATGTTACTATTTATTTTGTAGATATAGACTATATCTGATATCAAACTAATTTGTTCAAGGGGTAATAGTGAGGACACAATATTACCTACGTTGTATAGACGTAATAAATCTATGATGTACCTATAGCAATACAATGAGGCTACATGAGGCTACTGTTATATTTTTGTTATATGATAGCGCATTAGTGTAACGTTCTGTCTGGCTGTCTAATAGATAATAATTAGCTAGTGTGAAACCATTGATACACAGCTATAGTCATTGGGCAGAGATCTAACGCTACAGTAGCGCTATCTGGTGGGCAAAAAAACGAAAGCTTTTATTGTGGTATAGGGTCTCGTAGATTAATGCAACGTAATGTTTTTGTCCTCGCCCTTAGGCTATATTAATAACCGATTTTTCCATCACCAGAAAAAAAATATCGGAAGAATAATTTTGAATATTTGACAATTCGTCAACTGTCAAATGTCAATTTTATTCTACAATTCAAAATTGTCTGTTGATGAAATATCGGTCTTTAAAAAAAATATATACATCGGTCCTTAGACAAACAAATATACTTATCAAGCTCAAACTAATCTGTTTTCTTTTTCAGGTTGAATTTATCGTTAATTTGTCTATTTTACAAATTGTTGTGTGCTAATATACCAACAGTTAATTCATGAAACTAATATATGTTTTATCTCGTTTCAGCTTCCATTCCGACTAAGGCTGCTGCGACCAGAAGGCTGCCATTTTGTGTCCACGTCACACCTACATGATTTACTATATTCTATTTCGTTCTAAAATATCGACTGTGTATCACATTTGCAATATGTTCAGAAGAGTTGTTAAAAGCTAACGTAATAGGTACCTACATGGAAATACATTTAAATGTATATTGTTCATCTTATAACGGAAGACAGGGTCTCGACTGTCGAAAGTCCAATGAAACAGAAGTTTTGTAAAAAGATTGATAAATAATTAATGCTTATGTAAAATTTATACGACAGTAAATGAAAATACAGCACGACTTCAACAGAATACCAAACTATATCGAGAAACAATTAAATGTAATTATTCAACAAAATTATTGTTTGAACTTTATTAGCCTGAACAAAACCTTTGTAAATAAATCTGAACAAATGATTGTAATATTCTTATGGAACAATCTCGTCGGCTCTTCCAATAGTATACTTTACACAAGTTATCTGAACAATATGGGAGATAAAAACTGCTGAAGGGGCTGGATATTTATTATACTGCGGCCATTAACGTGCGATCTGTCATAAGTATTTTTTATCTGATCTCTCGCTCACACTTACTACTTTGCGAGTTGTGTGACATTGTCACATTCCTTTGACGTTCGCACGTTTATAACGACCCAACTATAGTTGTATTTGATTTTACAGTCGTATAGATTCCATACACAATGTCGATTACATAGTAATTTGTTATACACTGATGCTTTTGTTACACAGAAAGTTTTACGCATAAAGTAAACTACGCAATGTATTCGGAAATACTTTGATTAGAACATTCCAAAATAACCGCTGGTTTCTAATGTGCAACGAATTTTTAACATCTCTTCAAACCGCGGCTATGTATTTGAGGCTGTGTCTAAATTGTCAATTGGAGGACTTTTTATTTTTTTTATTACATTGTACGTTTACTGCGTTCAACAAAGTATGCGTGAAAAGCTTCATTGTAAATCGGATTACTGATTTAGAACAAATTTATCTTTTATGTATTTTAATTGATCGATTTTCCAATTTATCCTTATTGTTTCTACTGTTTTTCTTTAAAAAGTGTGATGTGGCCGATCAATCAAACGTCAAATAATCAAATATGGCGCCGATGTAATTCCCACCATCTTGACGTCGTGACACTTCGTCCAGAAACAACACGAGGGCTTTTTTCTTGTTTCATTATCTGTATTAACAATTTCTTAAGTTCCATTTTTTCCGTAATAATGCCCTTTGGTCGAAGTCCGATTAGAAAGTTGTACTGGCCTAAATTTGAGTAGCTTGGCCTATATTAATCACATTGTTAGTATATAAGGTGTAAGAATGGGTTTTTGAGGGATGCACGTTTTGTACTTGCGTGTGGAGTGATTGAAAGTCTAGGCGTTATATATAGCCTATATTGAAGTTGAATATACTTTAACTTTAATAAATAGATTCTTCATTGCAACTATTGCGTTTAACATATCAAATCATGTTCGACGCCGGATAAATTGCATCACATTAATAGATAAATACTGGTTGCATTATGAGCCCACTAAACGAGATCGAAATAATTATAGATTTGAACATCATACCGACAATGGAATGCATTTATGAATAAGTTAGACAATTTTGAACGTACCGTTTTTAGTTTAGATCGGCGGACCATCTGCCCCATATTCCGTCTACAAAGACATTTAGCATAATTGTTTACTAAAATAAATTTGTAATCTCTCGGTTTTTATTTTTTTATGGTCGGTTACGTTCCATACGTTTCTGATTATTGTTGTATTTAATCCAAAGTTGCCATTCGATGTCGATAGATGAGTCTATAGTTCTATCTTTTTTAATATATTTAACCTGACTCTTACCGTCCTCCTCTTAACGAACTAAAATAAGTATTTTGCAAATTTTCTTTACATTTATTTATCGACATCGATTAAGCCTTATCCACGCTGTGTTTTGAGATTACAATGTTGTACAAAAATAGGAATAGATTTAGGTGGGGATGACACAGCTGGATGGGGCTTATTTTTATTCCATTTATTTTTAATATAAACTTTGATTATTAGGTATTATTCTATTTTTTTTTATTAGGTACCATATTTTGTCGTAATTTTTCCCATATTTCTGTAACTAAGATCAATATGTATCTGTAAAATTATGTTATGTACTAAAGTACTACATATTGTTATTTATATTATATTTTTAAGGTTTGTTATGTCTGGTAACCTAATATAGGCTCACTGTTGGCTATATTATGATAGTAGTAATTCAAATTTGCTTGATTCATTATTAATAATAAATCTAGATTAAACTCAATTTCTGTTTTATTTTATAAATGAAATCCTTTATGAACATAATATAGTTAACGATCCATTATCATATCTATTTGTTGCTGCTGGGTAAAAAAGTTCTGTTTTCGTAAGGGGAAGGTAATTAAATCAATTACCATGCCTAGACTGCAAGAATACATTGAGGTTAAAGTCGTACCATGCAAGAATACGTGGAAATTATAGTCGACACAATCTAATAAGTCAATTGTAACAGGCAACATAGTGAGAGTTAAATAAGATCGAATGCTGTTTATGATCGATTCCTAAGTCATATCGAATTAATATAATGAGTTTGTAATAACTGGATTACAATATATAATATCTCAAGAATTTCCGAAATAGCGTGATACTACGTAAATCATTAACAAATCAACTATAACAAGATGAAAAGGATTTTCAAAGATCCGAACCAAGCAAGATTTTCTCAAAGGGTTTTCCTTCATCGTAGGTCAGTATAGACATCAGCAATTATGATAAGAGAAACCTCTTAGCTTTGATATTGTACATATTTTATTTATTATCTAATAGTGAGTAGTGTCATTTAATGTGAAGGAACTTGTTAATAGGCACACATTTTATTATATTGTTTCTAAATAAAATGTAGGTATACATACTCTATGGGGTTACATCAAATTACCCATACTAGTGTAGACTATTGCTGTTAAAAGTTATACATAATATAGTTATGTAGAAAACGATTATAGCTGCTTGTCTCATCAGGGGTAAAAGAAAGGGCTCTCTACAATTACTAATCATCAAAATATGAAGTATATAGAAATAAAACGTAGTATATAGTGTATGAAATAAAACAAATAAATAAGAAGAATATCTTTATTGTTCACTTGATTACGAATTGGATGTAAAGTTTTATACAATTTTAGTAGTACAATTACCTAAACATATCTTACACTGAATTACTTTCAAATCCTGCTTTCATGTACTTTTCGGAATTTACGTTTAGATCGATGATATTGGTGATACTGGTATGGTTTATATAACAAACAGATTATAAATAGGAAAAGGCATTTAACTATTTTAACAACAGTATTAAATATATGAGTTACATACATGCAAAGTGTAAATAGTGCTCAACACATAAATAGTCATCTATATATGCATTATACTATCAACAAAATATGAATTAAACTACAATTATTTACTAAAAAACTACCCATAAAAACGTTATAAAACAACCAAATAAAATAGTTTACCGTAATACTACCGTACTCAGAGTCATTTAATGGTTACTTAACCCAGTCCATAGCAATTTTTTTCGTTAATAAGGAATAGTTTAAGTAATTATTAAATGTCTGAGTACGGCAGTAAGATTATTACATATTCTCATAACATTCTTGAATAATAAATAAGACAAATATTTAAAGTCACATTTACTTTTCAGTAATGCATAGAGATCTGTACAAACATAGGTTAGCATTTACTTCTGTGATTAAAGGGAGGTTGGATAGCCAAAGTATAAATAAATAGCTGTTGTGACAATGTAGGCCTGTATTTAATAAAAACAGGGTTAATGACCTTGACTCCGATAGACTCACTAACGATTTCAAACAATCAATTCCTAGAGAAGACTAACATCTATTAGTCCACAGGAACTCGACGTATTTCTTACTATAATAAATATAGTAGTACCTAAATCATAATTTAATTTCTTCCATCACCTTTTTGTCTTTACTGACTTATATAATTTACTTATGGGCTATGTTTAATAACTTATCTGTTATATCAATAAAAAGATAGAAGTTTTAATCATTTAAAATAAGAAGTTTTAGTTTGTATCGAGACTGCTATAAAAATTGTATGCCCGGTAGCAATATCCACTGCCAAAAATGTTATAAGTAATGAAGTAAAATTATTGTTCATTATTTATAAATGTAAGAAGATATAAGAGAGATTTTACATACAATATGTTTACATAACACTCTTAACATTATAACGATAACAGTTATTACCAAATAATCACAATATTTTATTGCTGTCGAAGTATTTGTAGAAGTAGTGGATACAATTAGGTAACTATATAATATAATTATATTTGGAATGTTAAGATTATATTCTGATTACTTATCTTTAATAATAAAATGTCATATAATGGATAGAAGATAGAACAATATAGCTCTGACAGTTAAGAGGATACTTTGATAGTGTAGATTACAATTCACATAATTCTCCATAAAAAATTAGTTATGTGTCAAAATTAGAAATAGTAAATGAAAAGAATATGCAGTATCTATGAATACTTAGTTATAACAAGTTTATAGATATAATATTACAATAACATTCTTATGTATATTTTCAATTACGAAAACAGTATTAAATTGAACTCCCATCTAAGGTATAAAAATATCTACATTATTCACTAACTTGTTACTGAAATTTACCTCAGCCTTGCAAACCACAAGCACCCAAATATATATTTATCAATAGAATCTAAGACTAAACTATGTAGGTACATATTTGTGAAGAATATTAAGATTTTTACTAATTAAATATAACTGATATTTAGACTCATTCAATGCAATTAACTTGAAAAACATTGGCACTGAACATATTTTGAATTTTTATATGTAATTGGCCGAATATAATTTCTTTAGAATTAAATATTTAATGGCTAGACGGCCTCACCAAGGCGCTCGCATGTAGCTCAAAGTAAGCAATAAATTAATATTTAGTTAAGGATGACTCTGCAACTCAGCAGCCAGATGCGTTTTAACTAAATTACTAATTTTATTGTGTGAGACCTATGTTCAATAGAAGACGTGTTACTGGTGACTGGGACAATATCAGTGCATAGTTATTTGGTAGATATATTTTATAAGAACTCTTCAAACAATCTTTACATTCATATTTTTACTATATACCTATGGATAGTAAACAGAGGATAAGGGTGCTTTTCCGCCATATATGTGCTATGCTACGTTGCTGCGGATGCGTACATTGTGTACCAATGTACACATAACTAGCTTAGCACTAGTGGAAACGAATTCAAGATATGTTTTTATATGAAAATGTGAAAAAAATTATGTGCATTATAGTTCTTAGCGAGTGGTACTTATAGCTATGTGCAGAGCAGAGTATATACGGCAGTTACTTTGCGGGGGCGCATCTTCATAGCACATCTTATTCGCAAAGCATAGCATTACATAGCTTAGTATAAGAGGATATAGTTGTAACTATAGGGTCATAGCTTAGCTATTTATTACACCTTCGCAGCATAGCTACATAGCATACATCTGGTAGAAAAACACCCTAATCTACAAACTCTTTAGGTAAACATTTCAATTAAAATTAAACAGAATTCTAAGACAAAACTGCTAAATTAACATTGGTTACATAAACACAAGGATGTGTCATAACAGTGTAAATACGAAATGTAAACAAGTATATAGGTAATATTGACGGCTAATGTTTGAACAAAGCCTAAGTGAAGTTATGATGTCACAAGTACAACGAAACATATACTGTAACATGGTATGAATAGAATACAAAGAGTGAATAGATACAGGAATATGGTGAATTGAATTTAAAACACTTTTCCTAACATTTATTCACTCCTTTTCTGTATCTATTCACCCCACGAATTCTATTTACATACTTCTTTTTACTGTAAGTATATTAAAGACAAATGTGCAAGTAACTTATTAAAAAAAGTTTGTAAATAATTTACAAAACAGTTTAATATACAAATAGCGAGAGAGTAAATAGTTCATACTTTTCTATGTGAAGTGTTTTTAGTTAATGGAAAATAGTTAGTATCTTCTCAGACATACTCTGGATAGAGTATGTGGTTGTTCAGACAATAAAAAACAACATAAATATACATAAACAGGTTAAATACCATGCTATTGTTTTGTTTTTCTGTTGCATTGTACAAATTCTCAACATAATTATTTCTTTTTGTAACTAATATTACAATTAGATTGAGATAAAATAATAAAACTGCTACATAATATGTAGTAAGTTGTTTTTCAGCCAAAGTTAGATATCTTTTGACTGATAATAATCAAGAATATTTCTCTAAACACACAGTTTTCAAAGCTTAATGTTTAAATTTTTTAGGGAACAGAGAGTAAAGTTCCCTAAGCAAAGGAGGATCCTTGATCGTGCCTGTCGGGCTTTCTGCCCAACTGTTGTTCGTTGGGATTTTCTATCCGTGTTAATTCGCATGCAAACTTAATATGTGCGATGCAGGATATTTGTGACGTCATCCGTTGATTTGCTCGTCGATAGTCTATGTGCGACTTCTGTCATCTGTCACTTGTTACTTGTCAATGTGTCGCCACATCACTCCCCCCCAAGACCGGAGGTCGATCCTGTTGAGACGGCTGTCGATGCTTGAGATGAGCGGTGCCAGAGCCAGTGTTGAATGTCCCTAGTTCCAGTGAGTCGGAACTGTGCCGCTGAATGCCCAAAGTTCGGAGTAGTGAGGCTCGCAGTGTCCCACGGTGAGTCGGGGAATAGTGGCTGGCGTCTGCGTTGACGGGAGGAAGACGTCCTCAGAGTGCTGTGCCTAGACGCTGATGAGGCCGTAGGGAAGAACCAGGCTGCATATCTTCGATGTAGCGTGTGGTGGTCCCTGATGAGGCCGAGGATGCTGGTTTCAGCCAAAGTTAGATATCTTTTGACTGATAATAATCAAGAATATTTCTCTAAACACACAGTTTTCAAAGCTTAATGTTTAAATTTATTTAAATGAAGTTTACCAACAAAGTGTAGGTAATTATAATAGAAATTACAGAATATTATTGTTGATATAATTAAAGATATTTTTATCAATAAATGTCAATGAGAAACAGATCTCAACCTTGGAGATTAGTAAATTAGTATGACTATCTCAAACTGAAGTAAATATGTAATAGAATTGTGTACAAATGCATTATGTACAAAGAAGGGTTTATGTAAAGATAGAACTCTGTTAATAACTTTAACTCTTAACATTGCACTACAAAAATACATAGCACTACAAAATGTATTTGAACAACCAATAACAAACTAGTTATACAGAATTTCTAGGTTGCGAGGTTAATAAATTCAAGAAGTAGTGTAGTTATATGATTGAAAACTTGTCCATTGCATAAATTGGCTAAACAATAGCTTCAAAGTCAAACTGTTGGCAATTCAGGGTCAACAAACTAAAATATTGAATTCAACTGTCAACTTGTATACATAATATTAACAATATGAAATGTATTCTTCACCAATTTGTATTGTCCAATACACATTCAACCATTTCTATATTTATGAGGCCCACATGTAGAAGTAAATGTCCTGCCAGTGACTGAGGTATTGAATGATCGGACCACAAATGAAGGACATGGCTGGTATCTTCGCCGACATAGAATTCAAACCATTTTCTATAACATTCTTTGAGTATCCATTGTACATTGGACTTCTCAAGAGGTACAAGACTAGACCCAACTTTCTGCGACTTATTTCTAGCCGCTGGTCATATGACAAGTCTTTCATGTATTTGCTGTACAGTTTCATACTTGCCATGTCCAAACAGAGGGCCACCAGCCACTGCTTCCACGCTTTAGTTCCAAATGCTCTCATGGATGCCAAGTGGATTAGAGGTTTCATTATATGTAGTGACTCAGCATAAATCAAGTCCTTTACATTAGCAGCTGCTCCTGGTCGGTCATCCTGTATTTTCACAGGCTCCCAGTCACGGAAGGCTACTGCTGGTGCCCCATCGACGCGTCGCACAAGGCGCCCTGATCTCCGAAGAGCGAAGAATGAATTGGAATTCTCATCAGCTTCTTTACCTTCTGTAAACTTTTTCCTCTGGAGAACTGCTATTGGTGGGTGTGCTATTGGCAGTTCCTTGAACCTGAAGAGCAGTACTAGAGCTGAAGAGCATTTAAAAACTTGCAGCAAAGTTGCTACAGTCCATTTTCCTTTAGTGCCCCATCTGTGTTTCACTAGAAGTTCGATAAATACTTCACAGTAGTGAATGACTGTCAGCCACAGTTTGATCTGCTCCCGAAGTCCATAATAAGGTTCCCCAGTACCATAAGCCTCTCTAATGAGCCTGTCGTTGAACAGGGACACGAGTTTAGAGAGTGAGTAGACCAACTCCGATACTATGGGCGATTTGTTTATCTTCCCCGCTACGAAGTAAGAGGACCACGTCGCAACTGTCTCCACGTCCGTCACTAGTCCCGGATTATTAATCACCCACCGCTTGTAAATCGCATAAAATTCTTGTAAAGATAGTGATTTACTCATTTCGATAGCAGGAAGTTTACTTCGTATCGGAAAATGTACAGTAATACAATCGACTCAGCGACTAAACTTACTGCAATATATGTTATTTGGTTAACACCATCAGTTATTTTGGTTTTTGAGCAATAAAACTGAACTGAATTAAAGAGTTGTTAATTAAAAACCTGCACTTTAAAACACCACACTACAGCAAACTGTTTGACTTTTGCCCCCAGTCGATTCGTTGCCTTTGTTGACAATGACAATGACGTTTCAACATTTGACAATGGCGTCACCAATTGTCGTTTCCTTGACGTTACGTCACAAGTTTTAAAACTTTACAATAAGAAATATTTCAAAATCACAAGAAATATTATTCAAAATGTTGTATGTATTATCCAAAACTGTGTTACATCCATATCATTGATGTATTTAATGCTTAAATATTATAAATCACGATTTTATCGTAACTATTTTACACAGTAGTTGAATCTGCAGTCTGTTCGTGTTTCTCGACGCACTCTACAAATATAGATTATCTGTGATGCTGCGGGGGCGAAAAAATCAGTCTATGGGCATAAGTCAGTCTATGGTGCACGCGTTAAAGGTGAAGGTGAGTGTGGCTCTTGTTTTGATTATTTTAATTCCAAAAAAGGACTTTATTTTGTGTATACAAGTGAGATATAAACACAGTATTGCGTGTGCAGGTAAATCTGGTTCAACCGGTTGGCAAAATGGACGGGGGTCCTTTGGATCATGATCCAGATCCCGCGGTGATTTTGGAGGGCAGGCTTCAGGGCTTCTTCCCAGCCTTAGATGAAGAAGAAGATAAGAAGAAGACCTTGTGGATGGGAGGCGTGCTGGACTGCTTCACCACCGTCTTCTCCTTATTCACCCAAAGCGACCAAAAGCCTCAAGGTTAGTGAATATTTTGTTTATTTTGTAATGTTTGGACCCTATGCATTTCGTTCTTAAAATAGATTTAGCTGCTAGCGCCAGTTCGGAGAATCAGGATGTTTCTAGATTTATTGATGTGTGAAGCGCAGTGGATGTATTGCGTAGTTTGTTGTGTGGGAGGGAGGGAGTGAGAGGTTTGAAGGTCGGGAGCGCGATGCATCATTGTAGCGGGCTTATACTGCGCGGGATCCGTCCTTGACCTATTTGCTCTACCTGGAACTGTACTTGTTGAGCTGCTTCCCATAATTCCATCACTTAATTTAATCAATGTGAGCTGGGTTTGTGCTAAAGCTTAGTGGAAACATCTTTCCAACAAAACTAGGTATAATTACAATTGACAACTTATTTATTCTTTATTTACCTTCTTGTTTTGTTTTGTTTATAATTTGTTGTTAATTAGCAGTAAGCTAAGCGATTTTATTTTGCTAATTTCTTTTATTAGTTTGCATTGCTGTTATGTGCAATAATTAAGCTATTGATTTTTTAAATTGCTAATAATAATTTAAAAGTCAGTATTCTAATTTGAAGGCTTGCTAATTGGAAAAGTAATCTTATTAGAATCCATATACATATACTACATATACAGATTGTAGTAATCTGTTTTTGTATACATAAAATGTATCTCTAGATCAATCCTAAATGATACAAGAAAAAATTCTTAGAGTTCCTCAAACCAAGATCTCTAAGAAAAGGGAGACCTAGAATTCCTTGAATTATGCTATCCTTATTTCTAGAAAAGCATAGAATAAGACAATACCTCTCTCGACTATACAATATATGAAGGAATGTTAGTACTGCACCAGCATTTTATTATAAGAAAAGCTTTTTCATTAAATGGATGCTTCGAGCTCGGCGAGCGATCAACACAGACAGCTCCGAACCCATTGTTCACTAAACAAGGAAATTTATTGGACTCCAATGTTTAGTTTATTATTACACATAGATCCAGGGGTCATGAGTGACCTGGAGGCTTACTCTTTAATCCAATACTAAACAATCGACATAGAAATTGTGAAATTTCATACTCTCATGTTGCAATATATTGCCAATTGCATCCGTGTTGCGTATATGTTGAATGAACAAAATTGCACTGAGTTTGGTTTTATATTCCATACTCTGCTATGCTATTTTAACAGCAACAATATGCATTGTATAGTTTTGACAGCAAAACATTATTGAGATTTTATTGGATTGACATAGAGTTTGGTTACAAGAGTAAGCACCCTAACTTAATTTTAAGGTGCTGGCTTAACCGTTACCCTCTACACTTTGAAGAATATTCCTAAAGCTATCTGGACAGTTACAAATGGTTTTGCGGCTTACGCTTAACATATATTATATGATTGATTTTTTTTTGGAGTTGTCTTACTTTAATCTTTGGCATTACACAAGGCGAATATTATAAATATTACAAAAGGATTCATGGGCTTATCTTAAAAATGATTTTATCTCTTGTCTGCTAGGCAACATCTGATGCGCAACATTTGGCACGCAACATTACCTTTGGCTTGTTCTTTGTTTCATTGCAACATGATGTTAAGCATCAAATACATACTCGTATTCGTATATTGTAGTAGGGTGGAGCCGTGATGCGCAACATTATTTGCTCTAGCAACATATTGCCGACACATTTTATGCAATATGGCGCGTTCTCAAATATTTCCAAGTTGAGTGGAGACTAGGCTTTTTTCTTGCAATATAGTCTAAGAGGCATGGCTTGTCTTGTGCTGGATTTACTTACAACATAGTCTAAGAGGCCTAGCTTGTCTTAAAAATGACTTCTGCAATAAAATTTAAGAGGCCTGACTTGTCTTAAACATGACTTACAATCTAGCTTGTGTTTGACATGACTCGTTACAACATAGTCTAAGAGTCCTGACGTGAAAGACCTAGCTTGTCTTAAACATGGCTCATTGTTACATCATAGTCTATGAGGTTTAGCTTGTCTTAGACTTGACTTATTCTAACAACATAGTCTAAGAGGCCTGACTTGTCTTAAATATGATTTACATCTTAGTTTGAGAGACCTAGCTTTTCTTAAAGATGACTTATGTAACAACATAGTCTAAGAGGTGTGGCATGTCTTAAATATGATCTACAATTTAGTTTGAGAGGTATAGCTTGTCTTAAACATGACTTATTGTTACAACATAGTCTAAGAGGTTAGGTTGTCCTAGACTTGACTTATTCTAACAACATAGTCTAAGAGGCCTTACTTGTCTTAAATACGATTTACATTTTAGTTTGAGAGACCTATCTTGTCTTAAACATGACTTATTCTCACAATATAGTCTAAGATGCCTAACTTGTCTTATATATGATCTGCAACTTAGTTTGAGAGACCTAGTTTGTCTTAAACATGACTTATTGTTACGACATAGTCTAAGAGGCGTGGCTTGTCTTAGACCTGACTTATTATTTCTACATAGTCCAGGAGGCCTGACTAATATTTTATATGATCTACATCTTAGTTTAAGAGACCTATCTTGTCTTAAACATTACTTATTGTTACAACATAGTCGAACAGGAAGACAAGCCATACTTGTCTTAGACCTGACTTAGACTTGCAAGATAGTTAAAGAGGTTGAAGTTCGCAACTTGTTTTGATGACTTGATTGTGACAACTTAATTCTTGGCCTACTTAAACTTAGGAACTTGTCTTAAAGACTTGCAATTCGCTACTTGTTTCGACGACTTGACGTTAATAACTTGTCTTGAATACCTAAATTTAGCGAATTGTCTTGAATACCTACTTATCTTGAAGACATACTTCTACCTTTTTCCTTTTTCGACGATAATTTATTTTTGAGACTTCAAATTGTTAAATAGTCTTTCAGATTTAAAGTTGACCACTTGTCTTGAAGACTTGAACTTGGCAGCTTATTTTAAAGACTTGAAGTTAAAAACTTGTCTTGAATACTAGTATTAATAACTTGCGAGTGGGTAACTTGTATTAAAGAAATGGAGTTGAAAAATTTGTCTTGAATACTACTTGAATACCTAAACTTATCTTGAAGACATAAGACACCTTTTACCTTTTTCTCTTCTTCGACGGTAACTTATTTTTGAGACTTCAAATTGTTAAATAGTCTCTCAGATTTGAAGTTGACCACTTGTCTTGAATACTTGAACTTGGCAGCTTGTTTTAAAGACTTGAAGTTGGCAACTTTTCTTGAGTACTAGTAAAAAATACTTGAAGTGGGCAACTTGTCTTGAGAAGTAGCAAAAAGGACTTGAAGTGGGCAACTTGTCTTGAATCCTAGTCTTATGCCCGAATACTCAAACGCTACTCAATTTTAAGACGCTATCAAATGTAGTTCTGTCACTATCAATTCTTTATAAAATGACAGAGATAGCACGATATTTAAGTACAACTTAAAATTGAGTAGCGTTTGAGTATTCGGGCGTTAATTTTTTTTTTTTTTTTTAAAAACGTTGCCCCACATTAGGATTTTCTCCTGTGTCGTGGGCAAGGCTCGGATACCGGTTAAATTTTCAAACCGTTATTATGTACTTGTACGCAAAACCTTTACATTGGGTTTCGTCCGCGAAACTGGTTTTTTTAAACCGGTATTTGGAACAGTATTTTCATAAAGGTTTTTTCGGATTAACCGGTTTAGAGCAATAAAAACCGGTTAATACGACGCACATCAAAGAAACGCCGCGCGCTGTTCAGCTTATTTCAATAATAATATTTCAACGCGTGTACCGACATGCCCCTCGTCGAATAAACCGGTTAATTTAGGTTAAAATAAAGTTCTTTAATGTTCACGTTCTTAAGAAAAGTTCGGAGGAAAACCGATATAAACCGGTATTAACCGGTATTTTTTAAACCGGTTCCGAGCCTTGGTCGTTTACAAACATACAATTCCACATGCACACGACACCCAGACCCGAAACAACAATCTGTGGATCACACAAAGAGTTGTTCCGTGCGGGAATCGAACCCGCGACACGTTGCACGGCAGCCAGTTGCCCAGCCACCGCGCCAACCGTGCAGTCAATTACTTAAAGTGGGCAATTTGTCTTGAGTCCTAGTTTTAATTACTGGAAGTGGGCAACTTGTCTTGAGTCCTAGTCTTAATTACTTGAAGTGGGCAACTTGCCTTGAGTCCTAGTCTTAATTACTTGAAGTGCGCAACTTGTCTTGAGTCCTAGTCTTAATTACTTGAAGTGGGCAACTTGTCTTGAGTCCTAGTCTTAATTACTTGAAGTGGGCAACTTGCCTTGAAGACTAGTCTTAATTACTTGAAGTGGGCAACTTTCCTCGAAGACTAGTCTTAATGACTTGAAGTGGGCAACTTGTCTTGAGTCCTAGTCTTAATGACTTGAAGTGGGCAACTTGTCTTGAGTCCTAGTCTTAATTACTTGAAGTGGGCAACTTGCCTTGAAGACTAGTCTTAATTACTTGAAGTGGGCAACTTTCCTCGAAGACTAGTCTTAATGACTTGAAGTGGGCAACTTGTCTTGAGTCCTAGTCTTAATGACTTGAAGTGGGCAACTTGTCTTGAGTCCTAGTCTTAATTACTTGAAGTGGGCAACTTGTCTTAAATATTAGTCTTAATTACTTGAAGTGGGCAACTTGTCTTGAGTACCAGTCTTCAATATTTGAAGTGGGCAACTTGTCTTGAGTTCTAGTCTTAATTACTAAAAGTGGGCAACTTGTCTTGAGTCCTAGTCTTAATTACTTGAAGTGGGCAACTTGTCTTGAAAACTAGTCTTAAAAAATTGAACTTGGCAACTTTTCTTGAGCACTTGAAGTGGGCTACTTGTCTTGAGTCCTACTCTTAATTACTTGAAGTGGGCAACTTGTCTTGAGTCCTAGTCTTAATTACTTGAAGTGGTCAACTTGTCTTGAGTCCTAGTCTTAATTACTTGAAGTGGGCAACTTGTCTTAAATATTAGTCTTAATTACTTGAAGTGGGCAACTTCTTGAGTCCTAGTCTTAATTACTGGAAGTGGGCAACTTGTCTTGAGTCCTAGTCTTAATTACTTGAAGTGGGCAACTTCTTGAGTCCTAGTCTTAATTACTGGAAGTGGGCAACTTCTTGAGTCCTAGTCTTAATTACTGGAAGTGGGCAACTTGTCTTGAGTCCTAGTCTTAATTACTTGAAGTGGGCAACTTCTTGAGTCCTAGTCTTAATTACTGGAAGTGGGCAACTTCTTGAGTCCTAGTCTTAATTACTGGAAGTGGGCAACTTGTCTTGAGTCCTAGTCTTAATTACTTGAAGTGGGCAACTTCTTGAGTCCTAGTCTTAATTACTGGAAGTGGGCAACTTCTTGAGTCCTAGTCTTAATTACTGGAAGTGGGCAACTTGTCTTGAGTCCTAGTCTTAATTACTTGAAGTGGGCAACTTCTTGAGTCCTAGTCTTAATTACTGGAAGTGGGCAACTTCTTGAGTCCTAGTCTTAATTACTTGAAGTGGGCAACTTCTTGAGTCCTAGTCTTAATTACTGGAAGTGGGCAACTTCTTGAGTCCTACTCTTAATTACTGGAAGTGGGCAACTTGTCTTGAGTCCTAGTCTTAATTACTTGAAGTGGGCAACTTGTCTTGAGTCCTACTCTTAATTACTGGAAGTGGGCAACTTGTCTTGAGTCCTAGTCTTAATTACTTGAAGTGGTCAACTTGTCTTGAGTTCTAGTCTTATTACATGATTCTCGGGTCGGGCAAAGTATTGCTGGGCTGTTTTTGGGCTTCCGAAAATTTCTCAGTTGTAGCACAGTCTAGAATTGTGCCCAGTATATGGCAAAAAGTGGGCGTCCATTGTAAAGCGGCACCGTAATGTGCATCTCTGTCTACTCCTTACGGGGATAAAAGGCGTGACGTTGCAAGTTGTTTATTTACGAAACGGGAACGTACACGATGAAATTGTGTAACAAAATAAAATGAGACTATAATACAACGATTGTTACCTAAAATATCTGATACAACACAGAATCTGTTTGAAATTTGAATTATTCCGTGAAACAAAAAGAGATTCTTATTAATAATGTAAGTACCTGCCAACAGAAATAGCATTGTTATACAACAATCTCGTCATACGGTAAAATATTTCGGTATTTTGTTTCTTTTATTTTACTACCGAGAGTTGTGTATTAATTAAAAGAGAGCTGATATCATGTGGTCAGCTTATTCAATTACAATGAAAAGAGAATTTCATTAAAAAATTTATGCTTGCAACTCAAGTGGTCAAAATTCGACCATATACAATACCATTATATAATTATAATTTACAATACCACTTAATATACGTTCAAGGATATTTCAACTCGTCCCCTAACATAGTCCACACTCGGCCCCCGGGGGCGAGTGGATTTTCATAGAAAAGGCATAGAAACGTTGTCCACTCTCGTCCCCTAGTCAAAAAAATAAATTTTGGTACAGTCGACTACAAATGTTTAAAAGACACTAAGGGTATTTTTTTTTATTTAATAACTTTTCTTTAAAATAGTAAAAAAAAAACTGTTTTGTCCGCCACTTTATCTGCGTGGAGTGCTGAATTCTGGCGACATTTGGCCATACAAATATTTCTCGTTTAATATGTGGAGAGGCCTTCGCTGCTAAAGCGGTTCATGTGAAGCTTATATTCACGAAGCTTGGTATTACACTAAAGTAAAATCACATAAAAATTATATTCTATTATATAAAAATAAGTCGGGTTTTCCTTCCTGACGCTATAACTCCAGAACGCACGAATCGATTTCCACGGTTTTGCATTCGTTAGAAAGGTCTCGGGCTCCGTGAGGTTTATAGCAAAAAAAAAAATGTTGGCGAAACGGAGTTTGCCGGGTTTGGTAGTTTTTAATAAATAGTATGGAACAAGAGGGTAGACGGATAAACATTTTCTTAGCAACTGTACTTTGGGGGCCGAGTGGAAACTAAGATTTCCCTGAAAATAAAAATTCACACTCGGATCTCAGGGGACAAGATGACACCCTAGTTAGGGGTCAAGTGGAAACATAAATCATCGGGGCCGAGGGTCCGAGAGTGGACTAAAAGCTGCCAGGTAATTGTTATTGGACTTGGTGTACTATGAGTCATCACTCCACAATAGCCTTACAGGAAGACCGTTAGTCGGGTGTCCGTTATCCCCGCCAGATGTTGTCAAATGTGACCATTTCAATATTACAGATTTTGATGCTCCGGCTTCTGTGGATCTGGGTATAATGTTCTACGTTTTCGCTTTTTTGTGACCATCTAAACTTGGTCGGGTTACCAGGGTATTTCACTTCCTGATAACTTTAATCGTATTATCTCGTATATACAGCGCTGAAATTTTACAGATATATAATAGAGAACTAAAAATTGAAATAACATTCAGTTCATATATCCATATACAGGCTTAAAGGTGACCAAATAACTGCGCGCATTCTGACCGTGAAGAGCTGCATATTATCATAACTTGTTAACTAATGAAACTTCATACACATTTGAAGACAATTACAAGCTTTAAAATAACGTTTAAAGAAGTCTTTAAACCTCTTATTTAGGGTGCTAGGAACAAATAAAGCGTTTTTCTATTGAATAAAATAACCTTTAAACTATGCAATATTTTGTGTTTTTATTACAGCACAAATTTAAACTAATTCCTAAGAAGTCATGTGCGAAATATTATAAGAATCCACTTAACCGTTTCAGAGATCCAGCAAAATCTCGAATAACTTTGCAACCGAAGATAGATCAAGGATGAAATAAAGCGGAACATTTACCTCACAAACGGCACTAATTGTTTAGGTAGTATTTATTTTAATATTCTCATTAAAAAGAAAAAGATCTGGCTGTGGTAACGTTACCCCAGCAGGAAATGTTTTTCTGAAATATCTAAAAAAACTGTAAGGGGCACAAATTTAAAACTGTGTGGCACAATTACAGAAGCTGGAGAACTAAAAATCTGTAAGATTGAAATGGTCACATTTGACAACATCTGGCTCGGATAACGGACACGTTAGGACTAACATTATAGTGGGAGCTCCTAAAGAAATCAAGCGATTAAATATACTCACAGAACTATATTTCTAGTCCAACATAGCTACAAAACGCTAGCAAAACCTTCGGGAAGTTTTTATTGATAATCAAGTGTGATTATAGAGGACCACAGCAAAATAAGAAGCCGAATATAAACATCAATTTGAGGTTATATAACATAGCATACTTGTTTACTGACCCTACGTCAATCGAACTGATGTTTGTGTATGTGACATTGACTTATTAGCGTTAGTGTTTCCAACAAAAAAATATACGTTCCACCACACGCAACAACCGACAATAACACTAAGGAAGTATTCAACATATTTTTTGATCAAATGAAAAACCAATCTGCTAAACCTAAGGTTTCTATCCCAAATAGTATTGTATTATGGAAAAAATATGAAGAAAAATTTATTCCATTAGTTGAAGAAAACAAAAACTTAAAAAATTAAGTTGGAAAGCTAGAAAATGAAATAGTTTCTTAATAACCCAGTAAATCAGACCAAATTATAAGAAAAGCAATACATACAAAAACTCACGACAACCTGAAAATAAGTGAAGTTGTTCAAAATACAATTTTAAATGAAATGACAATGCCAGATCCTGCCCCACTCAATTTCATCAATGTATAAGAAATGTAAATTAATCAAAATTTTGCAATGAAAATAGGACCCTTAGTTATTTCACCATTATTCTGATAAACATGCGGATAAAAATTAGGGAATAAAAAGAATAAAAAAAACCTAAGGCCTATTTTCTGTTTTTATCGCAAACATCTGCGTTTCTTAGTACGCTTACACGTGGAACAAAAAATATATATTTTTTTATGATACATGACGTAAACGAGCTGACGTATCACCTGATGGTAAGCAATCGCCCCCGCCAATGGACAGTTGAAACATCAAAGGCGTTACAAGTGCGTTGCCGGGGTTTTTGGGGGTTAGGAATTTAAGGGTTGTTGTTCGGGAATCGGGGATTAGGAAGATTGGGAAGGGGGGAATTGGGCCTCCGGTAACCTCACTCACACAACGAAACACAAGCGTTGTTTCACGTCGGCAACAAACAAAATTTAATAAAAAGAAAGATTTATTAATGTAATGTATACGGATTTTAATATGAATTTGGTATTAGTTATTTTTTTTTATAATATATGTGTATTATAATGAAAGCATATTGTAATTATTATTTCGTGTTTGAACGTTAGTGATTAGATGCAACGAAACGTCATTGGCGTGCGTACGTCAGTTATGTCAAAAAGTCATTACTTGACATTCGCTCTGTCTGTTCTATTTACATTGTTGTTTCGTTATGACCTAAATTATTAAAAGTAGGATTACTAAAGTTGATATTGGTGTTGACATTCCTTCCTTTCATAGCTAAACACCCTACGATAGCATTGTAATAATATAAAGCAGTTAATTTAATTATTTCTACCATTATAACTGCAATTAACCTAAACTGGTACCTAACCTAAAAATATAATATTTTGTTCTTAGATTTAGGTAGAAACCGCAAGTTCTAAAGGCTTTTAAACATGTTTTAGTTATCACTAGTAGAGCAGCAATAGAAAGCATTCTATTGCCTGTAAACTATATTTTTTTGGAGCAAAACTCTAGAGATTCTGGCATTTAGAAGTTTAGAAAAGAAAATATTCCAAGTCAAAGGTAAGAAAAAATAGTTTTTCGCAATTTTCAGGGAAACTACACATTACTTCACAAGTGGTACACTACCTCATAGGTGACGTGGAAACGTGTTCATATTATGACGATTACAACTTTTACAACTTTTAAGATCGTAATATCTCAAAAACGGTGGCACGTATGAAAAACATTATAAGTACGTTTATGTAGATAATTTTGTGATCTACAATTTTGTCTCAGATAAAATTATTCAATAAAACTTACCTTTTCCCTAAAAATCACGAAAAACTCATTTTTTTTACCATTGACCTGGAATATTTTCTTTTCTATGCAATGCAATGATTGGTAACTTCTAACATTTATAATTGTATTTTGAACAACTTCACTGATTTTCAGCTTGTTGTGACTTTGTGTATCACGGAATGCCCAGATTGACTATAAGAGAGGGGAAAAGAACAAAAATATTATAATATAATAATATAATGGACATGAAGGAAAAGAAGCATCAACCTCTGAATTACGTAAAGAACATACATACATATCGTCACGCCTTTAATCCCCGAAGGGGTAGGCAGAGGTGCACATTATGGCACGTAATGCCACTGTGTACATCCACTTTTCACAATTTATGTTGTAAGTCCCATGTAATAGGTGATGAGCCTATTGCCATATACCGGGCACATTTCCAGACTCCGTGCTACTACTGAGAAATTTTCGAAAAACTGAAAACACCCCATCAATACATTGCCCGACCTGGGAATCGAACCCGAGACCCCTTGTTCGGCAGTCGCACTTGCGACCGCTCGACCAACGAGGCAGTCGTTACGTAAAGAACTAAGGGAAAATTTTAAAATTGATATGAAGATTAATGTTGAAGATCATGAAATCAACAAAATATACCGCTTAGGAACTAAACCATAACAAACCGACGCCGGTACTATGATCATTTGATTGTCACTGAAAAAAAAAACAGCCATAATTAAAAACAAAAAACACCTGAAGGTAATCAATGTTAGTGAACATTATTCCAAGGAAGTTTTGGAAAAGAGGAAAACAGGTAATTTTTGTAAGTATGACAGACTCATAGTGAAAGAGATCAAAGATAGCTAAGAAAAAAGAAAGGGAGAATCATCTGTTTTTCATCCTCTTCTTAAATAGACAGGCAAAAAAAAAATAACGGGTTGTAGCTTTAACTGAACCAAACAGAACAAATGCGTTTGATATGATGCAACCCAGATCGAACTATATTTCTAACATGTCTACTACCAAAAAACAATAACAACTAACAATGGGCAAATGCAAACCGAACCCAACCGATGAAACTGATAAAATCGAAACAAGAAAACACCAACCTCCCCCAAGCCAGGCTCCTCATCTTTGTTCCTCATCCCCCACGTCTTCGAAGGGAATGAAGACCACAACCCTCCAACAATAAATAATAACGACAGAAATCAATTGCAAACAAAATTTACATCGCAGCTCTCAACGTACTAAACTTATCCTCAAATATCACCGAACAGCATATGATATATAATGACAATAGCAACATCCTATTACCAGAAATTGTACGAAGCCAAAACACCAGATAATGAAATTGATTTGTCCCTCAAGCGTTCCGATCATACGAAGACGGTACATCGCTAATACATCTGAGGTTCGCTGATGACGTAGTCCTATTTGCCAAAATATGTAAAGTAATTAATAGAATGATAACAGACCTCGCTGACAAAAGCGAAAAGTTAGGACTTAAGCTCACACCAGAAAAAAACGAGGCTGATGACAAATGTAATCAAAACCCCTGTAAGGTTTATTTATTTATTTATTATCATAAGGCACGTCAACAGAATAAACACCAACATTAAAGAAAGACAAGATGAAGACACAAGATCTTGTGCTTATGCCAATTATAGACATGCACCACATGTGGAAAAAGGTTGGAAAAGTAGGAAATTAACTACTCTGATGTATAAAATAGCCTTGGACAGGTCATAACATATAAAGAACCAATGCGCGAGGAAGTTAAAAGAAGAATTATAAATGGATTGAAAAAATACTGGAGCTTAAAATAAATTATAAAATATAAAACACTTCATTTAAACACCAAAAACAAAAAACAGTTCGATACTTGCATCATACCTATCCTTATATTATTTGGGTCTCAACCATGAATAGCCCAAGAATTGATAAACAAGCTTGCAACCTGCCAATACGCTATGGAGAGGAGTACGCTGAATATAAGAAATAAATCTAAAACCGCAGATGTTATTCTGAAAATCAAAAGACTCAAATCAAGATGGGCGGGCCATATGCTAAGAGGTCATGATAAATGGAGTAAAAAAGTTACTGTACGACACCCAACGAAGGGGAAAGGGAAGTGAGAGAGAAACGACGGGATGATGACGTCAGGGAGGCTGCGAGTGTAATGAAGAACAGAGTGGCTCAAGTAAGGACAGAGTGGAAAAGGGAGGCCTTTGTCGATTGGCAAGCAGATCTACAAGAGATTACCAAACAACAAATCATAGAATAAGTTTTAACTTTAACTGTTATTTGAAATTTAATAATATTTTTATAATATTATGTAAAGATCTGAATAAAAAGCCTATCTCTTATCTAGTCTAGATTGCAAATTAAGTTTCTGTTCAAGATTTTCAGTAATGAAAGAAGTCTGGCTGCCAGTACCTTGAAATGTACGAGCAAGGTAAGTGCTATTTATAAGTGCATTCACAACTTCAATTAGTGCAGTACATAAGAGAATTTGTCCTGAAGAAACTGCTGATAATGATACTGGCATATTATTATTATTAGATGACTCCGGTGAGTCAGATGCATTTTCTGTTTTTGATACAGTGTCATTTCTATTCTTATTGTGCAATATTGCATTGTGTTTGTAAACCATTGGAACTATCAACTAAACTTGCAAAAGATTGAACTGATTTATGATGAAAGTTACTATCCTTATTTAAAATAGAATTTATGATCACCATTACTACGGATATAATTAGCTGTTTCTAAAACGTTAGCTCTATATTAAATGAACTCACTAAATTCCTTAAGGGTTGTGAAAGGCGGCTAAGGTCTAACTTTGCAGCAATTAAAAATAATATAAATGGATCCCAGCCTACTGTGGAAATACTTAAATCGTTTAATGCCTTAACGTTTTTATGAACTAGATCAAATAATTAGATCTTAAAGTGCGTTCAGGTGATTATTTAATAAAATATTTTTCATTATTAAATCTGTCACACAAAGCTTTCTGGGCAAACTCATAATAATTGCTCATAGGTATATCCCTCTCGAAATTGGAGCAGCTCGACTGGGGAAGGACCTCCGCCTTACATAAGACTGTAGCTAAAAAATAACACTCTTTCGGCAGTGTTGTGCAAAGCTGCAGAGGACTTGTTGTGTTGATGTCGGGTGATGCAAATGATACGGTAGCAGGCTAGTCCAGGCGTGGACTGTACGTAGTACGTAGCGGTCACTGAGACCCAGTGAAACGGTTCACCGCTGGTCGCCCGCGGGTCTGTTGAGTTCCCAGGGATCATATCATCTCCGCCCTGGGAGGCTGAACTGCAAACACGCGAAAATACCCTATTGTAGTGAGCGTGCCAGAGTGGACCTGGCATTTCAGTAGTGAGCACTGGGGACCCTCTCGTACGCTGAGTCGATAAATCGCGCTCCTGTGCTAACCTGTGGCAGATTAGCATTGCAAATGTTTCTTCTAAGCTACCAATACAATAAATCCTCCCTAAATCTTTTCAAACTTCCCTATCCACAAATAAAAAGGAGGAAATGTTCTATCCACTCAAGTGGACTTTTGCAACATTAGGGGACTTTATGCATACCTTAACGCAGTCCACCAACACCTGGAGACTGCGAAGTGGACCCTACTCTTTCTCACGGAAATCTCGATATCCCGTCCGGCCAATACATCGTACCTGAATTATCCCGACTACAAACTCGAACACATTTTTGTGAGAAGTGTTGGTGTATGCCTGTATATTCGGGGGATGTCTGTTGTCCACGTCTTCGCTATTTCGAAGACAGGGACCTGTCGATATTATGGTTGCGCGTAGACTACGGTGGCCACACTCGTATAATATACGCGTGCCTATATTCCAGCACCTCCAATTGTCGACTGATAGAGTTATTGAGCAATGCCCTTCTGCGGAGTTGGTGATTTTAGGAGAGTTTAACGCCCATCATACCGAATGACTTAGTTCTCAGTCCACTGACTACGCAGGAAGGTGTGCTCACGAATTCGCTCTGGCCTATGGTCTCTCACAGCTGGTACATTCTTCAACAATACCTGACATTGCGAACCATACGAGTTTCTAGGAGGTTTTAGAAATAAAACGCCAATTATTGGAATTACTCCGGTTGTGTTCCAATTCTACCAATATTTCTTACGTCCTCTCCGGAACCCAAACCCATATTAGTGACACAATACATATGTTTTCTACAGTAGTTCCCTTGGTTAAAATATCTGATACATTTTCACAACCCTTAATATAATAAAACTTTAAGTTATTATTTATTATATAATCTTTAATAAAGCGGTATTTAATATCTATATGAGCGAGGTAAGTAAAAATCATTAGCGGATAACTTGATGGCGCTCTGGTTGTCGCAGTATAAATGAGCAGGGTGTCGGAGCCGCGCCAAACTTCAGCCTGCAGCCGCCGTAGCTAGAGAGCTTTTTGCGCCGCGCTTCCCATGGCCATGTACTCCGCATCGGCTGTGGACAAGGCCTGCTGTTTGCGGGAACACCACGATATAGCGCCTCCCTGAAAGAGAAAAATATAACTGGTCGCGATTTCTGATCTCAAACATCACTCACCCAGTATGCGTCACAGTAGCCCGTGATTTTTCTGTTACCATTCTTGGTGTATGTAAGTTTGTAGTGTTTAGTCCCTTCCAGGTACCTTATGACTCTTTTCATTGCACGCCAGTGTTCAGAGCTCGGTTCTTTATTGCACCTATCTGCTCAGAACACTGACAATATATGCCAGGTCTGGTTCCTTGAACATCGTAAAGTAGGCTTCCAATAACCTGTTAGTACGAGCAGTCCATTTCAACTTATTATTAATGAAAAACTTGAGTGACACTGCGAACTAACTTTATTGCACAGATGCACTATTACTATTACATATTATCTGGTAGATGGCGCTACAAGTTTATAATGAGTAATGAGTGATATTATCGATACAAAATAACACCCCCACTTATCGCAATATTTATTGAACAATTTTAAACAAAACTATTCTAACCAAACTACTATGCCAAGAAGTAACAGAAAAATAATGTTTTGCTGAACATAAACGTTTAGTTAAAATGTCTGCTGGCATATCAGCTGTTGGCAAATATAGAACTTTCAATCCATCAATCAATATCAATATGCTTTGTACGCTTATGAAAGATTGGGCTTGGACACAGCTTCCGTGCACCCTGGTTGTCATTGAATATACCGATTATGTACATTTTATTAGATACTTCATATTGCAGGTTTATCAAGTACATTAATTCCCTACATGCCTCAGATACACTAACATACTCTGATTCAGTGCTAGAGAGTGCTTTACATTTCAATTTATAAATCATATCTGGTTTAGTTAAGACTGACAGGTACATGAAACTGCCAGTTAGTTGTTGATAAAGCACTTGACTAATTATACTTACTTGACCTTTATTTACTTTTAATTTGACTTCCATAGTAGTATCTACAGTCTTACAATCACTTAATTGGATTGTTTTTGAAGTTTGACTAAAGCCAAACTTAGATCAATGTAAGTTATTTCACTCAAGGTTACATATTTCTTTATTAAAAATTACATTCAGTCCAAGACATTGTTTAACTTCACCTTTAATACTTTACAACCTGAACTACTTCTATTATAACAATCAGGTTTTTTCATATGGTTGCTCTAAATCACCATTCAAGAACTCACATATTTTTGAGTGAAGCACTTAGCAACTAGACGTGCACGGAACCGCATATTGTTTTAACTATAGATTTTTTCCGCAAAACCCACTTCCACTGCACTATAGTACCATCTTTTGAAATATCTACGAGTTCCCACGCTCTATTTTTCTCAAACGACAGGAAATCATCCTCGACGGACGCTAACCACTGTGCTCTCTCAGGACCTTTCAAGGATTGTTGCAATAATATCTCACCCGTGATGTTATCGTCCTCTATACAACGTGTAACAAAAAGGGGGTATACATACCAATTGCACGGTTTCTAGATAGCATAACAAACGATACGGGAAGGGGTTTTTAAACTCATGTTTTCATGGTACAAAGTTGTGAATTTTTCAAATCGCGCCGGCTCGCGAATCACAATTAGGTAGACAGGTACTAGGCGATTAGATTGACCGAAGAAATGTTTCATAATATTAGCGAGTGACCCCTGTAGTGTTGTGACACGTTTTTTATGATTTGAAACCAAGAACTAAGCGATACCAAGTATTTGGTACTATTTTTTTTTAAAACGTATTTTGAGCTGAAACTTTGTGTAGAGATTCTATTCAACCTGTATTCATCAGGGCTTCTTGATGTATATGGGTATTTTGTTACACGTTGTATAAACACTTGCGAAATGAGCGGCGTCAGCGTAGCAGACCACGCTGACGCTCGGTAGGACAGTGCGCACTTGCGCAGCACCCAGTCGTCGTAGTCGTCGGCCCGATCCCTGTGGAACACAGCGCGACATCTCTCGTCAGTTCCACTCACCTCGGTGACCGGGGTAGATGACGGATCTGTCCGTCAGATAAGCCTCGATTATACGACGGAGATAGGTAGGCACCCGATTACACCGTAGTGCCTCCAAAATGCAATGTGAACAAAAATGAACGAATGAAATGAAGATTTTGATTTGAAATTAAAAATAAAAAGTTACTTCAAGTATTTCTATTAGTAAATCAATAAAACCTACAGCCGAAGATTAAACGAAACTTCGGATTCGAGAACCGGAGTAGGCCCCCAGGGGTAAGTTCGTCGTGGCGGTGTCTTTGGACATCGCCAACGCCTTCAACTCTCTTCCCTGGAGCTGCATTTTGGAGGCACACTAATAACTGTTTTTTTAGATATAACCCTAGACGCTAAGCTTCAGTCAATCGGTACTTAAACCTAAAGACGTCAATTGGAAATGTCGCTACCATCACCGTTTTGGAAACAAAGCAAGGCGCTGTGAATCACTAAGCTGTAGGAGGAAGATACGTCGAAAACTAAAGTTGGCACCGACCGTGACGAACGTCGATGTCCCGTACCCCAGTAATCGCCTTTGTGTACACGATCGTAACAGTCACGAACGTTTCCTCATGAACACAGAAATCGCAGACATCTCAATGTTGGCTGCAAATCACAAAAGTAAA
The DNA here is from genome assembly GCF_023101765.2 of Spodoptera frugiperda. Taxonomy (NCBI): domain Eukaryota; kingdom Metazoa; phylum Arthropoda; class Insecta; order Lepidoptera; family Noctuidae; genus Spodoptera; species Spodoptera frugiperda. The sequence continues at coordinate 17,422,285 of NC_064236.1, forward strand.
AAAACTCCAAGCGCCTACAGTTTACACGCCGCTAACAACACACCGATCAAAACTTACGGACAGAAAACCATCATGGACCAAGAGCCCAGCCCCGCCAGACAACTTATTTTCTGAAAGGCAAAACGTGGGATACCGAGTTGCTTTTATTTGTACCTTGAACGCCTGCGTACCAGCTAAGTTGGATAGACGGCCGATTTACAGGTATCAGGTGAGAAAAGTAGTAAAAATAGGACTAACTTAACTTAAATTCTGATGGCTGATTTTTATATATGCTTTATAAAACATTATTAGACAAATAATATCCGCACTGCCAGACACTTTCCGTCGGCCATAACTTCTGCCAGACGCTTTAAAGGTCTTAAAAAAATTATTGAACTTTACTTATATTCTGACGTTTGATTTTTATATAATGTTACTTAGATGACTATTTTTAAACTATATTCGTTGAGCCAGACAAATCGTAAGGGCCAAACATCCCCCCAGACATAAAAAATATTCAGCCGTGAGCATGACCGCGAGGGCACTATGCTAGCGTTTTGGAGAAAGTGAGATATCTATGTCTCCGTGCATGAGCGACTGGAGAGGACATGGCTGGAGGTGGATCACTGTGTTGCCCAGTTTCTTACTGGCCATGGCAACTTTAAAAGCAAATTGTTCTCATTGAAACTCGTTGATTCACCATGGTGCCAATGTTCGACAGCGGAGTTGCAACATGAGCAATCCGCCCATCACATACTCTGGTAGTGTGGTCTCTGGCAATCTGAGCATAACACTATGTTAGATAATTTAATTGTTTCATCAGGTGTAGTCTATTATACGGACTTTGTGGAGTCTAGAACGAATTTCCGTGCGTTTAGGCGTTTTTGCCATACCTATTATTAGAAGCAAGTATAACAGCTCACACATAGGACCCACTTAATTTTGAGTCAAATTTCCGTGGTGCTTGGCGACTGGGCTTCTCCCAGTTGTGGAGTCTCTTTGTGCCTTAAGGCTTAAGTCATTCTGTCTCCTGCATTAAATTCACCGAGGGAAGTGGAAACTATCGTTTTCTTGTCTTCTCCTCTAATAATATCTTCTGATTTATTTCGTTGCGGGATCCAAGACAGTCATTCATGTCCCTGGGACGCGCCGGACTTCAATGTTCCGGTGTTTTCATGGTTGTATCTACTGTAGATCCTGGCTTACAGGAGTTGCAGCGGTACGGGAGGCTGTGGCGGGCTTGTCCCAAAAAAAAAAATATATAGATAGATATATAAAATACAGCCATAAGATTTTAAGTTAAGTTAGTCCTATTTTTACTTACCTTTCTCACCTGATACCTGTAAATCGGCCGTCTATCCAACTTAGCTGGTATGCAGGCGTTCAAGGTATAAATAAAAGCTACTCGGTATCCCACGTTTTGCCTTTCAGAAAATAAGTTATGTCTGGCGGGGCTGGGCTCTCACTCTATCAGTCTAGCCTTTGGATTACGAAGAGACTTTGTGTGGTCATTTATCGTTGCAAACGTCAAAACCTCTATACTAGGAGCCGACTTTTTACGTCACCTTAAAATGCTGGTGGACCTGGACAAAAAGAAATTGGTGGACAAAATAACAGAACTTTCTATTGATGCATTAGAAATTTCTATAAATACAGAATCAATTCACATCATAAGCAGTGGCTCACTTCAATATGTGCTTGCTTCAATATGTCGTAATATTCTTATGAGCAATATGAGAAGCAATATCCTGAATATGTTCTATGTCCAATGTCATTGCAACCACCGAAACATGATGTTGTCCACCACATTGAAACTACCGCCCCCCACTCTATGCGCGTTCCTACCCATTGCCCCCGGACAAGTATAAGGCAGTGAAGGAGGAGTTCGACCGCATGTTGGAAATGGGTATCTGCAGGCCATCGAAATGCCTATGGGCCAGCCCCCTGCACGTAGTAGAGAAAAAAGAAGAAAGATTACGTGTGTGAGGTGACTATAAGCGTTTAAACGCGGTCACTCAACCAGGGGGCCTTATCTGCTATTACAATTGTGTCAGAATGGTCTAAACGGAGCTATGTAGGTTGTATAGCTATGTAGGTTGTATAGCTCCGTCCCTCTCGCACTGCTCAGTGATCGACCATTCTGATACAATGTAATAGCAGACTGAGGCCCCAGATCGCTATCCCGTACCCCGCATTCAAGACTCCCATACTAGCTACATAACTTGACTTGAAAATGGTATTTTCCAAACTTGACTTGAAAATGGCTTACTACCGGATACCAATCACAAAAGATAACGCACAGAAAACGGCGATCACGACACCTTTTGGATTGTTCCAATCCAACTGCATGACGTTTGGACTTCGCAAGATGTACTAAGAGGCATAGACGGCTGTTTTGGTTTTATTGCCGATATTATCTTATGCAAAGAAGACGAAACAAGACACAAGCAGCTCCTTCACCAAGTCCTACAGCGGTTGGATAAATACGGTCTGACACAAAATATTGAAAAATGCGTATTTAGGAAAGAAACAATCGATTTCCTCGGCTATGAAGTATCGGAAACCGGCATAAAACATACAATGAGTTAATGCAATTATGTACCTACCCGAAACCAGAAACCATTCTCCAGCCAGCTCCACAGCCTTTGAGAAATGCCGCCAAAGCATCACTCTCACATCCGGTTCACAGCAGTCGCCTCGCCATCATGACAGATGGTTCTGACCACGGTGTCGGTGCTGTTCTGCAACAAAAAGTGGACAATGTCTGGAAGCCGCTAGGGTTTTATTCGAAGGCAATAGGCGAAACGCAGCGTAGATCCAGTGAATACGATCGCGAGTTATTAGCCATGTATACAGCTGTAAAACACTTTTGCCGATTAATAATTGAGGGCTGTGAAGTCGAAATATAGGTATTATATAGAGATCACAAACCACTTACTAACTGAACACAAGAACAGCGAGTACCTCCGACACACTGAGACGACAAAAACAACTGCATTTTTAACCGACTTCAAAAAAAGGAGGAGGTTCTCAATTCGACCGTATTTTTATTAGCCAGTTTTGTACGCACATAAAGTATATAAAGGGTGAACAAAATACGAGTAGAGTAGATAGCACCCAAACACCCAGAACCCAAACAAATTGAGGATCAAAAGAACTTGTCATTCAAAGGATATTTATTTTATTCCCGGATGCAAACGACCCATCACGTGTGAAGTTTCAACGTCAATACTACAACTACGACCGAAAGACATCGTTTTTTGGAAATGTATGACGTACCTGCACGCAGCATTCAAAGCGGGGGTACGTAAACCCAGGGGTATGTAGTACACGAGAAATGATAGTAAGGAAACTATTCTGGCCAACTATGAATAAAAAAGTTGCACAGTGGACCCGAGCCTTGGTGGAGTGTGATAGGTAAAGGAGTAGCAGGGAATCACTGGTGCGAGAATTTAATTTGAATATGTTGGATGTAGTACCTCTTTTAGTAATTTTAACAAGTCCTGTTTCATCTGCAGCCGTCAAATTATTTAAGGTATTCACGCGACGGTGATATCCTGTTACTTTTGTGTCAAGTAAAATATTATAGAGTGTTGTGTGACCCGTGGGGACGCCCCTACCTAATGGTGCGTGACAAGCTCCGCACACAGGCTCCCCCGCTGACACAGAGTCTCCGGCCAGAGGTTGTAGAGGAGGTGGTCACCACCTTGTTCCCCCAATCACAGAGGGGCTACATCCCTCCGTGCATGACTCCGCCCCCTGCGGTGCCCGATGCGGGCCACAGCGACGACGACGACGACACAGCACCAGAAGTGACCGAGGCAGAGTTGAGAGTGGCGGTGCGCCGCATGGGCATCAAGAACACCGCCCCGGGACCCGACGGATTGCCTGGCAAGGCGTGGGTCCTGGCTTCAGAGACTCTCAGGCTTCGACTAATTGGTCTTTTCAGCGCATGTTGGGAGAGGGGCCAGTTCCCGCTATCATGGAAGGTGGGTAAACTGATCCTCGTGAAGAAGCCAGGGCGCCGTGCGGACTCTCCGACCGCGTACCGGCCCATCGCGCTACTCGACGAGGTAGGAAAACTATTTGAAAGAATATTTTCAAACCGCCTCGTCGCGCACCTGACGGGAACAGGGACGGACCTCGCGGACGGCCAGTTCGGTTTCCGGAGAGGGCGCTCCACGGTGGTCGCCATCATGCGCGTGAAGGACCTTACGACGGGGTCTGCAGTGTCCAGGTGTAGGATCGTCGTGGCGGTGTCTTTGGACATCGCCAACGCCTTTACCTCTCTGCCCTGAAGCTGCATTTTGGAGGCACTACGATATCATCGGGTGCCTACCTATCTCCGTCGTATAGTCGAGGCTTATCTGACGGACAGATCTACCCCGGTCACCGAGGTGAGTGGAACCGGCGAGAGATGTCGCGCGGTGTTCCACAGGGATCGGTCCTTGGACCGCTCCGGTGGAACAGGCTACGACTGGGTGCTGCGCACCGACCTCCCGAGCGGCGTCAGCGTGGTTTGCTACGCTGACGATACGCTTGTCCGACACAGGAGGTCGCACCAGGTGGCGGCCAACTTGATGACGAGAGCGGTTGCGATAGTCGTTGCAAGGATCCGGCAGCTGGGACTCGAGGTGGCGCTTCATAAATCCGAGGCCATGTGTTTTTATGGCCGCGGGAATGCGCCACCTCCGGGTGGGTTCCAGATCATGGCAGGAGGGGTTTCCATCGGCATCGAGGTGACGATGAAGTACCTGGGACTCGTCCTAGACAGTCGGTGGAAATTCGAGGAACATTTCCGACGTTTGGCTCCCAAGTTGGAACGGACGGGAACTGCCCTAAAGCGGCTCCTACCCAAACTCGGGGGACCAAACGCCTCCTGCCGGAGGTTGTACGCGGGGATTGTGCGGTCCATGGCCCTCTATGGGGCCCCGGTGTGGGCGCCACATCTAAGGCAACGACTAGCTCGTGCGCTGGTTTCATCCCAGAAGGTCATGGCCATTCGGATGATCCGTGGATACCGCATGATCTCCGGGGAGGCGGCTAACCTCCTTGCGGAATCACCGCCGTGGAATCTGGAGGCGAAAGTGCTCGCGCACGTATACAGCCTACGTGCGGAGGCGCATCGCCGGGGCAAAAATCCACTGCCGCGCCAGATTAGTGCGTGGCGGGATGAGCTCCGGCGCGATCTCATGGCGGAATGGAAGCAACGACTGTCACAACCGAGTGTTGGGCTCGCTGTTATAGCAGCAGTAAGTCCCCTCTTTGAGGAGTGGCTAGAGAGGCGCCACGGCGTCCTCACCTACCGCCTGACGCAGGTGCTTACTGGACACGAAAGTTTCGGTAGGTACCTGTTTCTGATTGGGCGGGAGGAAACGTCCGGGTGTCGGCATTGCGTGGACCACCCGGAGGACACGGTGGAGCATACAGTAGCGGTGTGCCCTGCATGGGCTGAGCACCCCCGTGTCCTTAGGGATGTGATCGGCGACGGTGACCTCTCGCGTCCGGCTTTGGTTCAGGCCATGGTGCGGAGCGAGGGGGAATAGGACGCCGTCTCCTCCTTCTGCGAAGCAGTCATGCTAGCTAAGGAGGAGGCGGGGCGCGTGAGAGAACGAACCTCCTCACGCCCCAGCCGTCGCGAGAGACACTCCGGGCGTCGGGGATCGCGCGACGATCTACCCACACTACTACATACTTACAACTGGTGTAAAACTGCAATGTTTTGTTGTGATAATAGGTAAATAACAAACCTATCTTAGTTGGCTGACACCGACTCCAAAAATAACAATAATTGTACCTACTTACATTATAATGTGTGTGATGAGTTAGTAAAGTTAGTTGATCTATTAAGTTGTTGAAAAATACGCAATTATTTCTTTTACTTTTTAGTGCATATTAATTTGTTTTGGAATATTTATTTTTTGAAGTCGGTTTTTTTTTGTTAAAATTGTTATTTATTTCTTGATTTTTAGTGAATAACTTATTCGAGTATGGGTCGACCTATTAAACGCGCTGCTCATATGAGACAGTGCCGTGTAAATGAATAATATTAATATCTATCCATATTGACGCATAATTACATTATTTTCAAATGTATATTAACCTGATACCCTTACTTATGATCTGCCGAGCCGACAGCTAACAGTAACCTGTTCATAAGCTACATACATAGTCAGTTGTCAAACACACAAACAGATTAGATACCCACATAGGTATACAGTCATGTAACTCAGACAGCACATCAAGCTACCCATCATTCTATACCAGATATGCTACTATCTGTCCAGAATTTTATGGCTACTGAGAAAGATAAGCTAGTATGCATCACTTCAACGTAAACGCGGAGCTCATTCTGCTCATTTTTAAGGAGTTCCCTGGATTATCTTCCACATTTATGGTCAGACTTTAAAAACAATTATATGGAACCACACTGCCATCGTAATCTTTCAAATACAAAAAGAATTTCTCAAATCGGACTATAACTGCCAGAGATATGCATTTGTCAAACACAAACAGATTAGGTACCTACATACACATGTAAATCAGACAGCACATCAAGCTACCCATCATTCTATACCAGATATGCTACTATCTGTCCTGAATTGTATGGTTACTCAGAAAGATAAGCTAATTTACATCACTTAAACTCAAACGCAGAGCACATTCTGTTCATTTTTGAGGAGTTCCCTGGATTATCTTCCACATTTATGGTCAGACTTTAAAAATTTTTTTATGGGACCACACGGACATCGTACTCTTTCAAACACAAAAAGAATTTCTCAAATCGGTCTATAACTGACGGAGATATCGATTAACATACATAAAAAAAAAAAAAAATACGGTTGAATTGAGAACCTCCTCCTTTTTTTGAAGTCGGTTAAAAACTAGACGTTTAGTCGCAACCTTGATATAATTCCCATGTCGCATAATGAACTGAACATTGGTATAGATGTTAACTACAATATGATTATAAACAAAATATCAAAAATCCCCATCGGTTCCAATTTTACTAACAGAAATATTAAAAGCCACAATTACAGTTTTTCCATATTGCTAGAAAACGGTAAGTTTTATCGTACAGATATGTTGGACAGACTCGTATATCATACAATTTCCTAAAAAAATAGTTCATTACTTTTACTCCTAGTACTTTCTATTAGACATCGCGGTTTTAATTAAATAAATCACATTTTTCATAAAACTCGCTACCTTCGTGCGGTTTTACCTGCTGCTCGGCTCCTATTAATTGTAGGTAGCGTGACGTTTTATAGCCTATAGCCTAAGTCAATAAATTAACTATTTAACACAAAAAGAATAATTCGATTCGGAGTAGTAGTTCTGGAGATTATACACTATTATTATTTTGTTTTGAATAGTCCATTTATCGAGGAAGCTTATAGGCTATAAAACATCACGCTGTGATAAATGATATTTATTTTGTAAATAGGTTACAATGTAACTCTTTTACACGTCAATTTCTTAAATAACTAGATGAGGCCGGCATTTCCTATCGGACTACTCTGAGAAGAAATGAAAAAACTCAGAGGTCATAGTCTCTTTTAAAGTCCAGACAAAATCAATTAAAGATGTCGGAGATTACTAGGAGCCAACCAGCGAGTGAAACCGCGCAGGAGTGATATTTACCTATATTTAATACTGAGGAGTTTGTTTGAACGCGCTAATCTTCAAAGCTACTACTCTACTTTGATTTGGATAGTCCAACAATCGAGAAAGGTTGTTAAGCTATAAAATATCACGCGACGACCAATAGGGGCCGAGTAGTGGATGAAACCGAGTGGGAGTAGTACTAATGTTTAAGCTGAAGAGTTTGTTTCAAACGCACTAATCTCCAGAACTACTGGTCCGCATCGAATTATTATTTTTGTGTTGAATAGTCAATTTATCGAGAAAGGTTATAAGCAATAAAGCATCACGCTACAATTAATAGGAGTCGAGTAGCAGGTGAAACTGTGCGGGAATAGTACTAATATTTAAAGCTGAAGAGTTTGCTTGAACGCGTTTATCTCCAGAACTATGGACCTGAATCAATCTCATCTTTTTGTGTTTGGGTCTGCGAACCGCGAGCAAGGGTAGCTCGCCGCCCGATCAGAACTAGACCCGTGCGTACGGCGCGTCACGTTCCGCGCAGGCCTCATAGAGTCACCAGACCACCACAGATGGGGCCCGGAGCTGCTGACTACCTAGCGGGTTTACCGGAGCTTTGGCTCGAGAAGCAGGAGTAGGAACGGTAGTAGATGGCGATACTAGTTCATAATGAATAATTATGAGTGATATTGTTGATACAAAATAATACAACTACTTACAGTATTTTAATTAAATTTCCAACTTGTACAGGTGTCTTGATAGATTTGCATTCAGACATGTTGAATCTTATTTTCTTTAGTATATTTTTCTTGAATCGAATTATAGAATCCTCTATTCAGGTATCATTATCACCTGCCTCTCCTATATCCTTCATATTTAATTTCTGCTGTAGTTTTTCCTTTATATTATTAATCTAATTTTATGAATAGAATAATAAAATATCATCAACCGAGATGATAATGTAAACTCCAATGTTGATGTTAAAGTAAATACAAGGAACAGTTTTAGATAGTTGAATGCCTATTTCCTCTAAGACAGTGCTTAAATTTGTATTCCACAATCTGCTGGCCTGGTTTAAATCATATATGGATTTATTTAGATGACCTGCCTCAACACCCTTTTTTACATTTCAGGCTGTTTCATGTAAATATCTGTGTCTATAGATCCTTGTAGGAATGCAGAGACTGGTATACATGCAGGTCTTGCTGTGCAGCTAGAGCAAACAAATTTCTAATGGATGTCCATATTACCACAGGAGAGTATACCTCATGGAAGTCCACACCCTCCTTTTGTGCATAACCCTTTATGACTAGTCTAGCTTTATACTGAATTGGGCTCGCTGTCATTGCAGCGGTAAGTCCCCTCTTTGAGGAGTGGCTAGAGAGGCGCCACGGCGTCCTCACCTAGCGCCTGACACAGGTGCTTACCGGATACGGGAGTTTCGGTAGGTTCCTGTTTCTGATTGGGCGAGAGGAATCACCCGGGTGTCATCACTGCGAAGACCGCCTGGAGGACACGGTGGAACATACGCTTGCGGTCTGCCCTGCGTGGGCTGAGCACCGCTGTCTCCTCAGGGATGTGGTTGGCGACGGCGCCCTCTCGCGTCCGGCACTGATACAAGCCATGGTGCGGAGCGAGGGAGACTGGGATGCCGTCTCCTCTTTCTGCGAAGCAGTCATGCTAGCTAAGGAGGAGGCGGGGCGCGTGAGGGAACGAACCTCACGCCCCAGCTGTCGCGAGAGACACTCCGGGCGTCGGGGATCGCGCGACGATCTCCGGTCACCGTAAGTTCCGACTGCCGAACAAGGGGTCTCGGGTTCGATTTCCAGGTCCAGCAAAGTATTACAGGGTTTTTTCGGTATTTCGAAAATTTCTCAGTAGTAGCACGGAGTCTGGAATTGTGCCCAGTACATGGCAATAGGCACACCCCCTGTTACATGGGATATAACACAAATGGTGAAATGTGGGTATACTTTGTATAGTGGCATTATGTGCCGCTATGTGCACCTCTGCCTACCCCTTTGCGTTCCATAAACAGAGCATACCTTTCTTGTCATCATTGTTATGTGGTCGGTCAGTGGGTAATATGTCTCATCAGCATCAGGTCCACTGTCATTCTCAGCTTCTTCCAAGTTGGGCTTACAGTCCACAGATTGTTAAGAAGAAACACTTTCTAACTTCTTTGACTTGGTCATCAGGCATTGACCCCTCGGACAATCCCAACCTCTCTTCTTCAGTTGAACGAGCTGAAATCAGAAATTCATCACATAGACCAGGTTTTTAAAAAAATATAACATCTCTACTTTTCATTATCTGATATGTTTTAGGATGCATGATACGGTATCCCTATGTTCTCTCACAATAACCTACAAATATCATTTATTCCGATTTCTTGTCCCACTTTTGTCTTCTCTCCTTAGGTACATGCACTATCGGTTCGCAGCCAAATATCCTCGTATGAGATAATTCTGGTTAGCGACCTGCCCACATTTCATACGGAATGGTTTGTTAAGTGCTTTGGTGGGGATCGATTTATATTCTAGGCAGCTGCAGCAACGGTTTCAGCCCAAACAGGAGGTCTACTCCGGTGTTGGATGCGAAGTTTCTTTTAATCTTCAGTCGTAGGTTTAATTAATTTAAAGTCTGGGAGAGCCATGCTTCGGCACGAATGGGCCGGCTCGACCGGAGTGATACCACGGCCTCACAGAAAACCGACGTGAAACAACGCTTGCGTTGTGTTTCGTTGTGTGAGTGAGGTTACCGGAGGCCCAATTCCCCCTTCCCAATCTTCCCCATCCCCGATTCCCGAACAACAACCCTTAAATTCCTAACTCCCAAAAAGCCGGCAATGCACTTGTAACGCCTCTGGTGTTTCATGTGGCCATGGGCGGCGGCGATTGCTTACCATCAGGTAATACGTATGCTCGGCAACCGGCGTGCTTCATAAAGAAACTATTTATTATTACTAATAGAATTACTTAAAATAACGTTTTATTAAACTTAGACTTATTTTTATACATATAAATCACAAGTTCGCCCCCATTGGAGTACTGCTTTCATCTCTTGGCCGCTTGGACTTTTTAACGCGGTCCAATGGAGAGCTGTAAGCCTATTCAATGATCCTATACTTACGAGTAGTATCGAGCACTTGAGTCTTAGGAGATATTTTGCCTCCTTATGCGTATTCTACCGCTTATTTATAAATATAGTGGATTGTTTTCCGCGGAATTGTTTGAAATGATGCCCACCGCACCGCTCGCCATCGACAGGGAGTTCACGCTCACACTATGGAGCCCAAATGGTCCCGTACAGTTCAGTTTCAGAGATATTTCCTCTTACGGACCCTCCGACTGAGGCATGAACTCCCTACCTAGGGAGCTACGTATGGTATTCCGGAATACCGCACCGAAAGAACGGTTTTCCGATAACACTCTACTCCGACGGCTAGTTGAACGAAAAAATAATTGGCCGATGAAACGTTTCGCCGAAAATATTATTTATCGACGGTTGGTAGTCCGAATGAATCCTTCACCGATGTAACGGTTCACCGAAAACACTCTTCGACGACGATTGGTTAAACGAACGAATCTTTCACCGATAGCACTCGTTGTAGGAGAATTCTTTTATCAAATGGATAGTTTTTCTTTCAGCTTGACAACACCCTTAGGTATTGTAGAAGTCATGTTAAAAATACATTCGGCGCTGTCACGTTTGACTGTGCGCACTTGTTTTGCTTTTCGTTACGATCGTTACTTAATCCTCTAAGTGCACCCCACGATAAACTTATTGTGAAATGCAAACCGATTCTAGTGATGATGATCTTAGTGATTCAGAAATACTGGATAAATGTGAAAAACAATTAAGTCAAATGACTAACATGTATGAGGAAATAGTAGCAAGCGGAGGTGATAACGGAAAAGTTGTAAGAAGGGCAGAGAAGAGAAAAGAACGAGTTGATACAAATAGTGAAGATGGTTTTATTACTGTGTTACGAGGTAAACCAAAACGTTTATTAAGAAGTAATTCATTGGAAGTCAATAATAGCCAAGAAAAAAATAAGGAAAATAATGACAATAATGACACATCCGAAATAACGTCAAATCATGAAGTTTGTGTTACCTCCAAGGAGAATTTACCGAAACCAATAGCGTTTGCTAAAATACTTCGTAGTGAAAATATTAAAGATATTCTTAGGATAAAATATAAAAGCGCCAATAAAGGACTTATTCAATGCCAGCGAAAAGAGGATGCTCTAAAACTGATTGACTGTAAACAATTCAAAGAAATGGGTTTACGATGTCAATTAATATAAGAAATGTCTGTATCGTATGGAATAGTAAAAGGAATCGACCTTGAACTAAGTGAAGAAGAATTTATGAGCATTTTTAAGTCAGGTGTTGATGTTTTATCGGTAAGGAGATTTAAACGATTAATACCAGAAGAGAAATGGGTCGATTGTGAGTCTGTCAGAATCTGTTTTAAAAGTAATATGCTTCCGCAATATATTTATGCCTACGATTGCAGATTTAAAGTTGAAAAATATGTATTTCCTGTAACGCAATGCTCAGGCTGTTGGCAATTTGGCCATATCATTAAAATCATATGCCCAAAATGTGGAGGAAGTCATGAAAATTGTGACATACAAAACTTTCTATGTTTAAACTGCAAGGGAAATCACTTCGTTCTGGATAAAAAGTGTCCTATTTATCTAAAAGAAAAATCCATCGGGAATATTATGAGTGAAGAGCAAGTTACATACAGAAGAGCCTTACAAATTTTAAAAGAGAAAAAAGGAGAACAAGTATCAAATGAGATCTCACAGGAAAATAATGACAATCAATTTGCAATTGTCACTAACAACAAGAAAGAAACCTATAGTAGTGTACTGGCAAGGGCGTTAATACATCAAGAAACAATAACAAATAGAGAAGAATAACAGAGAGATGATACGAGCATAGACAAACAGCAAAACATCAAAAGTTCAAAACAAAAATCAAATAAACAGAATAAGTATCAAAACCAATGATTGAAGAAATAGACGATAAGCAGAAAGGAAAAAGAAGTAATAAGCATAGTTCACAATGGTTATATAAACTTGATTGGGCAAATATATGGATAAAAATAAAGAATATCAGCAAATCTAAACTGAAACTCGAAGAAAAAGCAATGTTATTGTTCAAAATTATTGGAGAAGAACTAAAGAAATTTTGATCAATAAAATATTTGGAGAAGACATTTTAGGACATTTAAATTTTTTCAATAATGGATAGTTTTCAAAAAGTTAAAAAAGTAAACATATTCCAGTGGAACTCACAAAGTTTGCGACCTAAACTTGTATCCTTTTCTGAATTACTTATAAACCAAAACATTCACATCGCAATAATAAGTGAGTCATGGTTCGACTCCGAATGTAATATATGTAATATAAACATAAGCGGGTACAACGTGTATAGAAACGATAACGAGTTAATACGTGTTAAGTTATTGAACTGCATTGACTTAGAACATGTTGTGGCGGTTTACTGTCTTTCATCTATACACACTCAGATATCGGATTGGAATGATATTTTTTATCATTTTACTAGTAAAACATTAATAGCTGGTGACTTTAATGGTCATCATACAAACTGGTCGACTAAATCCGACACGAGAGGGACTCAAACATTGGACTCAGCCCTAGAAAACGATTTTATTTCTCTTAACAACGGCATGGCAACACGTATTAAGTTAGTAAACGGAAACTTACAGCAAAACTCCCCGGATATATCATTTGTGTCATCTGACATAGCAATAAAATTCGAATGGCAGGTATTCAACGAAAATCTCGGCAGTGACCACTTGATCATTAAGATGTCGGCAAACTTATCTAGTTTGGTACATATTGTTAGGAAACGAAACTGGAAAAACGCGGATTGGAGTAAATTCCGACAAACAATTTCAGATAAAATTAAGTCTACGTTTGAATTTAATACTGATATTTTTCAGCAAATGTATAACCTTTTTATTAATATTATTGAATACGCAGCTAATAAACATATTCCGTATTATAAATTCAGTCTAGAAACAGAAGAAAAGTTTAAACCAAAAAATTACTGGAATTCTAAATTATCAGAAATAGTCGCACAACGAAGGTTAGCCCTATCTCGTTTTCGTAAAAACCCCACCCCCGAAAATTTAAACAAATGGGATTATAAAACAGAATCACAAACCTTAATTAAAAAAGCTAAATGCAGTAGTTGGCACAATTTTTGTGATTCTATTAATGAAGTTACGAACGTATCTGAGATGTGGCGACGCATGCGATGAATGAAGGGTTACAAGCAGATAATGAGTTCTCCCATTGAAAAACAAACCGCATTATTACGGTCACTTACCCCGGACTACGCTCCTTACCAAATACCGAGATTTAACTCCATAAATGTAAGTTTAGAAGCTGATTTTCATATCCAAGAACTAGAAAACTGCCTTAAAAAGAAGGATTCGGCCCCGGGAGCAGATGGCATCTCCTACTCGATGTTATTCAACTTACCGGAAGCTGGAAATATATAATTCAATATTTAAATTTGGTACTATACCTGAAAAATGGCGCGAAATACAAATTATCCCAATACCCAAAGCCCCAACTAACAATAATAGTGAGATTAAGTTAAGACTTCACTTATTTCGTGTATACTTATGTAAAATATTTCATCTAATGATCTGCAAACGGTTAGAATGGTACGTAGTAAAAAATAGACTTTTAGCCCAAAATACAGTAGGATTCAGAAAATCACAATCATGTTTGGATTCAATATCTCGACTAGTTTATCATATTCAAATTGGTTTCACCAAAAAGTTTCTACAATGGCATGTTTTGTGGACATCGAAAACGCGTATAATAATGTGTCGATCGATTCGGTAACTAAAGTATTAGATGATATTCAGGTTGGTTCTAGGATTTGTACATATCTTTGGTCCTTTTTGAGTGAAAGACACCTAAAAATTAAATCGTTCAATAGTGAAGGGCTTAGGGGTAGGTGGACTAATAGGGCATTGACTTAAGGGGATCCTTTATCCCCTTTATTATTTAATCTGGTAACACACCAGATTTGCCATAAAATTCAAAATGTTATGATATCCCAATATGCTGATGATTTAGTAATATATATAACTAACAAACAAATTAAAATATCTGAACGCAACTTACAAGATGCTTTAAACTAATTAGTAACTTTACTGTGTGAGATTGGATTGACATTATCACCAACCAAATCTAATTACTGTGTATTTATTAGAGGTCAAAGAAGAATATTACCTGTGTTAAAATTGTATGAAGAACCGTTATTATTGGTGGAATGTGTCAAGTACCTGAGTGTATGGTTGGACAGAAGCTTACACTGGCGCAAACATATAAATGAAACAGTCAGTAAATGTACAACATTTTTGAATCTATTAAAAGTACTAGCGGGGTCTACCTGGGGAGTTCACACTAAACACATACGTAGGTTATACATCTCATTAGTTAGAAGTCGCATTGATTACGCTTGTTATTTATATGACTGCAGTGCAAAGACGCATATATCTAAATTAGACAAGCTTCAAAATCAAGCACTAAGAGTAGTAGGAGGTTTTATAAGAAGTACGCCCATTCACGTGATGGAAAGTGAATAGCACATTCCACCACTATTTGTAAGGCGACAATATCTCGCAAATAAGTACATACTAAAATCACTCACATGGTCTAATAGAATCATTAATTAGAAAACACAAGTTCAATAAATTAGACATTGGGCTGGTTCAAAACATTTTAGCTTATCCTACAACAGAGATCGCAAAAGATTTGTGTGGTCTGGTAAGGGTGACCTAACCGTTCTGCGATCTAGATTTAGTTAATGAGTCCCTTTCATTTACATAGCGTATAATTTTTATATATGATTAGCTGAGTGTAAATTAGATAATAAGGTACGACGGGGTTGACGTATCCATTTGGATAACAAACCCCTTAAATAATAAAGAAAACAAAATGTTAAAAATACTGATTTCTCTATTGGAACTGTGACAATAGAAAAAAAATAAATAAACTGTGCGAACAAATCAAAAAACAAATAAAAGTGTTACTTTTATTTGTGTGCAACGTGATAAATTTTTGAAGTTATAGTAAATAGTGGGTTATTCTTATTATTTGTAGTTATAATTATTTTAATTCTTTATTGATATAAAAATAATTATTTCTTGTTTTTCAGGTATAGAATATGGGCCAATCTACCTAAGAAAGATTCAATACTCATTTCACTCTTTTGTGATAAGTGTGTTTGTATCCTAGCATCATATTCAACCTGTGCATTACGTCTACGCTTTGGCATGGGTTCCGAAGAGTTGATTCGTTCAATGACACATTCTGTACGCTGCTGCTCTTTAGCCAATTCAATAATTGTTTTTAAATGTTCCATTTTTTTATGGAGAAGCGTGTTCCATCGTTCATGCCACGATTCCAATACATTTTGTGTCCTTGGAACAGAAAGTGTGTGATCGTAAACTGACCACGTCATGGCTGGTGGAAATAAGGCCTGGTTTCTTTTTATTATCAAACCCGTGTTAGTTCTTTGCTGCGTGTGATGTGATCCAACATAATATATCTTAAACTAGTGGGCAATTTCAGCTGCTTCTGTCGGCTATATTTTATTTTGGATGATTTTGAAGGCTTCGGATATCTCAGCGGGCTTAAGAAAAGCGAGGGCAACTAAGTGTCTGATTTTGCGCGCAAATGTGAAATCTTCAGCATATCGCCTTGCGAGACCCTCTGACTGGACATGACGCCAAATACTTTGGGTCAAATGGAATAAGCATAGTCTGTGGGCGCAGTGTGGAAACTGTCGTTTGACTGCATTGATCACTGCTACTTCAAAATCAGTTAATATATTAGCTGGTGACAAATGGGTACCGTATTTAATGTATTGATCGCATATCTTTTCAAAATCTCCAAAAATATGAAATAACAGCTTTCAGTCTTATGTGACAGTAGCGCGTATACCATATTTGTGCCTCCTGCAGTTTCCACTAAAACATGAATAGAAAAAATTTGACAGCACGGAGTTGGACAACTCGAAAATGTCCCGTCCATGATCCAGCATTGTGCATTATTCATACGCTTAACATTAGCTTTAGTACCAAAAATTACAACACTTTCATTGTTACATGTATATTGACCAAGCAAAAATTGCTTTCCATTACTTTTAGCGAGATATTGTGGTACATGAAATTCGTTGGTTGTTTGCGATATCTTAGGAAGTCCTTTATTTTTAACACGCTGCACAATCATTCGGCAAGCTGATTTATTGGGCAATTGAGGCGCACTTGTGGTAGCTACGTCATTTAAATAACGATTTACTATTTGTGACGGACTGTCCATAGATTCTCTCGCACTCGTTCTCAATTTGTTTTTAAAATTCATATCAATAATTTTTTCAGGCTCTGGTAAATGTGCATGATCACAATTTTGACTAACAAATGTATGTTCATAACAATCAAATAAAGTTATTACACTTACACCACAACCACTTGTTTGTTTTCTTGTACAACGCCAATAATACTTGTTATCATATTTTTTATTTAGTAATAAGAATATCCATTCACTACTAGCACATGTCCTCCGCGTTTAGATTTAACTAAATTGCACGTATTCATTTTTAATTAAACAAAACACGAGTGAGAAACATTTCATGTACCGAGGTCTGTCGTCACAAATTTCGCAACTACCCACAAGAGTTAGCAGATTTGTTCGCACAGTTTATTTAATTTTTTTCTATTGTTGTTCCAATAGAGAAATCATTATTATAATCATAATCATATTAAAATGATTATGATAATTATAATCATAACCATATTCTTTATTGTAAAACAATATAATTTGCCTTTTTGATTAATTCCATGTATTATTTTATTATTACCTGTATTTTTAACATGACTTCTACAATACCTAACAGTGTTGTCAAGCTGAAAGAAAAACTATCCATTTGACAAAAGAATTCCCCTACAACGAGTGCTATCGGCGAAAGATTCGTTCGTTTAACCAATCGTCGTCGAAGAGTGTTTTCAGTGAACCGTTACATCGGTGAAGGATTCATTCGGACTACCAACCGTCGATAAATAATATTTTCGGCGAAACGTTTCATCGGCCAATTATTGTTTCGTTCAACTAGCCGTCGGAGTAGAGTGTTATCGGAAAACCGTTCTTTCGGTGAGCGGTATTTCGGAATATCATATGTAGATTTTTCCAGATGGTAGGGTAGGTACTTCATGAAGAAAGTAAATAGGTTTCTCATGGGTCGGCAAAGCGCATGTAATGCCTAAAGAGTTGCAAGCGTTCATAGACCATGGTAACCATTTACCATCAGGTGGGCCGTGAGCCTTCTTGCCGTCGTCGTGGTATGAAAAAATCTGAATGTGATTTCCCTAATTTCTAAATTATAAGGTGTTCTAGATTGAAAACTTTGTATGTAGTTTTTTATATACAGTTAATCTACTGCATATAAGAAGTGACCTTTCAATGTCAGCCTCAGTATTAACATCCTTTGAACATCCATTTTACCGTTCGATATAACTTTAGGGTAGTAAATTGGAGTAAATAACGTACCTACCTAACGAACAATGAGCAAGATAAGAGTGTAATAAATTGTGTATGCTCACCGGTATGCAATCCAGCCGCCAACCGCACAGACCACGCAGCAGCCGCCGAGACAGCGCAAGCAGCGTCCACGGGACACCGCTGCCGAACCCGCCAACTGCACTGAAGACAAATCTGCAGGTGCGCAGGCTGCACGACCAGGATGCTGAAATAGTCGGCGTAAACGAATAAGCACGTGACATAAAAAAAGGCAAGGTCCAAACAAAATGGCGTTTTCGTGCTCACGAATTTTCATTCACGACAAACTCGGTATCTCGGTATTTCGAGAATGAACTTAATAAAACAATCAGGTCATACTTAAGTACAAGCAAGCGTGAGATGAGTAGGTACTAGGTATTATAGGATACCTAGATTTTGCTTTGGTATACTCGAAGTTCAAGTCAATGATTACCTATGTAGGTATGGAAGCATACCAATTTTTGGTCTGTTTAGGAGCAGAAAGCCATCAAAGTCTTACTTAAACACAAAAAGGCGTACTTCAAGAGAAAGAAAGATGCAATAAAGTACTCTGTGCGGAAAATTGTTTAGGGAAATAAATAGGTACCGTAAAACGGGGTGAGCTGGATCATTGTTAAATGACAATGCTAGAATCTCTATAGAGCTTTGCCCCACCAAAAAAATATAGTTTACCATACCAAATGTAGCATTCTATAGCTGCTCTATTAGTGATAACTTAAAACATGTTTAAAAGCCTTTAAAACTTGCGGTTTCTGTCTAAATCTAAGAACAAATTATGACATTTAGGTACCAGTTTAGGTTAATTGCAGTTACAATGGTAGAAATAATTGAATTAAGTGCTTTATATTATTACAATGCTATCCTAAGGTGTTTAGCTATGAAAGGAATGAATGTCAACACCAATATCAACTTTAGTAATCCTACTTTTAATTTAGGCCACAACGAAACATACAACAATGTAAACAGAACAGACAGAGCGAATGTCAAGTAATGACTTTTTGACATAACTGACGCACGCACGTCAATGGCGTTTCGTTACATCTTATCACTAACGTTCAAACACGAAATAATAATTGGAATATGCATTTATTATAATCAGTAATCGGATATTTGGATGCAGATTTATAGCGTTGGTTAATATGGAATACACTTTTATGGAAAAAACCCGGAATTTCGTATTCATCAAATTTAGTTTTTTTACTATAGAATCAAATCGGGTGTAGGAATATTTACTTAGTTTAAGGTGTTGGATAATATTAGATATGGAATGCACTTTTGTGTCGAAAAAATCCTGTGATTTCGGTTTCAAGAAATGTACTATGTATTTATTAACTATAGAATTCTTCAGTATAATTTTCTAACCAAAAATGAACTTTAGCGAAATATTATGCATCCGAATATCCGATGACATTATAAAAAACATCTTTTTCAATTAACTGTATGTATTAAAACCAAATTCTTATTAAAATCCGTAAACATTACATTAATAAATCTTTTTTAGGGTTCCGTAGCCAAATGGCAAAAACGTAACCCTTATAGATTCGTCATGTCTGTCTGTCTGTCCGTCACTATGATTTGAGTACACTAGAAGAAAGTTTAGTAAGTTCAAATAAATTCATCGAAACGGAGTTTCGTTGAAAAATCTTTTTTTGCGCCGAATTTAAGAAATAATGTGCTAAGTGCTATACCATTTTATAATCCTTATTAAATGAGCCAACTTTACTGAAATTTGCCATTACTAGCGCCATACATAATTTATTCAGTACAGTCACTTAAAGTAAGGTGAAAATTTTATTCAGAGTATTTGGTTCCTCTAAAACTGACAATGTTTTCCAATCTAACGCAGTTGGCTAAGAATTTATGATTCCATATTACTGAAGCATTCAGGATAATGTAAGGAAGACTACAGACTAAAATATAAATATTTGTAGCAACCAGAGTCAAAAGACTGGCACAGGGTGTACTTTTTCGTGGATAACACATAAGTAACTGTAATTTAAAAACTGTAGGACCTAGATTTTTTTAAATATTTTTCTGATAACTGTTGGTACCTTGCCGATCATCTGGTGCCTATGGGACGTCGACGTCAGGGACACCTTGTATAGGTGGGTACTTTTGTAAATAATATATGGTGGCAATAATGTGCCATCTGCAGAACCACAATACATCTCTTCGAATATTCTGCCATAGACATTTTTATGCCGCTTCAGAACGCTAATGGCCCATTCAACACCTGGTGGGTTACTTGTGAAACGTTCTTATCCAAATATTTTTTTGCAAACATTCTAAGGTCTAACGAAGTAAGAGGAAAATTTCCTTCCGTGTAAACCTTTATGTTCATTATAAAGTATTTCAAACGGAATTTTATACTGGAGTGAAGCAGCATTAATAGACAATTCGCTTTTTGTGATTTTTTCTATTGCTTCTTCCAATGTCTAATCTGTGTAATTTTTATAATTGCGCGATCCTAAAAATGCGATACAAACACATGCCTAAATACTGAATCGTCTCTAAAATATTAAATTACGTGTAAATTCGTGTTTAAAATGTTTCTATCATCGCTATCTTATCTTTCGGATGATGAAAGTTGACAACAGGCGCTATACATTTCATATTATTCTTAATTAAATTCAGTTATACCTACAGGTATTAAGTTTGATTGCATACTTACTTCTTGATCAGCTCTAAATGGATATAATTTACAGCAATTTAGTCAATAATTGGACGCTCGTTTCTTTTATTCTTTCATAACAAAATGTACATTATAGTAATGAACAATTTTAAGCAGAAGAAATCGACGGCTCCTACGTATAGTATCGAAACTGCAAATAAGGCCATTTTTTGTTAATAGTAAGTGATGATACAGATGTATAATGAATGCACAATTTATTATTCACTGTTTTTCAATGAAATTGAATCGAGAGTGCAGAAAATTTACACCCTAAAATATCGAACTGAAACTACAGTGAATGGTATAAAATAGTACAGTTTGGTGAGTTTAGATTTAAGGCCACACGATTGTTAACTTTATAAAGTAAAGAAAAAAAGCTTTCCAGGTTAAACACACAGGAAATATTACATGTTCCAAGGAGATTGCCCATTTTACTATGGGAATTTGCCTATGAATGCGTTTTAATGAAACCAACACCAAAGATAGGTAATGATGTTTAGATTATGTAGTAAAAATATTCTTACCTACACAAAAGCGTGGCAAATTTGAGAAATCTGAATTTTAAGTAAGTATTTTGAGGGTATGTCGCCTATGATTATATGTAATTGCATACATTTACGATATCACTATAAAAATAGTAACTCTTCATACCGAACTCTTTTATTAAATTCATTTATTAGCTACTCTCTGTCCCCTTCCCCCTGACACGGTAATAATTAATAAGTTATAATTATTATAACAGCTTGTAAGCTAAGACTCAATTGTTAGTTTTTTCATAGTCAATCACAGTCTTTAGTCAAAGTCGACGTTTATTTCTTAGATACGTATTTGATGAAATATATCTATATTTAACAGGTAAAACATAATATTATGTGTTATTCTAATTGGCTACGTAACCTTATTATAATGTACTGATACGATTTTAAGGGCGGCTTGCGCATTGTCGTTAAATACAGTTTAGGAGCGACGTAAACGCATTTAGTCTGCTAATTACATTTAGCGTCTTGCACAACATACATTTTGGCACTAATCACGTTTAACGAACTGTCAAAGTTAAATACCCAAAGATGGCTATTTAGCTTCGCTAAATAATAGACATTTTACTATTATTTTATAAAAGATTGTAATGAGTTCGGTAGGTAGTTTGTAAGATGGATTTATGGGAATTGTATTCTGACGACGATGAAGAGATTATCAATATAAAATATTAACAAACCGAGGAAATTATTTGAGAGAGCAGACTTATTTGGAATTTATTCGGATCACAAATTCTTCAGAAGGTTTCGTCTAACGAAAGAAACCACTATATTTTTGTTTCAGCAAATAGCCCTGTAAATAACATTTAAAAACCAGCAACAAGTAAGGAAATGTACTTTTATTAATGGCTATTCAATAAATAGTATAGTAACCTAACCAAATAAGGCCTATGCCCCAATAAAGCCTATTTTGAAAATTTCCCTCTTCCCGATGTCAAATGGTCGCCAAAGTTTGTAGAAGTGTGCATGCACATTACTTAACTAATTTGAGCACAGCAAGCAACCCGTGCCGCGATTATGTTAGAACCTACAGTCGAAAACAATTACGACGTGGAGCGCACTTTAGTTTTTATAAAATTTGAGTAGCGTAAACTGTTAGTAATTTTATATTTATCAGTATACGACGTGCCGTGTTTTGTCTGTATGACAATTATACATTTAGCCATCTCCACACATTAGTGAAATAGCTTTAATAGCGGTGTATTTCATGTAATCGTTGTTTTGTTTACCTATGTGCCATGCCCTAATAAAGCCTACAAAAAAAACGTGTAGGCCTTATTACGGCATAGTGATTTTTCAGTAATTTCATAGAAAACGGAACACCAGCTTCTGTCAAAAAGAAAGCCCAATGGATTTTGCAAAAGATGGAAAACGCTGTTAAAATGGTAGAAAGGGGTAAACGGGGTGAATAGATACAGAAAAGGGGTGAATGGATATCGGGAAATTCTTCATAGTATCTATTCACCCTTCGAATTTTATGCACCTTGTTTTACCCGGTAGGCTGCTGCAGCCAGATATAACTTCCAAAGAAGTACGCATCATCTAATGAGTGGTTTCCACTATACGAAAGCTAGGTCGGTCGCTAAATTGGCTACAGAACAAGAAGTTATTCTCATTCGTTTGACTGATGCTAGGGTACCGATGACTTCAAAGATGTTACTTGGGTATTACATGATGAGAAACTCGTTTAGCCTGATGTATAATGACCAAAATTAATTAATAAGATCTCATTACATTTATTATAAGCATTGACAAAGTTTTGTTATAATTAAGAAGATGAATACTTACTAGTTTTTATTGAGGCCTTATTAAGACATAGGGTTCCCAATAAGGCCAAAGTGACACTTTAGTTATTTGTGTTTATAAAATTGTAATTTTGGTTTCTAAAGCCATTTTGATTCCATTATTACAAAGTTTAATAAATAAATATAAGATTTTGAAATTATCAGCCCATTGTCATTTTAAACTTACGAGGTAGGCGGGCATAAAAATAAGGTAGGCCTTATTTGGTTAGGTTACCTTAGTAAATAAAAACCAGCAACAAGTAAATTAATGTATTTTTATTAATAGATTTTCAATAAATAATAGCGATTTTGACCCAGGCATTTTGCTTTTCACTCTGTTTTATTTGGTCGGTCTTTTTGCACTCAATAATATTGGTGTATGGTTCCATCGCTACATCAGTAATATCTGTTCTTGTTTTGTATAACAAGGCCCCCGGGCCCTAGGAGGTACACTTTTGTTTGTCATGGGAATTATCACTCAACTAAAACAATAATAAAATTAATCAATAAAAATTACCACGAGAACACTTCACAAATCACTTTTTTTTTCTGTGATGGCAACCGAGTCTCTGATCCAGTGTTGTCAACTATACTGCCAGTGTCAAGTGGTGACGGCAGATTTTCACAAATCACAACAGCACAATGTGTGACTTGACAGCTCGGTTGACTTGATGTGACAGTTGAAAGCTCGTCGGTCCATTTCACGTATTTTTTTTTTAAGAAATGCAACCATTTTTCTCTAAGTCAAATCTATAACGCACGAAAGCGTACGAAGGAACGCAAGAAACTGCATTACCGACTCTCTAACTACGCTTACTTAAATAACCAACCAAACAACGTGTTTCATAAAAAAAAAACGGCCATGAGCAAGACCTTTTTAACAAGCCACCCTAAATGTGATCCGATTTAAAATAATTACCTACCTTTTGGTTCGCGGGAAGAAGATCTCATATCGCCAGCCCTAGTTGTCAATGTTGTCATAATATTGTCATCGTGAGCGTTTCAATCATCTACTGAGATTACTTTAAAACTATAATTCAAGTATTGTTTCGAAATACTAGTAAGTATTTGTGCCACTTTCGGAGCGCTTTTGAAATTGGCATAGTTTTTATAGTAAATGATAAATGATATTTATTTTACAAATAGGTTATAAAATAACACTTTTACACGTCAATCTCTTAAATAACTAGATGAGACTATAGGACTGCATGTTTGTAAAATCCTTTATTTTCCGTATAGTGTCACGTATTATGTTAAAGGGAAATCAAGTTATGGGTCTTCTCTTTGTATTTGCGTCATGGTTCATATGATTTCGGAACAATACTTTTGAATTATAGTTTTTACAATAAAATTACTATCAATTGCTTTAATATGGAATTGAATTATCTTTCGTTGGTATTGTAACAGCGTTTGTAAGAAAAAAGATTTAACGTAGCATTCAGAAGGTGTTGGTTATTGTCGTGATTAAGTGAGAATTGGACTCGTATATTGTTGTTTTTGTCTCATAGAAAGATTTTTCAGCACTATTTTCTTTATTATTATTCATTCGTCCCCACTATTTACTATTTATTAACCATGGTGCGTGGTGCAACACAAGCTGGTTCCGGACATATGCAACGCCCTTGTATTAACTTTTTAAGTAAAGAATTAACCAAAGAACAGTATAATATATCGCCCACGGAGGAAGTACAGATTGCGCCCATGGTAATGACGTTGGCTTGGTATTTTAACTGAGTTTAATAATATTCACCCGCAAAATAAATTAATTTAAAACGAATTCAGTCTTTTTATTTATTCAAAAAAAAATAGGTATGTAGCGCTTATTTTGTAATATGTAGGGTTAATTTACAAAAACTGAAAATGTTGAATATCTCGGAAACTAAGCCACTTTCCGCCCAAGGACCTCAGGGTAAATTTTGTAGGAAGTTAGTTGTACTTACCCTGTATAAACATCCATTAATACCTTTTCCCTGAGCGTGGTACGACTATGTTCAGCAGTGGACGTGGACGTCTCCTGGTTGATATAATTGATGATGGATTTGACAATGATGCAATTTGACTTAAAACAATATGTGTAGAATTTATTTTTGCTTTAGTGCAGAGTGTATATTTTAAGGCGCTATACAATCTAAAAAGTACATTTAATTCACAAGTAAATTCTGCTACTCGTCCATAGATGGCGGTATTCTTAGTTTTAGCAATAATACAATTTATAATACAAACTAGCAAACCTGGCGAACTCCGTTTCGCCACCAATGGTTTCCCCGTTTTCTTGCTTTTCTCTTGAAGTTTTCCCGAATTTATTTTGCTATAAACCTCACGGAGCCCGAGACCTTTCCAACGAATGCAAAACCGTGGAAATCGGTCCGTGCGTTCTGAAGTTATATCGTCAGGAAGGAAATCCCGACTTATTTTTATATAATAGATAAGGATGACAATCACGTCATAATTGAATTTTGCTGCTCGATTAGGTTTGGGAAATTATATTTCTAATTAAATTCTCGATATCGACAAATTACGAAAAAAAAAATTGGAACTTCTTAGGAGTTTAATTAATCTTTAATCAAATAAAAATAATTAAAGTTATTTATGTACATAAATTTAAGAATATACATAATACCCGGTAGTATTAAAAATCGTTTTCAAAAAGTGTTGGGAACATAATTTTGCTAGATATAATTATTGTGAATGACATCAAATTTATTGTACCCCTTACATGTACTATATTTTTGTCTTAAATACTACCGTCTCTGGGAAACCTGTAAATAAATATTTTCAATGTAAATTAAGAACCTACTGATGTCTATTTTTGCTATAAAGTATCCATGCAATGTAATGAGTAAACCTCTTATAATAACGTTCATGTGTCATATTTTTAAACATCCCTAATTGAGTAACGGAGAACAATCTAGAATTAAACAGTGAATGCAATAAAAAAAAAACAAAAATATTTATTTATGCTCCAGATTTACAAAAAAGGGTAATTTGTGTTTGGAGCCTCCTTTTAAGCAAATAATGCCTGTGTTAGGAGGCTCCGCTCTTTCATAATAAATCTATGTACAATAAACTCTATTAGAATCGTGTTAAGTTGATTTTATGACGTTATTTCATTCTTCAATTCTAATCATTTAAGATTTCATAGGAAAATAATTAAAATTGTACTTACTGATGGTATGAGACATCACCATTTTTAATGTTAGGTAATTATTTTACTTTTATATTTCCACGCCACAATAGAAGAACACACTATTATTAGAGAAAAATGTCATTATTTCAAGACGTGTGACTTCACCCGTTTACAGAAAAAGTCTATGAACATATTTGGAACGTCTGAAGCAAAACTTAACGAAATACCTATTCTAAATTATGACACGCGTCACACGTCTACATCACACTTCCACTTGATTCTGTATTCTATGAGGATAATCATAATATTATGTCACACTAGCCAAATCTTTCTGTGACTGGTCTCATTTTAAATATATAGAATGTTCTTTTTCAATGCAAGAAAATTTCATTAAGAAGTTCCACCACCCGACGCTAGATGAGCATAAATGCATTTGATAACGCAGTGTTGCTATTGGTACGGGAGGTGGCGCTATATTTCAGTAAGTAATTTCATACCGCCTGAAATCATACCAACAATAGTTTTCCCCTAGTATATAAGTGATTTAAGTGTTAGCTACTCAAGTAGCGGCGGAGCTAAAGGTGATAGCAGGTGAAAGTTGTTAAAAAAAAATGTAGCTACGAGTATTTTCATAAAGGGTGCCAAAAAGGGATGATTCTTGAGATAATGTTAAACTAAGAAATGATAGTCAGCTGTTTTAAAAAAAGTGGATTATACGTCTGTCACGTATAGGAACTACTGTTGGAGCGCCTGCGTTATTACCGTTAGCAACCAGTTTCGTTCATCCCTGTTGTTACTATTACTTTAGCTAAGTACTTAGTGCATAAGATATTGTCATCCTTGACATTCCCTTCTCTTCAAAAATCAAACTCATACGTGATGTGGACCAGGTGCATTTAATTAATAATCCCGCTAATTTCCACTCGCAAGTATGCAGCTTCCTCTGATGAACGAATGTAGAAAAGCTTTACTAGTTTCAAGACACATCGGGACACTTCATGTCGTGTCGCACAGCAAACTGAAATTGGACTGAGAAAGTAGCAGGCCACAGCTGACCAAAGGCCTCTTTACACACGGAAGAGGTTTGAGCATTAATCACTACTGGTATTACTTTATCAGTAACATATTGGCAAAAAGTTTAATGGTGTCAAAGCCATGCGATCACAAAAGTGTAGGTACTTGGTAGAAAAATTATGAAAGTCCGAAGTTCTGTCAGTGAACTACGAGACCACCACGTCTCATTGATGCGCTAGCTGTTTCAACTTTAGAGGATGTAATAGTGCCAATCAAAGTAAAACTCAGAAAATTAGCGAAATCAGTTATAATTTAATAATTAGACGTTACACGTACAATGGTTGAAAAAAAGGGAACGATGACATTAAATATAATAGTATAATAATAATAGTACCATTTAATGTTACCATTCAATGTTATGTTACCAATAAATGCCGAAACGCCTATGCAATTTTTGATAGTTAAGTTTTTCACAACGTTTTGCTATTTATTTAGAACAGGCGTTTAAGCCTGAACATAATATTCCAACTGAAAGGTAGCTTTCAATCGTTTAATTCTTGAGCTGAGGGAAGTTTGCCGAGTCGCACAAAGGCGCGTCGCACGCAGCCCTTGGTGGTGAGGATGTCTGCTATTCTGGATATCCCGTCGGGTCCGGTTATGAGAAGTACGCGGCCCAGTTTCCAAGCGAGAGGGGGCGAGTTATCATTAGCCAGCAGCACCATATCTCCCGTCCAGCTTTAACGTGTTTGTCAGCCATTTTGTCCTTTGTTGTGACTCAGAAAGGTATTATTTTCACGTCAAGTGACAATCGCCTAAAACTCGCCGTAATAAATGTTTTGCCGACTTAACCCCGGCTTCCCATATGCTACCAAAATAAGGAGTGTAAGTCGGAATTAATTTAAAATGGATAGATTGCTGACTTGCAAAGTCAACTAAAGGGTTTTTGTTTGATGAATGAGCTTATTTCTGTCGACAATGCGACAGCCGCGTCCATTACGGTTTGCTATGTAAAATGGGCCAGCAAAGTCAATGCCAACAGATATAAAAGGATAGTCTGGCGTTATTCGTTGAGACGCTAAATTACCCATTTTAGGTTGTAAAGTTGTACCTTTTAAACGCCTGCAGCGTACGCAGTTATTTACTGTGCGCCTTGTATCCTACCGTTGATTGGCCATATAGTTTCTCTCACAGTAGCCAAGTATGTTGTCTAACAAAATAAAGTTTTGTTAAAGTAAGTATGCGTTGAATGAAGTAATGTTGGATGTTTCTTTTCAAATGAATAACTGGAAGGATCGATTCGTCCGCCAACACGAATTAACTTGTATTCATCTAAGAAAGGCAATAATGCTAATAACTTACTATTTTTATTTATTTGTTTACCATTTAATCAGCATGTCGTATTCAATAGAAAACGATTGACATTGGGAGATAAGACAAAACGAGCGAAATGTCTCACGCAACTCGTAAGCGGCCAATGTAGGTACCAATTCGTTTGTTATGTTTACTTCGTAAATTAAATATGAATCTAAGAACTTAAGCATATGACTGTTCTAACTTAGATAGCGATGAAAATTTATCAAAATCGATAATGGGTGACTTTATGACTATCGAATGCGCCTTTAATTTGGGTAATATTTCTACTTCCTTAAGGTTGGATACAGGCCATTTGGTTTCATTATAAATTAAAAAATCACGCCCTGCCCACCAGAGTGATAACGACGTTAATCGTTTAGCATGCACTTCCCTAGATAATAAATCAGCAGGGTTTAAATCTGTAGGTACATATCGCCAGTCTAAGCCTAGGGTGCTTGAAGAAAACGTGCGTGCGGCGCGTCGCGATCCGCGCACGCCTCAATGACACCACCACAGATGGGGCCCAGTCCGCGCGCGCCTCAATGACACCACCACAGATGGGGCCCAGTAGTCTGTGGCGCACGCCTCCGGCTCCCCACGCGTGCTAATCGTCGAAGACGGCCTCAATGACACCACCACAGATGGGGCCCAGTCCGCGCGCGCCTCAATGACACCACCACAGATGGGGCCCAGTCCGCGCGCGCCTCAATGACACCACCACAGATGGGGCCCAGTCCGCGCACGCCTCAATGACACCACCACAGATGGAGCCCAGTAGTCTGTGGCGCTGCGGGCCTCCGTCCGGCCCCACGCGTTCTAATCGTCGCAGACGGCTTTATTTAACATATTATTAGGATTAAATCTCTTTTCTATATTTAGGAATCGCCGTTTAGCCGAATAGCTAACTACGTAGGTATAGCGCTAACGTGTAAGTACATATCACGTAAACAATCAGCTGTATCCTAAAGGGGTAGCTTTACGCAAAATGTGGTATGGGTAATGAAATGTTTCTTACAATACACTTTCACTCATAATAGATTTTATGGGTACTTCTTCTAATTCCTAAAATGTACCTAGACCTAGCATCTTTTCAATTACCTGATTACCATCGTTTTTAGAAACTACGCGCTAGGTCAACACAGGTATAGTTACAGTGTACGCTTTGATGCGGTGTTATCTTCGATCACTAATATACAGACTGACTGGTGAGATACGCTCAATATTTGAGGACGTGATAGTATGCGAACATATATATGTATATCATGAAATAAAATAAGTACTATAAAAATGAAATATTAAATAACTTCTTAGAAAACTTCGTACATCGCACACCGAGAGTCCAATATTTATTTATTTAACTGCGGAATACTTGGACACCGCGCGGACGCACGGGTCGCGCAGCGCGCTATCATATCAACACAGAATGCATAGGTACCTACACTGTACAGCTGTTACCTACCTATACATCGAGATCTATTCAAATTTCACTTATTTTTAGAGACATTTCGATACAAAATTAAGCACCTATTTTTTTATATCAAGTTAACGAGAATCGAGTGCCGAGTACTCTCTATAAGTATTGAGCCTATTTCACCAGTCATTCGGTATAGTGATTAAATAGTGCTGACTCGAGCACATTGGCAATTTAGCACGAACTGTAATGAATTTGAAGAAATGCTTTAATTTCGGTCTTCCGCTTACATGACTGGTGCGATACTTTTCCCATTTTAATAGAGTATGACCATCCAACTTAGCTGATAAAATGAATTTATATAAGTAATGAAGACATCCCAATTATCCGTTGGCTAACCTAAACGCACCTATTTAACGCACGTAAATTTTTAGTAATATGATCGACTAAATATCTCAAACAACGTTCTGACTCGCGTGGAAGCCTCTTCACTCTCTCTTATATTCAATAAATGATTAATTAATATATATATTTTTTTTTTTCATTTTTTTATTTACTTAACTCAAGTTAAGTTTTTAAATATTACATAGATACATTTTTAAATATTCAAATTAAAAAAAAATACATTTAAAAATATAAAAAGCAGTAGCAGTAACGGGATAAATCCAAGCTACCGGCAGTCAGGGCTCAAGAGAGAGCAATTTCCGGACAATACGCGCCGTATCCAGAAGTACTGCCTTCTGCATCAGGCTCTTGATCCAACCATCTAACGTTAGCCTACTCAGGTGTTTGTCGAGGCTTTTGGCTATAAGACCATTGGCAGGTACGACTATCGGCACATTGATTGCTGAATCTACATCCCATTAATATATCATTATTATCGTAACGATTGCAGAGTAACTTCTGTTTCACTGTAATTCTTAGATGAGATCTCGAGATTAGAAAGGACTCGAGCTGCATCGCCTTCCAAATATGAGTTTAAATAATAATATTTATTAATATTTGGAATACGATCATTATTTAGATGATCTTCAGAACAGCATGTAGTAGTAGTAGTATTATGAAGGGAAAGACGTCTTAATTCGAGTTCAGCCTTTCTAGAAAACTGAGATATTAAATTCTTGGCAGTACCGTAAAACGGGGTGAATAGAAACAAATCGGGGGTGAATAGGAACAACATTTTGTTGTGTTTTCACGTAATTTAGAACTGTTTACACCATTTTAACATTTTTTATTAATTCATTATTAAAACCAAAAATGGTCTATTAAAACCAAAAACATGAAAACAAACTAATAATCTTAATAAAAAAAAAAATGTTTCTATTCACCCCCTGAGTTTCTATTAACTCCATTTTACGCTAAGTAGCAGCTGTTCAATACTATCACGTTCATCAATTTCAGCCTCAATATGACCAAGATCCAGAACCTCTATTTCACTCTGCAAATCGTCAACCCTGACTGATAAGGCTTCAAACTTAGCAAGCCAAACTCTGTCAATTGAATTTCATTTAAATCGTTTTCACCTGAAATAATACTGAGGTAATTTTTAAATTTAGTAATTTGTCCTTTGGCGGACGCCCTCTTCGTAAAAGTTTCTTTTTTCTACGTTAAGCCACTATCTCACCTGATGGTAAGTGATGATGCGGCCTACGATGGAGCACGTCAAATTTCTAATATTTGTTGAATTCTATGACAATACTTTTAAAATTTTAATTCGTTGCATTTATAGGTGCTACAGAAGATTAACAGGCAAACCAAATATGATTGTTGATTATTGCTTTTAGGATTCGTGTTGATTTTGTTAATGAAACAATATATATACTTACGTACTATAATATATGTACTTACTAAGACGTGCCGAAACGCCTATGCAATTTTTAATAGTTCAGTGTTTCACAACGTTTTGCTATTTATATAGAACAGGCGTTGAAGCCTGAACACTAGCCATACTGCAACGGATTACGTTAAGGCAAGAGTGAAATTTCTCCAAAATATTTGAATATATTCTTTTAGTGAAGTACCCTATTAATTGAGGGTAATCTAATTTTTAAATAAATATTTTTGCCGTTCACATCTATTAGTCCAATCAAACCTCTACTGGACCTAAAATCTATTACCTGAAATCTATAACGATGAACACGTTGTATGGAAACTCGTACTTACTAGTTTACCAACCTACCTACTGCTTTATATTAGGTTACATTTTCTTTAGTCTATAATACATTGCCAGATGTTAGAGTTTGTTGTCCTTATTGCTTTGTGTGACGTTTTTATTTTTAGGTTTATTTACATTTTGTTCTCCACGGACTCTTGGTCCATACCCTTGTTATACAATTTGTTGTTTTTACAATTAATCTCATCAATATGGTATCTACGTTTCACACTACAATTAACCACAATTTATAACTACAAAAATACTTACTCATGTTTATATTTCTTCTGTGAGTGTGTATGTCACTGAACTTCTCAAACGACTGGACCGATTTTGATGAAACTTTTTGTGTGTGTTCAAGGGGATCTGAGAATGGTTTAGATTCACAACTTTGTCCGCTGGATAATGGATTTTTAATAATTTTTTTGAAAAAAAAAAACAATCAACAAACATTTGAATAATAATTTTCATCAAAATGGTCGAGAATGTTTTAGATTATTAAAAAAATTTCAAATTTTTAAATTAAAGTCGTGTAGACAGGACAACGTCTGTCGGGTTTGCTAGTTAACATATAATATAGCGAACGGAACGACCCAACACACTGCAGCGCCACCAACTGTAGGACATTTACCTATGTGTGCATGACGCCTCAACCCTTGTCGGGTGGGCTGACTTCAACAGAGGTAATTGTTAACTCTTTGACTTCTGTAAGTCAAAGAGTTAACAATTATATAACTATGTACATAGTAGTTATGTTCTTAATGACGCTTTCCGCATACACATTACCTCGTCTTAGTGCGCAATCCCCTAATCGCAATCTTTATGACGGTCAGTCTTGGACTGAATATGCGTCTTATTTTGTCACTATCTGCAAATATGTTTCGGAAAAAAATTTCGATACACGGCCAATTCCGTCTGCATAAACAAGAGACTTCATGTGCCGCACACGTAATAAATCAACCGACGTTAGGTTCTGGTCACCGTGCATGCCATGGAGCTGGACCCCCCTGCCAATCCAACGTCTAAGAATCGAGGTATCCAACCATTGCCGCACAGTAGTTTGATACCGCACTGGACAAATATCGTGTTCGAATAAATTCGTCATCTTGTTTCAAAATCCAAAAAAATGACCTGTTTTGATGATTCCATAAAGTCCTTTGTTTATGCGGACGGAATTGGCCGTGTACCAACCCAACCCAATCCAATCCAACCAATCCAGACCCTACCCGACCCGACCCGACCCAACCCGATCCGACCCGACACGACCCGACCCGATCCGACCCGACCCGACCCGACCCGACCCGACCCGATCCGACCCGACCCGATCCGATCCGACACGACCCGATCCGATCCGATCCGACCCGACCCATCCCGACCCAACCCAATCCAACCTAAGGGAGACCAGCTGAACCTTTACTACCCTTGGCGGAGCTTTTTAACCAACTCCATTGCCTGGTTAAGAGTTTTGACTGAAACATAATCTACCGCATCGCCTCTCGAGCCAACTTACAAATTGTTAATAGTCATATTGAGGAATTTGGTTTTCGAATATTTTAGGTTAGGTAGGTATTCGAAGTTTGGTAATACGAGTAGGTTCGTCCCTTACTACATTCAGCTTGTCGGAAAGGTCATTATTATGAGATTTAAATTTAATTCACCACGAAAGGAATGGATGACGACAAAGGAATAAAGATGGCGCGCTTCAACAATTAATTGTAACGTCACGGCCATCGAAGAGGAGGACGGAGGAAACAGAATAGTTTTTATCACTGAATCCTCACGGCAATGGGCTCCGTACTTAGCTTACTTAATTTTACAATAAATATAATATAACTTAAGGTACTGAATCGATTCTGATGACATTTGTTACAGCCATAAAATATTCTTTGGAAAAACTAGTTAATCCAAACGCCCAAATTCTACCATAAGTCTTGTATTACACGGATGAAGTCGCGGGTAATAAACAGCTAGTGATAACATACAAGTAATGAATAAATGAGTAATAATTGTATGATCTACCTATAATCGATTATGCACTATATAGCTGGCTGGGTTTTTGGTGGATCATACTGACTTTAATTCGGTAATTAATTAGTTGAAGCTTTTTGGCATAATGGCATATTCTTATGTTATTTATCTATTGTTTAGAAACAAATTCCATGTATTAACGTGAGAAGATTTCAACGCGTTTAGCTCATGTAACGGGAACTAGAAACTGAAAATGGTCCTGGGTAGGCCCACTAACTGCGTAGCTTGAAGATTGTCGGAGTTGCGCTGGCGCACATCAGTCTTCCGTCCCTCGTTCAATGTTTCTCATAGATAGCGTTTTCTTCAACACCTTTTACAATATGGAAATGGTCATCGGATACTGATACTGCTACTATAATGATCACTGTTTCTTATTTCAGCAAATATTAAAAAAATGGAACCGCCTTAAACAGAAAAATGATTTAACAAAAATAATAATTTATCACAATAAATGCAAACATTTTATAAAAATTGACTTGAGCAGGCATGTTATTTTTGAACAGAAACAGGGTAAGTACGATGTTCTTTCATTACAGGAATATTATGTATTTTAAACAGTTTAATAAACACAACGAATGTCTAAAAAATGCGTCTCGCACGCCCCGTGCTACTTCTAAGAGATTTTCGAAAAACCGAAAAATGCCCGGTATTGCTTTGCGAGACCCATGAACCGAACCCGCAACCTCTTGCCTGGCAGTCACACTAGCGACTCAACCACTCGACCAATGACGCAATTAAGACCAGCGCGAAATTTTACAATAATCATAATGTTTCTTTTAGGTTCAACACTCTGTGATCGATTGCAATTGAAGACAATTATACCCAGTATAAGGCCTGGAACCCCATCCTGGGCTTATTATTATTTAGCCAAAAATAAACAAAAAGTCAAACGTTTAACCAAGCCCAATAAGTTCTACAACTTAGATATAAACAGCTCCTCTGAAGAAACGTCAACGTCTTGCAACAGTCGCTCTCGCTACAGTGCTTCTCTAAGACTCAAGATCCGACGAGTCAAAAAGCTTAGTCGACAAGGAACTGCTGAAGTACATGTTCCACAATTATTTGGAACCGGATCACACAGTAGACAACCACCAGCAGAGGATTTGCCGTCCACGTCGTCTACGCCTAGCACAGTGCGCTGCGAGTATCCTCTAGATGAAAGAGACACCCAAAGTACCTGGACATCTCTTCAACAGTGGCGTTATAGAAAAAACGATGAAGCGCAAGGTTTATCCCTCCTCTCTTTAAAGGATTTTGATAGGGGAGAGAAAAACTTGCACGAGCTTTTCGGAGCCCGCGAAGAGCTGACTAAAATGGATAGTCTACCGGCATCACTGAAGTCTTCAAAATGGGCGTCACCAACATGGGTTGAAGAGCTTTCGCCCTCTACTGACCAAGAAGTAGAGTCATTCCAAGAAACCGATAATAAGGAAGATCAAGAAAGTGTTATAGCGAGTAAATCGTGTTCGTATGAGGAATTTAAGGCCGATTCGGTGAAAACATTCAGTACAAAAAATGCAATACGTGAAGTAACAATACCGGAGCAAGACCGTATGTATTTTGATGATTTATTACTTTTTTATTTTGATCAATGTTTAGTTTATAGCTACTACTAATTCTGTGGCATTTTCTTGTCTAGGCGATGAGCAGCTACCTATAAGGTTCGCCATTCCCGTGAGGCCGAGATCATTGCCGAGAAGGATCTTAGCGAGTTGTGTTAGAGCATTTGAGACGTGCTTCACACGGATGAGCACGTGGAGCCGTTCGCTTTGTAGAACTGAAAGCTACACCAGGTACCTATGCGTATACTAAATAATGTATCAACTTCAATCAAATCCTTAAAATATCCAGTTAAGTCGAGTAAAAAAACGGCACAGGATGGATAAAACTTATGTCGTAGGGGAAGTATGTACAAAATGACATATAGTTTTGTTTTTCTATTATAACTTTTTATTGGTAGTTCACAAAACAGTTGCAAAATGGATGCGTTCAAAATTTGCCAGAAAATAGAAAATAGTTATGGCCGCGTGGTGACACTGTCAGTTTTGTGTTAAAGGCCGCCAAATTCGAAATATACCGCCTGTGTCATTTTGTACATATATGTCATTTTGTACGTATTTCCCTATAAGTTACTAGCGAACCTGGCGAACTCCGTTTCGCCACCACTGATTTTCCCTGAATTTTCTTTGCTATAAACCTCACGGAGCCCGATACCTTTCCAACGAATGCAAAACCGTGGAAATCGGTTCGTGCGTTCTGGAGTTATAGCATCAGGAAGGAAAACCCGACTTATTTTTATATAATAGATTATGTAAATTGTTATCATATCAATATTACATTTATTTTACGTTTAAATAAAATAGATTGACTTGGCCATCGAATGAAAACACAAGTACCGTAAAACGTGGCAACTTTACCATACTTCATAACAAAAAACGAAATAAATTTTTAACCATAAGACGCATAGAAACCAAAACTATATATTTATAATTGTAGTACATCTGGCTCACTTTACTGAAATCGTCATTATATACAAACACTTATTTTAGCCGTAGAAAAGAAAAAGGTTCGGTAAAGTTGCCACAGTTTACCGGCATATACTTTTGTTGACATTTCTCGTATTATATTGTTCAGTCTATTTCATGATTACGAATTACGATAGTCTATTGCATGCACTGATTACGTGCGATGGCCAAGTCGATCTAGTTTATTGAAAACGTAAAATAAAAGTAATATATTATTGTGTGTATAACTATATGCAGCTAAAGATGAGTGGAATAGACATTTAAGAAAATATTAGGCATTCCGCGAATGTTGAAGTTTTTAGTTTCTGCAGCGCGTCAGCTAAAGCATCCTAATTGTAATATTTTGCAACAGCGAATATATGAAACTTGCTATCGCGTAGGGAAATGATCCTATATCTATTATATAAAAATAAGTCGGGTTTTCCTTCCTGACGCTATAACTCCAGAACGCACGAACCGATATCCACGGTTCTGCATTCGTTGGATAGGTCTCGGGCTCCGTTTGGTTTATAGCAAAAAAAAATCGGGAAAAGCAAGAGGAATGCAGGAAAGCAGGGAAAATCATTGGTGGCGAAACGGAGTTCGCCGGGTTTGCTAGTGTGTTATATAATAATAAACTTTCTGTTGTGCAGGTCGAATACCATTTCACAATCGAGCTCAAGCCTGAGTGGATCGGTAGGTATCTTTGAAACTTCAGTTTGATTTTGTTGTTTCATTATAACGAGTCCTTGATTATTCAATATAATTGATTATTTTTATCACAAAAAAGAAAGTTGCCCCACGCTAGGATTTTCTCCTGTGCCGTGGATGCGTTTACAAACAAACAAGTTCACATACACATGACACCCAGACCCGAAACAACAATTTGTGCATCACACATAGAGTTGCTTCGTGCGGGAAATGAACCCGCTACCCGTTGCGCAGCAGCCAGTTGCTCAGCCACCACACCAAACGTGCAATCGATTGATTATTGATTAGTTGATTATTCAATATTATTATGTAACTTGTTCTAATTACAATTAATCTATAAGAATCTCAGTCGAGCGA
Organism: Spodoptera frugiperda; assembly: GCF_023101765.2. NCBI lineage: Eukaryota > Metazoa > Arthropoda > Insecta > Lepidoptera > Noctuidae > Spodoptera > Spodoptera frugiperda. The sequence goes on from NC_064236.1 coordinate 17,460,138, forward strand.
CAAACAACAAAGATACTGCTGAGATAATACATATATACATAGTTTGATTTTTAAAGATTACATTTTGAAGTTTATACTATTATGTAATAAAGTCGAAAATGAATTGAATTCTCATTGCGATGATTCGAAAAATTTTATTTTAGACTATTTATAATAAGAACTCTTTGTCCAACAGTTCCGACTTAGCAGACTATTGGCGCGTGACCAGCCAGCGCCGGTGTTCGAGGTAAGTATTCACATTTAAATTCTACAGGTTGACTTTGAATTCGACGTATTCCTCTCGGGAGGTGATGTTACAACTAATCTTATTTATCTTATCTTCTCTTCTAAAAATGAATCGCTAAATGTGTTGGTAATCGCATAACTCAAGAATGCATGGACCAATTTGGACAATTCTTTTTTTATAATATTCGTCGAAGTTCAAGGATAGTTTTTACGGCGAGAAAATATCAAATAATTGACGGAAAAAGCCTAAACACAGCCCTTTTCTTTATCCCATACAAACGTTTTCTACCTAAAAGTTATTTTTAAAGCTGTAACAGTGAAACTTTGTATTTAGACACTTAATGGGAAACGAAAGAACATAGGCTACTTTTTATTCCAAAAAAATAGGGGAGAGTGGGTTAAAATAGGAGATGAATGGTCATATGGAAATTCATCATTTTTAAAGCTGTAACAGTGAAACTTTGTATTTAGACACTTAATGGGGAACGAAAGAACATATTATAGCGAATAAAAAGGGTACAAAGCGTAGAATTGTCGATAGAGGAGATTAATGTTTGCTTGAAAATTCGTCATTTTCGTTAATAGTTAATTTAATTCGTCATGTTGCCTGTGGCTTCACTCGCGTTCGATTCGTACCAACTACCATTCTAATGTTATGAATGCGAAAGTAACCCTGTTTGACTTGAGGTTACGCTTACACGAATGTTTGCCATTTATTTCCGAAATTGTTGGGCTTACATAGTTGAAACTTTGAACACGGTTGATGTATTCAGGTAACCGCTATTCGAATTTCGACTCAAAATTAATAAATTAACGGCGCATTCCAATAAACTACGGATCGGTAGATGTGCCTACGAGCCGTAGAATTTTGACACATTTTGTATGGAGCTTATGTCAAAATTCTACGGCTCGTAAGCAAATTTACCGATCGGTAGTTTATTGGAACGCGCCGTAAAACTCCAAACATGGAATTGATTCAAAAATAATTTTTTTTTAAGCTAACTAATTCGTGGTGGGTTTTTATGAATAGAACTTTAAGAAATACATTAAGGTTCCTTAAAGCATTTTTCGTCAAACAAAATTGTTTGAAAGATAGACGCTTCCAAAGTGGAAAAATGAGTTAAAAATTTTTTTTCATCATAATGCAGGCTACAAACGATGATCGATGATGACTGATGTTGATCAGCAATACTTACTTTGTTCTTATTTCCAGGTATAAGTCCTGTGTCGAGGCCTACCTCCAGCCTGCACTGGCCCTGCCCTGTCCAACTGGCAGCAGCCTCATCAAACGACGAGATACCAACGCTTACGACAACTTTCAACACATCCATCAGCACCGTATCATTTAAAATATTGCGTCAACTTAAATTTAAATACAATTGTATAATATGTTGTTAATTTATAATATGTATGTATATATTTACCTAAATGTTCTTTGAAAAAAGATACCAATTCAATGCACTTACATGTTTTACGAAACAATTGAGACGACACTATGGCCACGTTTCCACTGACGCGGAGCGGGGCAGAGAGGAGCTTAGCGGTGCACGAATTGACCAATCACTATGCTCGAAATCTTTTCCATTGAAGCAGAGCGGAGATTTCGAGCATAGTGATTGGTCAATTCGTGCACCGCTAAGCTCCTCTCTGCCCCGCTCCGCGTCAGTGGAAACGCGGCCTAAGCGACATATCATGGCTATCAAACTTGAACTAATGATTCGTTTATACAATTTGTTCTCAAATCAGTCACAAATAATTATTTATTAATCAAAGGTTTTTTACGACATCTTCAAAATTGTCTTATGAGTACAAAGTATACAAAAATTGAACAATTAAATAGCAGAACAACACAGAAAGATTTGAAAAAACGAAGAAGAGGATAGAAGATCAGGAGTAACAACAACAGGTACGGAATCTTTCAAAGATCTACATACTTTGTATGAGCTAACCCGAAAACACCTAATTAGAGCATAATATCATCTGTTTTAACAAACAATGCTAAATATCTATAGACTGAAACATCAACATATACATGCTTGGAAGTTACCATCAAATACAGAACAACAGTTACAGAAACATAATGATTCCAGAAAAGGAGAATTGGAATTTCAAGTGAAACCTTTTCAATAGATCGAACAATCCGCGAATATATATATATATATATATATATATATATACGTATATATGCTGAATCGGCGAACTTCGTACCGCCTATGAATGTAGTGTTACCTTTTAGCTGAACTACGTTATGCTTTGAATACAATGATACATAATAAATATTAATAAAGATAGATATTATATAAATATATTTTATTATGATGAATAGTGCGTGCAGAAAGAGAAAAGAAATTAAAAAAAAACTGAAATGAAGTACTTCAAATAGGTACCAGAAAAAAATTAAGAATTAAGCTGTTTGGCAGCATGGGATGCACTCGGATAAACCTCTGAGCCACCCACTCATTACAATGGGCTTTAAAAGTAATTTCAGAGAGATTAAGCTCAACTGCTTTAACAGACAAATTAGGCTCACGTACGACGTACGTGAATACAGCAAGGCTTGTCTATTTTTTTAGTGATTTTCACTGCATTATATCCTACGGCATTTTGCTGTGGGGTCGAGCTGTCGAGTTATTCGAGCAATATAACTATAGCTCTGCCTATCCTCTTGAAAAATCAAAAGTGCGATGTTAAGTTAATATTAAAGTCTTTTCTCATAATTTTATGAGCATCTCTACTTATGATGACAATATTTTTCCATCACTACGAATCGGTTTCTATTACTCCTTCTATCAAGGACTCTTCTATTATAGCTCATACGTCAAACGGTCGGTCAACCTGAAGAAACGAGCACGACCCTTGGCTTGATGTGACTGCGTGTAAACAATGTACCTTTGTGCGCTAATACTCGAGTGTGACGTCACACCTGACTCAATGGGAATCCGTAGCGCTATCGATCGTTTTTTCATTGACTAAACCAACGGATTTGGCCCGTACTAAGACTTGTACCAAGTTATATGTGTAACAACTAAGTAGTAGACTGGCTACTGTGCAACGTGTTGCATGTTCGAATCCCGCGCAGAACAATTATGTGCTTCATGAATGGTGTGATGATGATGATGATGATGTGTGATTCTTGGTGTGATTTGTTTGTATGTTTATGTGTGGCCTAGTATAAGTGTAATGTTCTCTTTAAATAACAGAATAACACTAAATATTATTCTTTGTCTTTGTCTATAGAAGAGGACTGGGACATTCCCTACGAGAAGTTGTCGGATCTGGTGTACCTGGGAGCTGGGGCCCAAGGCATCGTGTTCGGCGGCCAATACCGCGGTGAACTGGTAGCTGTGAAGCAGCTTCGCGACAAGAACGATTGCAATATCAAACACCTTCGCAAGCTGAACCACGAGAACATCGGTAAGTCGATTTTTTTTATTAAGGGACCTTCTGAGACATCGACATGGTAAGCAATCGGCGCTACCTATGGACACCCGCAACACCAGAGGAGTTTGAACTATGTTGCCAGCCTTTGGGGAGGAGAAGTATGGGTCACTCAAACAACGAACTGACGAAGAATGGGTAACATAAGCGTTGTTTCTTATTTTCTTTGACGCCTTGGTTCACTTCCTTTGAGCCGAAGCATATGGCTCTCGCACGTGGAGTAGTTTCCATAGATGGTCGATAATGGCCGCTTTGGAAGCGGCAGTGGCATATAAATTAGGCATGACACGTTCTGTGACTCGCCGAACGAGTGTTTATAAACACATGACGTCATTAGAGGGGGGAGGGGGGTATACTATATGCTTTAAAAAAAATATTATTTAGATGTAAAAGGGGTTTTTTCTGAAATCATACTATTACCCTATGTTTTCATTTGAAAACACTATGGTCAATTGGTCACTCAATATTATTAGGTAAACAGATATTTTCGAAACCGCACATGAAGTGTTGTGTAGTGTCACTTCATAAACGTTGTCGATAATTGTTGATATCGAATATCGACCGCTTTTATTAGTTTCGAATTGAATTAGTATGGAATTAATTTTATCACATTACGTGGTCATTATGTTTGAAACGGTCAACGATGTGGTGTCGATATCCACCGCATTTGCGGCTGGTGCAAATCATTCTGTTTGTAATGCGATACAAATACAGGTGTCTATCACTCGAAAAATCATTTCAATGAGGCTCTCATTCGGTTTTTGGTAAATACTGCACACCAGTGGAAATGTGTTTACATTCGGTAATAACTTTTGCAACTGTGCTATGATGGCACAGAGATAATTCATTGCAGATTTTTTATTACGATTAAAAGCTAAAATTATGTTCAAATTTTATTACTTAACTGTATATTTTGAGCATCATAGAATCAGTAGAATAAATGTGATTCTAGTACACCTTTGATCCGCTCTTCAGCTTAAAGTTTTACTAAAACGTACATACACAACTAGATATGACATGCTAAAGAGATCCTTATGTTACTCTATTGAGATCTCCATGTTACTCATTTCGGATCTCATTTTTTGCGCAACAAAATTATTTATTGTTAATTTGATACTGAGTTGTTTTGGTATTTCTTTTCAAAGATTTGTTAATAACTTCGATTTAATTTTACTGTGAAAGTTATATAGTGTTGTTAATGGTCGATTACTAAGGTGATAATATTTTAAATTAATTTTGAGTTCATTATGTGTGACAAGTGGGTATACATTGTACAGTGGCATTACGTGCCAAAATGTGTACCTCTGCCTACGCTTTCGGGGATAAAAGGCGTGAAGATTTACTACCTACATTAATTGTTTAGTTTTTGGGTGTTTATTTGTCGTGTGCTGTGTTTGGTGGGTGTATAAAATGTCAATTGTAAGTATAAGTGAAGTAGACCCACCTGGTCAGAAGATGGAAGATTTGTCTGCGTGTCAATAAATATATATACTTAATAAATACCTGTATTTTGAAATGTGTTTCTAGTATTATATATTATTTGCAAATTAAAAACATTTAACATGAAATGGTCTTTTATTTAGTAATAAATACTTTTTTGATAAACCCCGTGTTTTATTTCTATTGTGTTACTTTTATGTAATATGGAAGTTGATTTGACTTTGTTTCAGACTATTTACAACTGAGACAATTTTCAAAATCTGTTGAACATTTCGGTATTATACTTAGCATGGAATCTAACAAATAAAAAACCAGACACGTCCGTCTGGCTATCGTAGACCTACAAATGGTGTAACTAACACGACACGTTGTATTTGTACCTTGTAGACCGTAACACAACCATCTGATTTCCCCTACGGCCAAGCCACAAGATTAGCTATAGGCTATAGGTAGAATTGGCGTTCCGACTAGTCGTCTGTTAACGCGTCAATGAACCTGCTACGCCGGAGGTTGTGCTACGCGACGCGTAGTACCTGCTACGCTTGCTACGGCGTAGACCGTGCTACGAGGTTTACATTTGTGGTGTGCAATGCTGTACTTATACTTGTGGTATCTGCCTGATGGAAATGTAGAGTGTATTTGATCCTGGTAGATTGTCTACGTTCCTGCCACATTATTTTACGGGATATTTATTAGAATAGAAGGAAATTGATATTTATTGCTAGGAAACTAAAAGTAACTCTTAGTTAATTAGCGGACTCGCTTGTTTAATTGTCAAGTTTAATATTAGTGTGGTAATAGTAAGAAGCCTCGTTATTCAGATAAGCAAGTAATAAATTTGATTTTGTGTTATATCATTTTACACATTCACTCGAACGAAAAGTGTAGAACTACGTATGAAAACATTACATTAAAAAAAATCTGTACAGTTGTTTAATTCCAAGGCTAGAACGTTCCGGATAAAACACTGACTGCTGTCCAATTCTGGTTAGAACTCAAAAATAATTTGGAAAGGAGAAACGGAGATACTACAAACATTGCTCTTTGACGTAAACATACATTACATACATCATATAAGAACATACTATAAAGCCTTAACATTCACACCCAATACAATAACAACAATATGACTCTATTACAATAGAAAAATACACATAAAGTATCAGCTCACACCGGTCAACACCGGTAACCAAGACTGCATTCACAAACAGTATTCCGTTCCCCGTCCGTGACATTCAACAAAGCGGTGCATAACGGATATTAGTTCCGCTTGATTTCCTCTGTCCTGCAAGCAACTGTTTTATCAATGGACTTGACCATACGTTGCCGTTGTTCTATTGTGCGGCTCCATGTTCCCTTGTACTCATTCTTCTCGTGTTTCTAGGTTTTACTATTTTTTTTTTATCATTGAGAGTTTGATATTTGTTTTGATGTGTAGTGGTATCTGAGTGTCGATTTGTTGGGAAATTGTTCGTTGGGAAATGGTTTTGACGTAATGGTCAATTTATTGATTCCTTAAAGGGGTAGATCTAGTTTTTGTGTCATAAAGATCCACGAGTGAAAATTATGGCAATTGACATACTGACTACGAATAGTACGCTAATACAAAATAATTGACAGTAAGCAGGTATAGTAGAGGCCGAATTACCTCCCTTCCTAATCCCTGATTCCCCAACAACCCTTAAATTCTTTATCCCCGAAAAGTCGGCAAGGCACTTGTAACGCCTCTGGTGTTTCTGGTGTCCATGGGCAGCGACGATTGCTCAGGTGATCCGTCAACTCGTTTACCGGTTTATACCATAAAAAAGAGTATTCTACTGATACTTGAATAATAGTTCCTTACTGTCATTCTGGCAGTAAGGAATCGTCGATCTTAAAATATAAAACGGAACTTTAACGAGCACCATAATGGCGAGGCAGTCATTGAAGGTCAGCCTTCATATTTTATAAACCTCGACCTTCCACGAAGGTTCTAATATTAAAAAATCTATCAATAACAAAGGTTGGTGCAGCGGTCGTTTTAAAGGTGCCGTAAACATCTACTAAAAGATTGCTCAACATAGTTGTTATGCAATAATTTTTTAACGTCCCTTTGATTATTCACATTAAAAATGTATTCAAATTGACAAACCTGCCTAAACCAAAAGATATTGTACAATTTGAAGCCTACACAAAGTTACAAAAAATATACAATAAACACTCGCTTATTAAATAAGTAAAAAAGCTCGCTAAAATATCTTTCAATCATCGTGCAACATCTTCAATATTAAGCAATGAAACATTGAACAATATTGCACGGTTCGTAATATTGCGCGGTATAATTGATCGTATAGCCGCCGCCTAAGGCCTCGTCGGAAGATACATTCTGTCCTCATTGTATCGTCACATAAAGGCATCGCTGTCAAAGAGATTAGACACTGAAGTTCACGGACTTTGCAGACAAAAGTCCCCTGTCTGTTTTCCTTGAACAAAGATTGTTCAACTAAGAAATTGAAAACTTTGCTACCTTCCTTCTCTTTAAATTTACTTTTAACCAGTCTTGTCTTTATTTTTTGTCGAAATATGATTACGTTGTTTGGTATTTATGGCTGGTTTGTAGACTTTGTCGATTGTGTTACTTTAGTGCAGCTTGGTTTTAAGTTTTCTAGTGGGGATGTAGCATTATTTGTAAGTATAACCATCACCTATGAGTGAGCAGATATGCTGAATAGTTACATCCCTAATTAGGTTCCGTTCTAGCCTAACTTATACACCATTATAATACAACTATCTGTTCTTTAAAGATTATCTTTCAATTAGTTTACTCTTAACGCAGGTAGATCCCTAAGATCAACAGTTACAGCTACCGTAAAAGCAAAAATAAATCTCTACTCTTAAATAAAGAGAATAACAATACAACGCACACATACACAAATCCCACCGTTGAGCAAAATCTGTAAATAAGAAAGGAACGATTACGAAACAACGGTCCCGGGTATTGTCCTAGTTAGAGCGGGTACTGAATGAATGAACGTGAACCTCTTAAAGGCTCACACAGACGCAAGACTTGACATTGACCGATTTACCTACATAACAGGTCGGTTGTAGGGTTTCGCACGGAATACATTATTCTCACAGACAGCGATCCGGGGAAACATTGTTAATTTTGATTTGTGAAGAGAATAAGTTTTATAAAAAATCGATAGTCGTGCTAAGATAAGTGTGATGCGCGTACGCTTGTGCTGCATTATGAAGTTTGATCTTGAGGTCACTCTGTATAACTGGGAAGAACTTGGGAGCCTAGATTATTTTAAACAGTTATTTTTAGTCTAGGGCAATTGCTGAATTTAAACAACGGTTTAAGAAAACATATTTTTAAACCTGTTCAATATGGCAATGCAACCTGCATTGCATTCGATGCATAACTATTAATTTTAATATGCACATAGGACACAAAACCTTTTGACTATAAACAGCATAACTCTATATGTATAATCTACATGACATCCTAACTTAAGCTTATCCGCATTAGTAAGTCCAATCGGAAACATTATCCGTACGTTGATATTAATTCAATATATGTTCTCGTCAATGTCGTACACAGACCAACAGGTTGCAGGCCAATGAACGAACTTGCAGCGGCAGGATCCGTGCACGTACCGGCATTGACCCATTAACATAGTTCTGGATTCCCAGAGGTCGCGCACTTGAAACATACGCCGCAGAGTTCTACGACCTCGGTAATGTATGACGATGTATTTTTTTTTGCACAATTTGAGATAAGATTGGTTTGATTGGTTTGTAGGAGAAATATGCGTTTTTAAAAGGCATTTCTTTGATTAGTACGGAAAATTCTGGTTCTAAATGTACATAAAATTGGGGTATGCGCAAGCGCATCGGCGCAGTAGACTGCGCAGATGTTTAAATTAATGCAGTTAAGGTCTGAACGCAAGGCCGAACAGTCGCTTAGCGCTTAAGTCTGAAAAATATGGAGGCGTTTTATGGTAATGAAATAAATAAATAAATGAATGTTTGTTTTATGTTAAAAAAAGCTAAGAAATGTCAAATTAAAATAAATACATACAAACAACCTCATGCCTGTTTGATGGGGGGAGGACAAATAAGTACATGGAGGAAAGACTATGGAAAGCTAATTGCCAATCACTGAAGTCTTTTTATTTCTTGTTAATTATTTTCTGACACAAGTCTTTTATTAATAATGAGAACGTATACTGTATGAAAGGTAATTTAATTACCTTTAAAATGAGCCGCCACCATACATTTTCCTCATCGCCAGTCTATGGTGTATGTCCACTTTGTATATCGTACAAACACTTTTTTCAAAGCTGACTATATGTCTTCCAAACGCATGGAACATTGTGTAAATCGTTGATTATACCGTCTCTATGTCTTGTCCGTTCTTATAACGTCCAATTAATACGTTCTCGACGAAATTACAGACGATATTGCAGGTTTGTGTAATATCAAATTTTGTTCCTTTAATTCTTCCTCTCATTGTCAGTGACTGACTTTTAACTCCTTACACGTCATGATACTCCGGAGCTGCGGACTGCTTAGCGGGGCTCCGGCTCGAAAAGCAGGAGTAGGAATGGGGTTGTTTTAGTTAGTAAGAGTTTGACACTCCCTCTTGCCTCGCCAAGGCGAGAGAAGTCGAGAAGAAGAGAGAAGATATTGTCCCCTCAAAAAAAAAACCCATCATGGATCTGTAGCGGCAACCGAACAGCGTTGAGAACACAGTTTCATAACGTGAGGGTTGCAATTAGCCGGTAATCTTGTATTGTAATGGCTTGCGGTTTACCTGTACCAGGTACCTCTTGTATACTTCTCCAAACAAAGGCTCGAAGCCACTCCACGTTCACCGTGCCTAAAGTTACAATTTGAGCCGTTTCTTCCAGTATGGAAATAATTTTGTTACAATTAATAGTTTCCGAAAGACTAACTACAATACATGCAATACATGGATGGTAAACAAAACCAGTTTTCAGAGTTTCTAAACGAAGCGCAACTAAAATGTTACAAAAAAGTAAACAACCCTATGTTGCATACGGAGCATAACGAAAATGTTACAAAAAGTAAACAACCCTATGTTGTAAACAACCCTGTATAACTTTTATGAAAATTATTAATTTTGCAAGGAAAAAATTTCATCCCCTTCATTTTAAAGGTAATTAAATTGTCTTTATCGTATACGACACCAATTAATAAATGCTGGTATCAGAAAATACTTAACAAAAAATGTTAAAAGCACTAGTGACTGTGTTTCTTTGCTCCCAAGTCTACGTACAATGTTTACTCGAACATAATGAATTGATAAGCAAATACTCGTATGTAGCTTTCTTATTTGTTTCTCTAACGAAACTCGAAAAGGTAGGTAAGGTTTTTTAGTTACTTAATTACATTAAACTTGAATCTTTTTGAAAAAAACATTAAATAATCTTGTTTAGTATTTCAGTAGCCGGAAAATTTCTAATTAAAAATGTTCTAGGATTCTTTGCGCTTGTATTGTAATGCGTAGGTGGTTACTGTTGTATAGTATATGCTATGTACTGTATTATCCACGGCGCGTTACAGTTGTCGGTATTGGCATCTGTCAGGCTCAAATCGCATTGTATTTATCAAAGTCGCCTGCATGTTCGATTGACCTTGGCAAGTTTACATGTAACTGGATAGAGACATAAGCTTTGAGCTATACATATGTACCTTTTACTAGTGCAAGTAAGGTACGTATAAATTATAAAAAAATCCATTGGCCTACTATAAATCCTATTATATACACAACCAAAAACCATATTATGAAATACTCGCAACAACCAAAATTTTGTAAAGTGTAGCGTTTTTTGAAGATAATGCGTTTTAAAACTATAATAATTCAATTACCGAAGCTTTCGAGGAAAAATTACGTCGATACCAAACCCTTTTCATGTGTTCATATACCATTATGTCAACTTTAGTGTTTCGATCCATTAAGCCGACCGGCGGACATACATTTTGCCCATTTTATCAGAACCGATACGAAAACTGAGTAAACAGTCAAGTAATCCATTTACTGTTGCTCCAGACTCCGCCGTGGTGGTATATTTTTATTTGCAGACTTATACTGCACCCGTTTTTAACTGAGCCCGTGTTCTGTGCACCTACAATGCAACTACAAAGCTCATTATCCTTCAAGACTGCTCCTAGATTTTCGTATCGTTAAATTGTTAGGAAATAATGAGATGTGAAAATAATGAGGTTATTCAAATGTAAGGAACATTTCTACTGCAATGTTTGAAGGTCTTCCTTTATTTGCTTTCTGACTTCTTGAATTGCTTAGGAAATCTCATTTTAATTGTGACTGAACCGTTAGAAATTGCTTTGAAAATACTAATGGTATTGTAAAGGAGACCTGCTAATATTAGTCTAGTAATATAAAGAGGATTTCATCGCATGCTTACGGTTTCTCGTTCTTTTCAACTTCATCAGAATGCATTAATTTACTCTCCGTTGCTAGGCTACTTATTTTGTACATTCTTGAACTTTTTCATCGTCAACCACGTGTAAGCTCCAAGACTTCTACTGCTGAACATAAGACTTATCCCAATTACTTACAGATCGACCTGTTGGAAGCTACCGCATCCGATGAATTAAGTAATAAGATGATGTGAAAAATATACTAATAAACTAGATGCTGGATAAATCTTAAGTCCTAAAACAGTATTCTGTTCAAGAATATTCTTCAAGGGCTACATGTCGTGGGCGCTTATTCTTGAAACCAACCTCAAAGGCAATGCAATATATTTTTTTTAAAGAAACGTTGCTCCACATTAGGATTTTCTCCTGTGTCGTGGGTGCGTTTACAAACATACAAGTTCACATACACATAACACCCAGACCCGAAACAACAATTTGTGGATCACACAAAGAGTTGCTCCGTGCGGGAATCGAACCCGTTAAGTACTCGTACAGCCACCGCACCAACCGTGCAGTCGAAATTTTCAATCAAATAATTTTATTTTGTTATACAACAATTTTGTTATACAACCCCAATCGTAGGTTTTAAATAAAATAATATTCAGATTACGGAATATAAATCCAAACTCAAAACAATTTAGGTAGTTCATTAATATCCTCGCAATACGAATGCAAGTCGCTAGTGTTGCCACCCCCTCAGGGTCAAGGCAGCGTTGCATACGCTCTGTTGTGCGGATAACCGGTGGTCAATGTACATTGTAACATATGGAAATTAATTTTGCCACCGAATATCCGCTACCGAATAACTGGGACCCAGATCGTGCGGAAAAGCAATGAGTTGGCCTAAATCGTTTAAGATTATAGTAGACATTATTACAATCTATTGCTTGATCCATGAGCCTCCATTCAAAACCTTATTTTTCTAATCACCAAACTACAAAACGTAGGTTTCTTTTCATACCTATGTCTTATGGTTTACCACATTATCATGCCATTTCAACTCAAATACTAAAGTGACAATGAATACGGTTTTAGCAAAAATAAACCTCGCAGAGTAGGGAATAGGTAAAGAGAGTGTGTGAAAGTTATTTGACGTTTTAACATTGTTATAGATGGTAACTAAGTTTATACTGAAATATATATTTTACACTCAAATACATATTCTCTTACAAAAGTATGTAATCAATATTCTTATCATCCTAATACCCTGAGAATCATCTAAAAATTTGTTCCTTCAAAATAAAGTGAAAATCTATCTGAACGTATCTATCTGAACAAGATGGGTCAGATGCATTGTCTTGTAATTGCAAGAACGCGCATGGTTAAATAATGCGCGATATCTACTGTCGAGTGTAATTTCTTAACGTAAGTAGGTCAAGACAACCTGTTATCAGGTCATATCTGATGGAAAATTGGCTGAGTGTAGGTAGGTATTATAATAAAATTATGTCAACAGGATAAATTACTAAATGATGGCTTTGTCCTCACAGTGCAACAAAACTGTATGTTTTAATGAAAAAATAATATTAGCCATTCTAACAAAAGTAGGAAATGAAAAGAAAGTTCAAACTAACTGTAATACGTGTAAATAAGCCCACCAGTGATCGTTAGATCCCGCACTTATGAAATGAATAAAGAAACGTTACTATTCAATCATATTGCTTCATTAACTCAGAAGTACCTAATGCCTATGCTTATACAGAAGTACCTAAGTACCTAATTAAAACATCGTGAGATTGGAAAAGTTGTTTGATTCATTAAGTATTTCTATTTTAGCCGTGAACACGTTTTTTCTTTCTCTTTTTTTAACATTGCCCCCACACTAGGATTTTCTCTTTTGGCGTGGGTGCGTTTATAAACATAAAATTTCACATACACACGTCACCCAGACCCGGAACAACAATTTGTGGATCACACAAAGAGTTGCTCCGTGTGGGAATGGAACCCGCGACCCACGCGGCAGCCAGTTGCCCAGCCACCGCACCAACTGTGCAGACAAATATTGATTAGTTATATTACGGCTTTCCCACGTTCCCATAATCTATTATTAAGCCAAAAACATTCGGTATTTTTTCTGTGAAAGACGTATTGTGAATCATACATGATTACAGTACGTACTCAAGTTTAGCATTTACAATTCCACCCTTAGTGGGACTGTGAACAGCTATCCTAGGATGCAATATATAGCTGAAGATGTAATACGCATTACATTCCATAGTCACAAGCCGCCTCGAGATGTTATATTGGATCGTAGTGCAATAATTTGCACTTAATTATGTTCAGGCTCGTGGCTTTGATTAGCGCCGACATACAGCCATTGTATCTCGTGTTTAGTCACTATGTAAACTTAAGTGCGACCACTACACGTGCTTCTGAATGTCATGATATCTACGCTCGGTTTCAAAGTCATCCCGCAATTAAAATAAACTTTGGGACGAATTAATTGGATGCAGTAGCTTGTGCAACTAAACCCACAGTTATTAGTTTATGCAAACTTAAATTATCTCTACCACGGATTTACGTACAGGCTCAGCTATCTGCTGTTTGAACATCAACGTGGATTAAATAAACGCGATTATTTGCGCGCTGCAATGTTTACTAGTTGTCCGGCTGTATTTACGATCACCATTTTCATGGTCACGGGGAATGTTTGCAATTTGCGTAAGTAAATATATCTTGGATTTCCTAGCCTGATTTGTAGGTTGCAGTCCAATCAAAGTGTACTGATTGAATATCCCGGGCCGCGCACGTAAAGGAACTATTGACCTATTTCTATCCACTACTACGCTGCGACATCCAATTATTCTCAGGATGTGGATGTAGGTAACTAGGTGCATCACAATAAGTGGCGTAAAAGGTTTTTTCACTTATGTGTAAACGGGTTTCCCGTGGAAGCCACTAGTTGCGTTAACGATTTTTAATTGGCTCTGTAGGAACGATATTTGCTATCCAAAAAGTGGTTGGCGTCTGACCTAATTGCTTGTGTGAGCTTTCCTTCTTGTGTTGACAGATTTTGGGAATCTAGGCAAAACGCTTGGCTTGTTTTTAATTACTTTGAACCGAAATGACGATTTTACATTGAACTCCTAGTAATAACTGGTAAAAGTAGGTTTTACATAAATTACCGTGGTTGCCTATCTCCTTGGAGAATAAAAAGCACAATGATAGGTACACTTTGTTACAAATACAATTTTCATTTTAAATGGCGGACGTCCTGACAACAAGACATAAAAAGTAAACTCTATTATTGGTCCCGCTGCGCGTTGGTCGCCGATGTTCAATCAGGCTTACTCTTCCTTATACAGTACAGAAATATTGGTACGTATGTCTGTCTACTCATGCAACCAATATGTTAGTGTACAGACAGACAGTTTACAAAGTCAATATTCTTTGATTCGAGCCTTGCTTTTAGTGATGTGCAACGATGCCCATAACTAGCAAACTGCATAACTTCTACTACGGAGTCCAAACTTTATTGAGTAAACTTGTTAGGATGGCTAGGAAATATCCTTGTGTATTTGTTTTGGTAAATTGTAGATACCACATGCATAATTAATCTGTGAATAATAATACTGTATCTTACTCAAAAGATTGACGTAGGTCCACATATTAAATTATGCAATACTCGATTTTAAAGAGTCCTGTGTGACTCGCGATCGATATGTCATATACAGAGCACAATCTATCAGACTCTCATCAGACAGATTTGTGTTGAAAATAATGATGGCGTTTTCGTTAAAGTTTTTCAATGGAGGACTCAACTGTCTGCACACAATTTAAATCAATGTCTGGCTCGTAAATTGACAGTTATGATTGTGTTCGAGGTCGTTACGTGTAGGGAAATGCGGAAATCTGATAAAAGGCCGTTGTGTATGTTTACTCCGATAAGGGAGAACACTATAACTGCTATAGTATCTTCCTCTATATGCGCTATGTATAGTATTTACTATAGTATGCACTAGTATTGTTCTGTTCCCGAACGCCTAAAACAATACGTTTGTGCTTCTATTTATTACAGTTATAGTTGTACGTCATTACAGCAATAAAACATGCAAAACGTTAAAAGTGAAAAGGAATAAGAAATGAGAACTCGGCTTTTAATGACAATATTTCCTTCCAATATTGAAGCAATCTCTTATAAAAGACTCTACTTTAGTTTGCATATTTACCTATAGGAAACTAAATCAAAGCTTTTACCTGATTAAAATCACAGTTACAGCAACTGTCGCTTGCATTTAACGTTAATGTTTAGTGAAATAATTTCTATGGAAAGCTTTTCATTCCACGTTTCAAAGATTAGTTCATTAGTCCTAAAATGGTTGAAATATAAAGCAGGAATTTGCTTTGCAGTACATATTTTTAAATTGACGTAACCAAGTTTTAAAATCATGCAGTATAATAAAAGAGACGCGCACATTGGGTATTACAATAGCTCTTGAAGCTGTTTCAACATCAACGTGGAAACAAAATGTCACGTTAATTAGGACAACAGCCAATTATGCACTCTTTTTGTACGTATTTAGAATTGTTTATTCAGTGTCCAAACTTTGTTGTTCCACATCATTGTCACCATTGGCATTGTGTTGAAAAGTCCCGGCGAAAAATTCAATTTTGTGAAAATGTCGCTCAAAAGGATTCTACTTCGTCCAGTTTCTGTTAGATACCTTTGATGACTGGATCCTGGGTGAATGGCAACAAACATGCTTAAAATTCCTTCTATACAGGATATTTTAAACTACCAATATCAGTATGATGCAAGCTAACTTTGGTCGCATTTGCAATATTTCTTTGACCTATTTTCGAGACGCGCGTATTCTCACGGTGGCTAAATTAATTGTCAAACCTCGTTATGCTAGGTCAGTGAAACTGGTTATCCTAATTTTTGGAAAATCGACAGCCAGGTTACTTTATAACGGTTTATTTATAAAGTTACTTGCCTAGCTCGCGTCCTAACCGTGTAAGAATATCAAGTTGAAAAGTAGCTTATGTTACACACGTAAAACTAAGCTTCGTGTTGAGTTTTTCAAATCTTAGTAGCCTTTTCAATGCAAACAAACAAATAAATAATGCAATTAAATAATACTCATTAAAATATCAGTTTACTGTATGGAATAAAAGTTAAATTTAGTATAAATAAATATTTGGCTTAATAGTAAGGAAACGAGGGCTTATAATTTCTAATTAGGAGTTTGAAATCGCTTACCCGCAGTGAGAAAGCGTGGTGATTAATACTCTAACTTTCTTTGTGTGAGAAGAGGCCATTGGTCAGCAGTGGCCACTTACAGGCTATTGATGTATGTTTGTAAAGATTATTGCAATCGTCTGCAAACAAATTGATGCTGGGATTTGTATTAAAGAGTTTAATTAACGTGGTGAGGGGGGCCTCCCCGCCACTAGCCCCACTCGTACATGTTTTTGACGTTCACTTTACGCTTCAGTCTTCGAGGAAAATGAAATGAACATGTTCAAACAACGTCCTCTGCTTTTGAATAGATTTGTATGTAACTGAAAAAGTTAAGTATTTTTTGTAGAAAACGTCATCCATTGAAATTCGCTTTAGGGAGTTGTGCGCACGGCGGAGCGTTTGTACGTTTTTTGTGTGCATTGTTCTGTGTTGTAGTTAGTTGCAGTTGGTAACTTGTGTCGTTCATGTTAGTTGTCTTCACCTTGCATGCACACATTGAATTTGCGTGAAAGGGCAGGCGTCAAAGGGCTGCGCGAATTCAGTGTGCAGGCATCCGTAGCCTATTCAGTAAGCTGCCGCTCTGCTGGTAACAATGTCGGATTATTACACTAGCCTCTGCCTCGCTGTTCTGTTCGCGGGATAATTGGCTTTGATGTGATATGATTAATTATGTTATCTACCTTCGTATTGTTAATTCAGTTACACCATTTGTAATTTAACTACGTAGTGCGAGATGATCTATTTCGATTTGTTGGATTCCATTCTGAAACGCAAAATAATTTTAGCAGAAAATAAAATATTGGTAAAACTGTTTGTTAATGATTCCCGATCTATTTATATCATATAGAGCCGATACTCGATACTTACTGTACCACAAAACAAAATAAAAATGCTTCATTTTTGTGTGGGCGTCTCACATATCGATCCTGGTTCTAGGTAGAGGTAAATGGAGATACACTCAGCAATGCAGATTCTTTTACAAGTTTAATGTGTGAGCATTATATGTGGCACGTGCAACGACATATAATAGAAAAAGATATACCAGAGTGGCATTCTAATGAAATAATGAATGCAAATATAAGATGCCTTCTATATTTTACTTGTGCGCCACAAATAAAGTACTTAGTGTTGTAAAAAAGATTATTTTAATTTGTCTCGTGAAATATGTTTTAAGTGAAACTCGTATACATTTCTCAATCTCCTAGCAGGTGTCAGTAATGAGCTTAAGTAGATTGTTTTTATGATTTTTATTCCACTTGCATTCGTGTTTTACAATATTATTATTCTAATGCTAATGGCAGCATTGCTTGTATTTTTAAATTATTAAATTAAATTAAATTATGCTTTATTCATGGGATACAGTGGACAAAGTGCCTCATGGTAAGCAACATGAGGTGTTTCAAATGGTTGGTCGACTTCTGGGGATGGGGTTTCAGTAACCGTATTTATATGACGAAATACAACGCAGGCGTTATATTACTCCTGTCGGAACATTCGTGCCAAAGCGTAACTGCAGTTAAAAAACCTCTATTAAGTGGAAAAGCCACGCTATTCTCTCTTATCACCACTATTTCTTCTTTAACGTATTTATTTTTCTTACCGTTTTTTTTTCTTTTGTTTTTGTACTTTAGTGCAATTCAAAGGCATCAGTACCAATGGACCTTCCGCTTGCATCATTATGGAGTTTTGCCAGTACGGGCCTCTCTTCGAGTACATCCACAGTGGATCCAGCTTCTTGCCCTCCCAGATCTTGAAGTGGGCCAAAGAAATAGCCCAGGGAATGGCGTATCTACACAGCCACAAGATTATCCATAGGGACTTGAAGTCTCCCAAGTAAGTACTTTTTATTAGCACCAATATATGGTGCTTATAATAAGAGAGGTTGGAAGGTATGGTCGAATATTTTGAGTAAAAGGGTTTTTTGTTTAATTTATTATAAAGTTGTAAACAAAAACGTTACTGTACACCGAGCAACATTAATCGGTATACAGCCAACATAACTATAGCTATGCAATACCTTTACATGTGTGGGTAATTTTATAGTAATGTGCATAAAAACAAACTAATAGTCAAACGCCTATTACGCACACAGTTTCATCACGCATACACTTATACGAAACTAGCTTTCCGCCCGCGGCTTCGCCCACGTGTAATTCGGTTATATATAGCGTTTTTTAATGATCTCGATAGGGCTTTTTCTTCCACAGGCTGAAATCTTGTTACAACTGGAATTAAATATAGCCTGTGTTACTCAGGGATGATGTAGCTTTCTAATGGTGAATGTTTGAAATCGATTCAGTAGTTTCGGAGTTTATCGATTACATGTGTAAACAAACAAACATATAAAAAAATAGATTGTTCCTCTTTATAATGTTAGTATACATACAAATCTATATAGAAAAAGTAAAGCGAGACAAAATCATCGTCTCAAAGTTTTATCAATGTTTTATCAAATCGGGTGTTTTATTTATGCATACCGATTACGTCGAGATTTATGGACCGATTTACGTGATTCTTTTTTTGTTCGGTAGAGTATACTTTCAAGTTGGTCCCGTTGTTACCTAGTCAGGATCTGATGATGGTATTCCAGGGAAATCAAGGGCAAACCTCAAATTTACAGGCAATTACGTTTTTGACAATTTAAGTTATTTAAGTTGTTTAAGTATTTGCGTCTGATAGTCATCATCCCATGTGAATGAGCTGATGATGGAAGGTACAACTCCTAAACGGTTAGGAGTTGAAAGAAAATTCTTACGAAGTTATACGTACATGTGAGGCTATTAGGTTGACCTGATAATAAAAAGTAAATCTCATTAACGTTAAGAATTTAGGTGAAAATGGATGCGGACAAATTTCGTCTCTTCACTTGTTTCCTTTTAGCTGTTTGTATGGGTAGTGTTAACACAAAATAGGGATTTAAAGGCGTGATGTTATTAATGTTATGCATGTATGTACATAATTATGTATGTTATTATGTATGTTAAAGAGACGACTGAAAGTTGTCATACAAAGACTTTTTTTTTAAGGATGGGAAATCATCAAATGACCTCTCCCGCTCTGGGTGGAACGGAAGGGAGTGTCAGACTTTTACTGACTAAAACCCACCTCGTTCCTTCAGTTGCCCTTTGCGTTCCGGGGCCACGGTATCTCGTTAGAACTTTCCCGCAGCCCCGGCTCAGTTTATCCCATTTCCCCCCCCCTTGGGGGTTGACATTTCAAAAATCCCTTCTTAGTGCTCACTTATGTTACTAAAGGAACCTCTGTTCAAAATCTCAGACTCCTATACCGAGCGGTTTCGGCTGTGCGTTAATAAATCAGTCACCCAATCGCACCCCTAAATCACGATTGGAGGGTAGTTTGAAAAAACTTATAATGTCAAACATATTTACTTGCCTATGTACGTGTTCATGCCAAGTTTCAAGTTTATAAACCCAAGGAATAAGATTTTTCATAGAAACGTTTTTACCCCTTTTCCCCCCTTGGGGGTTGAATTTCCAAAAATCCTTTCTTAGTGCTCCCCTACATATCCCAAGGAACCTACATTCCAAATTTCAGCTGTCTACGACCAGTAGTTTCGACTGTGCGTTGTCTGTCAGTCAGTCAGTCACTCAGTAACGGAAGAGTTTTATATATATAGATATCATTTTCGTGAGGGTATACGCATTAATTCAATAATGAAATATAAATAAAAACAAGGGTAAACATAAAAACAATACGTAACAAACATTGAATAAATCAAATAAGGAACGATCGAGTTACAAAAATTATACCCATATAAATATAATATCTTCTCATCGTTTTTTATGTTATTCAATGAGATACGATATTTGGATTGTCACTTTAATTGCACGTATGGCGCAATGGTTATCACTTGCGGATAAAGTGACGAGACGCCGGTTCGATCCCAACATCGCGTTCTTTTTGTAACATTTTTTAAACATTATTGAATGCAAATTTTCTAATGTTTCAATATCTAAATAAAAATTTACAATGTTTGAGGCAACCACAGAACTCTCAGGTTATTTTATTTGGCCCGTTTATGAAGTAACTACCGACAATCCGCAATATTTTTCTCAAACACCCCACATTATAAAAAGTTTGTATTCTTAGTTGTCAGTCTACGAGTATTTATTAATAATTATCCACAACTCATAGTCGTGTTTAATTTAATTTATATCTATCCATACAAAGTTAAAGTATAAACATATAAACATAACATAGTCGTTGTTTTGCGGAAGAAGAACACATAAATTATTTGATATTGTGAAGCGATTAAGAATATTGGTGAGTAACAGTTAGACATTATTTTGATATTCTTTACCTATACAAATTACTAGTTATTTCAATTTTATTCTTTGTTCTTCTACTTTTTATGATTATATATTATTTGCCTTTTATGTTTATAAATAAATTAATTTAACTCAAGTTATTTATAAGTCTATATACCAACCTAAGTATCTAAATATATAAGGTTATTTTTATCATATAGACCAAATTATTATTATTATAATTGACTGTTTTATTTTGTATCCACAGAGGAAAAACAAGAAATGCAGTTATGGGTCGGCTGATATGGATATTCTGGAAACATGGGATATAGAATCACGCTAACGACGCGAAATAAGTAAATCCAGAGATGAATTCTTCGTTTAGCCACCACGGCATTGTGCCCGAACGCAAGGTTGATTCGGATTACTTCCAATGCTTTCTTCTCCACACGCGTAACAACGCGCGCCTATGCTGCAATCTGTGATATCACCTTCATTCTGCCGTTTTACGTTGCAGCAAGTCAGCGCTGAACACAACAATTACAAATCTATAATAATAGCTCATCGATAAAACAAAACCAATTACAATCTGCTAGGTTGATCTTAATTTTGAAAATAATGTTGTAATTTTACTAAATAAACATTTGATCATTTGGATAAAGGTGAAATATAATGGTGTAAAAATGTGTGCGGCCTAATAGGTGTGATTATAGTGAACGAATTACTTTAACTAGTGGAATCATAAGTGTATTGCAGTTGAATTTATTTTACTTAGTAATTGTAAACCTTATTTATACAGACATAACATTCATAATTGTTTAGCAATGTGAACAAAAACAAATTTTAATAATAACTGAATACACACGTTATCGCAATTTGATTTTTTGTCCATTACTAGGAATATCGAAAGTCTAAAGGAGACGGTGAAGTGATGTTATTGTTAAGATGTTGGAAATTGTCATAATTTCTTTCCATTTAACATGTTGATTCATTTCACCACTCGTATTAGCCTAATTAAATTTAAATAGCTATAGATTGTGAATGTTAAACGTGTCTGTATTAAATAATTGCACCACGATATTTTTTCATCCAATTTTTTCATGTTTTTTTACTTATTGGACATAATAACACATAAATAATAAATTATTTACAATAAAAAATAATGTTGTTTTATTCAGAATCTGTTTCATTGATACTTTGATTTTATTATACAGAAAACAAAAACAAAGCATAACAAAACAAAGAAATCAACATAGTAAATAAATAAAATAAAATCTTTTGGTTAGATTCGAACCCACATTGTCGTAAACGATGTTTGAAACCGGTTCATTAACCACTCGTCCACGAGCACTACGTCTATTCAATTGAAAATGTTGAATGATATCATTGATTGTAAATATTATTAACCTTACCCATATATTAAATTATAAAAATACGTATACCGACACAAAAATTATAGTATTTACCAATGTGTGCGTAATAGGCGTTTGGCTATTACGTTTGTTTTTATGCACATTACTATAAAATTACCCACACATGTAAAGGTATTGCATAGTTATAGTTATGTTGGGTGTATACTTATTACTGTGGCTTTGTGTACGTCTACAAGGACATTTCTTGATCGATTAAAAATCCTGTAGATGTCACTGAAATTATTTTGAGTGAACAACATTTTGAAACAACAAAAAATAACTATTTCATACAGGCTTTACAAGACAGAATAAAATTAATTGAACATTCTTCTTCTAAGACGAGTTTGTTTCAAAGCCTTGCCCCTACCTTCCAAACGCCCTGAGCGCACGTTGCAAGTTTTTTGTAAAGAAAGTCATTGTTCTATTGAGCAGTATTTTCCGAAAGGACGGTCCCTTGAAAGCAATGCAGTTTCGAGGTTTCACATTGAACTTACAGCTATAAGAAACCATTCGTCTTATGATTTGTACACTGCACTACCGATTTCATTACAGAATATAAAAGTACGTATGTCTATTTAAGATGTTTGTCCGCAAATATTAAGATTAAATTCTCCCCCATTTTGCCAAGTCTCCGTCTACTTGTTGCACTGCATTATTCCATTGTGAGTGCCGCTAAGCAGTCACACAATAGATCTTTACTACTTACTTTTCTGTTCTGCTAATATTTTTCTTTACAAAAACCTTGCAATGTTAGCGTATTATTTTATTTAAACTGGTATAATGTTTTAATAGGTACTAAAAGAGTTGTAAGTGCTCTGAAAAATTACCTGATAAATAACCATATTTTAAAGGATGTGTCTCCGTTTCTTCGAGGGATAGTTTATTGCACAAAAATTACTTAATTGAGGAACAACGGTACCTTACCTTGATTAATATTGATCTTCATAGCTTTTTGGTAGTCTGATATCAATTAAGCCTTTAAAGGTATTCACACGATCCTCTTTTGTTTGTCGTAAAAAATCCCGGGCGCGGCGTGGGTGTTCACCTGTCATTTCCGAATAGCGAGTCAAAGCTGCGCTTTGCTACGGTGCAGACAAAGCACGATCCAAAAAAGATTTTCAGTTTTCGCTCAAAAATCAAATTTGCAAAAGGTACAACCGGTATTGAAGGCTGTTTAATCGAACGCGTCTGTGTGGATGGAGCTGTTTGTGATGTCCAAAGTAAAGTACTTAATTAACGTCCAGTATCATTTTGATCAGTCGACCGTCTGCGACTAATAAAACTCGATACTTATTTCGTGAGCATCATTTTACGTTTCACTAAACAACCTTTTCAAATAAGTTTCGATGATATTCACGATGAAATAAGCAATGGTAACAAATAAAACGTTTCCGATAAGGTTCAGTTTGCAATGCACATTGCTGCACATGATGGCAATTAATATGATTCGGCGTGGGCTGCCCAAGCGTGCCGTGAGATATTCACATACATGAATGCACGCTCTTGAGCATATATCGCTACCAAGTAGTTTGAACAACATGTTACAAGCGATAGAGGGCTTATTGCAGTTGCATTTTACATATATTTTCAAGGGCTATTTGCAATTTTCATACAACTAAATTTTTAATGTTATTACCTATTCTAAACTCTCGTTATTCGAATATTGCTGACCAAAAATAAGGAGAGAGTGCTCTCATTGGTTTAAACTATTCTAAATTACTCTCAAAATGTGGAGTTCGGTAGTTTGTTACAACATTCCTTTGTCGGTGAAATTCCCCGAAACTGCTTTTAGATGTCCCATATTCTGTTCTGTAACTTGATGTCTGGCAAATTGGACAAGGGGATTGGATCTGATAAAAGCTGCACTTGGAGTCTTCAGGATGTGAATTTTCTCTCTGTTCTAAGATATCTAATGAAATATTGAATTTCTACTATTGATGAGCTAAGTTATGAAATATCTGTTGCACTTGAAGCTTAGCTTAAAATTACCATTAAAGTAAGTTGATACAATTTAGTGTTATCATAACAGCAAACAGAAGTATTTAACTAATTTTCCAGAAAATTTTGAAATGACCACAATTTCATCTGAAAACCAATTTGTAACTTTAAAATAATGCTTAAACTATTTCAGTATCTCATGTGTCTCGATGTCACCGGACCATTTAATAGTTTTCCCTGCCGCTCTCACTTGTAAATAAATATTTTTGTGAATTATTCCTACAGTTTAATGTATTTTATAAGATCTATACATCAATTTGTAGTATCGTGTAGCTTAGGGCATCATAATCCAGTAATCTATTATATAAAAATAAGTCGGGTTTTCCTTCCTGACGCTATAACTCTAGAACGCACGAACCGATTTCCACGGTTTTGCATTCGTTGGAAAGGCCTCGGGCTCCGTCAGGTTTATAGCAAAGAAAATTCAGGAAATATTCAAGAGAAAAGCGGTGGCGAAACGGAGTTCGCCGGGTTTGCTAGTAATTGATAAAAGAAAGAAGAAGTTGGGTTATAGCGACCAGATATACAATTTGAAACATTTTAGTTTACGGATATTATGATACCCCAAAACAATAAAAGCCGCATCAAAAACAACAAAAACCATTTAATCCGCATTCGATAAAAATGCAGTGTAGCTAAAACGGCGTCGTGATGGAGGTAATTTTTACTCGGTTAGGTAATTTGGTTACCTTCGTTAGTTTTGACCCAGTCCCCGTGACGTCGGCGCCGGGTTGAAATATTTTGGTTACGTCACAGAAATATACATATCGACAAACTGCCAGTAGATTTATCTTCCATAATAAAAAAATGAATCGCTAAATGTGTCCCCATTATGCTGTTTTGATGGGTCTGTTACGTCTAGAAAAAGGTTCTTAATATGTAAGAAAAAAATAACAAATCCATGCGAAACAAATTTCGCGGGGTGTGGTCGACTAGTTATAAATAAAAATAACCGGGACTTCAGCCCGAGTATTAACTGTGTGACAAAATATTTTGGTAATTTCATATTCTCTATTTAATTTGCATTCGTCAACTGTTCGTCTACCAAAAATAATGTGAAGAGAGGTCTGGAAATAGAACATTTTGTGTGAGAGACGGACTTAAGAGTTTATTTATTTTAAGTTAATAGCGGTTGATGTTTAAGAGCTTCATTAGTGCAGCCTTTCTTTAATTTTGCTGCCGTAAAACTGATGGAAGGATACATGCCTTAATACTTTGCACTTTATTCATTCTGCCATAAATAAAGCCTAAATAAAATGTCCATGTTTATACTTCTCAGAACTAGATCGTATACCTAAATAGATTATATTTGGGCAAATCAAGCGGCTATACATATAATAAGCCTATTTCCAATCGAAGCAATAGGTCATTTAAATTAGGACTAGGTCATATTAGTCTAGTCTACCAGGTATTTATGTTATTTTTACTTGACTGCTTGTCTCAAGGTCGTCTCGATCTTTAGAGATGTCACAGCGGTTACAATTTGTGATTTAAGTAGCTTTGTAGATGCTTAGTTACATATGTCATAAAATCTCGTAAGTACGACTGGAACTGTTCAAGATTCCTCACTTTCTCTTTAGGCTTACTACATAGGTGCAATCTCGGATAGATTTTACGTTATTGCATTTTAAAGAGACCTTTAGTACCAACTTTATTTAGCACCGATGTTTGTTTTCAATATTTTTATGTTGTTCAACTTACTATGAGAAAGTTACTCCGACTCGGACGATGTATAAGTTAGTAGTATTAAAGTTTGACATTTAGAATGTAAAGTATATTCTCGGTATTGAGAGTGCATAAGTTCAAGGGGGTGTGTATTCCTCGCGATGTATCTGTAGTTAGTTTTACAGGATTATGTTTAGCGAATATGTATAAAAGGAAAATGAAAAAGGCAGGCAACTCGTGCCACTTTGTCCTTAGTTAAATGTTAGTTATTTAATATATTACGCTTCTACGACACTTGTTGGATTTAATTTTCCTTCAAAGCTAAAACTTTTCAATTTATTTTGATAAATAGCTTTTGACTTAATAAGAGTTTTCAGAGAAATGCAGATTCTATCCATACAGAAACTAAGTGAAATGAAATGTCAAACGATTTACTTACAAACTCGTTATAATGAAAGAAATTAATGACCAACTATAAGTACCTACTTGGCCATACATGTGCAAAAACAGATGGCAGATGTAGTTTCTAATTTGATACGGTTTTGGTTGTGTAGAGTCATCTTAGATGGCAATCATTTAGAGTTTCAATGCAGAATAGATTCCTTAGTTCCTTTAAAAAAAATGCAGCTCACAATTGACTCTGAAACAATATTTTTAAGAGCAGCGATGACCTAATTGCATTTATATTTACACAGTTCACTTTTATAGGGACCTCCAACGTTGCTCAAAGCCGACGGCAATTTTATAAGATGTAACATTTCAAATGGTCTTTATAAAGGAACCAACTCCGGGAATTGAATTTCTAAAGGACATCGCGGTCTTGCAACTTTATCGATTTAATCATATCAAGATTTATCTCACGAATATAATAAATACATTTGTACATGGACTTCACTGAACTTCAAGCGATAAGCGTTACTAAGGCAATATTACGCCTTATTATACAGTAGATAAAGCTGTAGTTCTGCTAAAATAATATCTTTGTAACATTTTATTAAATTTACCATGATACACGTGTAAAAGTATCTCAAAGAATTTATTTTCCCGAGTTCCTGTGAACTATGTACGCAGATAATAAAGTTATAGCGGCTACACGCGGTACTAAAGGTCTCGGTTAGAAGTCGCCAAGTTAATTGCATTTAGTTATATTATAACTAACCTTGCTCTTGTAAAAATCGATGATAGCGCACTTTTAATTCAAGTGAAAATGAAGAGTCTACCAAACAGGAAAGTACACGTGGACAACTACGTATTATACGAACATTAGGTAAACAAGCATGTTTGTATACCCCAATCTGTCTCCCACGCGCTTGTTACAACTAACAATTATTTTCAGCGTACTGATCGCCGATAACCTCGTGGTGAAAGTAAGCGATTTCGGCACTAGTCGCGAGTGGAATGATGTGAGCGCCGTGATGAGCTTCACGGGAACTGTGGCCTGGATGGCCCCCGAAGTGATCAGGCACGAGCCCTGCTCTGAACGCGTCGACGTATGGTCGTATGGCGTTGTCCTCTGGGAACTGCTCACACAAGAAGTCCCATACAAAAATCTGGAGACACATGCCATAATGTGGGGCGTGGGCACAGATACCATTGCCCTCCCCGTGCCGTCGACAATGCCAGGCAGCATGCAGCTACTCATGAACCAGTGCTGGAGCCGCACTCCAAGGAACAGGTGAGTGGAAATCACATTTAATCAGATTCTCCCCTAGCAGAGGCAGGTTAGGATAAAATTGCAAAAGCACGCTAACTGAAACGACGAATGTGATCCATTACCAATCAAGTTATCTGGTAACTATATGTTTACCGACTAAACTGACCACAATTTGTAACTGACCACCGCACAGCAATTAACTTCGGTGTGTTTAGTTACAGTAAACAAAATTATTCACCGAACACTCGATAAAACATGTTTAATTTATTAAGTAATTGATTTATAATAAAAACAATTAAATAGATGATGTTTGCATGACGTCGAACATATTCGGTGTGATTTAATTCACTCTCAACTCTATGATTAATACCGCAGTAATAGCCTCTATTTTGTTATGTTCGGTGAATGATATTAAATTAACACACCGACGTTACGTGCATACGAAACAATCGCAGTATTTATTCAAACTAAATTATGTAATGCAACAATAATGAAACGCAAACGAAAACATTATTTCATTCGCACTGTGAACATTTATTACGCGGTAGAAGGAAGGATATAATAACAAGCCCGCACACGACAATTCTTAAATACACCGCTACATTCAGCCGCAATGCTGCAACGTATATATTCACGTATTTCTATCAAAATTTACAATTGAATTTACCACAAGAAATTCGCGTTTGTATTTAATTATAAATTTAAAAAAATGTTCAAAATTCTGAAGCGATTCCGTAAAAGTGAAGGCATGGCAATATTTTTATTCAGTACTTTGAATCCCGATTTTCCTTTTGTTTCCGGAAAAAAATGACAAGAACAAAGGGAATTTTCTTGTAGACCATATTAAAATTGAAATTAAATAATATTTTATAACTTTAGAATCATTACCGATTAAAAACACTATAAACTTATATACAAGACTGCATACAAACATTTCTAGATTAAATAAAAGTTACCAAAGTATAAGTACTTATTTCTACATTCTATTAAATCGACCACATTATCAAACAAAGTTCTTTTCCAAAGTTTTTCCGAACTCATCTAATTTCCTTTTACCCGCCGTACACCGTAACCTTCAAAAGTATTGTCAAACAATTTTACTACGTGTTTACAATTGTAAAATTGTCCAACGGTCCAAATATACTAGATATTATATTAGCATTCTAGCAATAAATGAAACTATGTACTAACAAAAATGTCGGAATTTTCAATGAATTATCCTAAAGTCTCGTTTCGCAGTGTTGCTATACATAACTTTTGAATTTAAATGCTCAATCAAAAAATATCTATGTGCAAAAATGCAGTACGATGCAATACGTATGTCTTTTTTGCTTGCATACTTCATTTAGGTAATTTCTGATTTCCCGTAAACGCTACATTACGTACATAGTCACACAAAACTCCCTCAAATATACAAAAATATATCCCTTATTTTGAATTTTGCATCACGCAATTACTTTAATATACATTTCTTTGTTACTAGACCTCCCTTCAAGATCATTGCGGCTAATCTGGAGATCGCCGGGGCCGAACTAGCCAGCTATCCTACAGAGTGCTTCAAGAACAACCAAGTGGAGTGGCGCAAGGAGGTCCAAGATAGCATGACTCGATTCTTCACACGGTAAGTTCTCATAATTTACTGAATTAGTGAGTTCATTCTATAGTAGGGGCTTGTTTTACAGCGTTATTAGTGAGTTTGTTTCGTAGTAGGGTCTCCGGACATAATGTATTGTAGTAGTTCAGGATCGTGGTAGCGCTAAATTTTATAATGTTGAGGTAGGTCATAGCTTCAGTTTTGTCGGTACATTTCAGTATACGTCGACCATTTTGAGATACATCTTACTTTTTATGTTAATGTTAATCTTTATATATATAATTCTTCTGTACGTGTGTATGTCACTGAACTCCTCTTAAACGACTAGACGGATTTTGATGAAACTTTTTGTGTGTGTTCAAGAGGATCTGAGAATGGTTTAGATTCACAATTTTATCCGCTGGACAAAGTTTTTTTAATTAGTTTTTAATTTATTAGTAGTTGTTGATTTTGGAATGTTTTACATTGGATCCGACAGACGGCGCTACTATCGCAGTGTCAAATATTAATGACGTTAGATATTGTCATAACATTTGAATAACAATTTTCATCAAAAAGGTCCAGAATGTTTTAGCTTATTAAAAAAAGTTTAAAATTTTCAAATTAAAGACGTGTAGACAGGACAACATCTGTCGGGTCCGCTAGTTAATAAATAAAATAAAAAGCCTTTATTCCTCATAGCCCCTAATACATAAATCTAAATCTTAGTGATTGTAATTGTAATTTAAATTCTAGTTTGTTAGTATATTTATTTTTCCTTTCTATGTTAGCAAATTGTTTTGGGTTTTATGTTACTTTTTATGTTATCCATGGTTAATATTAACTTCGTATTTTAGTCGTCGCCTAGAAATAAAATCGATGAGGTATTTGGAGCGTATTTTATAATGGAATTTGGAATCCTTGTCGTCGCTACTTGAAATTTTTGCAGGAGTTAGTTGACGTAAAAAATGTGTTACAAAAAATATCTTATAAAATTTTCCTCAAGCAAGCAGTCCTGTCGGTATTCATGTTATAAATGGGTGTTGTATCAGATTTAGATAGAATTCGTGTTTGTGACCTTTTAATCAACGAGACCCCAATTCGCGGCAATAGTTTGAAACTGAACCGTGTGACAAATATAAATACATCGAAAGTGCCGAAATATGTTCGTTGTATTTTGGCTGGCCGTTTCACTAACATCCACAAATAAGTCGCCTGCCCTTGTCATATCATCCATAGCTTTGAGGATTTATCTAAAACCAGTTTAAAGTTAGTTTAAAAATACACATAAAGGCCTCGCTTTTTTTCATTTCCATCTCTCTATCAAATATCGTGTAGGTAGATATACAAATAAAATTGCTATGCTATGAAAATACCAAATAGTACACGTGCCGAATTCGGCAAAAACCTATCACCCAATCCACGCGCTCAAATAACTATATTTAAAGCATCCAATATTGCGGCTTTGATTATTCCACAAAATATCGAAACTATCTATATTTTCCTGCGAAAATGCATTTTTGTTATCAATCGTAAATTTTTCGATCTAAAATCCAAAAAAAAAAAAATGTATACGGAAAAATTTCAAAAGACAAATATTGCCGTCAGAAATTACTAACAAAAAATTTCATCTGCGTTAGCAAAATCGATATCTTTATTATTAGCAAGAAAATTTTTTTTCGTTACCGTACCTATTTTTTTTTTCTTCATAAAATATAATTTTACATGTAAAAAAATCTGCGCACATGCGAAATTGCGTTTTTGTTATCAATCGTTAATTTTTCGATCAAAAATCCAAAAAAAAAAAATCGGGAAAAATTATAAAGACAAATATTGCTGTCGGATATTACTAACAAAAAAAATCCGTCTGCGTTAGCAAAATCGATATCTTTATTATTACCAAGAACATATATTTTTTTTTATTACCGCACTAATATTTTATAACATATAATTTTCATGTAAAAAAAAACTGCGCACAAAATTTTCGGTCCGATGTTGTAAATGTGTGCGTGGAAAGGTAGTAGTAGGTACCTATGCGTCCGTGTGGCGGTGCAACAGTTCCGAGTTCTTAGTTCGTGATGAGCAGTGGCGTCGAGCGATATCACTGAGCCAGTTCGCCTCCAGTTGCCCGACAGACGGCCGCGTCCCGAACGGTACCGAACTAACTCGCGACCGTACATCGCTCCCTTCCTAAGTTTTCCTAACTTTTGACAAGTTTTATTTTGCGCGTTAATTTTTCCTGTGTTAATTATAATATATTATATAAAAAGTAATAATGTTTTATTTTGGTCTAGTGCTGCTTTTTAGTGTATTAATTTTTGAGTTTTTAAAATTGTATTTTGTCTTTGTTCGTTTCAAGTCAACTCCTTCCGGGTGAGGTGTTTGTTTTATGATTTTTTAGTGTTCATATTTGTTTTTTAATATTTTATTTTATTTAAATACACTTTTTTAGTGCCATTTTTTTAAGTTCTAAAGTTTTCTTTGTTCGTGCATCAGTAAGTTTGTAGTGCGACTCATTTTCATTTTATTATTTATTTATTTACTGTGTTAATATATAAAATTATTTTATATCATGGATTTATTTATTATATTTTTTAAATATTCTAAAGTTCTGTTTTCTTTGTTCGCTTGAGTTAAGTTTTTCCGGAAGTTGAGTTTAATTTATTTTGAACATTCATTATTGAGTTTTAATACCATTTCCTCATATCGATGTCATTTTTTTAAATAGATTTTGGCTTTAAATGGACTTTGTGCGCGTGGATAGTTTAATATACGGAAGAAATAAATTAGGCGCGTCTCGCGGATTTTAGGGACTCGGTTAAATTACTTTTATTTTTTTTTAGATATTTTACATGGTTACAAAAAATCTAAATTAATATTCCGGTCATTTAAATTATTAAAGTGCATTATTATTGACTTTGTTTTAATGACAAAAAAAAATCTAAAATTTATTTTTATCGGGGTATATCTCAATGATATATAATCATGCTAGTTTCGCGTTGACGGTATAAACAGTGGTGTAACTTTATTTTGTGAGAACAAGGAACCTGGCGATAGAAAATATTTTCTAACTTCAAGAACTTACCGGTACCAACGAGGCTAAGTATATTAAAATTAATATCAGATTTTTTAATATTTTATCGTAAAATGTAACTTCATAAAAAAAATCCTGAATTTTTTTGCGGAAGTTACAAGTGACTAAGAAACTTTTATAACTTTTAAAAGTAAATGTATATCTTTAAAAAAAACATTCTAAATATTAAATTAAATTTTTGAGAGTTTTATAGTGTAAATTATAATTTTCATAAAAAATTAAATAATTTTAAATAAATGAATTAATTTTAGTAAATAAATTATAATTGTATTTTACATATATTAATTTAAAATTCTCTAAAATTACATTTTAAATACTACTTATAAAATACAAAATATTTAAAAATAAATTGTAATTATTATTATTTTGAAGACTAAGTTTAAAAAATTAATTGTCTCGTTGGTCAAATGGTTCCTGTTCAAAGTTGTGATTTTGAGCTTGAAAATCTAAGTTCAGTCTCAAGTTACTAGTTTTAATTCTCTATAAAGTTCTCACAAACTTTCGTGCTAAAAATACTGCCAAGTTCACTCCTCCCTCTGCCGTCGGGAGCGATATTAAAAGCGTGATTAAATATCTTCTATATTAAATATCTCATTACAGTTCAATAGTAAATTATTTTCAGTAAATTTTAATTACAAGCTTCAGCTTGCAAAATGTTACGGTGGTTTAAATCTTACATAACGTATTCATTTTAATTTTATTTTTTTTATCGCACTTTGGCACGATAGGGCCGAGATCGGGACAATTCCCGTCCGTGATGGATCAATATTATCTTTCGCGCATTCATTTCTCACGATCACTATGAAAATAGTTTTAATATCGAGCACAGATAGGTCCAAGTTCATGCTAATCCACGAGCGCCTAAAATGACGTAGATAGCACTATCCAAACTTCGAAAGCTTAAGAAAAGTGGTAGGCAAACGTATTTTCTGAGCCCAGAAAATGGTTGAATCGGAGAGAAAAAATATGGAAAGTTTCTCAGAGTTCGTGACTGGTCGCATACAAAAATAATATCTGCAAGCGATCAATTAATAGATTAAAAATAAAAAAATGTTCTTTTAATGTCGTATTTAATTTTAATAAATCACCAAAAATTGCCGCGGCTTACGCTATCAATTGTGAAAAAATCATACGGACATTAGTTTGCCTACCACTAACTACGTCCATTGTTAAACCTACAAATCTCAATAGCTATTGATTTTGTCTCTTAGATCTAAGTCCGAGCCTAAAGAGGCTGCTGGAGACGATCCTGAATCGGAGAAGCACGTCCGAAGAATATACGAGAATCAGCTCTGCCGAGCCAACGAGCTCTACTTGGAGGTCTGCACCGTACGCTTGCAGCTTGAACAGCGCGAGAAAGACGTTGAGGAGTAAGTACCCTTACACTATTACTTCTAGGGTACCAGCAGATCTACCTGATCCATCATCAGCAGGAATATATCCAGATCTTCAAAAGTTTCTTTGTTTCTGGACACCAGCACATCAACCTACTCTATTATCGGTTAAAATTTGTACACTTGTGAACAAAGGCCATAGGCAGCTGATTTGGAGTTTGCAGTTAAGGCGCAGCGTGGGTGCCCGCGGTTGCAGTTTTAGAAATTACTAAAGCCGAGATCAAATTAAAAAAAATATATTAAAAGATTTTGATCTTTCTTTATTATTTGGTTACGGTTATAGCAAAGGCCTCTGGAGTATACCGTTAGCGAGATCTTCAATTCTACACATCCGCTGTTGCAAGCCACTTTGATGATGCCTTAGTATACCTAACTTATGGTGACTAGGGCGTGGTTATTTCTCATCTAACTTATTATTTTACAATTTAGAGTTCATTCATTTATTTCTCATACTTGTTTGTTACATTTTTAAATATTAAATTAAAAAGAAAAAATAAAACATTTAAAAATATAAAAAGCAGTAGCCCACCAGTAACGGGATAAATCCAAGCTACCGGTGGTCAGGGCTCAAGAGAGAGGAATTTCCGGACAATACGCGCCGTGTCCAGAAGTACTGCCTTCTGCATCAGGCTCTTGATCCAACCATCTAACGTTAGCCTACTCAGGTGTTGGTCGAGGCTTTTGGCTATAAGGCCATTGGCAGATACGACTATCGGCACAATGATTGCTGAATCTACATCCCACATGTCGACAACCTCATGAGCTAAATCAAGATATTTACTGGCTTTATCTTTTTCAGCTTTCACAAGATTCTCGTCATGTGGGATTGTTATATCAATTATCATTGTGCGACGGCTTGGTCGATCTATCACCACAATGTCAGGTTTGTTAGCAACAATTGTCCTGTCTGTGATGATAGTTCGATCCCAATACAGTGTGACATCTCCATTTTCAAGAACTGGGTCAGGCAGATACTTATAATACGGCACTTCAGATTCAACAAGTTTGTATTTTAAAGCAAGTTGTTGATGAATAATCCTGGCTACAAGATTGTGTCTGTGCAAGTACTCTCCGTTAGCTAAATGAGAACAACCCGAAATTATATGTCGAATGGATTCCCCTGGGCGATGACATGCCCGACAAATGTCAGCCGTTCCATCCTTTATAATATACTTTCGGTAGTTGTTCGTCAACATAACTTCGTCCATAATTGCACAGACAAAACCTTCCGTTTCTCCAAATAAGTTACCAAAACGTAGCCAGGATACGGACGCTAAGAAATCTGTATCTGGCCCATGTAGGGCCCGATAGTAGCGTCCGTGCAACTCCTTACTTTGCCATACATTCTTGCGATCCTTAGTGCTTAGTATTATAGGTTCTCTCCAGTCCTTATTAGCCAAGGAGAGCGGAGTAAGTCCTTTGTCCACTGAGACAACATCTCGATGTATCCCCACCTCCATTTTGAAAAAATATTTTCGGAGACTGCACACTTCACTATTGTGTAGGGTTTTGGCATTTAAAAAGCCTCGCCCCCCACATTTACGTGGTATGTACAGTCTCATTACTGATGATCGTGGGTGATGCATCCGATGCTCAGTCAACAATGAACGGACTTTTCTGTCCAGGGCGTCCAGTTCCGTTTGAGTCCACTTGAGTATGCCAAAAGAGTACATCAGTACTGGCATGACCCAACCGTTGTAAGCGCGCACCTTGTTACCACCTGATAAAAGACTATTGAGAACTTTCTTCAGGCGGCCAAAGAAGCGCTCCCGCAACGATTGCTTCATGACAGCTACATCAATGCCTAACGCTTCTGACATACCCAAGTATTTATAGGTTTCGGTTGAAGAGAGAAGTCTAAAGTTTGTGGTATCAGAGTTTCGTGTTTCATCTGATTCCACAATTTCCCCCCTCTTTACATGCATGATTGCACATTTGTCCACACCAAATTCCATCCTAATGGCATTACTGAACGTTTCAGTGACATTTAGTAATTTCATTAGATGCGAGTTGTTTGGAGCAAATAGCTTTAAATCATCCATGTAAAGTAGGTGGGATATAATTTCTCCCCTCTTCTCAACCTGTAACCTAACCCGGAATCCTCAAGCAAAGTGCTTAGAGGATTCAGAGCTAAGCAAAACCATAATGGACTCAAACTATCACCCTGGAATATACCACGCTCTATCCTAATGGGTTCATCGTTCTCACAAATTTGTCGACATCCTGGATAGCGAAGAACTGTTCTCCATTGTCTCATACATGACATCAGGAAAGCACGCAGAGCTGTATCGACTTTGTACAGCTCCAGTACCCTCATGAGCCATGTATGTGGCACGGAGTCGTAGGCCTTCTTATAATCTATCCAGCATGTGGACAAATTCTTGTGAGATCTACGAACCTGTTGGCAAATGGACATGTCAATGAGGAGAAGCTCCTTAGTACCACGGGACCTATTCCTACATCCATTTTGAGAGGTAGACATGATATTATTGTCTTCAATATGCTTATTAAGTTTTTCTCTCAAAATGGATGTTAGGAGTTTATAAATTGTCGGTAGGCACGTAATCGGCCGATAATTTTTGGGTTCCGCGGTACTTCCAGATTTATGGAGCAGGTGGGTTAACCCAGTCGTAAAGAATTGAGGCAAAGATCCAGACTCCAAAGCTGACTGAAATTGAGATGCCAAGCGACTATGCGAACTGGTAAACCATCTTAACCAGAAATTGTGCAGCCCATCCGGGCCTGGAGCTTTCCAGTTAGCCAACGGATAGGCTGCATTAGACACATCTTCGGTGGTTATGAAGATTTGTTCCATTTCTGGTACCAGTTCACATTTTCGCCTAACCTTCTCAATCCAATCCCCTTCAGTGTGACAAACAGGTGCCGACCAAATGCTACGCCAGAACGATGTCGTAACATCAGCATCTGGTAGGCACGTGTCAGTCCTAGTCTGTTCTTTTAGCTCCCAATTTCTATACACCCACCTTTGATCCCTTTGGAATGTGCGATTCTGTGTATACCGTTCCACTCGCTTCTTATACCGACGAATACGGTTTGCCCATGCATAAATTCTCTGTTTCAGGAAGTCAAGACGCTCCGTAATATGTGAGACATAGTCCTGGGGGTTTATATCCATCCCCAGGAACGCCCGCCTCACAAAACGCATTACTCTTGGGCGCGTGTTGCCCTCCCTGAAACAGATCAATTTGGCAATAAGTGTTCTAGCCTCATCGATACGTCGTTCAATCCTGCACTGCCAAGCTGGTACAGCTGGTTTCTGCCGTGTGCTGTTGTTTTCTCTTTCGAGTAGTTTTACGTTAGCTACACGGCATGCTGCTATTGCTCCACAGTACAGAATTGAATGACTATCGATAAGGTCCTCAGAACTATCAAAATAATTTGATAGCTCCGAGTCCAGGGCACATACTAGCGCCCTGTTCTTTTTATGCATGGGCAGACGAGGTAAACGCGGTCTAAGAGAGGGCGATATAAACCGGTATTCCCGAATCGCATCCTCCAAAGCCCTCCTCAATTCTTCACTGCATTTGTGAGTACTTACCTCCGTAGTCCTATCATCATTCGGTGCAACAACAGGTTCAATTTGTGTTGGTTCCTCTATATTTTGTTGCAGCGGAATGATGACACGACTCCTAAGTTCTTCACTTTGCAGTCGATCAAGTACAATATCATCCAACATACGATTACGCTGAATGACTCGCACCTGATCCGACAGTCTTTGTGCCGACACGTTGATGGTTGGTTCGAGCTCCTGAAACAAAGCAAGCATTCTGACACGGTACGCTGTCAGGTTCCTTCCTCCCTCTGTTGCCCTAAAATATGCGCGCATGACATTTTCATTAATGGATCTTGTCCATTTCATGCGCGACACATTACCACCGGGCGCTGGGACTCCTCCCGAAGCCAGTGGGCCTCGTGGTCCTAAGCCACTCGGTGGCCGACGTCTTCCCCGGCGACGTGTAGGTGGTGGCGACGTGGGCGGGGAAAAATACTCGTCGCTAGAGCTCGACGCGCCTGCAACCGTCGGTGACACCACTACATCTGGTGGTGGTGCCGATGATGGCGGGGCGGAGCTGGGCGACGAGGTCGGAGATGGTGGGCGTGTCCTTTGTATAGCTGCAGCTCTTCGTGTTATCATATTGTGATTATATCGTGATTTTACCCATTACCATTTGACATCTAATGTCATGTCACTGTTATTTTTCGTTATTTTTGTGAAATTTTGGTTTTTAAATTCTCTCATGTTATTTATTTGTAAAAAGTTCTTTCTGAATTATATAGATTATTTGTTATAAACTGATTATTAACGTAAAAGGGTAGTTTGATGTGCAGCTGTCTACCAATTTTCAGCCCCTGAATTGCAATGCAAACTCTTTATATTATTTCATATTTATTGCAATGCGTGTGTCGTCCGTCGAAGAATGCCTGCGCCGCCTGAGCTGGACAAATGAATTATTGCCTTCTTGAAAATATTTCATTTATAGCATTGCGTATCTTTTTCCTCGATGGATGCCAGAGCGAAAGCCAAACAAAGAGCCTGAGGTTCGATTCCCGGGTCACTTGAATTGTTATTGAATTTTCAGCTTTTGACAATTTTTTGTAATAACCTGGAGCCTGAAACTGAAACTACGTGTAGAGGTGTTATATTAACTGTGCTCAGCGCTACTTTTCCTTCACGGAAGCAAAAAAGGTGTTGATTTTGTTTATTTTTCTCAGCTCGCGTCTTCTCGGAGTATGAGATTACTAGATTTACTATAGGGTCGTTAAGTTTTAGTGTAAACTATATGCATCATGTGCAGGTAATTGTACAAAGAAACTCATGCACAAGCAAATGAGTACGTACTTGTACATTAAAAAAAATCTTATATTTTTTAAATAAATTTTCACATTAATTCTTCAAGATTCTCCTTAGTAATTTAGTAATAATTAATAAAATTATATCAATGATTTCAGCAATGATTAATAGTTAAATAATTTAATATAACATTCTAATATTTTGACAACGTTGAATAAATGATGTTTACAAAAATCGTCAAACATACGTTACTTAGATAGATTACATATGTAAATAGGTAACGAACTCAAAAAAAAAAACAATCTTAATTAAACACAATAAAGGATTTTTCTTAAATCGGGCCAGACATTTTAGTAAAATTACTGAAGATGCATAGAAGAATTTTAAAAATTTCCGACAAATACAAACTCGTTTTGGAATTCGGCGAAATTTTTATCTCGCAACGCAATCTTTAATTTATGCAATGAAATTATATTTTCCTCAAGATTTCTGCATCTGCTAAAGTTAAAATACTAAGTTGCAACATGAATTTCTTTATTTCGTAGATCAGATAGGTATTCAGGTCGTCTAGTTTACAAGCTGAGAGTTTTTGAAACATTATTTTACATTAAAATGTTTAATGAAGACTGTCTCGCCTCAACCGCGTCTGCCCCGGAGCAATGGGTTTCGGATTCAATTTCCGGGTGGAGATTGTAACAATTATTGTTCTTTTTCGATTCTTCAAATGTTTTTAGTAATGGGAAGGAATCTGGAATTTTACCATAGACTTGCTTAAATATGTAGGTATGGTAACCGGTTTATCCCCTTTACGTAGGACTCATAAGTAAACCGGTTTCGATCTCGATTTTTAATTATGGGGAACGGATATTAGATATTTATTATTTATCATTCAAAATAATATGAGCAGAGGAACACAGGGTGTGATAAAAGATCGGGAAAATCATCCAATGAGTTCTCCTGCTTTGGGTGAGGTAAGAGGGAGTGTCAGATTCCTGCTTTTCAAGCCAGGGCCCCGCCAGGTAGTCTTACTTTGGCCTGCCTGTGTGGGAGGTAAAAGGCGTAAAGTTATTCGAGATTCCCGAAAATCTCGGTAGATTTCTGAATAGTGTAGAGATCCAGAATAGTGTTACACATCTTTTAAGATTAGTAAGAATAGTTTTAGACATCTTTTTTTGATAATTCTCTTTACCAAACAACACAATAGAATATTTCGCATCGAAACATAACAAACGAATTATATTTAATGGTGAGAAATATTCTCAGGGACACAATGTAACTAATTATGACGCTTGCAACTTATTGATCGCCGTCATAATAGCGACATTTGCTTCATTTTCCCTAATAAATAAATCTAAAATCTAACGTCAATGCACTGAATAATACAGTGACATCGATCTCTAAATTCTCTTTTACTTGCAAAAGACTTAACAACTTATATTCTATACCTAAGTTGTCAAGCGATATTAACCCTTATTACAACGACAAATGAATCTATGTTTAACAACTGTTACAATTCCCACTTTTGTTTTAATATTTCTTTGTTTGCATTGAAGACTTCTATAATTATAGTGATAGTGTTCAGGTTTCCTTTATAGTCACAATAAGTAGATGCACTACTTAACTACAACCTTTTTTAATATCACAATAATTTACTTCATATTGACACTTTCGTTTCTGAATTATTAAGTGGGTAGTGTACCATGTACAGCTGATACGATTAAACACAAGAACTTAAAATTTGGCACGTATGTATTTATTAGAGGGGGGGGGGGGATAGGGTAAGACGTGGACTTAACCAATTTCCCCAATTTTAAAATTAAAATTATTTAAAATTCTGACTTAAACTCACGCGAACGAATCGAGAAAAGCTCTACTAGTTTCAAGTTACACCGGGACTCTTATTAACAAATCAAATAACACAAAAACGTTAGTCAAATATCGCATTAACTAGCATTAGGTAACTGAATATAACTAGTTACAATGGACAACTTGACCAGCACCCTTGTTATGCAGTGACCTAGGAATCGGCACGGTCTTCTTGTTAGCACCACTTGTCAGGCTGCTCGAACCTCGTTACCTCTATCTATAAGCATTTAAAGTATTCACATTTTATTCCCTCGCATCTGTTTAAGTGACCATTATTGTGTAACTAGTAAGTCTATTTCTTCGGAAAAACTAACAAGTTTTATGTCTTTGAAAACTATAACTGTGTCACTGCTAGCAATTTGTGCAATCAGCCAATTTGCAGTTTAAGTGGACGATGTTAGAACATAAATGTCAAGGGATCGACATCGAGTTAAGTTAAATTATGTAAGTCTTTATGTTATTGATTTTTCTATTCCCATCCTTTTGAACTACAGTTGCAAATCGGTTTCTAAAACTGATAAAAATGCTTATAAAACTTAAAATTTCGAGAGTATAATGATTTTATTTTCTTTAACCTGAAAAACGCGGAAAGTTAGTAACATACAGAACGAATCATTTACATCGCATTAAATAAACTGTAGCTATTCATTCCGATATACCGTAATCTCATTACATTATAACGAATTATTTCAATAGACGTGATATTAATTTACCAATAATAGTTAAGCTCATTTGCTGGTAATTAATTTGATTCGAATGCTACTAAATCGATGTTTTGAAGCGGTTTGTCGGGTCCACCTACTTTGTCCCAGCTACTATCGCATATTCATCCGTCAAGTACCTATTGGATACGGACGCATAATCGTGTAAACTCAAACACGCAGCAACGTGGCCATTGATTTAAAGGTACCTATGCTCTGATGGGATTCCATCGATAGCATTGCATCGCAGTCCAATGACCCTTTTACGAATCCTGTATTTCATCGTATTACATAGCTCATTACACGGCTCAAGAACGTTGTTAGGAGGGCTTAATCACATTAATATTATATACTAGCTTTGCCTGCGACTTCGTACGCATGGCAACGTTCCCGAGCTCTCGGGTTTTTCCCGGGATCGAGCCGCACAATTAAGTTTATTTTTAGTGTATTTACTTTTTCGGAATAAAAAGTAAGTACCTAGTAATTTTATAATACTTTAATATCCAAGCTTACAATAAAAAATGCAAGCAGGAATATCATTGTTGTCTAATTGAGTTTGGAGTTAACATTATTGAGTTTATAGCAAATCGTGATGGAAGAAATTGATTGAAATTAATCTGCTCCGATTTCATGATGGGTGGCGAGAATTAAATTTTTACATTTATAACTTTATTATTTCATAAAGTAATTAATTTTTGAACACTCTACCTATTCTTTCGTTCGAATTATGAATAGTTAAATGATATTTATTAGGAAATCCACTTGTAAAGCAATAATCGAAGTCCGAGTTAAAATAACTTGATAGTGTATTATGGAAGTAATTTATTATTTCCCGTGCAAATTTGCACAACAGTAACATCGTTTAATGAGTTTTTCCTCAGTTTTCATACAACCAATTATTGCTATGTTTATTTACTCCTACTTTCTGCTAGCGGCTTCGCCCGCGTTCCCGTGGGATAAAATGTAGCATATATATTATTATTATTATTCCATTCCCAGTACCATAATCTATCTCTGTTCCAAATTTCATAATGATCCCTTCAGCCGTTCTAACGTGATTGAGATAGAAACATAATCATAAGGTCACAAACTTTTACATTTATAATATTAGTATGATAGTAAGAAGTAAGATTTATAAAGATAATTAGGCAAGGATCGGTAAAGTCCAAAGATTTTTCCTTTAGTACTTATAAATACGTCTAAAGATACATTCAGATTTATTCGTAAACAATACTAAACATCGCCCCTTGTGATACCGTCAACTAAGAGTAACTTTACAGTCGATGTACTAGCGTTTACATTTAATTAATGCGTTCAATTCATCGCCTAACTACTCAAAGCGCGTGCAAAATTCGCCACATGGTAAAACAAACAGCCAGCCGGCTGTCTTTCATTAAGCAAAATTGAGTTTTGTTTGTAAATTGAAACTTAAAGTTCCAACGATCCGACCGTCGAAAGTTTCGGAGCATGTCTGTCCGAAATAATTATGATCATTAAAGAGACTTGGACGGACTGATGAATCCAGGACCGCGGGTGTCGGGTGACGAGGCCTTAGTTATACAAACTGTTTGTTTCATAAATCTGGAGATATTTTAATAGTCGGTATTGTATGGTGTAATTGTAGGAAACTTGTGAACTAAATGGTTCGTCCATGCTAGGCAGAGTTATTCAGTACCCTTAGTTTGAGTTTGCTTTATGTTGGGCGAAAATGAAACGACAGCGCGATCGACGCTTTGGTCAGTTTAATCGCACTGGCCAATCAGAGGGTCGAAGGCGCGCTTTCCTTCGTACAGATTTCCTTCGAAAACGAAAAAAGTGATAAGCACATCCAAAGTCAGTCAAAAGTTATGCATTAAAGTAGTAGGTATTGTCTTACTAGTAACCAATATATCTGAGTAAATGAATAGAATACCAAAGTTCAATTAAAAAGTCACTGAAAAAGAACAATGCCATTTCAGAATAGAACAAGCTGTAGAGTTGTAGTATTGATAAATACGCCTCGCGCCGATTGTTTGCAAAGGTTGAATGCAGTGAAGGTCAATTCCCCAATCAATTGAAGCTTATGTAGTTGTGTATGACTTCCCACTCGCTCTCTATACGGGTATTACGGTTACGTATTTCGTGGTCGAAGTGTTATGCACATTTTACCTAATTAATGTCCATATGTTTGCGGTTTTCCATACTTATTAAACTAGCTAGCGTCTACATCCCGAGCTTGCGGACTATTTAGCTGGTTTACCGGGTCTCCGGCTAGGAACGCTGTGGTTTTTAGTCAGTAGGAGTCTGAGACTCCCACTCGCCTCGCCCAAGGCGGAAGAAGTCATTGGATGATTTTTTCCCCATAAAAAAGCTTTTCGTCCACAGTTTTTGTTCGCGAACTTTTCAGGTATTTAAGGGTTTCTGAGTTCTCAATCTTATAAACGTATGAAAAAGGATTTCCTATGTTCTTAAAGTTCAATACGGTGTACGGTATTTTACAGCTCTTTACTTTTCAGTGTATTAGTACTTTACTAAGTAATGTTATTTGCGTGGGATGTGGACACGTTATAGTTTTTGCAACTTAAAGGTTCATTGTACTAAGGGGCTCATTTTTATTGGGTATCTAACAATCCTTACTTACGTCTTTTACTCACCGAAGGGGCAGGTAGGGGTGCACTACTCATGTACCTAATTATTATGCAATTATACGCAATAAAACACCCACTTTTCTGCGCTTATTAGTACGATGTAATAAGGTGAAAGCCAATTGCGATATACTTTGCTCGATTCCAGACTCCGTAAAATTACTAAGAATATAAATACTTTACTCGACCCGGGAATCGATCAGTCGCGTGACACTCGTTAATTTGTGACCCCTCGATCAACGAGACAGTCCATCCCTTCTCTCTACCTTCA
Organism: Spodoptera frugiperda; assembly: GCF_023101765.2. Taxonomy (NCBI): domain Eukaryota; kingdom Metazoa; phylum Arthropoda; class Insecta; order Lepidoptera; family Noctuidae; genus Spodoptera; species Spodoptera frugiperda. The sequence continues at coordinate 17,504,209 of NC_064236.1, forward strand.
GTTTACCTCTAAAAGTTTCTTCAAATAGGTTCTTATTCAAATATTAACTGTTTGGATACGTAGCTGGCGACGTCACCATGGTCTTCTTGTCAGGTAGAGCTTCTTGGGTTAAAATAAAAAAAAAAAAAACTAGCTTTTGCGACTTTATCTATAGCTCAACTACGCATTACTTCTCTCGCTCTTTACTAATTATGACAAAAATGTGAAATAAGTCTGGTCATATGCTAAGCGTGAAAGTAGTATTAATGTATCGTCTTGTATTAGACGAGTGGGTAAATAGAGGTGCACGTATTCAACTCACTTTGCACTAGTTTTGTTATAAATCCCAGGTAACAGAAGTGAAGTGGACTATATACCGAGTATAATTTCGAGATATTTTCGAAATACATCAAATGATATTTGCCCAACTCGGGAATCGGGTGATGAAGAAGAAGAACAAAGATGATATCTTGTAAACAACCTTACAAAGTAGGGCTTTTGCTCGCCAATATTTTAAAATTACCCTGACAAAACTGTTGCGCTTGCGACCACCCAACTTACGAGTTTTAGTAAGAAAATAAGACTCGGCTACTGAGCACTTTGCGCTGCGCCAATTTCAATTAATGATTGCATAATTATGTTTGTCTTTATAGTAAAAATTCTAATGCCTAACTAAGCGAAGGATTCTCCTATTATAGCAATTTTGCTCCACTTGCTTTTGTGTTTATTCTCAAAATAATGTATGCATGTTTACTTACCGGGCACTAAACTCCATGCTATTACTAAGAAATGTTCGAAAAACAGAAAATGTCCCAATAACAATATCCAACGAGGCGACTGAAACACATTACATATATAAATATAGTGCTGCGCGCGTAACGGCCCTCCTCTTTTAACCATAAATAGGTAGTATGTTATTTTGGTATAAATGTACTATCTAACTCTCGATATTTTCTCAAATGCGACGACTACTTATGCAGTGCGATTTATTATTTATTGGCCAGGGCTAAAATCTAGGCTAGGCTTATAGGCTCCAGGTTAATCTATGTTGTATTCTAATATAGGCTTAATAAATGTTAAGTTTACTTCTCTAATGTAGATTTTCTTTACAGGCGCGAGATTGCCCTGAGGGCTTGCCGTTGTGGTATTCGCCGCAACTTGAAGTACCATTACAAACCGTCCTCCTCCTCCTCCGAATTGATGGCGGACACTCGCCGCAAATTTGCTAAGAAAAAGGAAGCACAAGCACTCATCGTTCGATATGTTGAAAAGAAACGTTCGAACAAAGCAATATCCGTAGCAGTCCCCAAAGATGAGGTCAATACCATTCTCAAAGATGTCGCTTCCGAAGTAAGTATAAAATCCTGCGAAAATAACAATAATGCAACGCCTCAGAAAAAGGAAACCATTGTCGAAGAAAACGGGAACATTCGGCAGAAGCCGAAAGGACATGGAAGGCCTGACAATGTGTATAAAATACCCGACATTGCTCATGTCTAAACACACTCCACCAATGTCTACGAGCTGGGAGCGCGTGCATGCACCCAACTCAATCGACTTAACCCGACTGGTGTATCCGAACACATCTCACCCTACGTAGAGTTTAGAATAATCTTTTTTGACCAAGAATCTCACTATCATGGTGTAACAAAACAATTAATGTAATTAAAAAAAAAAAACAAAAAAAAGTAGTGTACAACATACGCAGGATTCAATTTAATGTGTCTGTAATAATGGAATACACAAATGGTCTCCTACACTTTGATATTTAAATAGAAAGTAGTGGTTTTGCCATAGGGATATCCCTAATTCCTTATATTATGTGTCTATGTATTCAATTGTATTAGCGTGCACACTGAAATATACTTAGCAACCCAAGTTACCATGACAGTAGCAGCCTAATGTCAACATTACATACCTATATTAAAAATAAGAAGTGGCTCCAAGGTTGAGAATGCTGTAAGCAAACGGAGGTCCCAACCTCACGCTGTAGGTAAGTGTCTCATGACCGATGCTGTAACACATAACCTAAATATATGTAATCATTCCAGAACAATTATCTAAAGTTTAACCTATGTGTAGCGGACTGAAAGCGCCTCTGTAATGCACGGCAGAGGTACGAACTCATATATATTGTTGATTTTACAGTCCCATTCACTGCAGTCGTTTACTACCTAGTGACTACGTCCTAAGACTGGTAAACTAGGGACTTTATAGCTTTAGCGAATTCGCATTAATTAAGGAAATTCGAATTTCGCGCGAAATTATTGTACTTAATCTCACTTTCAGTCCGCGTGTAGTAAAAAAATGTGTGTAGAGAATTAATGGTAATTATTAGGTTACATAATAACTGTGTGTTTACTTTAATTAGAACCAGTATTTTAATTTGCATCATATATCTTACAACCGATATATTGAACGACCTAAAAATTTAGAAAATATATACACAAGTATTCTCAATAACTGTGTGCTCACAGAAAACTATTAAATACTAAGAATGCTTCTGAAAACTGAAGTATTCATGCATTATACATAAACAATGTCCTTTAAAAATTCACAATAAATATAGGTGTGACAGTGGTTTATTGTAGGGTATCCGACTTTAAATTGTCCAATAATATTGTGGTTTTGCAATAATTTTACTTAATTAAATACATTTCTGAAATAACACTGAATCAAGTGGAAATATTTATACTTATTTCATTCTGAATGGATAGGTAAACCGACTTTTTTGGTTTACAGTAAAGTTTAAAAAATATCGTGTCATACATAATATTATGACGTCATCAAAACCAATAGTTCCATGGAGTCAGGTACCCTATAATAATCTAAACTACTATTTTTCCAAGACTATTATTTTTTATTATCCTTAGATATATTTTTTAGTTTAGTGAATAAGTAGTACTAATTGGTAAATTTATTTCTTTTTATATAAGTTTAACAGTTTTAGCTAGACTAAAACTACTTAGGGTTAAGTTTAAAGGATTTATTTTTTTTAATTTTTTGGTTTCTTTTTTAATTGAGAAAAGTTTTTAGACCAATGGCTGTCGTTGATACCTGGTTTGTGATTTTTGCAAACATTTTGTCTCGACAATCGATAGGTACCCATCTTCTTTGTCTCGATAACTCATTGGTTTGAAAACTCATCTCCTGTCCATGTCTTAGCTTTTTTACTCAGTTTTTGTATAAAAAAGTAAATGGTAATGACTAGTGAGAAGTAATATTTTTATAACATATTTTTTGCTAATCGTACCGCGCGCACTGGGGTAGGGATGCGTGAATAGTACATTTTCGACATTTTCAAAATATCAAACTAATGAAAAAATTCAATTAAATTTACAATATTAATATTTGGTAGGAGTATTTAATCTTTAAACAATATTTTGACTACACGGTTGGCGCGGTGGCTGGACAACCGGCTGCCACGTAACGTGTAGCGGGACCGATTCTCGCACGGAGCAACTGTTTGTGTGATCCACAAATTGTTGTTTCGGGTCTGGATGTATTTGAATTTGTAAACGCACCCATGACAGATCAAAATACTAGTCTGGAGCTACTTGCCTAAAAATAAAAGAATATAAACAATCACGAATGTCCGCAGAACTTAAATCTGACTTTTATATAAAAAAACCTACTATATTGTGTAGGAATTTATCGCGTATTTTTTTTATAATATAACTGTAACTAACTAACGAAAGGGCCCCAGTGCAGTATTGCGGCGGGTTGGATAGGTTCGGGAGTGATAGGGAAAGATAAAAGTATTATTAAATTTTTAATAATAACGCCATGCTTGATAGCCATGGCTATTATGATGACTAGAGACTAACGGCTGTATTTAAGAGCTTTTTTCGCTCATTTATTTAGAATAAAAATCTTTTTAAGCGGTCAGTTCAACAACTGTGACGAGCTAACTCTGTAAGAAGTAACATCGATGAATATTATAACATAAATTGACATTGAAACTGTAATTGAACGGACGGTTTATCTTGACGCGTGGAATCCGCCCCTGTTGCTTTGGGACTGTGGAGTTGAGCTATGCTATCTGTGTGTAGCGTAACTTTTTTATCGCAATGCAACAGTTGCAGCCTCCACCACTCACGATACGGCCATTGTCCACTTTTGACATTTCAGAGTATAAATACATACCCCATCTTTTTTTTAAAGACAATGTTGACGCCTAATCGACCGCTTTCGAATTATATTTAAATTTGAAATAAGAACGCGATTGCTAACTTTTTGTAAATATATGGACACGCGAGCTGGAGCAAAAAATATGTTAAATTTAATAGTTTTTTTTTAATTTTTTATTCTATTTTTTATTTTTATTATATTTAAGGGTTCCGCGCTGCGAGTAACTGTTTTAAATAAGTGCTCAATTATTAGTTTTTATTTATATTTTCTTTCATATTTACGGAAGTTGAGGGTCCAAATTAAAGATCTCAAAATGGTTGCATTTATTTTTGTATACTTTGTGATTGTTTGTGATTGCGCGGAGCCCTCGGCGCGAGTTAGACTTGTGCTATTGTGATTGTTATTATATTATTTTAAACTTAAGAGGTGATCGTATCGGGCACTGGATTGGAGACACCTGGCGTGATCTTGTAACGTGAACACCTGACAGATCCTGTCGGGCGAGTCCTAATATAAACCAAAGAGCCAGCGTTGATCCAGTCCACCAACTCGTGCGCATCACTAAAATACATACACGAACTTCATTTTTAGGCTTTCATACTTCATTAAACGAATTGAAAGTATAGACTGCACTTAGTCTGAACGTAATTTTTTACACTATTTACTATTTAACTTTTAATCCTCTTGTGACCTATTGGCACTGTTCTTAACTGCTCAACTTTGTCGAGCTGACCTAACATTTTGGTAACAATATCTTTGTAGACATTTTGGAAAATTTTCGAAACCAGAATACGATCTTTCGATTGAAGATTTTTATTACACCACAAGTTGTTCACGAACTCTGTTCCTGACGGTCAATGTCACTATTTTGTGTGTGTAGTACACCTTGACAGTGCCAATTCGTCAATCTACGCCTAAGAATCTTTTGGTACCTTTACCACCTTTTGGATAAAACTAAGTCTACAATATATTGAAGCATTCGACGCGAACACTTAACATGAAAATATTAACGGTAAACAAAGCACGTGACTATCTAAATTCTGAGAATAAAACCTTTTTACACATCAAGATAATGTTTCACAAATTAAAAGTTAAAATGTGACGTATCGTTTTACGGTAATGGCAATAATCCAAGTTTTGGACGCGGTTGTTGAAGGCGGTGCGAACTGGATTTATCCGGTTCTCATTGCGATGAATTAAGGAATTAAATACCCACCTACAAATTTTGGTTATTGTCAATATTTTTATGGGACAGTGTTCGCAACAGATGTGCAAACTGAATGGTTGTAAGTAATTTCATTTGGAGGGTACCACCAATGTACTGTACCAATCAGCTCATACCGATCTCTTCGCTTCATCATTGGTACTCTCAAATCTCTACCAGGGCTTTATGATTACGAAATGCGTGTCCCAGTCACATTTATTTAAGTCACCGTGTTTATAGTTTAAATAAAAGATATTTAATAAGTTTAGTACACCCTACAGCCCTGGTACTAACTATTTATTGTGGATTAGCCTAATTTTTGGTCTAGTCGAATTAATTTTAAGTGTATTCGAATATGTATAACTTATTAAATAAATTATAGTATCAATAATTTTGTTGTTTTAATTGTTTTTAATTATAAAAAATACCCCTTTACATACACGCACACACACACAAAGGCCACAGTTTCAGGCGATAAATATTGCACATTACCTTTTGGAAAGATACACTTTTGTGTGGCAAAAACTTTACTTTTCAATCTTTTATGATTCGCAAATCATTTGATTAGTTTCAGCTGCTCATAATCCAGAGCAGTAACTCCTAGTATGAGTTTGCTTTTCGTTAAAAGTAATCAAAACGATAGCACATAAGGCGTTCTGATCGGCCGGATAAAGCACCCAATCAGAGCGCCGAACGCGTTCCAGTTTCGGTTACTTTAAACGTAAAACTCGTACTAAGGGTGCCATATACCTGGTGACCGACTACCTCTTTCTAAAGGTCGATGTGCAATATTTATCGTGAGGTGGTGTAGTCCCCCTAAAGGTAACTTTATAATTAAGTCCTATCCGTTAATGATATCATTACAGCTCACTTCCTAAAATCGATATTATGAAGTTACTCTGAACTTTCCCAACCTACATCACTATTTTCACTCTTAACCCCATTCTGAGGTCATAGCTCTTATATCGTGGTTTTAGGAGCTATTTTAGTTTATTATTCATTAGACAGAAAGACTAGCTGACTATCATGCTTTGAAAAGCACAGAAATAGGTATCGACTTTAAAATAGATGTGGTGAATCGATTTTAAAAGTAGAAAAAGTGCTAGTCGATTTCATGAAGAAAAAAATTATCTAGCATGAGATATGATTTTACTGAGTATAGGTTAATAAGGTATTTTTAGCTAGTCTTTCATGAAATTTATTTTCAAATAGAAATATCGATCATTCGAGAATACAAAAATCGATATGTTAATTAATTGTTTTTGTGCCTACATTAATTAATAAAATATTAATTATTTTATATTATGAAAGCAGATTTACGAAAGAAACTCAGTGGGAATATAAGTGGGACCGTCGGTGGAGGGCGCACCAGACGGACATCTAGCGATCAGATTGGCCATATATTAAATAAAAAACCCGACTGCGTTTCTTTATAATATTAAAATGAAAAAAACCCTAAAACAAGAAATTCATCGAAAAATTTAAGCAGTCGGGACCCATTCTAGAAAGCCAGCCGTATGTGCCCTCACTAAGTCTTCATATTTAGAATGGGTCCCGACTGCTTAAATTTTTCGATGAATTTCTTGTTTTAGGGTTTTTTTCATTTTAATATTATAAAGAAACGCAGTCGGGTTTTTTAGTTTTTTAAATTACCTTTTTTTATTTAATTTTTTTTTTTAGTTTTATTATTTTTGTATTTTGATATATCTAGTGTCACTCTCATAGTAATACGAATCAAACGACCCCTATCAAGCGGAAATCCATCGAGTCGTTCAGGCTAGAGAGTGAGAAATATTCGAATTTGGCGCCAAAAATCCGCCATTTTGTTTTTTTATTATTTTGATATATCCAGTGTCACTCTCACAGTAAATACGAATCTAATCACCTCTCAAGTCAAAATCCATCAAGCCGTTTAGGCTGCAGAGCGTGCCAAACAATTATACATACATACATACATACATACATACATACATACATACATACATACATACACTCGAAAAACATAACCCTCCTTCTGGCGCAGTCGGGTAAAAAGGGCCAAATTAAAAGTACCTTTAACGAAAGAAGTGTGTAAGAACCGTGGCAAATGACGTTCCATTGTCTCTGCTTACCCCCATGGGAGACAGGCGTGAGGTTATGTATGTATGTATGTATGTAATAATATGAAAATGCGACGTGGTCTACCACAATAACGTAGCTCCATACCTAGGTATATGAAGGGATCCGCAGAGAAAATGCAACTAGCCATGGACTTGTGAACTGCCAGCAGGAGCGTCGACCTGGCAGTTTGAAGACTGTCTACAATTTATGAGAGGTAGCGGTTCAACACAGGTATGCTCTTTATTTTTATTATATAGGTAGGTAAGTTTTGAACATTGATCATTCGTTTTTTATGATGGTAAGCTGATATGAAGCACCTGATGGTAAGCAATCGGCGCCGCCCATAGACACCCAAAGGCAGTCGTTACAATGGCATCACGGTCTTTTGGAGATAGGAATTTGGGTATTTCAGGATTAGGGATTAATTGGGCCTCCGGTAACCTCACTCAGACAAAGAAACAACGCAAGCGTTGTTTTCGGTTTTCTGGGAGGCTGTGGTATCACTCCGGTTGAGCCGACCCATTCGTGCTGAAGCATGGCTCTCCCACACTTAATGATGAATGAGATTGTCGAGAATGTGAATGTTCGATTTATAGTGCACCTATTACCTACTCCTTTGTAATTATAGGTACCCAAGGCTGCTATGGAGTACATCGGTGAAATAATACCGCTCATTGGAGGGCACACAATTAGGTACCTGATTTTATCGAATCATTATTATTGCTAGCTTGCTGCATAGCGCATAGCGACACATTAAAATCTGATCCGACAAAATCTACTACTACAAAGTCAAAATTATTTATTTCAATTAGACCAGGAAGGCACTTTTAAACGTCAAAGCAAATATAATAATATTAATAACGTCTGTCTGTCGGTCAGTCCTCTAGTGAAGCTATTTGCTCGTTCCAAAGTGTAGATTCCTATGGAGAAAAACGAGCAAGAAACTCCATAGGTAACTCCTTTTCAATCAGATTCACAATACAATTCTTGGTCACATTGTTTCGATTGCTTCAACTATGTGAGAACAATATAAAACTAATATTCAGTCAAAGTGATAGAAAAAAAATAACCCTGAGGACAACAAACTCAATACAGTCTGGAGCTGACCAGTCCCAGTTGGCAGCGCCCGTTCACGGACATGACACGTACACCAAGAAAGCTACTGCTTACTTACAGCGCCTAACGTCTAACGATGAGCAACAAATGTTGTTCTTGAGACGCGCTCTGAATAAAAGTACAGGGAAGTTAAATATGTATTTTTAATTGTAATTCATTTTTATCATGTATGTTGGTTGGTAACACATAAAATAAGTGATATTTTTACATCTGTAAAATATAAGAGTACCTAAGTATCAAACTCAAGGGGTATAACAAAGCTTTATGCTTTTATAAGTTTTCCTAAAAGGCTATCATTTTCGATTTCATTTAAAACACGTTAATAGGTTTTTAAGAAGTCAAAACCAAGACGGTTTGAGATTTTACTATTGTGTTAATGGAGTGGTTTACCTGGAGATACCGAAAATACTTATTTAAACACGAACTATTTCTCTGAAATATAATTTATTTGTAACTTGAATATTTGAAAGCTTTGCGAAATACCTATATTAACTTCGTAATCCTAATAAAATACCAAATAGGTAAATGTTTATCCACATCAAAGCTTGAGTTACAGCTGCTCAGTCGGACAGCGCGGCTTGTAGAAGCAGCCGGCTGTGACAGACAGCCGTCCCGGGCCCGTGCACAGCTCCTGCCCGTCAGGCGATCAGCTGATCGCGTACAAAATTTGAACGTAGTCAGTGGTATTGGCAAAATATTCGCGTCGTACGAATTTCGGTGGCGCGCGCGTTACATTTTTCCGTATTATTTTTAGATAGGCGGCGGGCGGGCGTCGTCGCGCGCACACGGCAAGTCGCGCGCGGGCCGAGAGGACTGGAGCCCTATGGAGCCCCCGTCGTTCCCTGCCAGCGGGCTGTTCACCGTCAGGGCGGCACCCGGGAGCGACGCGACCCTCGTCCTGCCTGTTCCCACCGGCACACCACCGTTCAACTACCAATGGTACGTTTTTCGCATACTTTCGGTCCAGACGGACACAGATTTAGGTTATAATTTAGTCCTGTACTACGATCACAATAGATCGGGCAGTGTTCGGCGCGATAGCATATAGGTTAGGTGAGACGGAGCTGCGCCCGCGCTGTGCTGCCGCGCCGGCAAGCGTTGTTTGTTTTTCGTGTGTCGATTATAAATACAACACCAGGAAGCTAGCTCAGACACTTGACACTTCGCCGCTTACTGTTATTATAATTTGGGGCATTTCGTAATAGAAAAATGTCTAGTACACTGTATGAACGAGGAGTTATTAAAAATAAAAACGGGATGCAGAGCTTCCCGTTGCTGCGAGGTGAAAAGGAATGTTTGTGCTTTATAATATATTTAACATTTTTAATGCAGCTATTAAATTTTTGTTTAACGTCGATGTTTTTTTGGTTGGCAATGTGAGTTCGCTATCGATCGATACATAGACATGTTGTAGGAGTCCATGCGGCGTGTCCGTGTGTATGTCTACATGTGTTTGTGTATGTATGTATACTACATGAGTACATGTGGTGTATGACTTGTGAGTAATCCCGTCGTTTGCCAAGCATTACTGGAGCTAAATACTTTCTCGCTTTCTCGAATATCGTGGTCAATCATAATTTGTAGTCATGGCTAATATTTGAGTTCAGATTTAGAGCAAACACTTGCAGGCCTCATTAATACTTCAATGTAAACAGAATATTGTGCAGATGGTCGCCATTTCTGAAAGCTATTTGCTGCTAGTGTTCTACTACTGTGTTGCTTGTACGAGCGATAGTCCATCAAGCAAATATTTTTAACACATTTTCAATTGTATTTTAAGCGCGATAAAGTTAAAAGTCAATTAAAGAATTTTGACAGATTAAAGAAGCTTTATTATATATTATGCGAAATGTCAGCAACTTAGTTTTTCACACATGCAAACATATAGAGATGAGAGTTCAAGAAGTTACAACGTCTCTTGACTGAAAGGACTTTTGTCAAGTGTAACTTTGCTTGACGAGTTTTGGATATTCAAATATGAGGGGAACTGAGTACTAGTTGTCAGAGTCTAAGAGAGGAACCTTTACTTTCATCAAACAACTAAACTTAAATCATATAAAATTTATAAAATATCCTCCTGTTTCGTGTCTTGTAGGAGTAGTGAGTAGCAAACTGCATTATTAACGGTGTCAGTTGTAGTCAGCAAGAGTCTGACACTGTCTCCCTCACGCCTCATACAGGGCTAAGATAAGATATAACTTCATAAATAAAATTATGTTCTACCTACTTGTTTAACAGCCTACTGTAGGCTGCGCGACGAAGCCGCGTCTGCGCACGTTGCTCATGATTGAGAATCCCTCTGTGACTCGAAATTAGTAGAGCTTATATCAATATACATACAATATGAGTAAACCGTTATTTTTAACTGACTATAATTCTTCGGTGTTTTATTTGTTAATAATGTAAACAATTATTAACAATCAAAATTGACTTCAGAAAAAAAGTACATGAAGACTTTCTCAATTCAAAACTTGTAATTAATTGTCGTACCTCTTGATGCAACACACCCCGAGAAGCTCTTCAGTTAATTAATTCTTCAAATTTTCAGTGCACCGACACGCGTTCATATATTATAATACAAGTAAATAGCATGTAGTTAGCCATTGAATTCGGGGCGCTCCTTGCATGGGCATGCGAAGGATTCGCTGCATGTTCCTATATGCACTGCCTGGGAATGAAGGGTGAATCTCTACGTATACCTAACTTTGGCTCTTGGATGTATTCCCATACATGTATACAAACTATACAATAATTTAACTGTAATGTTGCCAATCGATCACCCGAGCAATTTGTAATAAGCGTCCTGGTAAAGCATCAAGATTTTGATTTAGACCTGCCGTGACGTCTGTGGACGTTGAGCGGGCTCCATTCAGTAGTGAGTTTTGCTCTCCGCTCATCTGACATGCGGCGGGTCCAAATCAAGCAACAAGATGCAAATGTGAAAACTGTATTGCTATTTTTAATAAAAAATATTCATTTCATGTCATTCAAAATATGTCAGTATTTGTTACGGCTGAGCAAATTAGCAAACAGTTAAAAATTCAAGTTTCATTTAAAAAGTAGTAAAACTCATAACCACTAAATGTACGAGACAGTGGTTCCCAAAAGGCAAAACTAATATACGCTCAAAACCCCAAAAACCACAAAATACACATTTTTTTCAACCGAATGAAAATCTAAATGAAAATATGAGAAACTAAAAATGTAATATTGCATGGTATAGCTACAAGAACGGCTGGATGTGTTTATTTAGATATGGACAAAGTATCATCTCGTGTATCTGACCATCATGTACTAAAATACAGGGACAGATTTATGTAGAGAGTTTTTGTCCAACATATAAAAGGCCATTTAAAAGTCTACTCCCAGAAGAAAAATCCTGCAAGTCAAAATCGTACTCCTTTTTAAAAGGCAGACGACGCACCTGTGACACCTCTGGTGTTGCCGATGTACATTGGCGGCACTGATCGCTTCCATCGCTTATCATCAGTCGTGTGCTCGTTTGCCCCCTCCGCTATTAAGAAATAAATAAAAACCGTATATCAGTAATTCCTTGACACACCTGCTAATTATTTTATACCTTGTATTGGATAACATTAGGTACAGTTTTCATCAACAGATAGCTGATTTCCTCTGGTGAACAAAGCCCCCCATTTAAAAGGTAGTCAGGACATTTGCGATACCGTCTTCACTTTGTCAGTTTCTCTAGAGGCGTTTGTTAGGACATCGGGAATTTAAAGAATGCAATAATCAGTTTTAAAACACTAGTTTAAAAAATATCTTTTAGGACATCCGAGGTTAAAAAAAGCATTGATCAGTTTTTAGACTCTAATTAAAAAATAGACTTTAACCTACAAAATCGCAGTTCATCCCTGCACACAAGTATGTGAAACGTCCATTATAAGCTAGAGTAACACAGGCGGAGTTAGTCCAGAGTTTGGTCGAGAACACAGCTATTGTTGAGACGGGAATGTCCAACTATCGTTTGTTTTCACCTAATAATTGTACGATGTTCGCAGCATTGCAATGTCAGTTGTATGTTACATACAATAGGTGCACGTATGCACACAGTTTGGTGCAACTAACACTAACTTTGAGTGGCTAACTAGTTGTATCATTTCATTATGAGAGTCAGTCTAGTTGTCGTTAGTCTGTTTGACCACAGATTCGAACACAGGATTGTGGTATGTGGTGTGGAAGTTCGGCATTAGAAATAATAATTGGGTTTGTTCAGAATTTGGATGCGTTTTTTAATCATATACGAGTACTTGTTAAATTCTTTAATTTGTGTTAAATGTTTTGTAATAAGAATACTTTTGTGGGATATTGAGAAAAGAAAAATTTTTTCATGTTACGAATATAATAAATATAATATTATTATGTGGTTCCGGCACAAGATTAAGATATTCAGAGTTAGTTTCGGACTAGTTTGTGAGAAATACGTACCTACTATCATAATAGTGATCTATCAACGCATAGCTCAAACTTTGTACGGATCGGGCTAAAATTCAACATGCAGGTAGATTACGACGTAGTCATCCGCTAAGAAAGGATTTTAATCAATTCTACCCCCAAGGGTATCAAATAGGGAATGAAAGTTTGACAATTTTAAACCGATCAGGTTGAAACTTTGCACGCCTAAAGCTACTATGACATAGACATACGCTAAGAAAGGATTTTGATAAACTATAGCCGCATGCTAAGCTAGTACGAGTATAATCTCCAATTACTACTAATTAGTATATATAGTAATATTAATTTAGTAATTCTACTCTTATTGAAGCGTGATTGGCAAATATTATGTTACTTGATGTGGTCAAGGAGTTAACATATAGTTACATATACTTACCCACATTCAACAATGTATTCTGTGGGCATACACCGTTATAATTACGTTAATTATTATGTTATCGGCTTACAAACGTAACTGTTTGACGAGGAACTCGACTAGTTTTAAGTCATGCTAGAATGCAGTCGCGCAATGCTACTCATGGATATGAGCCTCTAGCATGCTTGAAGCTAGTCGAGTTCCTCGTCAAACGTACTTTTTGGACGCCTGGTATATCCAGGCTCACCCCTATTACATAGGACTCATAATATAACTAGTTAAAAGTTGAAGTTACATTGTATAATCGCTTCTGAAGGATATAAATGTTCAAAAACCTGTATTTCACAGTTTAATGGCTTTAATAACATCTTCAAGGTTGTACTTTTATTTTATTTGGGAAACAAACAGATATTATATAACAACTAATTACAATCACATAACCAACACTTAATCCAATACAGTTTCCACACTTAAACTATACATTGTTACGTATAAGTTGTATACTCTCTCGTTAGTAGCTATTCCTAGCGTCCGATACGAGGTATTTAAAGTGTTGCACTGACGGGGAATCCCGAATGAATAATCTTCATATGTTTGTTCTTAATTTGTTTTGAAGACTGGAACGCCGCCTGGTGCAACAGGCTTGGTGCAATTTATAATTAAAATATAATCATCATCACACTTCCTTGAGACTGATTGGTGGTTTCAAACTAATATTTTTATATTATTATTCCACATTGTTTTAGATACGAGGGCATTGTTTTAGTGTGATCAAAAGACTCTAAATTAATATAGATGATAAAAAAGGTCCAGATTTCCTTACAATGTTTAACTTCGCCAAAATATGAGAGAAATAAACTAAGAAAGTAGACTGAACTTGGAAGAAGTAAGGAATCACCAAAGGAGTTACATATGCGTAACCGGCCTTTTGTGGGTTAAGAATTTAAAGATTGTTAAGGACTCGGCGATTGAGCAGATTGGGGAGGAGAGTAATTGAGCCGGTAAACTAACTCACACAACGAAACACAACGCAAATGTAATTATGTTTATGAAAAGCAAACAGTTGAACATTAATTTGCAATCAGTTTTGAAAACATGACCGTTCCGTACTAAAATATTGTTTGCCTACTCAGTTAAAATAATTAAAATATTGAATCAATTTACTGAATGTAACTGGGTTTACAAATAGGTAAATTAAATGCAATTATATTGAAAACGCACCGTTTTCCTCATATTTTACCAATATGTACTGCACAAAGCTTGTCTTGTAAACATTTGAGCTAAGATCGTAACAAAGATAATATGATTTAAAATGAATTTCTATTTGCAACACTTATTCATTTTTTATTTTCATTTCATGTATGTAAACACATACATAGTGAGCGTTAACGGACCGATGGGTGGATGGTGGTGGATGAATACGAACTATTATCATTATTTGGAAATCGCACCTCAGGCCGTGGCTCTGTCTACTTACTTAACGTTTCTACACAAACATGATTCAGTACATCTAACTAAAACTTTCGTATTTACTAAAATAATGTCCAGTATAGAGTTTTAAAAGTTTCTTACAAAATTACATAAGTAAAGCCATGGAATAGCTATGTATGTGCACTCCCTCCGTCCCATCAGGTACTCTGAAACTGCAGAAATAGTAATAGTAATAGTCTGGTTAGTAATTTAAACGATAATTGCTATTCAATGACAAAGTTGTTAACTTTAACTCATTTGTAAAGAAGTTTTGATATTGATCGCCAATTAAAATCCATTCGCGATCTATAAAAGTACTTGAGAACAATTAACGTAAAAGTTTTTGTGCGATAGCGATGGGGCGGTCAAACGGGTGCATGGCAAAGTTTTCCTATAGTTTTCACTTCGGTATTGTGCATTTAATAGCAGGTTTATTAATAATATGTTACAAGTAAGTGGCTGATAAATATTCTTTGAAAGTTTTCATAGTATATTAATTAAAATACTATAGGTATACATCGAGTGTCAGCGAAATGTTGCATTCTGAGGATTTAACATGGAGTAACTGCTTTTTTCTGAAAGTAATTACGACATGGTCTGACTATTTACAGATTTTAAGTGCGTTAATATTAACACGCATTAGAAATTCGGGAGAGTATATTCACCGAACCACAGATATAGACAAAATCGAACTATTAAACTTAACAACTCATTTCAAAACTTCACCCCACCTTCTCGCAAACACATTGCTAATCACTCTCCCCACCACTGTCACAGCCACCAACGCAGTCGACACAGTCTAAAAGAAAACAAACTAGATTAATTAAGCCAAGCAGGAAAGCAATCCCCAGCTCATTATAATTAACTTACAAGCCACTTTGTTTACATTTTATGTAGTTTGATCCGTATCATAAACAGGCTTGCAATATACTCCCAAAGGGAACTGGTAGACACGACAAAGAGTCTTTCTAGGAAATAAGACTATGATTTTAATTATGAGATTGCTCGGATCGAAGCCTGAAGTCCTCCGCCCTTGCAAGGGAACCTATTTACTTATTTCTTAGAACATTGTGTGTTGCAATATTTCCTTAAAGCTGCTTCAGTCTCCGTGGGCTCAAGTTTCCGTCCAATACTCAAGTTTTCTATTTCTTAGTTAGGTTGCCGTCGTTAGTGTACTGTGAATAAATATTATTGGCGCATGATGAGTGTTCTGTGAATTGAGTAATGAGTTGTTAGAAAAATGTATTTATTAAAGACTAGTTTTTTATAAAAGGTCTGATAGGTAGCGGTGCAATGCCCGCTAAGTACTGCAGTGATTGATAATTATGGAATATATGTATTTGTGTTATAACATAGGTAATATAGGTATGTTAGCAAAACTTTTCAATGCATTGTTTATATTAAACTTATATTTTTCTTTCGTACTCTGTAGTCAGACTACAAACAAATTACATTTCATTTTTGCCACAATATGTCCACTGCTAAACATTGGCTCCCACAACAACTTCTAGATAAGCCTATTAGAAGCGACCAACGACTCCCAGAGACATTCATAACGCTATTTGTCTTCCCTATGTCTAAATTAATAATTATACATATACACAAATGTTAACATAATAATACAACACATAAACATCTCCCCTCATTCGCTAATGACCGAAGATTGCAATCTGGAACTGCTTTCAAATCGATTGTCTGTCGGGACTCAAGGCAGGCATCAACAAACTATCAGACTGTGTTTGGCAGATTATTTCGCACATGGCACGGAGCACAAAGACAGAGGTCGCCACTGTATTGTGACAATCTGATACGATCCATCAGAGGTCAGGTGCAGAGCTCAAGGTAATTCGCCTTCGGAGATACGTTAGTGTCGGTACCACCGAATTGCGATTCTGATCTGTTTGGTGCTGCTTAACAGTATTACATTATTAAAAGTGATTTCAAAAGACTGCATTACTAATAAGATATTTTCGTTATTAATTTCGAATACCTAGTAATTTAATATAACTTAGTTTTGGTATTTAAAATAATTTAATTTAATTTGTATTTCTTTTTTATTAAAACTTAACATACATAATATAGACTAAATAATAATAAGATACTATGGCTAAAATGTTTCCAGCTTAAAAATAAATTATAAACAAACAATAAAATCTCTCCTTTAGGCGTCGAAGTACTCATCACTGTTGTATGTTAGTATGTTGGTGCGGAGCGAGAGGGACTGGGATGCCGTCTCCTCCTTCTGCGAAGCAGTCATGCTAGCCAAGGAGGAGGCGGGGCGCGTGAGAGAACAAACCTCCTCACGCCCCAGCCGTCGCGAGAGACAGTCCGGGCGTCGGGGATCGCGAGACGATCTCCGGCCACCGTAAGTGCGGGCCTGCGGACGGCGAGCAAGGGTAGCTCACCGCCCGAACAGAACCAGACCCGTGCGTGCGGCGCGTCGCGTTCCGCGCGCGCCTCAAAGAGCCATCAGACCACCACAGATGGGGCCCAGCAGGGCTGATGCCTGATCCGGAGCTGCGGACTACCTTTTTTTTTTTTTTTTTTTGAGGGGGGAAAATCATCCAATGACTTCTCCCGCCTTGGGTGAGGCGGGAGGGAGTGTCAGACTCTTACTGACTAAAAACCACCCCGTTCCTTCTCCTGCTTTGAGCCGGAGCCCCGGTAACCTTTTACGTTGTCCGCAGCTCCGGATCAGGCATCAGCCCTACTGGGCCCCATCTGTGGTGGTCTGGCTCTTTGAGGCGCGCGCGGAACGCGACGCGCCGTACGCACGGGTCTGGTTCTGGTCGGGCGGCGAGCTACCCTTGCTCGCCGTCCGCAGACCCGCACTTACGGTGGCCGGAGATCGTCACGCGATCCCCGACGCCCGGAGTGTCTTCTGCGGCGGCTGGGGCGTGAGGAGGATCGTTCCCTCACGCGCTCCGCCTCCTCCTTAGCTAGCATGACTGCTTCGCAGAAGGAGGAGACGGCGTCCCATTCCCTCTCGCTCCGCATCATGGCCTGAACCAAAGCCGGACGCGAGAGGTCACCGTCGCCGATCACATCCCTAGCTGCGGACTACCTAGCGGGTTTACCGGGGCTCCGGCTCGAAAAGCAGGAGAAGGAACGGGGTGGTTTTTAGTCAGTAAGAGTCTGACACTCCCTCTCGCCTCGCCCAAGGCGAGAAAAGTCATTGGATGATTTTCCCCCTCAAAAAAAAAAAAAAAAAAAAAAAATGTTAGTATGTAGGTATGTTATTAAAAATAGTACTATAGTTAAATCGTTATGCCGTACACAATATTTCCATTACGTGGTATCGTAACGTTTAGGAGATTTATAGTTATTCGGTATTGCAACTGTATCGGTATTCTCTCGAGTTTGCGATGAATGCATTGTATAGTGCACGGTTATAACTGTGTACTTCTAGTTTGTATTCCAATGTAAAGATGTTCTGATCCGGAGCTGCGGTCTACCTTGCGGGTTTACCGGGGCTCCGGTTCGAAAAGCAGGAGAAGGAACGGGGTGGTTTTTAGTCATTAAGAGTCTGACACTCCCTCCCACCTCGCTCAAGGCGGGAGAAGTCATGGGATGATTTTCCACCATCAAATAAAAAAAAAGTTGTTGGACTAGGTTTTCTCATGAAGGGTTTACTAGAAAAATAATATTTTGAAGTTGGTGTTGCATAAAATATTTTAAAGTCTCTCTGCCAGTTCACTGAACAAAAGGCGTTTCATACAGGACATACGTAACGTATTTATTAATTCAGTCCAAAAATTTTAAATCCCTTTTTTTCTCTGTAAGCCTCCACGAACAAAAAGTGAAACAATACGCATATTACGGCAGTTTTTTTGTAAAAAAACTAGTATTATTGGACATATTGAACTATAAACTGAGAGAAATAAAGTTCAAAATACCGTAGTACCGGTAGGTGTTGTAGTTTCGGTACTTGTAGCTAAAATCCGGAGCGCTATGAATGAAGAGCGTCCAAATTTGACGCGACGCGTCGTACAAAAAGGTTTCGTTCATATAATTTGTACAGACATCAGCTATCCAGCGAGGGTGTTTGTGAATAAAATAAATTTAGCATTCACTATAAAACACACACAAAACTACGATTTTCTGTTACGAGTAAACAACATTCACTCTAGTTTAAGTATAATTACACAATTTTCTTCGATAGTCCAAGAAAACAGTACGTTTATTTTTCTAATAATTTTCTTTTCTATACAAGTTTAATAGAAATGAGAAATTGAATTCCTATTGTCGTTGTCTTACGAAGAGAAAATATGAAAGATCATTGAGAAACTATAGAAACAAGAGGCTTAAGTCTTTAAAGAAAATTCTTGTTTAGAATTGAAGCGAGTCTCTACAACTTAACCGTTTGAGTAAATACAACCTATAGCGTTTTCATTTAAAGTTCATTATCTAATGGGTGCAACGTGTAGCGATTCACTGCGAGTGTTTTGCGAAGTTCTTGGTTCTTGAGTCGAACTGGTGAAAGAACTTTGGAGTGTACAGTCTGGCAAGTTAACGAACTTATTTCTTTAATGAAACATACATTATACATTGCGACTCTTCCTTGATGGGGATTAAGGAGAAAAGGAACCATGCATACATTCCCAGTGTAGAAATCTTAGGACAAAAGTTCATAATATTCATCAGTAAGTATGTTAGCTCTTACCCGCGGCTTTGCACGCGTTAATTATGCATATAAACCTTACATCTGTATCACTCTGTTTAAAAAGACGGCATTAAAATCCAGTGTGTAGTTTTCAAGATCGACACATACTCATACACTTTTAAAATATGTATTTCGAATTTACCGAATGTTTGAAATATCTAATTGTCCGAATTGAAAGTAGCCTCAAAATATAGATGTAAAAGAGAAAATTCAAGTGCAATATTTTTGTCTCTTTCTTTCTTTAACTTCAAGTTGTCAAAGAGTTTGATGCCGGTAATTTCGAATTAACGAGTCATTTAATTACGTACGGTAGTAATGTTTTTTTATTTACTAAGTGCATAAAAATGTACTGATTTAGTTCGTAATATAAAGAGATTTCCTAGGGACCTCGTGATAACCGAGAGGTTCCAATTATGGAAGGTTTGATTTATCGAGTGTCGACAGACAGACAGGGATAGACAGTGGAGAGCGAGTTTGTTTTATATTATGAAGTGATTATGTTTAATTATTCAACTGGCGCAAAGGTTGGGTAACCGATTGATTCACATTGTGTTGTTATGTGATCCATTAATTGTTGTTTTTTTTTGGTTGATTAAGAATTTATATGCGTAGTGTAAATGTACCCTTGACACAGAATGAAGCCCTATAATGTTGATAAACCTCAAGTTTGAACAAATAATAAATGTAACCTTTAATAATATCAGTTTAAGTTAAATTAGGACAAAAATAAAACACCTCATAAAAAAAATTTCCCTCACTTTGCATACATAATATCATTAAATAAAATTCTCTCTAGATATTCCTTGCACTTTTATCTTAAAGAAAAATTCTCAGTAATTGTAATTGTATCAATATCAGCCTCCGAGAGTATCTATGAAGGGTAGTGTTAGATGTCAAGGTCAAGTCCTTGATCGAGACAGCGATACTCTTAGAAGTTAGAATATACTTCGCGTATTGGCGTAAATTTTTCTCTTTGGTTCCTTGATTGATAGTAGCTTGACTCTTATTGATGTTTTTCTATCATTAAATGAATGTTTTTGGACATCACAATTATCATCATCTTATCGTATTTATAAGTTATTCTTCTAAGAAAACTTTCTTATTTAAGCTGGTTAAACTTGTACTTAGTTTTAATTTAGTCTTCTCTACTTTAAAATCTTAATGGTTACGTTCAATAGTTCGATTCAAATATTACGTCGTAGTTCGTAGCTTTTTGCTACGCCGTAGCACCTTAGCGCGTAGCAGACCCTCTACGAACTGTGATGTTTAATGTAATATTTAATGAAGCCTGCAATTTAGTTACTGATATAATTTATTTTCTTTACTATGCTATGTACATAATACGGTATATTTAACCAAAGATTAAAGCTGTACTTCTCCACAAAATATTTTATTTTTAATGGCCTTAAAAAAATATTTTTTCTTAATACGCATTGTATATTATTACTCAAAGTCTGAGTAAAATCTTAGTCCTCTCCCCACGGACTAACTTATACGCCGTCTATCAATGCTTTCAGATTAAATGAGCCCAGCGAATACCTCGCAAAACCTACTTAATTACAGGCACACAAAGTTTAATTTTAATTGTGGATCGGATAATGATGAACTCTACCGCATGTAATATCTAAAATAAACTTTAATGAAGGTTAAATAGAGGTGGTAGTTCTTTGTGAGGTGGAACGATGCATTAGGGTTGTCGACGAATCGAATAGACAAATATCTATATGTAGGGCTTTAAGAGACTTTGTAAAAAGTTCTTCATAATAACATATGCTGTGGTTTGTGAGACTTGTATTGTCGAAGGTTCCCTGTACTTAGTATCTTACTCCTTTATTACATTTCCTACTTTATTACTCTGATATAAAGTTGAAAGTTCAAT
Organism: Spodoptera frugiperda; assembly: GCF_023101765.2. Taxonomy (NCBI): domain Eukaryota; kingdom Metazoa; phylum Arthropoda; class Insecta; order Lepidoptera; family Noctuidae; genus Spodoptera; species Spodoptera frugiperda. The sequence goes on from NC_064236.1 coordinate 17,525,579, forward strand.
CAATAAATAGACAGATATTATTTGTGCAATGTGCGATTTAATGTCTGCTGGTCTAATACTCTGTAAGTTTAATCGGCTTTGTCTGGCCTGTACAGGGCCCCATACTGTCTGTTTACAAACTGTATTCAATATTTATTTAATGTCTACCGTGTGTTTGAAAATGTTTTCTAGTTAAGTAAAGATAGACTATTAACTGATAGACTAGTGGTTGCAGATCGCTTCTAATTGGCAGATTTTTAGGTCGTTGTGTGGGTGAGAACAACAATCCTACATATATCTAGTATATGACTTATAATGATGATATATATCTTAGTAAACGCATAAAGGTTTAATTTAATTTTTCTGTCATTGCAGGGTTAATGACCGGTGTATCTGTATAATTTCAGAAAACGCGTTAACAGTTCAGACATCAGTAGGTATGGGAGCCCCGTCACATTTCCCATTCATTTATTAATACTCAGCGCAGACAGAACGCCATATTTTGGTCGGCTTAAAGTATTACAATACAGAAAATTCTGCACCCTACATAAGTACGTCAGTAGCATGAGTGGAGATTCGGCTCGGGTGTTTTATAAATTAAATGTGCAATAATTATATTTTGTATTTATTTTATATTAATATATATGATAATAACTTTGACATCTCAGGCTTTATATTAAAATTCTCACTTGGTTTTATTTTAAGTTTCAGTAACAAATACCAAACGAAACTATTGATCACTTATTGTGTAGATACTGATAATTACGAGATAGGGTTTCATATATACTATATAAAATTATAGTTTCTTTTTTATTTATTATAGGTATCGTCTCACAGAGACAACATCGCCCTGTCCCGTTAAAATCATTTTTAACTTATGAAAACAAAACTAAAGCTACTAGCTTTGAAAAGGATAGTTAAAAATCTACGGGTTTATTGATAATTGGGAAGTTAGAGTAGATCTTATTTAACTACCACGAGACCACTCAATACGGCGGAAATTGAGGAAGGCAGTAAACAACCCACATGTCATTAACAAAGTACACCCTTATTAAAAGAAAACATGAACTCGATAAAAAATCTAAATAAACTTGGGCACGAGGCAGACTCAAAGAACAGCTAGTCATTTCGATGTTGCATGTAAGTACTGCCTGTTTGACTATGGACATTAATTAGTCATGAAGCGGGGGTATCGTGGTCTCCTATTTTTTAAGCTGATGGCGCATCGCATCGCGGATCTCGTATTAATTCCAAATAGATTAGAACAACTTTCCGTACTACCATTTGAGCTGTAAAACAACGAGTTTTGTTTAGTTTTGTCGTCATTATACCGGATTTGAAACGTGGTAAATAGAAAAGTGTGTTGTTCAATCACATACCATACTGAGTTCTTCAATGTACATTTTCCATGTTAATTGATTTTCTGTCTCCGTGTATTCAGATTTTAATTAGATCTCTGTTTGGTAAATTCGGAGATATCTAATTACGGTTCGGATGAAGTAATGTTAGGTTTTGTGTTTTTACAATTTGTGATAATATCGTAGAGACTAAATAAACCATGTTTGTAGGAATAGTTACGTCAGTTCTAGGACAATAATAATTTTACTCGTAACATCATTATAATTCTTTATTTATCGTTTATAATTAGGACCTATATTTATCATTTTATGTGTGGATGGTTCAACTGGAGTAACACCACGGCCTCACAGAATACCGACGTGAAACAACGCTTGCGTTGTGTTTCGTTGTGTGAATAACGGCCGGCAACAAACTTGTAACGCCTCTGATGTTTCGGATGTCCATGAGTGGCGGCGATTGCTTACCATCAGCGGATCCGTCCGCTCATTTCCTGGCTTATGGCATAAGAAAAGAAAATATTCAAATTGATTTTACCGTGTATTACTAAGTCATGTCATAATACTCTTTGTAAAAACAACTTATGAATTAAAAAATAAAAGAAAAACTTAACATCAAAGACATGCCATTCAAAACCTAAGAACAAACAGAAAGAAATTGCAAACATCTTGTCAAACATAATGGAGTTTCATTAACATTAAAAGTTTTCTTGTAAACAACATAATGAAGAAGGTCACTTCATTGGTCAATAGATAATGAAGGAATCGATTGATCGATCGATCAGAATGACGCCGGTTCGATTATTATTGTCATACGTAAAGCTATTATTGTTGTAGTGTTGTTAAAATATTCTTAATGAAGAAGGTCACTTCACTGGTCGATAGATAATGAAGTAATCGATTGATCGATAAAAATGACGCCGATTCGATATTATTGTCATACGTAAGGTATTGTTGTAGTGTTGTTTAAATATTTACTGTTTTAATTGCAGAGTTGCATTGTTTGTGGAACGGTTGCGTAGCTGCAAGTGTCTTTTAGGGTTTTTAGGTCGGGGTTATGTGTTATTCAATGATAGGTTATTAGACTATTAAAATGTCCGGCTGATAACTTTTTTTTTATGTAAAAATATAGACATTAAAATATTGTCCTGTAGACAGTAGACATCCACGTGTCTTTATAGAAGGTTATTATTACTGCACGGTTGGTGCGGTGGCTCGGCAACTGGCTGCCGTGTAGCCGGTTCGATTCCCGCACAGAGCAACTCTTTGTGAAGTGTTGTTACAGGTTTAGGTGTCATGTGTGCCTGTATGTGTACCCACGACACAGGAGAAAATGCTAGTTATGGGGCAACACTTTTATTAAAAAAAACATAACCCTCCTTCAGGCGCAGTCGGGAAAAAAAATGTATGTTCACATAAAAAATAATAGAAAACGTTTCCGAGCGATTACCAATCAAAGCAACACTCAGTCTCGTCTTGTGAAACCACCACTCAAAACATCGTAACAATACACTTATGTTTAATAAACAGTGAGTGAAAGTAATTTGGATACTTCTGCTTACCTCTTGACTTACTTAATAACATAAAAAATGTGTCATACAAAATTGTCCTTCAAAAAGTGTTCCTGATAATAATAAATACGTTACCGATAGTTCAGTATAAAATATCTCAGTCGTATGCAACCGATATTTATTGCTTCAATGAAAATAAACTCCGGCGCACCCCATCTAGCAGCAGTCGGCCTAAATAGACTAGATATCGACTATCTGTGATATATCTGCCGCTGCAAGTGCATCTGCACAGCCGGGAACTGATTCACTCAAATATTATTTACTCTGAAGAGAAATTATAAAACTTTGCATTAATAAAAGTTTTTCTATAATATTATTTGTTAGAAAAAGTACTATTAATATTTACGAAGTCAAAGTCAAAACGTATATTACAACTTAGTGTGCTAATGATGGTCACAGAATTATTATAGTGGTTAAAACTTAGCGGACAGACATTGCAACATTTTTAGATAAATACATTCATTTTTACTAACAATGGCAATAAAATTCTACCTTGAAGATCAACAATATTTTATTTAAAAAAAAATATTTGTCAACTTTATGTCAACCATTGTAAATGCTTCGTATACTTTTTTTACTCAAACTCATAAACATAAATAGACACGGTAAATATCCTTTCTCAAGTTCTTATGATAGCTAGATAATTTGGATACTTACTGAAAAACTAAATAAGTCATCGTCTTCACGTGTTCCAACATCGATACAGATTTTATTCGTAAGTTAATATAAAAATGTAATCGTAACATGTGTCTTCTAATTATATTAATGTACAGAATGCTAATAGATCAATTACACGTTAACTATCTATTTTCGTGCCTATTTTCTGTATTGTGTACGTGCGTCGCGTCGATCGTTAATACTTAACTAACGAAACTCGTGCGCCGCCTGGTGTAAATTAGTCAGCTGCTTTCCGTCACTCCCGGGCCATTACATTAACTTATCTAATTTAAACGTAGGTAACTGAACTTTTTCCAATCCCCCGAACTATCTGACCAATATAAAACTTTTAATTTAGAATGATTCCCAACCTGTTTACCTTTTACAACCAAAAATAAAAGCAACACTATCGACCATTACCGATACCAACGCCATCTAGTTCGTCAGCTCGGAACCGGGTTATTACTGTGACCTAGTAAATGTTTGTTTGTTTAACGCCATCTGTTGAAGCGTACATGAACTAGTTTCTTGGCAGTTTATTTTTATAGTCAGATCATTGTTAGGCAATATAATTTTAGGAGTTTTATTTCTTTGAAATGCTGGTTATTTTCGCTTTAAAGCTATCTCCTTGGCTTACTTTTGTAAAAGGGAGTGAATTTTGTGAACATGCGTATGCGCATGATGTCGTTGTTTGGTGTTTTCGAGTAGTTTTCTTGTTATTTGTGTCTCTGGCGCAGCGGTCAGTGTCAATGGCAGCATTTTTCCTTTGACGCTGTCGTTTATGATGTAACTATTTATGTTTTATCATAACAAGGTCGTAATACTAATGAATGGTGGATCGATTACTTTCACTCGCTATTTATAACAAGTCGATTTGTGCCTTAAAATAAAATAATATAGTAGTAGGTTCGGTTTCAGAGGAATTTCCTCCCACGGACCTTCCGTTTGTGAAATTAACTCTCTCTGGAGGTTTTTCCGGAAGGCTATGCTATGGGATTCTTCAAGATGCAAAGCAAAAGCAAATAGGTTTTTTAAGGTTTGGGACGGTGTATGTAATGCCCCAAGTGTTGCAAGTGTGTACCTAATACTATTTTATATTATTTACAGATCTTTCAAAGAACTTACTCTACACAGGATACTCAGAACAGAACCTACCTACTTTAAAATCATCAAAATATGCACAGGATAATGTTTTACAATATTCACATTAAAAAGTTCGCGTCGGTACATAAAATTCAAAAAAGTCAATGAATTGGATGATTATTCGTCGTTGAGTAGGTTTTTACTATTATATTTTATTTGGAATCATTATATTCCCTTAATTGGAGCTATAAGCCCTTTCCATAAAGCAAGGGTTGATGCACAGTAAGTAGTTGGTCGTTCATTTACTTCGTAACATATCGTTTATGAGTAAAATTGATGCATTCTTTACTAAAGGATATTTTATGTGGAACTCGGCATCCATGACAAGGATTGACTGCAAAAAGCTTTAAACAGAGAAGTGTAGGAGGAGGGTAGGGCGGCCTTTGCCGTGCAGTGGGACGATCACTGAAAAATTAATATTTACTATGGGATAAGTCAACAAATGAGCAGACGAGTCATCTGATGGTAAGCAACCGTCCCGTTCATGAACCTACGTAACACCAAAAGAGTTACTAGAGCGCGAGAACCTCTATCACACGACGAAATATAACGCAAGCATTTTTTGACGCCGGTGTACCGTGAGACCGTGGTATCACTCCGGTCGAGCCGGCCTATTGACACATAGTTTTCTCAAATTAAACCGTGATAGGTCCTTTCTACGTTTAACCACGTGGACGAAACCACCGGCAAAATGTAACCATAAATAAAATTTCCCTTATCTGTATTGAACCATCTATAATAAAATGAGTTACATAAACAAAATTACGCGACCGAAAAACCGCGATTCATACTTTCTATAAATAGCTTTCAGCCCAAAATAGACGTCTCATATACTATCTCTGTCTTGTAAACAGGATTGTCAAAAGGCGAGACAAGGACGGGGATATAGCTTAGATAGATGGTTACTGTGTCGTTGGAAACTTAAAGTGGTTAGTGGTTAATTTTAAACTGATTAATCGATGAGACTTCGTAGTTGACTTTAGTATTGTAAAAAGAACATGGAGAGTATTTAACTGAGAATCTTTTTATATAAGGACATACGATTAGAATAGTAGTGAAAAGACACAAGTGTATACAAGATGTGACTTTCAAACCTTTGAGGAAAGAGCTACTAGTTAATCCTGCTTATAAGACTGGTAACTTGACTTGTAACATATCAGGTGCTTTTTTTTGGGGATCAATCATCGACTTCTCTCGTCTTGAGCGAGGCAGGAAGGTGGGTCAGACTCTTACTGAGTAAAAACCACCCCGTTTCTACTCCTGCCTTTCGAGCCGGAGCCCCGATAACCCGCTTAGCAGTCCGCAGCTCCGGGTCGACATCAATCGTACTGGGCCCAGTTGTGGTGATCTGATGACTCTTTGAGGCGTGCGCGGAACGCCACGCGCCGCACGCACAGGTCTGGTTCTGGTCGGGCGGCGAGCTACCCCTACTCGCCATCCGCAGACTTGCACAACATATCAGGTGTAGGGTGTTATTGAGTGGCGTTGATTGCTCAACATCAGATGATGCATCAGCACATTTGCTCACGATTCCACAAAAAAATATTGTATATTGAGTATTAATGCTAATTGAGGCAACTATATTGAAGTCAGGTTTTGACAGAAAAATCACGTTGTTTATAGAATGTCAACAAATTGTTTGCACAAAACTGATTAAGGTGCGGTTGTTTATGAATATTGCTAGTAGATAGACATTATTGACAATTCTCAGAAGAGCTAAGAATAGCGTCACGTGGTAAACCTTGTATCCTTCAGGATAAAGTACTAGTGCCGTTAATCCACAAATACAATGAGAACATAACATAACGTCTTTTATTTCCCAATGAGGTAAGCAGATACTTAATTTAAAAAAAAACATTAATAGAATGTAGTCCATTATATTAGGGGTTAAGGGTATTGTCATATGCCGAGCACAATCACACACACACATCACACATCAAAATCCTATAGGTGGCCACTGTTGACCAAAGGCCTCTTCTCACACAGATAAGGTTTGAGTATTAATCACCTCGTCTGTGGTGGTCTGATGGCTCTTTGAGGCGCGCGCAGAACGCGACGCGCCGCACGCAAGGGTCTGGATCTGGTCGGGCGGCGAGCTACCCCTACTCGCCGTCCGCAGACCTGCACTTACGGTGGCAGATAGTTACCCCTAACACGATGTTTTTTTTCTTTTTCTATTTTCATAATTTACTCGAAGTTTCCGACAGTTTGTCCTCAATGCGGTCATAAAAAGTTTTGGAAAAATGCAGCGCGGAAGTTTAATTACAAATATAAAGTGAGGTCTGAAGTCTAGATCATTTTGAGATTAAAGTTGGAGATATGATATTTCCTTAAGCTTTGATAGTGTCAGTTTTTTGTAGAAGTTTTTTTTTACCTTTAATTAGACTGCTTCTCGTATTTCCACTTAACTTCAATCCTAAAGTCCAGCAGTGGATTATTCTATTTTGGTATTCTGGGTTATTTAAGGGAATTTAGTTTGATGCAAACGCTGGAGAGAGTTTCGGACTGTAAAGAGCACCTTCTCAATTATACTTAAACAGAACCTCGAACCGCCTCTTGTAAAGAGTAACCATGAACATTCTTGGTCGTTCTTATCCATGCATTATGAAGCTAGTAGAAGTTGAGAGGAAGTTATAGAATCTTACTAACTAAAAACCACCCCGTTCCTACATCTGCTCTTTGGACCGGAGCCCCGGTAACCTATCAGGTATTCCCCGGCTCCGTAATTCATTAAGACAAATTACGTATATTAATGTTTTCTAAACGAAAACAAAAGAGACAACGCTACTTCTATATATTATTTCCTTATTTAAAATGAAATGCAGCTTAGACTAGAGACAAGCAATTATTTTAATTAGCAAAGTACCTGCCTGGTCTGTAGGATTATCTCGTTCATTGTAACTGCACCGGTCATAATTAGTTACCTTTCCAACGGTTATTTTACTTGTTAATTAATCAGTTAAAAGTTTCAAGTTGCAGTTATATAAACATATATTTTTTGTAAAAGTAGATCTGTCTATGTATACCTATATATTTACAGCTGAACCGATTTCGCTAATTCTATTTTTGTTGAGTTAGAGAGACAATTAAAGCTAGCAAAAATGCTCCAGGTTGCGTCATTTGATAAATGCATCATCATCATCAGCCGAGAGATATCTACTGCTGAACAAAGACCTCCCCTTTAGTCCTCCACGTAGAAATAGTGAAAGCGGGGGTGGGGGTGCCACAATCCCCACGCTTGGCAGGCGGCGTGGGGATCGCAGTTAGGTCATCGATAAATTTTAAGAATGCTGCTACCCATTCCTCTGTGGCTGGTCGCAGATTTAGGACGTGCCCGGGTCCATGAATGCATATGTTACAGTCAGAGTGATTAAATAGCAATTATTCATAATGACTGGTCATTATGAATAATTGTATATAAATACTAAATTCACTAGACAATGTAATCAATTAATCACTTTATCTGGACATTATTCATAATAGGAAGTCCAAGTTAGTCAAAGTAATTATAATAAAACAAACAACATGTTTCAAAAATGGCTAACGACGAATGAATGAATATATTTATTTAAAATAAGAAAACAAAAGACAATGTAAAATGTAGTTGACATGTTTGCCACTAGATGGCGCTAGTAGTTCTATATTTTGATATTTATAACACTCCCCCTCAAAATATAGAATATTTGAAACTATGCAAATACTTAATACTTAAACTTACACTCTAACAATTCCTAAAGCATTTACATGTTTATAATGTTTTACAGTATTTAGGCTTTTGGTAAATAAATCCGCAGGCATATCAGATGTACATAAATAATTAACACTAACAATATTATCATTTACAATTTCTCTGCAATAGTGATACCTGACATCTATATGCTTAGTTTTATTATGGAATACAGGATTTAGTAACAATTTCTGAGCACTCATACTATCATTATATAAAGTAATAGTATACATTCTATCAGTCACTTCATGTTGTAAGTTTCTGAGATATACTGCCTCTTTGCAGGCTTCTGATAATGACACATATTCGGCTTCAGTACTAGAAAGTGAAATACATTTTTGTTTACTACAATTCCAAGATATAACTGATCCTGACAACATAAAACAAAACCCTGAATATGATTTCCTGTCATTAACATCATTGCTCCAATCTGCATCAACATATCCTTCAATATTATTATTTTTAATATTACTGTATTTCAAACCTAAATTTTTTGTTTTCTTTAAATATCTGAGAATTCTTTTAGCATAAACCCAATGCTCTTCAGTATTACAATTATTGAATTGGCTTAGATATGACACTGCATAAGCTATATCAGGACGTGTCATCACAACTAAATACATCAAACTACCGATAAGCTGCTGATAAGGATTCTGACTATTACAATTAATATTCTCCTTTTTACATTTTAAATTTACCTCCATTGGAGTATTCACTGTTTTACAATCAGTCATGTTAAATTTGGATAACAATTTATCAATATATTTCTCTTGACTTAAAGTAACAGAACAATTTTCTTTATCAAAATTAACTGACATTCCAAGACATTCCTTTACAATCCCTAAGTCTTTCAACACAAAATTCTTACCTAACATGCTCTTAAGATGATTAGTTTCAGTTTTATTATTCGAAAAAACAAAAAAATCATCAACATACAATGTCACAATGGTTTTACTACTACCAACTGACTTAATATACAAACATGGTTCAATTTTAGATTTAACATAACCTATGTTTAACAAACATTCATCAACTTTTTTGTACCATGCTCTTGAAGATTGTTTTAGACCATAAATTGCCTTTTTTAATTTAAGAACTTGACCACTGTGGGTCGAATCAGAAAACCCTACTGGTATCTGCATAAAAATTGTTTCTTCAAGAGTACCATTCAAAAAAGCAGTTGTTACATCAAGATGCACAATATCTAGACTTAGCTGAACAGAGAGAGCAAATAATAACCTCAATGTGGTATGCCTTACTACAGGAGAAAAAGTATCTGTATAGTCTACACCTTCAATCTGTGAAAAACCTTTTGCCACTAAACGTGCACGATAACGAACTTTATTCTCACTATCATACTTTTTACGCAACACCCACTTGCACTGCACAACTCTACTGTCTTTTGGAGCATCGCACAACTCCCACGCATCATTTTCTTTGAAACACTGTAGTTCTTCCCGCATTGCTAACCTCCACTGTTCCTTTTCAGGACCTTTCAATGCTTCACACAAAGATAATCCAGCGGCATCATCATAGGTTTGCTCGTTCATACAGAGATTAGAAAACCCATACCGTTCTGGCTTCTTCCTTACTCGCTGTGGTCTAAAAGTGTGATATGTATCTGCATCCTCTAGTGTACTGTCAGCATTTGTGTCATCACTGGGAACATATGTTTCATCATGAATTCCTTCATGTGTGAGATCTAGGAATTCTGTGTTATCTTGATCAGACGTCACCTTGCTGATATTCTGCTCAGATTCCTCCAACTTAACTGGATCTGAAATCTGTGAGCTATCCCCCACTGAATCAAAACTCTGAATTTGTACTTCAATTTCACATTCTGATTTTGATTCCGGCTCAACTACTTTAACGTCTCTGCTGGTCAACACTTTCCTTGTTTCTGGATTGTAAAGTCTATATCCTTTTACATTTTCTGGATATCCAATTAATATGCACTTTTCTGACTTTTTATCCCATTTCCTTCTCTTTTCTTTGGCTATGTGAGCCATCACTAAACTACCAAAGATTCTTATGTGACTAATATCTGGTTTAGTGCCGTGCCATACTTCATATGGTGTTTTGTAATCCAATGATGCTGCCACCGTACGATTCTGCAAGTATACTGCTGTACTTGTAGCTTCTGCCCAGAACTCTTTGCCCAAACTGGCATCAAAAAGCATACATCTTGCTTTCTCTACAATTGTGCGATTGAATCTTTCGCACAAACCATTCTGTTCTGGCGTATAGGGGTTGGTTTTCTGATGTAATATACCATATTTACTGAGGTAAATATCAAATTCTTTGTTGCAATATTCTAACCCATTGTCACTTCGCAATATCTTGACTTTTTTCTGTGTTTGATTTTCTACTTCTGCTTTAAACTGTTTAAAAAACTTTAAAGCTTCATTTTTGTTTTTCAAAAAATAAACAAAAGTCATGCGACTGTGGTCATCAATGAATAATAAGAAATATCTGGAGCCGCCAATCGACTTGTTTTCCATGGGTCCACAAATGTCTGTGTGTACTATCTCCAATATGTCACTGCTTCTTCGGCCAGTACTAGGAAATGGTAACCGGCTTTGTTTACCTTCGCAGCATGTGACACACTTGCTGATGTTTTCAATTTTGTTGGTGATGGACATGCCAAGTACTGCACTGTTCATCTGTTTTAAGTAGACGTTGTTGACATGACCCAATCTGCGGTGCCATGTAGCTGCCGACACTGCTGTTGCGACTAGATTTACTTCGTTTGACAAGTTCACTTTGTAGACACCATTGACTAACGACGCTGTAGCCACAAGCACGTTGTCTCGATTATAAACCACGCAACCGGTTGTGGAGAACTCAACTTTGTTACCCTTGTTTAGTAATTGGCTGACGGATAACAAATTCGTTGTCAAACTTGGTACACAAAGAATGTCTTCTACTACGATATCATATTCGCAATCCTCGGTTTTTGTCGTAATTCTGGCGTTTCCCGTACACAATACTGGTACTTTTTCATTGTTTGCAACAATAATTTCTTTTCGTTGATCGTATTTAGGATTCACAATATAACTTTCATTCGGTGTCAAATGAACACTTGCGCCTGAATCGATATACCACTCGTATTTATTAAAATTACCGCTCAAAAACACTGCACTGAACGCATTCGATTGTGTTTTATTGTTTTTCTTTGGATTATTAGCATTTAATAATGGGCATTGATTTCGGTAGTGGCCGGTTTGTTTACATTTATAACATGTAACCGCCATCTTGACGTTTGCTTTAGATTCAGTGGCGCCAACATTTTTTGCCATAGACAAACTCGTGTTTTTCTTTCCATTCACTTTGGAACGAGTTACGAATGCACCATTGACTTCACTCTCTTCATGTTCCGGTGACGCCATATCCAGTAATTTGGTTTTGATGGCATCCGCCGTTATCGACATTCCTGAGTGTTCGATGGCCATTATCATTGGCGCAAAACGTTCTGGCAAACCCGCCAACAGCAATGATCCTGTCCATTGATCATTAATCTCAAATCCAGTCCCACTTAGTTTCTGCGATGTATCTATGATTTGAGTAACATAAGATGTCATCGAACTGCAGTTTTCCAGCCGAATTGATATTAAGTTCCGTAGTAGACTTATTCGCCGCGAAAAACCACTATCATCGAATAATTGTTTTAGTTTATTCCATAATTCTTTCGATGATTGCACTGTCTTTATATGAACGTATAAAGACGGGTCAATAGTCATTATTAACTTAGCTTTGGCTTTTTCATCATCTGCGGCATCCACTATTTTATCCGACACAGGAACGATACAGTGCTTCATGCCTTCTAATATTAGGAAGTTTTCTGCAGCGAAGCACCATTCACTGTAATTTTCTCGTCCTCTCAATTTCGGCACGTTAACGATGTAATTAGACGCCATTGTTCACACCACACGACGCGACGGTTTGACTTTCAAAAAAAAACTTTTTGTTTATACAATCCGTCTTGTTATTAACTAATCGCACTTAGTAACTGTCTTTAACACTTGGAATGTCCAAAATTCTTGTTAAAAACTACTAAAAACAGCGATTTATGAGCGTATTGAAGGCCCATAACCTATAATAAAACAAACAACATGTTTCAAAAATGGCTAACGACGAACGAATGAATATATTTATTTAAAATAAGAAAACAAAAGACAATGTAAAGTGTAGTTGACATGTTTGCCACTAGATGGCGCTAGTAGTTCTATATTTTGATATTTATAACAGTAATAATACATGTGTAACTCAAAATGTCACAAGACTCTTCCTTGTGAGAATAACTTGTAAGAATAAAAATTAGTCTTTAAGATCAAAGACTAATTTGTTTTGGCATAAATTTGAGTCGCATGTAGGCCTAATGACTTATGTAGGAAATGGTAGTAGTGAACTTGTAGTGCTCTATACATAATTTCGATCAATCTAATTTGCTATAACTTCCTGTAACAATTAAATGATAATATCGGTTAAAAATTTTATATGCTGTGCAACAAAAGTTAGTGACAGAACCGAATTGCTACTAAACCGACTCCACGTAGTCTTGTTTGTCCTACCCCTAGAGTGTAATTTAAAATCGCGTAGGCGCGTAGGACCGAGGCGGCCTGCGGGCTGAGGAGTAGGAGGCTGTTAGCGAGCCATCGTGGCTGAGGCTGGCCGGCCAAGCCGGCCAACAAGCCGAAGCTGCGGTGGTGAGCGAAAGCCGTCTGCGACGATTAGCACGCGTGGGGCCGCCAGGGGCCCGCAGCGCCGGAGCTATGACAGAAACCCTGCCTGCTACATGCTGCATGTTTGCTTGCATGCTGCTCGTTTTATTACATTATCCAAGTCTTCGAAGATAGTATATAAAATTGCTAGTTAATGTGATTAATTTTGTGTCATTTATCACTTTATCTAAATTGAGTAGTCGTTATATACAGTACAGTAGTATATACAATTGCTAGACAGTATATATAATATCAAGATTTATTACTTTGGCTGTAACACATACATTCGTCAAAAACGTAAAGCGCTTCGTTGTAGATGAAAGATGCATTTGTTGAGTTTGTTATTGTTATGACAGGGTAAAAAAGGGGTAAAAAAATTAACAATGATGTGCAAAAAAAAAAGTAATCCAAATCGAAACAAAGTTCGCGGGTCTCTAGTTATATATTTTCGAAGATGTTTCGTGTAGAAATCGAGATCGCATCCCGATGCGTTGCAGCCAGTTACTCAGCCGCTATGTCAACCGAAGTGTAATAGTTTAGAGTATTATTCTCGACTATTCGAGTCTATATCGATATTCTGGTTATTCTAGAATATTGTGGTCTGGTCCAAAGTACTTAAACTAAAAGCAACCGAGAATCGGGCGGTAACTTCCTCTTAAGTTTTGGCGATATAATATAATCTCCAGATCACCTAGCAAGCGTGGAGATGAAGGCGGAAAGTAAAGGAAGCGTTTTACAATTAATTAAATGAATTTGTTTCGCAATGGACGATTCTATTTTGTTTGCGATTACAATTATTTAGAATATAAATTCCGTGCTAATTTCCCTAGTTCACACACACACATACTTTATCTCTCTCTCTCTCTCTCTCTCTCTCTCTCTCACACACACACACACACACACGCATTCACGCGCGCGCGCACACATGTGCACACGCAGCTAGGCATGAGTCCAGGCTCCTTACTATAACTGTCAGTTTCACGACTCGGAAATCGTAGTAGTAAAAGTACAAATACTTATTAGTACACGGCTTACCCAAAGTTCGATTAGTTTGATATCACATTGAGAGGCATAAAGTCCGTTGTTCAAAATGTGTATGGCTTGTTATTATGTGTAGGTACACCTCGGTGGTAATAAGCCTCTTAGTCTCCGAAGTGGCATTGTAATAGCTAGCTAGCCTATACATTGTTATATCGGAGATATCTAGGTTAATTCCCATTAGGTACCCTGAACGGCCGACCTAGACTACAGTGAGCATTTATTTGATACAGAAATGACTGAGTACTGAATTTGATAGCCGATATAACAATAATGAAGCAATGAATATATGTATGTATTGATAGCAGTTAACAATAGCAATAGAGTTATAATAACAGTTGTCTTTACTATAATTAAAATGGATAAGTTTAAAGATACATTTTGACTGCACGGTTGGTGCGGTGGCTGGGCAACTAGCTGCCGCGCAACGGGTAGCGGGTTCGATTCCTGCACGGAGCAATTCTTTGTGTGATCCACAAATTGTTGTTTCGGGTCTGGGTGTCATGTACATGTGATCTTGTAAGTTTGTAAACGAACCCACGACACAGGAGAAAATCCTTGGCAATAGGCTCACCACCTATTACATGGGACTTACAACATAAATTGTGAAAAGTGGGTGTATATTGTACAGTGGCATTACGTGCCATGATGTGCACCTCTGCCTACCCCTTCGGGGATTAAAGGCGTGACGATATGTATGTATGTATGTAAAAAATCAATTGTTAAAAATAAACCTCTTTCTATGAACTAATAAGGAACAAATGAGGAAAAAAAGAATGGAGAAAAAATGGGGAGAATTATCCAATCCATTGACCTTGGGTGGCGAAAGGGAGTGTCAGACTCTTACTGACTAAAAACCACCGCGTTCTTACTCTTTCTTTTCGAACCGGTGCCTCGGTAACACACTAGGTAGTCCGCAGGTCCGAGTCGGCAGCTTTATCCCTACTGATCTGATGACTCTGTGAGGCGCGAGGTGCGATGAACAAACTCGGATTTACTTCATAAGACTCCGTTAGTCGCTTGCATTCCGAACCTGTGGTCACAAAATGAATGCAGAAATCACGCCAAAACCATCTGATATAAAATGTATTTTTACCAAGAGCCAAAATATTTATTTTTACTTACCAACTAAGCGGAGAGACATTTTATTTTCACTGAAAGCAAAATTACGAGAACATTTTCTTCGAGTAAAAGATTTGTGAAATATTAGGTTAGAAGAAAATCTTCAAAGGTTTCTGAATATTTCACAACAACTAGTAGATACCTAGATTAAAATTTTATCGAAATTAGTTGTGTAATTATAAGCTCTAAGTCTTTGCAAATAAAACTCACACATTAGGTTAACAATATTCGTTCTAAATATTGTTACATTTATATAATAATAACAATATTCGTTCTAAATTATTCTTTATTTGTTTCAAAACAAAAAGTTACGCCAGTTCCATCGTAAAAACGTGACAAGTTAGAGTCTGACACTCCCTCTCGCCTCGCCCACCATACTTCTTTAAGGAGAACGATTTTTCGTAAGAAAATCTCATAACAAATCCAACAAAAAAAAAATTAAGGCAATTCGGGTTCATCTATTATATCATATAAACCTTCCTTTTGAATCAGTCTATCTATTGAAAAAACCGCATCAAAATCCGTTGCGTAGTTTTAAAGATTTGAACAAGGGCAGAGAAAGCAACTTTATTTTGTTCTAAGTTTGTAGTGATAATGCGTAAGTCAATTTACTATCGAAAACAGTAACACCCAAATAACCACGAATGTGAGTATATTATTAATTAGCCGTTCATATTAATTAAAGCAGAAACAATGGATTGTTGGGAGGGCTCGTACTCTGCGGATACCACAGCCTGACTAGTCAATTAAAACTTTGAGTGCCCTTTCGACGCTCAACGGCGAACGATGACATTTTTGCACACAAATATTTCAGTGTCAATAAAACTATAACAGGGATGATGGCTCTATGTGAAATTAAAAAAGTTTATAGCTCTCAGTTAGATAATAAAAAAATCTACACCTGTATGATTTGTGTTGTCGAATAAATAAAAAGTTACAGCGAACTCAGCTTTGAATGTACGAGTCAATGTGTAATGAAAGATAAATAAAAATATAAATTTTTCGTCAAACGATTTAAATTCCGTAAAAATGTTAAAAAATATCTCGGAGCTGCGGACTACCTGGCGGGTTTACTGGGGCTCCAGCTCAAAAAGCAGGAGTAGGAACAGGGTGGTTTTTAGTCAGTAAGAGTCTGACAGTCTATCTCGCCTCGCCCAAGGAGGGAGGTATTGGATGATTTTGCCCCCTTAAAAAAAGAAGTCTACAATGTGCCTCATTTTTAACCCCCGACGCAAAAAGAGGGGTGTTATAAGTTTGACGTGTCTGTCTGTCTGTCTGTCTGTCTGTCTGTGGCATCGTAACTCCCGAACGGATGCAGTGATTTCAATTTAGTTTTTTCGTATGAAAGGGGACTTATGTGCGAGTGTTCTTAGACATGTTTGATGAAAATCGGTTGAGCCGTTTTATAGTTATGGGCGGTGAAAGTGGGTAGATTAGCCGAAGGACTGCAAATATACTGGGATGGGGTCAATTAAATTAAACCGCATTCATACGGACTGTACACCGCCGCCCGCGCCGCTTTATTTCTATTTTCTGTGTTATAGTTAAGTACT
Source organism: Spodoptera frugiperda (assembly GCF_023101765.2). Taxonomy (NCBI): domain Eukaryota; kingdom Metazoa; phylum Arthropoda; class Insecta; order Lepidoptera; family Noctuidae; genus Spodoptera; species Spodoptera frugiperda. The sequence continues at coordinate 17,542,445 of NC_064236.1, forward strand.
TAAACATCAATTTACTTCAATGTTAACACCAAGCATGTGATACTTATGAACAAATCGTAGATAAGTAAGAAATGATTAGGAGCGGTCCCCCAATGCGACGTATTTTTTTTTAGAATTATTAGTACATTCTTAGGTACTTTAAGATTAAGTTTCTTTTATTATTTTTTACTTTTTAAAGGGAAATTAATTTTTATGTCGGGGGTTTTTTAAATTTTTAATTTTTGTTATCAAACTTCAAAAAATTTTGTTGCCAACCCTATTTTGTAATATCGGCCTAATTAGTTTTAATTGTAGTGTTCAACTTTAGGAGGGTTTGTTGATACGTTCTATGTAAAAAGGGCCAAGTCTACTTCTAAAGTGCGTGTTCGAAGTCTAATAAAGCCTGAAGAAAATTAACTTTAAGTGTGGGAGAGCCATGCTTCGGCACGAATGGGCCGGCTCGACCGGAGTGATACCACGGCCTCACAGAAAACCGACGTGAAACAACGCTTGCGTTGTGTTTCGTTGTGTAAGTGAGGTTACCGGAGGCCCAATTCCCCCCTTCCCAATCTTCCCCATCCCCTTTCCCGAACAACAACCCTTAAATTCCTAACTCCCAAAAAGCTGGTAACGCACTTGTAAAGCCTCTGGTGTTTCAAGTGTCCATGAGCGGCGGCGATTGCTTACCATCTGGTAATACGTCTGCTCGATTACCGGCATATTTCATAAAAAAAAACTGAAACTGCAGTTGATGATCTTGTTAAGTGCAAAATTTAAAACGGTTATAATTCGGCATTTTAGAAAATAAAAATAGATATTTGTAGACAAAGTTATACGAAAGTCATGAAAAAAAATCAAAATTATTTATTTAATTACAATTATCAATTATAAATAATATTAAACAACAATAACTAATTAATAATAGACAATAATCTCAAAATTTTCGCAGTCTATAGGTTATAGGAAGCAACTCTCAGACGGAGGTCAACGCACTCGGGTCGCGAACTTTCCAAGTCTTCTGTTGTATTCCTCTTGAACTTTTCTTCAGCGTACTGAAGTATTTCATCAACAATCTCCAATATTTCTTAGGAAACTTGAAACTATCGTTTTTTTTGCAAATTGTTATTTTCCAGCCAATTATTATTATACCTCGTGAGATGTACTTAAATTAATTGTTTATTTATGTTTAAATTTATTATTAGGTAATTGAACGAATGCATTCGAGTTTCTCGTCAAATTGTTACATGAGTAAGTCGTTACATATAATAATAAATGTTCTATGTATAATAACATATAATAATCATTGTTCTGTATTTATTAATTATTTCGTAAATATAATGTGAATATTTGTTTTGTTATATTTTATTTTGTTAGTATTAGAAGTAATATGTAATTGTTCATATTATCTACATATTATGTTATAAATTAAACAAAAATCTCTTTAAAAAGTTGTCAATATAAACTAATTGATAAGTACACACATAAATAATGATTTCATAATTACAGCAGTAGAACGAAATTGAAAAGTATCACAATTTACCCGACTTGGGCACTGAACCCAAACATTAAATAGATCTAAGTAATACACGTATTTGAAATACTCTGAAATACAGTACAATGTTTGTTTCTAAGTAGAGATCCCACCTAAAACTTTTCCTGGAACGAAAATAGGCGTTTAAGTATTCGTCTTGTTGGAAATTTATTCGGAAGTGATGAAAGCAGAGATTTATAAATGGAAAAATTCTAGCCGACGAAATTTATTGCAAAAAAAAATACCATCAATGTTTCTATTCATTTCACATAGTTTGTTCATACCATGATGTTTAATAAAAAAAAAAAACGTGAAAATTGAAATCCTCAAAAATTTTGCATAGTTGGGGAAAATCATCCAATGACTTCTCTCCTCTCTTGGGCGAAGCGAGAAAGAGTGTCAGACTGTTACTGACTATACACCACCCCGTTCCTACTCTTGCTTTTTGAGCCGGAGCTCCGGTAAACCCGCTAGGTAGTCCGCAGGTCCGGATCAGACATCTGCACTACTGGGCCCCCATCTGTGGTGGTCTGATGGCTCTTTGAGGTGCGCGGGGAACGTCACGCGCCGTACACAAGGCCTAGTCTGCCTTTTTCCAACCCACTCTAATATTGAGACCCTCAACCCTCACACAAAACACTCTAATATAGACGTAACATACTCCAGCAGTTGACCGTCACGGGCTGTTTGTCTGTTCTATTGACTGTCACGTCAATTATAATGAGGATGTATTGGAAGCTTATTTCAAAACACCATGTACAGGATAATTCTTAAACCTCAATAATACTTTACTTTTTCTATTCTGCAGTTCAACTGATGACGAGGTCTCCATTTTGATTTAAATCAATATAATTTATCTAGTTACTCGTAAAATCCTTGGCCCACATAACTTAAAACAATTCTATAAATAAACGTTCTGCCCTATATTTGTTAAGATACGTCGCGAAATTATTATTTGTCGTTTTACCGGTCTAAATATTAATTGGACCGGTGTGAGGTAATTCTCAGAGAGGTTTTGTTTTGTATTTGTTCTGTCACGGGGTGATAAGACCACGGTTTGTTTTTCCTTTTACGTAAAATAATAAATCTAATGATTATTAGTTACGAAATCGAATTTACTTACAAGTATTAGGTTCCGTTCTTCGTTAAGCTAATGTTTTGTTACTTAAGTTTTCCGAGATCTAAATTCTATAAATTTCCAAATTTAGTTAATTTTTTGATCGTAGAGCAGCCTGAATACAACTACACAAATCTACATTTAAGAAAAAAAAAATCAAATTTTACGTATTTTTCCTTTTCAATAATTCCGAAGAATCAACCGAACCTCATATCAAAATCAAGGAAAAAACTACCAGGTTTCCAGTTTCGCATGTTAACTCCCTATATTCTAGTTCGATAACAAAACGAAAACGTAACTCGGAAACCGGGGTTCAGGACTTATGGTGAACTCTCTTTCGTATGGCATGGAGGAATAGCGAAATTCAATCAGGTACATGTCCAACCATGGTTGGATTCAAGGAATCGATGCGTGGGAGCGTCAAGTTACAAACATGGCTGCACGCCGTAGCCCCGAAAATGGATTAAAGAAACGCTCGAAAATAAAACCAGTCAAAATCGAGAGATCCTTTCAAAAAATGGTTTTTGTAAATTGTATGTTTTTGCGAAACAATAACTTGATTTACCTGGTTGTTGCTGAAAACCTTTGGTGTTTTCTTGGAGTAGGACATAGTTTGTAGGACTCATTTAGATTTATTAACAATATTTTAAACCTCAACTATATGACTGACTTGACTCTCTGATATGACCCTAGTTTATTTGGTTGGCTTCTTCTTTGGTTGCGAATGATATCGATTACATGTTTTTAAGGCTATAAATATTATAATCAGCTTCGATCGTAATGTACGAAAAGAATTAAGTGAATACTCAACACGATTAAAATTTATCTCTCCTTTTTCCATAAAATATTTTTAAAGACAATGAAAATATCTCGCTAGTATCCACTCAAACCGTATTAAATCGATTTATTTTGGACACACGTTACTTTTCGAGCGGAAAAATCTTATTCGATAAAGAAATAATAATAAGCTTACGTACCACGCAGTAATTTCTAGGAAAGTTACAAAAATACGTGCGTAATGAGTCTACATGTACTTATTAACCTTTTTGTAATAAGATTTTTTTTGTAACTTTTTCTAATTGCTTTTACCTATATTTGTCTTCAAGGCCTTTCGCAGAATGTTGTTGAGACGCAATCGATATTTTATTAAAAGGTTCGAATCATTTTCACGACTATTGACACGACGAGTATTAGTGAAGTGATTTTCTAAGAATCTGAAAAATTCTAATAAGGTATTTAAGTTAAATTCTTTGGTATTTTAGAAAAATGTTACCCTATGGTGTGATAGAGGCCGAATGCTCCTACATTATTATTTTGCTGAAAACATATTTTAACACTGTATCCGATTAACATACTTAGCTGTAGATAGAAACAATGTCCTATTTAATTTCGGACGCGATATTTATAAGAGCCAGTCATTGATCATAGGCGATTCTTCAAAGAGAAGTACTCGCAAAGATAATAAAACCAGGAATCCGTAACCCCGGGATCTTGTGTCTCGTAACATTGGCGTCGCGTCAGACGGCGCGAGTTGCTCGGCGCACGAGCGTGTTGTAGGCCGCGCGGCGCTGCCGTCGCTTCAACGAAAATAAGTCGCCGCGCGCGCAGTTATCGCCCGGCTCCGCGGGTATTCGAACGAAATGCGCCCTCAATATGGGCAGCAACTGTTGCAAAGGCGATGCCGGCGGTAGACCTATCAGGTCTAACTCCTCTATATACAGCAGGTATTTCTTGCTGGCTATAACCATTCTACAGGAGTTCTTCGGCGTACCTTGGGTCCTCAGACCTTTACGCCCGTACGTAGTGTAGTGATAGTGCACCAGTGTAGTGTTGTGCTTTGAGGTAGTATATAGTTATGTAATTAAGGTCGGGTACCAGTTACAAGTGATCTTAAAGCATGTCTCGCTGAATCCAACGGTAAAATAAAGCTCAGTCCGGATTTCGTGTGGGTTTGATTGGCTTTTCAATTTTTCCTCAGCGAATTTTATTGGTCATTATTGATTTATTTTGTGTCATAAAATTTGTCGATAACCCTTCGGTCGCTACAGGTGTCTATTGGCTCAGCAGCTTGCCCGTGGATTATTTGTGTCATAAATTTATGAGTTCATCTCTTATTTTTGAGTGTCGCGTTATTTTTATAGATATTTGACGTCGTTTATTTATGTGGTCGATATGTTTTAGTTTGCGTAAAGATGACGGCGAGCGTATTTGTCCGCCGTTCGAGTATTGCATTGCGACATATTTCATAAATTACATAATTTATTTAGGTACCAAACTAAATGTAAGCAGTACGTTTAAAGATGAGTTTATTGATCTAGTTGTATGTTTAATGAAATAGTTTGTTTATTATTACTTTCATATTTATTTGATGTTGGGTGCATTTGTGTATACATAGATCACAATATAATTGATACTATTTTAATTAACGATTTATTATCGTTGGGTTACCTTTACAAATGTTTTATCAAACAAACCATCCTTTATTTTAAACAATTAAGAATATGTTAGTTCAGTGGAACTACACAAAAATGTACTTAATAAATATTTTTTAAACAAGAAATTCTTATGACACCGTGGTGTCATGGGAATTTAAATTGTAATTAAATGTAATTATGGTTGAATATTGATATAATACGTCATCGTTTGCAGTGCCATGATGAATGGTATAATAATTACAAGAATATTACATTACCGCGATTGATTTCAGATAAGGGCGGGATTCATATCATTGTGTGTATTCGTTGTAATACGTGCTTAATTAAGGGTGCATATTTAATTAATTGATTATTAATTTGATTGAATATTGAATGGGGTGACAATTAACGACGGGATTCTTATGTAAGATACAATAGGTATTCATGGAAATGATCACTTAATCAAGTGTTATATAGCACCGGTTATATTGTTAAATTGAGTGCTTCTGGTACTAGTAGTCTCCCTGATATGCGTGTTTGTTATAGGGGCGCTTAGTTAAGCTCCGATTTTTGTATCGATCATCAAATCGCGAGTGTATAATTGTTCATTAAACTTATATTTCTTTATAATACTTTGACTGCATTGTGTTTTGCCATATGAGTGAGGATACCAGAGGTCATATAAAGGCTGGCAACGCACTTGTAACTCCTCTGATAATGCGAGGTTCCATGGGTGGCACTAAACTCTTACCGCTGTGGCGACACACAAATGACAGATGTCGCACATAGACGATCGACGAACCAATTAATAGATGACGTTATAAATAATACATGCCACCTATGAAGTTTTCATGTAAATAGACATGGATAGAAAATCCCGACAAACAACTGTTGGGCAGAAAGCTCGCTAGGCCTGATCACCTTCCTTGATTTGAGGATCCTCCTTATCTTAGGGAATTTCTCTCACTGTTCCCTAAGCCGTCAATTTATTCCTTTGTTCAGTCATCCCATCAATTCTATACAAATATTCATAAAAAATAGATAAATCACTATTACAAATATTTGATACCTTTGTTCCCCACAAGGGATTAAAAATGCTTTTAAAAACAAATTGAAAAGAACAATTTATTTGTTTCCATCAGTTTGATTTGCTAATAGTTTTGATGTTTTTTTCCCAGTAACGGCTATCATATTGAACTAACCGATTATCAATTACAAATATTTGAAAAATAGAAACCAGTTTTATTGATTTTAGGACGAATTTTAAATATAAAGTTCGATTCGAGGTACAAAGTATATTGTCAAACCTGTAGGGGCAGATGGACAGCTACACCAAATTGTGAAGTATATTTGTCGAATTAAAACTTTATTGCAAAGTAATAAAGTAATATTTTCAAATTACTCACAGGTTTTCACATTACATTTCTTAATTAATCAAGCGGCAAGTGCGACTAAAGTGCATGGGGTATCGGTCCGTTCAATTCTCGCATCCGTCAAAGCAATCCTGGGATAATTACAGGTTTTGGAAATTTTATCATGCAAAGTAGGCTCACCCACTATTCCATGGGACTTATAAAATAAATTATGAAAAGTGGGTGGTCAATGAATACGGTACCATAAACTTTTCTAAAATACACTTAGGAGCAAAGAAATAGAGCCACTTTTCAAAGAACCCTCTATAACTTTAAAAATCATATTCGTTTTACAATAATATATTCTCATTTTGTCTAAGATCCTTTACAGAGAACCCTTAGTCGACAGCTGATGTAGTCTTATTTTTTTTAAACACACTCACCTATTACACAAGTACCCAAACACCCGTCCCTTTGAATCGCTACATTGTAACACTTGCCAATATTACTTAAGAACTATAATTAGCAATGCTATCAGGGCACAATATAAATGAGAAGTAACACACAAACACATATGTCATCATGGTTTTTTTATATCTTGGTGTCGACCTTGGGAATACATACTATTCAGGTCACCGTGTCGGATGCCACTCTATATCTTAATACAAGGTCTGAATGACGTGTCTTCTAAATTCTACTCTCTTTATTTCTTTGACTGCCAATTGAAAAGTGTTGAAGGCAAATCCTCCGCTATCGTCGGTCACCGGTGACCACTACGGCGTTCAATGTGTTAAAAGAATATTTACCAGAAGCCCGTCACAGTCAGCTGTTGGACTACAGGCCTCATTACAAAAGAATGCTTTGCCAAAATCTCCACGTCTGTCAGGCAAAATATTATTGGGATGTTTGGTCGGTGCATGGCAATGTTGTGGCCCGTAGGCCAGGTACGGGATCGAAACCTACCAACGGCATGTACCTTCAGTTTTTACATTCAGTTCTTTTACCGAGAAACATTTTAATCTGTTGATTCAGTAGGTATAATTACCGACCCGGAAATCGAAATCCAGTTTCTTCAGCAAAATTCTCAGTATTTAATGGGAAATGTGATCGCTATTTTCTTTTTGTTCTAATTCCGGTATGTTAGTCTCTCTCTAGTTTTAGCACCGGGAAAAATAACAAAGATAATATTATGTGTAGGTAATTGTTTTTAATAACGACAATTTCACAAATACAAGAAAGCTCTAAAAAAAATGAACTTTCAATTAGTTCATACGAAAATGCACAAAAATGGTTCTTGAAATTGGAATAGGTGCATCATTGTGAATATTTTTTCTAAGCCTCGGTTTAAAAAATTTAGTCAATTAATTAAGAAACACAAAATGCAGAAATATACCGGTAAACTATGGCAACTTTACCGGACCCTTGGCAACTTTACCATACTATAGGTATTCTGTATAAACTCATTTATCTAAAAATCTACCCACTAGAATTCTGTTTTGTAATAGTAGTATTTTTTAGACATTAAAAGGAAATATTTACTATATTTTGCGTAGACGCAAGACTGCTATTATGCCAGTAATGGCCGTCACAATGTATGCGTGAAAATGTGCTAAAAGTTAGTAGTTCCTAAATTGTGCTCACAGAGCCTTAATTATATGTCACAGGTGAGTGAAATTTTGATCTTGAATGTATAATATAGTTGGGATTACTGTTGTAATGTCAGCAATTGCTTTTTCTTTAATTTATTGATAAATAATCGCTTCGGTAATGTTGACACAGGTTAGGTAAAGTTGCCACGGCCTGCTTTGTGGCAACTTTACCTACAGTTAGGGTTGGCAATAAATGTTTTTTCTTGTTTGTGTGTATGTAACCATTTTCGAATACCTAAATTTCTCAGCATAATAGTGAATATCCTGGATGATAAGTTATAATGTATTTAATAATACCTTTTGTTTTAGAGCCAAAATGGCTCACATGAAACAAAACCGCAGATAACTTGGAGTTAGACAATATAAAAAGTATACGAAAGTAATGTTAAAATTAGCTATGGAGATAGTGAAGTCAAAAAATTAAAAAGTCAAAAGATTAAACATTATTTTGTAGCCTTTTTTTACAATTTTAAACATAAATACTTAAAATTTTAGAACTTAATTTAGTTTAAAAGGGAACAATATTTATGTCAGATATTTATGCTTTTTTTTTACTTTAGGTTTAAGGTTTAATAATTTTTTTTTTAAATATACATGTCATAAAAATAATTCTCATTTTTTGACAACCCCGAGCGTAACAAATTATTTGTATGTAAATTACGATGAAACCCGTGGCAACTTTCCCGACTGTCTGTGTAGCCGTTATCTTTATAGATTTCCTCATATTGTTTGCATTATAATACGAAGAGGTCCTAGATGAAGCCCTCTGTACCTCAACAACTCTTTAATATGCAATACACGATGAATACGGCGCGTAGGTAAAGTTGCCAAAAATTTGGTATCTTTACCCATGTTGTTTTTTCTTTACTACGGCTAAAGTAAGCGTTTGTATATAATGACGATTACGGTAAAGTGAGCCAGATAGACTACAATTCTAAATATATAGTTTTGGTTTCTATGCGTCTTATGGTTAAAAATATATTTCGATTTTTGTTCCAAAATATGGTAAAGTTGCCATGTTATATACTTCAATACAACAAAGTAAAAGAAATAAAAAACAAATTGCAAATCGACTATCTGGAAACACTGTATAATCATTGATAAAGTTCTAATCAGATTTCACACTGGCTGATTATAAAATTATATTTTATCTGTGCGCTTTAAAAAATAAGTATATGCCATAAATAGGTGGGAATAGTGACGTAGCATTAAATGTTATTATTGATTTTAAAGTCGTGTTTTGTTTTTGAGGCGTTAAAATAATTATATTTTGTGCCATTGAAACGTAAGAAATTATAAAAATCTTTGCACAGAAAATGAGAGAATTCATTTTGACATTCTACAAAATACAATCCAAGGTAAGCAGGTCAAGAAATTTAATTAAATATGCAGAAGCTTAGCACAATACCTGAATGAACTGAATAAAGAGGAATTAAAGGAAAATCTTTGTCATGATAGTTCTCAGATAAAATTTCATAGTACAATGTTAGGTAGCCTAGATAAAGGAGTTTAAATAGAACCTCGATTATTATCACATTTTTTATTCGATAGTGAAACGTGACCTAATTTAGCAGTTATAGTATGTATTGTATTAACTACCTATTGTACATTTTATTTGTCCCCATATGTGATTATTAAAATGGCGTCACCGAACCGTTGATACAAATCACGTTAATGGAAAACCGAACCCATTATTATAGAGATAAAATGTGAAACATTTGAAATCAAAGTGCTAGCCAGACGAAAGGGGTGATTTGGGTGGGGGCTCCTACATCCCCCCTGGCCTTGCGTAAAATGAAATTAATTTGCTGCATACACGTCTGTCGACTCATGTTATAATGATCAACGGATGCAATATTAGGTAGCGCGGTATTCGCGTGTACGGATCCTGATCCACAGTGCACATATTCGTCATATTTTCCACATTATATTAGTCTAATTAAAACCACTGTTTCAACCATTTTGTTGTGGAAGTCTCGTTTTGATTACCTATATGACGTTGTTTGGTTATTCCATCCTTTGTGCAGTGTTGAGTTGGATTATTTGTTATGTATTTTGTAATGGATTTAAAAAAAACATGGCTGCACGTGTCACAATGCCACTCTAATTATCCTTTTATGGACATTGTTTATTAATTTTATGAAAGGTTTTGTTGAAAAGTATTGCGTGTGTTGCAATTTTATTTATTATTTTCATTTAAAAGTACTTTTTTAGCGAGTGCAGTTACAGTTTCCCTTTGTTCTAGGATTACCCTTTACGGGAAACAGTGTTGGGAGTTATACAGTACTTTAAGTTATCAACATAATGCGTGCGTGCAAAACATTTTAAACTTTTCGCAACTTTTCTCGGACAATAGCATAAATGTTTACTCGTAGCTCGCATTCAGTTCAGAAATATGTTTGTAATCACTGTTTTACTGAAAGTACTCGTACGTGTAACAAAATTATTAATCCTATTATCGTTTTAATTAAATTTATTTTGTATTTGTGTAAGCGGTTTGAGAAGCGTATTATCAAAAAATATAATGTGTTATTATACATGTGTAACGGGTTGATACTTATGTTAAATTATAAGATTGACATCGTCGAACTAATTTAATTTGTTTCATAACACGGACGAATGTTCGCAATATTTTTTTATTGTGTAAAATCATCCAATTTCTTCTCCCGGCCGGGCGAGACCAGAGGGAATGTCAGACTCTTACTGACCAAAAATCACTCCGTTCCTACTCCTGCAAAACCTCGTACGTTGCCGCAGTTCCGGACCAGGCATTAGCCCTATTAGGCTCCATCTGCAGTTGGGTGTAGGCCCGTTTCCAGTTACATTTCTGGGTTTTATTTGCAAATATAAACTAATAAATATTCATCTCCTTCTACTAACAAGATTAACTAAGTAATGCATCGTGCAATACCGTCAATACACCAGCGTACCTGATACCATTATTGAATGTATACAGGAAATTGTTGTTAGTTCTTGGCAATAGTTGTAGTCATGTAACAGGTGCCCTAGGTTATTCTAGCACAAAGTGTTCACATACTTTGACATCTTACCCATACTTTGTTCCTGTGTTAAGTAAGTTTGAAAGGAGACATGACACCCATGTTAGTTCAGCGAGCGTATGGTGAGCGAAGTATTTCATGCAATATTGATTTTGATAACTATGCTGGTGAATAGCTTCGAAGGTTGGGTTTTGCCGGCAGTAATTAATACTGTGGTTATTTGTAGATATATTTGTATATTATATTTAGCAGTTTTCGAAATATTTATAATAATACTTTAGCTGTTCATTGGGGTAAAATTCAAACGATCAATGAAATGAGGGACATATAGGTAAATACAGAAAACAAATTGTTTTATAAAGTTTAATAATTTATATTTTTTAAGGGGCAAACCAAATTTTGACGAAATCAAAATGTTGGTTAAGGGCATTATTATTTTAATTAATTTGTTTTTTTATTTTAAATCCATAGACAAAGTTTTATTTAATCTATTTGATTTTTTGCGAATGTAGGGGTTTCCATTCCACATACCTACAAAGAATTCTTCGGTCCGGAAACCGTTACTAGTGTTAGAACTTATTAATGTAAATTGGAAAAAATCCCGTCTAGGTCTGGGATGAAATTTTATATAAAGATCCCGCCTAATTTCCACGCAGTAACAACTTAATACAGGGTGTTACCAACCACTTAATTGTTAAACCACACAGAAATGAAACATTTTGCCGACACGACTCGCGAATCACAGCCTATTATTACATTTACCGTTGTAAATTTACCCTTATTACAACAGTTGTAAGGTTTTATTTAGATTTGCTCACGTGAAATAAAGGTAGTTTTGAGTCTGGGTGTAATTATAAGTAGTTATTATTTGTAGTACATTTGGTGTTAATTAATAAATCTTTGTGAGTGGAGACTACATGAATGATCAATATCATTTAAAACATATTCTTAACATTGCCATCACCTCATCTAATTAAAAAGGTAAGCAGGCCTCTATATTTAAATAGTATTTTCTACTTTTACCTATGACTTATTAAAAAGCTAAGCAGTGGACTCTATTTAAAGAGTATTTTCTAGTTTTATGAAGAATAATATGTAGATAGATGATTATTTATTGCGACATAGATTTTTCAGTTTACAAACATAACGTTAGGTGCTAAAATATTCGTACAAAGTAAATATTTATTGGAATATAGAGTGCTGTGGGCAAACGATTAAAGGATTTATTTTAAACTGCTCTTTCAAAGAGATTTGTAATATTAAAAGAGCTTGCTAATGCTGCGTTATATTGAAAAGCGACATGTTGTGTTTGATCGATGGATTTAAGGCCGTTACAGACGTAGCTGTAATATATCGAGCTATTTAGACCATTATAGTAAAGCTAGTTACCACAGACTGGAGATATACTCTAATAAATACCCATATTCAGTATGCGATCGATTTAAAATTTATGTATCGAAATATATTTCGCGGATATATACTTTGGTGACGTCATGGAAAGAAATGACTGCACGGTCAGTGCGGTGGCTGGGCAAGCCACGCAACGGGTAGCGGGTTTGATTCCCGCACGGAACAACTCTTTGTGTGATCCACAAATTGTTATTTCGGGTCTGGGTGTCTGTAAACGCACCCACGACACAGGATAAATCCTAGTGTGAGGCGACATTTAAAAAAAAGAAAAGAAAGAATATATTGAAGCTGTGGGTGGGTGGTTGCTCAAAAATTTGTATTGAATATATTTGATAATATACCTTGCTAACAGGGCTGTGACGACTTTAGCCTTTTGACGAGTTCGGCATAAGAGTTTTTGTGTTCTCTTTGCGTTTTCGAAGTCATTAGTAGCTCACAGTCTGCTGTATACCCGTGTATTGCAGTAAGGACACTAACTACGTGAAACTCATAACATAACTAGTAAAATACGGGTGTTACATTGAATACGAGAATTAAAAAGCGTTATATAGTCAATCCTTTATCTATTCAATGCTTGTAAAAGTATGAAACGTGGTCCTGTTATTAAGGTGTCAGATTTCTAAATTGTTGGGACTAGTGCAATAGCTATATTATAGTTTTAAAGGCTATGCTTGTCTCTATCATGCACATGGTGTTATAAATGTGCTACGGCTTTAATAGGAGATAGTGTTGTGTTTGAAGACTACATTTATAATTCATTAATTAAGATTGTAGTATTACAGATCTTAAAACTAATTTGATAACTATTTTTACTACAAATGTGTACTTATTATGTAATATTAACAAAATATTTATTATACATTCAAATACAATTAATAATTTGTAAAATGTAAACGAAAGAAGTGTGGTTATACATAGTAGTAAAGTATTACTAGTAATATTATATCTACCTCCTCCCCTTGGGTATTTTTATTATAACTATCTTCATAGATACAACAGTAGTGCGGCCTACGCTGTGATTGATCTAGTTTAATAACGTCTAGACAGAATACTTATCTCAGTACTCACCGTAAATACTAGCGATACAAATATAAGTAGTCAATGTCAAAAGTTATGGTATTTTATACCTACATATAGGTGCCTGAAACATGATGTAGCATCCATATACTTTGTTTATTATATCATATCCTACATGGGTAGATGGCCTGCCGGACTATTTGCTATTATTAGTGAGGGTTTTCGAAAATTCTCAACACAATTATGCACAGATACACTGGGTAGGTACTTATGCTAGACTTTTTTTTTTTTTTTTTTTTGAGGGGGAAAATCATCCAATGACTTTTCTCGCCTTGGGCGAGGCGAGAGGGAGTGTCAGACTCTTACTGACTAAAAACCACCCCGTTCCTTCACCTGCCTTTCGAGCCGGAGCCCCGGTAAACCCGCTAGGTTGTCCGCAGCTCCGGATTAGGCATCAGCCCTACTGGGCCCCATCTGTGGTGGTCTGATGTATGCTAGACTTGGAATTTTAATTTGTGATATTTTTTGGTTAACAGTAACCTAACTAATTAATTTTCAAAATTATTACTCGTAACTTAAAATCATCCATCTTACGTACATTCCCTTAATTCCGATCTTACAATATATGTAAATAGTTTTAAATCGGAATCAATCACGGCTCGACTTAAAATTAGCGTAGCCGACTGTGCAGGATTATGTGTTACGTACAAACGTGAGTAAATACATATGCACTCTCTGCGCCCCCACTCTGACCACGACCGGCGTGAAGTTACCCGTTGAACCAACCGTAAAGCCACTTTGTTGGTGAACCTCAGCGGTAAATAATTTTCAAACTCCCGTCTCCTAATAATAAACTTTCCTTTTTTACTCATTAGTACTTTTAATCCGATACCTCGGTTAAAGTAGAAGCACTTAACTGCTGTAGTTTGAAAATTCTTAATTTAAAACGAGAAAAATACGAATCAGTAGTCTCATGATCGATTTATTGGATCAGATAAGACGTCCTATATTACGTGGTATTCATAACATACCTTTTTTGAAAGGAGAAAATCATCCAATGATTTCTCCTGCCTTGGGTGAGGCGAGAGGGAGTGTCAGACTCTAACTGACTAAAAACCACCCCGTTCCTTCTCCTGCTTTGAGCCGGAGCCCCGGTAACCTTTTAAGTTGTCCGCAGCTCCGGAATTCATAACATACCTAGCTGGCGAGGTGGATACATAGGCACTAACAATTACTATATGTGTAATAGTCTAATTACAGTCTCATTAGTATATAGGATTTCGCGTACAAGGTCTTGACTCTGCCTATCAAATACTCTGTTGTTCTCTCAGGTGACTGACATATCCAATTTTGCGGTGAATACATGTCCACATTCATTGCAGTTAGCACCCCTCCAATGTAATTATGGTGGATGCAGGAGGTCGGGTAGTAAGCTCATCACGGTTACAATTGGATTCCCTTCTGCGTCGCTTATCAAATTGTTCTGATTTAACCTTGGGGCTATTTCTGTAGTGACCTTCAAATGCATTACTATTGTCCTTGTACGAGAACACAGGTAGGTAAGATAAAAGATTAGATTATGCAGATTTGTAGATATACACAAAAAGTTTCTTTTTCAACTGGTGGTTGTATGGTCAAGAAATTCTTAATTAGTAATTTCCTGTTAGTTTTAATAACAAACTTTGTGTCAGTACTTTTAAGTTTGCTTAAGATATCAACAAGTTACACTGCTGGCGCTCTGGTGAGTTGAGTCACGCAATTAAAAATGTACTTTTTGAACTTTTTTTGTAACAAATGATATTTAAAGAAAACACAGCATTACTTACAAAGCAAAACATGAAATTAATCAGTATTGTATCAGGGCACTATCATTAAAACTTAAAACGGGATATTTACCATGTTTAGGTATTAGTTTTTGTGAGTTTCTATCAGAACATATAAAACAGTCAGTTAATGTAAGGTAAGGTAAATATTGTAATGTAACAGCACTTTAGTTCGTTAAAAGTCTTTAAAATTTTACCCGTGATATTTTTGTGTAAGCACCGTCATAGCACACGTATGTAATGTTTTGTTTACGCGATCAAACTACAAACTTGAATGGTGGTGTTTAGCATAAGTAGCGGCTATTAATGAGACGATATTTTCAAAACATTCCTCTACTATGGTTTCTACGAAATACTGTAGAAAATAGTCCATTACCATTAAAGTTTTAGTTTTATTTTGTGTTAAGTTTGCTATTTTGGTATCGATCACCATTATTAATCCTTTACCACTGATATATGGAGGCCTTTTTTCAATAGCCCTGAGTTTAATCTTTAACTCTTCGTACTACTGCCAGACACTTGACGTATATCGTCTTGCTGCTGGAGATTTCGCGACAAAATAAGTTAAGCTAGTAAATAGATTTGATATTAACTACTTCTTTTATTCTTAAATTCTCTCATAAGTTATCGATCTCGACATGATGGAGAAAAAATACACAAGAAAACACGAAGACTTGATATCTTCATATTATATTTTTCTGGAGTCCATGCCCTTGTCATACAATTAGTTATAGTTTTAAAGTCGATAATTCTTATTGTAAAGATATTTCGTCATAACAATTTTTTTATATTATCTTAGAAAAGAAACCCCTCAACAAATTTCAGAGAACATTACTTAGGTGTATGTAATTAAAATGCTTATTTAACAATGCGACGTCTCGTGAGTGTCGGTATAGTGGTCGTCTGTGTAACGTGCGGTAAGATTCAATTCACACGACAGGCGCTATTCATGATTTTGAAATTGCATGTAGTGACATGGAGCTGGGATTTCACGACGACGCGCTGAGACGTAGTCTAATAAACCCAACGTTCTGCTGTGAAGCTCATGTAACTAATGCAAGTGGAATGCCGACGCTTATAGCTTATTGCAGTTTAAATGGTTGTACCTATTGTCTGTTCTATTAATGGCATTTTATTAATTGTTACTCAAATTAGTATTAGAACTCGAAACGGGATTTTTACCATATTTTTCTATTTCTATGAGTTTCCGATATTTCGGCAGTGTTGCAAGTGCCATGATCACGGCTGAATTGGAGTAAATGCGGGTGTTTTTTTGAGTTCTAATACTAGTGTTAGTGACCATGTCAGTTTACCAACTTATAGTTACGGTACTGAAATTGTCTTGTTCGTTTGTCAATAGTTGATTCTGATTCTGAATTTAATTATTAAGGAAACTTATAAATAAAATTCTTAGTACAACTACTCACACACACAAAATTAAAAAATATATGACGTTTGTTGATGTGCCCATTCTATCATAGAAGTACGCGATCAAAATATTTGTTAATCTGTCTTAGAAAGTATATAGAACTAAAAAAATAACAAACAAAAACTACAAAGCGTTCGAAATGAGCAACTATTACAAGTTTAATAGAACATTTTTTCGTATAAACGTGTTCTGTAGGCGCCGCTCGAATGCCAAGTTCTCGTATGTTGACAAAAATACCTACATAATGACGTAAAGACTTGTTATGAATGAACTTTAGAATACTTTATTGTATGTAAACATTATATTATGAGTTTATGAGCAATCACTGGAGAATTAGGATGCTTTTCCATAAGACATATGTTACGCTACGTTGTTCTGGATGCGTTTGGCTTTTACCAGTCATACTTATTGGTACACGTAGCTTAGCACTGGCGGAGACAGACTCAGCTAAGCTAATTAAGCTATGTTTTTTATATGGAAAGATGCGTGCTTTGGATGGCTTCCCTATACATCGCATACTCGATCTGCGCATCTTCCGCGCACAGCTACTTTGCGGCAGCGCATCTTCATTGCATATCTTACTCGCATACCTGCATAGCTTAGTATCGGTGTAAACAGTCACATCCTTTCACATCTTTGTAGCATAGCTACATAGCACATCTCTATTAGAAAAGCACCCTTAGATTCTAGTGCTTAGGTTGAGATGCCTAAGTGCCTTTTCATTATGCTTCCATTGCCGTTAGCTCCGAACAGGGCAGCGAGTGTGGCAGCTAGCGTACATGTCTATACAGTACGTCGTTGGATCCCGGCTCCGTCTGCCCGGGAAACAGTGAAAAGACCTTAATTAAGATTGACATTAACTGCCTCGTTGTCTTAAGTCGAATGGTTAAGACAATTGAGACGAGTGAACTAAGGGCGCGGATATAGTTTTACTTAGTGTCTGGAAAAGTGTAATGATTTTAGAATGCGTTATTTTAACAATTGGGTTGTGGTTTTTTTAAGGGGTTATATCATGCAATTCTTCTTCCGCCTTGGGCGAGGCGAAAAGGAGTGACAAACTCTTACTGACTAAAAACCACCCTGTTCCTACTCCTGCTTTTCGAGCCGGAGCCCCGGTAAACCCGCTAGGTAGTCCACAGCTCCAGATCAGATTAGATTGTGGTTGAGATAGTGGTTAAAGCTTGTTGTGTAAAACGCTTAATAAACATCATACGAGACATGTTTCAATAACAGCTTTCGAGCTCGTACGATTAGGATTAGCGTTTTATTTCAAAACCACATTTTATATCAAAATTATCTAATTGTCATACGGACATACTACTTTATGAAAGGTTTATTTTATCCTCAAACCTGAATAATGCAACAGTTCTATGCTTAGCTGCCACCTACATCGATCCTTACTATATTTAACAGTTGTAATTATTTAGACATCGCATCACCAGGGGTCACGATTGAAAATGCACAGCTCCATCGATCCATTGGTTTCATGGCGTCTATTAGTGACGGGACTAGCCAGCCTTTGGTTTTCATTTAGCAGGCGATACTGGTCCAGACTATGTTCCAATTTAAATGGAGAGTTAAATCAAAATGGTGCTATTTTGAAAATCGGGCTTAATCAGATTAACAGTGCGCTTGAAATGCAAATTCGATATTTATTTTAAGTCTTTGTCTGGTAGGTACAGAATCTGAGTTTTGTATACATTAGTAGTGTGGTCACTCTTTTCCGCAAGGAGATTGGTAACCACGTTAACCTATTCTACTATTCGCGGTTTTATTTTTTATCAAATTCAAAAACCAATAAGGAAAAGCTGAATAAATGCAATAATTAAATTAGGCTCACCACCTATTACAAGGGATGTACAAAATAAATTGTGAAAAGTGGGTGTACACAGTGGCATTACGTGCCATAATGTGCACCTCTGTCTACCCCTTCGGCGTGACGATATGTATGTATGTATTTTTTACATTTTTACTATCCGTTAAAAATGTTTTAAAAATCGTAAAGGTACGTCTCTACGTACCTTTACGATTTTATGCTTTATGACTTCGAAAAACATAACAACTTTAGTTACAATAGCTCATTTTCTTAACATTTCTGGTTCCTTATTCACAAGAATTCACTAATGATATTGTATTACTTCTTGTAATACTGAAGGCAACTGGACCAAACAATCTAATACAATTAAATCTATTCATACTGTAATGTCATGTCTGGGTATCTAAGTACCTATTATGTTACTTGAATATTGTGTACAATTCTTGATATACTTATACTTATTTATACAGGGTATGCCCTTACAATAGCTTTACCTTCGAATCATGATCGCATCGTTAAAAAGGATATTAATTTCACTAGAAAGTCTGATACTATTGTGTTTGTGGCATGTTGCGACGGCACTTAGAATTGTTACAAGTCAGTTTTTGAGATAATGTTGTTAACAAAAAGTCATGGTATTTTTTTTTCATAAACTGTATTTTTGTTAATTATAAAGTTTGATTAAAAAAACGAGGCTCAAATTGGACAGTGTCATTCAATAGAGTGCATGAGACAGATAAAGCAAAAATTTATTCGACCAATAGAGATGATGACGGGGTATGAAAATTAAAAATCTATTTTGTAATGAAAAAATATTAGACATATTTTTTTTTTATATAAGATAATAATACTGAGATAAAACGAATTAAAGTTTAGGAGTGGGAGCAAATACGTCATTTGTACGTATAAAATGTAACTAGAAGTGGAAAGTATTTAGTTTCCGAAAAAAAAAAACGTGTTTAATGTATAAAAAATTTAAGAATATAATAAAAGTCTATAAGTCAGATATTAAAATAAAAATTAGTCATCTACCCTATTACGAGACATTGAAACTAACACATATTTAACATTATAATAGGTACTTATTGCTTCGTTCGTCTATAATATCCGTATAGCATTCTAATGTTTAGTAAAATGCTATGCGAAGGCATGCAATCTATACGATCTGAAAATGATCTTAATCCTAGCCACCGCCGTCGCCCTAATCCGACCTTCGAGGGGTTCGGTCTTGCTACCGAATATCTTAAAAGCATGCTTATAATATGAGCTTGCATATTTAAGAATTATATAAGCATTTTAAAATTGCCAGTGTCCATCAACAACTATAAGTGGCCACTGTTGACCAAAGGCTTCTTCTTACACGGAGAAGGTTTGAGTATTAATCACCACGCTAGCCCAATGCGGGTTGGCGATTTCAAACTTATAATAATAAATTATAAACCCAGGTTTACTCACGATGTTTCCCTTCACCGTTTGTCAGTGGTGTGTTAATAATCTTAGAAAGTACATATAACTCGGAAAAAGTCACATTGGTACTCGCCGTTGGTACATTTCAAACTCACACTCTTATGCGTGAGAAGCGGGGGCGTCTTAAACCTCCGGTCACCATCACCAGATTGTTTAAAAAAAGGGAGTATCTTAAATTCCCGGTATGGGAGGATAAGGCGGGCTTGTACCTAAAAAAACTTCAAAGTTTGTAGACGTTATCGAAGCAGAAGTCTTTACCTATTTCCCATTCAAATGTTGCCGTACAGTCGTAACGATACGCCTACGATCCGACTGTCTTTACCGATTCGTTTGAAAAGAGCTTAACATAAGAAGCCACAGACACAAAAGTCCTTTTAATACCTAGGTCCTTTTAAAAACATAGGGATGCAAAAAAGGAGTAAGGTAACTGGTAGGATTAATCAAACGGATCCATTTATTCACTTGGACTCTGATTCCCTTGAAACTAAAAAGTTTAAATAAAAAACAATGGGCGAACGAGCAAATTTTCCGTTAACGTATTGAATTGTGCTCCCTCCGGTAGTATCGTTGGCGACGTGAACTTTCCTCCTACAATACATTTCGGGTTCCTGTTTGTTTTTTTTGTTGGAAAACTGATTCGTAGGTACACTATAGGGTCTACAGGACATCATGTTTTTAAACTGTTTTTTGTTAGTAGATTTTTAACTTTATTTATTTGTAATAAAGTCGCCTATTGAAGAAATTACAGAGTTAAAGGATATATCCTTTCAGGTTTAGTAATCATACATACATACATATCGTCCCGCCTTTAATCCCCGAAGGGGTAGGCAGAGGTGCACATTATGACACGTAGTGCCACTGTGTACACCCACTTTTCACAATTTATGTTGTAAGTTCCATGTAATAGGTGGTGAGCCTATTGCCATATACCGGGCACATTTCCAGACTCCGTGCTACTACTGAGAAATTTTCGAAAAACCGAAAAAAGCCCAGTAATACCTCGCCCGACCCGGGAATCGAACCCGAGACCCCTTGCCCGGCAGTTGCACTTGCAACCACTCGGCCAACGAGGCAGTCTTAGTTCAGTTTAGTAATCACTCTGCTTATTTTCGTGTAGTATTTTTCAATAGATGTACAGTGGACCCCCGATAATCCGGCACCCCCTGTAATCAGACATGTCTTTGATTAATAATTCTTGATAATTTTAATACATAATTATGTGTATTTTTAACAACGAAAACATAAACATTGAAATTAAAAAAAATACAGAGATACAGACTAGTACAATAAATATAGAAGTATACTGTGTATGCCAGTGTAGTACAGAAACTTTAATACCTCTTAAAAAAAACTGAATAGTTACTGTACAAAGACAGTACTGATGTACTCACGTGGTCATATCCAAATCGCCAGACATTTGTTTAACCTCATTACCGGTTGAACTGAATACCTAATCTTAGGATTGATACCGAGATTTTAAATTAAAATCGGTTAAATTTCGACCCAACACGTTCTAGCGAGTTTATTGGAGTCCAGCTCAAAAAGCAGGGGTAGAGGTGAAGTGGTTTTTAGTCAGTAAGAATCTGACACTCCTTTTAGCTTCGCCCAAGGTGGGAGAAGACATTAGTTGATTTTCCACTCTAAAAAAACGACACGTTGTTGTTTCGTGATCCGTAAGTGTAAAACATTTGACTTTTTCACCTACATAACACGAATGAAATCAAGAGTCACAACTAGTCTCTAATACATACATAGTTACATATCCGTTCGTATTTGTTTATCATCGCACGGCATAGATATGCAGCGGCCTTTAGATCTGCACTATGTAGCTAGTTATTTATAAAACACGCCTGTCCAACTATTTTTAACTGCCACAAAATCATTTTGGAACATTATCGGGACAAGCTTTTGGCTGGTCGATTCGTGTTGATGGACGATGTAATGTGACGCGAATTAAATGCTTCTTTCTTGCATGTTTTATAAAAATATTGTATTCACATTTTTGTAGTACTACTGTACTAGTTATGAGACTGGTGTATATTAGAAGTTGAACATGTGTTATAGATAAAAGGTATTAGAAATAGGAATCAAAATTCATCATTCATAGGTTCATTCATAGGTACCACGTCTTAAAACGTGTCTCTTCGTCGAGTTCACTTGATTAATTTCAAGTAACGAAAGTAATTTAGTATGCCACTATGATAAATAATTAGTTATCATAATATAAAATCTAATAATATAGGTACTTAAGTTAAAATTAGAAATGTTATTAAAATATAAACGAAAACGAATCTACAATTAAATACGAATATACATTGTGAAGCGAACAAAAGCGAACGTATTCGAGTAATTTTTATAGGATAAAATGCTAATTCTACATTTGTACTATTTGATTAAATACTTCGAGGACACGACTGCTAAATAAGATGAATACTTGACACAGGTAAAAGTTTCGATTTCCGTGAGTGACTAAAAATAATTCGTGGAGGTCACGACCCTCAATAATGAGGGAAATCATACAAAGAGGTTATTCGGAGGGAGATTTGTACTTATTATTCGTGTATAGCAACGAGCTTGTTTTTATGAAGACTAGTATAATAAGGTAATTACGCGTGTGGGAGTCCTGTCTATACATTTATCTGTCTTCGTTTCTATAATTGCCAATTATTTTATTAGATTCATTTATTCATCTTCATTTGTGATTGTGACTCTTTTTTATCTAAAAGAGTCATTATGATGAATAGATTAAAGTTGTATTTTGAGTGTCTGTGTAGTATTTTTTAGTGAATGCCCTTGAAGTCGACCTAATTCTGTTGGTTTGGTTCGCAGAAGTGGGTCGTGTTATTTGCTGCCTAAGGTCTATTTTTAATAACTATGTAAATGTATTATTATATGTAGTTGAATGAGGTGTTCGTATGTTGTTACCAAGAAGTCCGGAAAGTATCTGAACTAGACTCGTTCCTGTTAAATGAGACTCGTAGCATAATTGGCTATACGTGGGAGTTACATTAAGTTTAGTATTTTTCATTTAGATATGTCAAGGAACGTTCATTTGTTGAAATAATAACTTAAAACTATTTCTAGACTATTTACTGTCAGCAGCTTCGCCTGCGTTCTCGTGGAATAAAAAGTATTCTATCACCTAAGTCAGCTCATGCCCTGCCTGTGTACCCATCAAAATCCGTTCGGTAACTTCTGCGTGACAAAGATCTAAACAAATAAATTTTGTAATATAATAGTATGCCTAGAATATTGTCTATATTGAGGTAATTGTAGCAGTAAATTTTAATGTTTATACCTGTCGGAAAACAATAAAACTATTAAAAGAGTATGGAGTTTACTATTTTTAGGGGGAAATCCTAAGACTTCTCCCACCTTAGGCGAGTCGAGAAGGAGTGTCAGACTCTTACTGACTAAAAACCACCCTGTTCCTACTCCTGCTTTTAGAGCCGGAGCTCTGGTAAGCTCGCTGGGTAGTCCGCAGCACAATCTGGAGATTGTGCTTACCTTTTTTTTTTTTGAGGGGGAAAATCATCCAATGTCTTCTCCCGCCTTAGGTGAGGCGAGAGGGAGTGTCAGACTCTTACTGACTAAAAACCCACCCCGTTCCTACTCCTGCTTTTAGAGCCGGAGCTCTGGTAAGCTCGCTGGGTAGTCCGCAGCACAATCTGGAGATTGTGCTTACCTTTTTTTTTTTTTGAGGGGGAAAATCATCCAATGTCTTCTCCCGCCTTAGGTGAGGCGAGAGGGAGTGTCAGACTCTTACTGACTAAAAACCACCCTGTTCCTACTCCTGCTTTTAGAGCCGGAGCTCTGGTAAGCTCGCTGGGTAGTCCGCAGCACAATCTGGAGATTGTGCTTACCTTTTTTTTTTTTGAGGGGGAAAATCATCCAATGTCTTCTCCCGCCTTAGGTGAGGCGAGAGGGAGTGTCAGACTCTTACTGACTAAAAACCCACCCCGTTCCTACTCCTGCTTTTAGAGCCGGAGCTCTGGTAAGCTCGCTGGGTAGTCCGCAGCACAATCTGGAGATTGTGCTTACCTTTTTTTTTTTTGAGGGGGAAAGTCATCCAATGTCTTCTCCCGCCTTAGGTGAGGCGAGAGGGAGTGTCAGACTCTTACTGACTAAAAACCACCCTGTTCCTACTCCTGCTTTTAGAGCCGGAGCTCTGGTAAGCTCGCTGGGTAGTCCGCAGCACAATCTGGAGATTGTGCTTACCTTTTTTTTTTTTTGAGGGGGAAAATCATCCAATGTCTTCTCCCGCCTTAGGTGAGGCGAGAGGGAGTGTCAGACTCTTACTGACTAAAAACCCACCCTGTTCCTACTCCTGCTTTTAGAGCCGGAGCTCTGGTAAGCTCGCTGGGTAGTCCGCAGCACAATCTGGAGATTGTGCTTACCTTTTTTTTTTTTTTTTGAGGGAGGAAAATCATCCAATGACTTCTCCCGCCTTAGGTGAGGCGAGAGGGAGTGTCAGACTCTTACTGACAAAAAACCACCCTGTTCCTTCTCCTGCTTTGAGCCGGAGCCCCGGTAACCTTTTACGTTGTCCGCAGCTCCGGATCGGGCATCAGCCCTGCTGGGCCCCATCTGTGGTGGTCGGGCTCTTTGAGGCGCGCGCGGAACGCGACGCGCCGCACGCACGGGTCTGGTTCTGGTCGGGTGGCGAGCTACCCTTGCTCGCCGTCCGCAGACCCGCACTTACGGTGGCCGGAGATCGTCACGCGATCCCCGACGCCCGGACTGTCTACAGCGGCGGCTAGGACGTGAGGAGGATCGTTCCCTCACGCGCTCCGCCTCCTCCTTAGCTAGCATGACTGCTTCGCAAAAGGAGGAGACGGCGTCCCATCCCCCCTCGCTCCGCACCATGGCCTGAACCAGAGCCGGACGCGAGAGGTCACCGTCGCCGATCACATCCCTAAGGACACGGCGGTGTTCAGCTCATGCAGGACACACCGCTACTGTATGCTCCACCGTGTCCTCCGGGTGGTCCTTGCAATGCCGACACCCGGGCGTTTCCTCCCGCCGAATCCGAAACAGGTACCTACCGAAACTTCCGTGTCCGGTAAGCACCTGCGTCAGGCGGTAGGTGAGAGCGCCGTGACGCCTCTCTAGCCACTCCTCAAAGAGGGGACTTACCGCTGCTATAACAGCGAGCCCGAGATTGTGCTTACCTAGGTATAATATAATACCTATATACATTTTTAGTAGTGATAAATCTACCGATAGATAGGTAATTGAGACTAACTATTAGACTATAATCATACATAATAACACATGGACAAACGATCTTATAATAAGCCTGATAATGTAACATCATTACGCTTCTCATGCCACGAAGGGCAGGCAGAATTGTAAACTCCGATTATGTTATCGATTTCTAGTTCGCACAGTTTCCATAATTCGATTAATGAAGCAGTATTACATGGTAATTGATCTTTTAGGGAACAGAGAGTAAAGTTCCCTAAGAAAAGGAGGATCCTCCGACCAGGCGAGGTGATCAGCCTGGCGGGCTTTCTGCCCAGTTGGGTATCCCAACTTACAACAGTTGTTGTACGTTGGGATTTTCTATCCGTGTTAATTCGCATGTAAACTTCATATGTGCGATGCAGGATATTTGTGACGTCATCCATTGATTTGCTCGTCGATAGTCTATGTGCGACTTCTGTCATCTGTCACTTGTTACTTGTCAGAGTGTCGCCACATCACTCCCCCCCAAGACCGGAGGTCGGTCCTGTTGAGACGGCTATCGATGCTTGAGATGAGCGGCGCCAGAGCCAGTGTAGAATGTCCCTAGTTCCAGTGAGTCGGAACTGTGCCGCTGAATGCCCAGTGAGTCGGGTGAGCGGTGCAGGGTGATACTCCAGTGAGTCGGAGTAGTGAAGCTCGCAGTGTCCCACGGTGAGTCGGGGAATAGATGCTGCGAGGGTAGGTGCGTAGTGGCTGGCGTCTGCGTAGACGGGAGGAAGCCGTCCTCAGACCGTGTGCAGAAAGTGCTGTGCCTAGACGCTGATGAGGCCGTAGGGAAGAACCAGGCTGCATATCTTCGATGTAGCGTGTGGTGGTCCCTGATGAGGCCGAGGATGCTGGTTGGCTGCGACTTGATTACCGCTCAGCGGAGAAGTGATGGGTGAGGGAGATGGCGATAAGGATGACGGTGCTGATCTGCTCCGTGAAGGTTGGTTTCAATCACGTCGGGGTCACCACTTTATGGAACAGAGAGTAAAGTTCCCTAAGAAAAGGAGGATCCTCCGACCAGGCGAGGTGATCAGCCTGGCGGGCTTTCTGCCCAGTTGGGTATCCCAACTTACAACAGTTGTTGTACGTTGGGATTTTCTATCCGTGTTAATTCGCATGTAAACTTCATATGTGCGATGCAGGATATTTGTGACGTCATCCATTGATTTGCTCGTCGATAGTCTATGTGCGACTTCTGTCATCTGTCACTTGTTACTTGTCAGAGTGTCGCCACAATCTAATCAAATTTAATTGGTCAAGTATGTAATGATCTAATTACATGTGAATGATTAGACAAATGAAT
Organism: Spodoptera frugiperda; assembly: GCF_023101765.2. NCBI lineage: Eukaryota > Metazoa > Arthropoda > Insecta > Lepidoptera > Noctuidae > Spodoptera > Spodoptera frugiperda. Next base: position 17,568,986 of record NC_064236.1, read on the forward strand.
CCTCTGCTCACTCGATTGACTATAGTAATCTAGTATGAACTAAACTTCTCTGATTAGTTTAACATAATGATTTATTTTTTTAACCTGTGGTGTGCAGAAATGCATGTCTACGCGAGACATAATGTATTTTCTATTGCGTCTTATAACCGTTTGTGCGGTTAAATCAAATCAGTACAGTAATATGTCCCATTTTTGTAGGATTCATAAATGTGCACCTTTTAATTTACTTAGCAGTATCTTTTGTTTTTTCTATGATGTCGAGTGGGCTCATTTACAGGTCACATACACATAACATACGAACCCGGAAAAAGAATTTTTGGATCACGTAGATAAGTACTCGTAAAGTGCATTTACGGACCTGACTTACACATCAGATACAGAAATATACTCGAAAGCAGTTCACAAGCTGCTCGCAATCGCTAGACCTGGACGCACCATAAAAACAAAAGTAGGTAATAATTTACAGAACCATTTTACCATGGTTTGTCGAATAAAAGAAATCAATGATTAAGTTTTCACAGCAATACGATTTAAATGGCCGTCTCAACTTCTTAATCGTTTGGAATTCAATGAAAATGGACGATTTCTATTTTGCTGTAAATCTGAAAGTGCAATTCAATCGTCGTCAATATCGGAAAATTAATAGAAATGCTTTGAAATAGCCCCAGTATTTGTACTAAGACTTTGGAACGATTATTTTGCAATTTTGACATAATTTTTTCTTAGCATTATTTTTTCAATCTGTTGCGTAATCTACCTAGATTGACCTGGAAACTGGATGCAATAATTGGGTGGCTTTCCAAGCCGCTGTAAGGAAGCTTGGTCGATGGTCGTAGTGTACTTATTATTTTTTTCCCAAGTAGTTCTTAAGCTGCTATAGCTTTACTTCGAAAAAAGCTAAAATAAATTCGGTTTGGTTGAGAAAAATATGAAATTTGTTTCTGAAGTTCTAGTTAAATAATGTTTCAGGTAACTAATATTTTTGTGTAAAAGGATTTTTCGTACTAACGTACTTTGCAAACAAGACGTAAGCATCAAAACATGATTTAATTACCTTTTTTCTGTCTCATTGTCGTTGGCAGCTCATGTGTGCGTCTTCATCAATCTTAATCCACGTTGCTAGCCAAATGCTTTTCACGTTAATGCATCGACATTGATGTTCCTACTGCTCTGATAAAGTATTAGACCTAGACTTCTTCTCAGAATCAAAGGTGTCGTAATAGCTGACTAAGAATCAGTTCATATCTGGCGTAAAATACGTATGATGTATCATCGGTTGAGTGTGAACGGTCAATGACTTTTTATACATAATTTTGTCTGATATGGCGTTACCCGACGCATATTCCGTCAGATATGAACCGATCCTAAGCCACTACGCATTTAACAGAGAAATAATAAGATATCTGATAAGCTTGAACCTCTTAGACTGAGCGTAAACTGCCAAGCGAGATTTAAATGAATTTTCTCAAGTGGAGGACGCTCATAGTCTAGTAGAGGACTGTCTCAGGCAATTGATGCATAATTTGTTTTTTCAGCAGCGTTTACCTTACGCTATGGTTTTCTCCTGTGTCGTCGGTACGTTTACAAACATTCAAGTTCATATAGACATCACACTCAGACCCGGAACAACAATTTGCAGTTCACACAAAAAGTTGCTCCGAGGCAGCCATTTGCCCACGCGATCAAGTCTATAATAATTTTAATTATAATTCGAATATAAGAAGAATTTCATAATTATATTTTTTTGACATACCTACTTATTTGAATGGGTTACAGCTCGCACCATCCTCAGTGCTCATGGCTATGAGTTCCGGCTTGACATGAAACTAGTAGAACTTTTCTAAAATAGTTCACATGAAATAATTTCGAGTATAGTAATGGATAAAAACAAAAATAAAATACTATTTTGATTAGTTTTTTATTACAAATCCGTTTTTTTCCAGGAAACTTTTATAGCAAAAATATGTTTACTTTTTATCACGTTTTTTACACCATTGATTTGTTTATTTAGGGGAATGGTTTTACATAAAAAAACAAGGTATCGCTTTTGAATGCGTTGAATAGGAGCCTAAATTGAATTCCTGATTAAAAAAAAAACGAAAATTGGAAAGAATTTTCAGTTTGTATAAAAATTTTCACCTATAGCATAAATTAGATGCTAGATGAAAGGTGAATGTTGCACTTGCACCATATATGTCTACAATGCTACGGAATGGTACGTCTTGAGTTTTTTTTTGTATTAATGCTGTCTCAGTTATGTATGTAACTATGATGATAAATGGAGAAAGAACAAATCTCAGATAAAGAGGATTGTTTTTTTCCCACTGATAGAGGTAATGGAACGCCAATTGCTCCAATTCTTACACACTTCTTTCGCTTCATCAACAGTCATAAGTCTTTTCATACTTGCTCGTCGGTTAAAGGTACTTTGAATTTGGCCCTTCTTTGATATATCCTGAATTAAGTCCAATGTGTTGGGACCTCAGTATGAGTTCCACTTGTATGGTTTTTCACTTAACCAAGTTTTACTGTATTTATTTTGCGTTGTTATTTCTGACGAGACAGAAACATGTGGATTACTCCAGTTATGTAGTTATGTAGGCGTAAGCTCGTTACTATTCAGATTCAACGAAGATTTACAACCAGCAGTTATTGTTTAACAACCAGTGTAAATGCGAAATGCTGCATTAAAATCGCTCATTTCCATTAAACTGTTGTTCCTTTGTGTATGTTCCGCCGAATCTATTTAATTCCTCACTGTTTACATCATGTTTAGTTTTTTATTAGAGGTAAAAATAAATGTATGTTTGTTTATGATTTTGTTAGGAAATTGTCAATCGATAGATCGATATTGTCTCTGTTCAATAAACAAAGTTATTGCTTTTAAGAAGGTTAGCGATAAACCCCACGCTTGGCAAAAATTGGTAAACGTCTTCCTCGCGTCTGTAGTTTTAGGACTTGATCCGTGGGCCATGTATTTAGTACTAGTTAGTAGAGATTAACAATGGATTTTTTTGCTCGTTCTTCTCCAATCGAAGCTACACTTTGGTACGAGTACCTAGCTTCATGGATAGACAGCCTGATGCACCTGGCAGCTTGAAAGTGGCTAAATAAGGATTAATTGAAATAAATCATTTGACTTTGACCTTGATTTAAAAAAAATGCTGTAGTCGTATTTTTACTCCTGATTTAGTTTTAATAAGAGTTGACACCACTTTACTTTTTCATAAAAAATATACTCTAATATGCAGTACCTATGAATTTTGATTTCCCATAGTTTAGTCAGCTTAAATCATCAACACACCTTTGATCTTTAGAGGGAAAAGCGAGTTCGTTCAGTATATTACGAAACAAAAACATCTCACTCTTACTACACAAACAATCTAAACTCTATACGAGGAACTCCATACCGACACCATTCACAAAAGATAAGGAAGTTACAAAAAAAACACCATCTATACATATAATAAAATCGTAGAAAAGTGCTGTCTGTACATTGAAAATAAAAATAAAAAAAATAGCAGGGGTTATTGTTATGTCGATGTCGAACCCAAAAATGTAATTAACTTTTTTTGTCTGTTTGTCTGTTTGTCTGTTTGTCTGTTTGTCTGTTCGTCTGTGCGCGCTAATCTCAGAAACGGCTGAAAGTTGGATACTCTATATATTGTGGGATGCTTAAATTTACATTTTGTGTTTGTTTCATGTCAATCGGTTATAAATAAAAAAGTTATGTCAAATTGAATCACGTCGAACATTTATGCTTATACCATTAATCTCCGCAACTATTTGACGGATTTGGTTGAAATTTGGTACAGATATAGTTTAGAACCTTAAAAGGACATAGACATATTTTTATTTCAAAAATCAAAAAATAAAAATAAGAAATAAATTATTTATAGATAATCTATGTCGATCGTTACACGACTTCGGTTCATGTTATTGTTTTAATTCATCGAAAAAAAGTAAATAAATAGTAAAAAGGTATGAAAAAAATAATATCAATATAATTAAACTTTTAGTACAAAGAAAATGCCCGAACGGAGTATAGATCAATAATCCGAGTTGTCTTTGGCGTTGGGTCGAAATAGATCGCGCTATGGTTTCGTTACTCATTTGGTTGGGTATGGGCCGAGCGCTTCGGTACTGTCGTGGAAAATCAAAAATATTATAATAAAATCTGTAGAAGGTTCAATTCTGTACATTGAAAATATTGAAAGAATAAATAGCAAGGGACACTGGATCGATACCAAACCTAAATTATGTGATTAAATTTTTTTTTGTCTGTCTGTCTGTCTGTATGTTCAGGCAAACATGAAAAGTAACGGTTCGATACTTGGTATAATTATATCTTACTATCCTGAGCATAAAATGGGATACTCTTTATCCTGGAAAAATACGTAGAAAAAAATCCTTATTTTTCAGTTTTATTCTACAGAACGCGAGCTCAACACAGTAGCTCAATAGAGGGATCACCTTAATTATTATGGGCCTCGCCGTATTTGGGTCCAACAGATATTTATAGAGGAAGTTACTCAAAATGGAGAAATAAAACTTCCAAAAAAAACACCATCAAAACTAAATTGGGTCACAGCTGCACATCCGCTGTCTCAGCCGCTGGACAAAATGCACAATTTTATATTTTTACCGTCACATTATTAGCTAGGCGCCAAGAATAACCAATGACGCGCTAGGATTGTGTACATGCATGTTGCACGCAATGTTACTAAATACGACTTTGTACTGATTTACCGGACACGTTCCGACAGGCGGAAACTCTATTTCTGTGTATTTGGGAATTTTAACTGTTTTCGTGCGTGGTCTGTTTGGTAATGCGTGTTCTGTGCAGGCCAAGTTGCACTGGCTGATGCGATGTAGGTCTTATGCTGACAAAGTAATACTAAAATTATTTTAAAGTACTAGTTTTATAATAACTCTATCGTGACATTTATTAAATTAACTAAAAACACAAGTTTTCTCACGTAATTATATTAAGCTAATTACGTGAAAGCTCTACTAGTTTCGCGTCTGCGCATCTCATGATGAAGAGTCCCTCACTCTTCATCATGAGATGCAGACGCGGTGACATCACGCAGCCTACTCAAAGCTTAGGCAGAGCACGAGTTAATTTGCTTATTTTGTTCAAGTGCAACGTTCAGGTCATATTATGAGACGCGCTGCTCCTAAACATGAGTCCCAGTATAACTTGACACCGGTAGAGCTTTTTTCGAATACTTCACCGGAGTTGAGTAAGATTTAATCATCTTGTGTTGTGACTCGAGCCGTCGCGTCGTGCTCAAGCTACGGCATTTGAGCTGAGCACTAGCTTTATTGCACTGTTTTTTTTTCTCTCATCGTCTCATTTACATTTCAATATTAACATTCTGATTAGTCGGCTTCTTCCTTTAACATCTGATGCAAAGTCAAAGGTGCTAAAATCACTACATAGTATAAAACAAAGTCACATTCTCTGTCCTTATGTCCCTTTGTATGCTTAAATCTTTAAAACTACGCGATTTTGTTGCCGTATTTTCTTAAATAGAGTTTTTATGTATAATACATGCATAATAAATCACTATAGCACCCAAGCGAAGCTGGGGCATGTCGTTAGTTAATTATATTCTACCCTGCTGTCGCTATAATATTTCATCTTAGTACTTTACAAAAAGGATAGATCGCAATCATTTCCGAGCTATTCGGACTTCTAAAGTAATGAGATATTTTTTAAATGAACTTTTTACTTAAATACATAATAATTTCGCAATATCGAGAGAGCTCCGATCAACAAGCTTCGATTCAAATATTAAACGCGGATTGAAGAAGTGCATTTAATCTATCCAAGGTAGCTACTTTCATTAGGTTTGATGCAAATAAACAATTTTAGTTTTTATTACAACTTTTCGAAGGTTTTAATTACAATAGCAAAGAGATAAAATTTAATATTATGATGTTTAAGTTTATTATTATTCATTAATTGAACAACTATTCAATACAAATTATTATTCTATAATCTCATCGGGAAAAAATTTGCTTTGTATAAACATTTTCATTTATCATACGACAAGGGGACAGGAAGCGACTACCTCGTGGGTCGAGCGGTTACAAGTGCAATTACTAGGCAAGGGGTCTCTGGTTCGATTCTCGGGTCAGGCAAAGTATTACTGGGCTTTTTTCGGTTCGGAGACGTTATTCTCATTAGCAGCAAGGGCACCGGGAACGGGGACAATGTTAACTTCTTAATTCTTTCCCATACACAACTCAGATCGTACAAACAAAAGTTGCAACCGGTCGCTCAACCACTGCGCTATTCAAGGAGTTTGGATAAGACAAACAAAAATAAAGCTTTAAGTATCTACAGGTAGATGAAGATTATTAATTAAATTACCTCTGTAAGTAAATTTGCAGTAGTTTACTTACTTTGAAGAGAAATTCGAAACTAATTTCAATTACTTTATTAAACATCAGTGAATATTAAATTTTATGTTATTATAGGTAGTACTTACTTACCGAGTTGTTTCGAAGAAGTAGTGGACATAACTCTAAACTTAGTATAAAGTTTATTACTTTTCGATGGACATACAGATATGTACTAGTCAATGATGATTAGTAGAACCTGTATCTTTGTACTCGAAAATATCTTCATTTAAATCTTAAGACATCTTGATTAGGTTTTGTCGGGAGTGATGTAATAAAGTACTTTAACCATCATACATATAGCCACTAAAACCAAAAACCTTAACTAAAAGAACTTTATAAGAACCACCATACCATAATCTTAAAAAGAAGTAACATTCTGAATTAAGTGCCTTACTTAGAGACATTAAATGATTACTTGAACTATTCCTTAGTAACGATTTTGTTCCAAAAACAATAGCTAAATACTAGGTTAAGTAACCATTAAATAACTTGAGTATGTCAGTAAATGATAAGACTGAACTCGTAACAAAAAGAACAACATTGATACGTTCAAAAATCTTCCATTTGTAACAATTTATTTAACACTAGCTTTTGCCCGCGACTTCGTTCGCGTGGAATAGTGACTTCCGGCAAATTTTTGGTTTTAACCACATAGTTCCCGATCTCGCGGAATCTTTAAAAATGAGAAAAATTCCAGGGAACTCTTCAAAAATCAACATAAAGCTCTGCGTTTGAATTTAATAGATGTATACTCACTTAGGGCATTGAAAAAATAGTTTAAAAACGGACTTTAACTTAAAACTGAAAGCTACGAATTACGAATTTATAACAATTAAAAAAGAAACTATATTACAAATCCTCTATGCTATAATAACCAAGCTTAAACTAAATAATTTAAAAGAAACGACTTAAATAATCTACTTGAACTATTCCTAAGTAACGATTTTGCTCCGAAACAGTTACTAAATACTAGGTTAAGTAACCATTAAATTACTTGAGTATGTCAGTAAATGATAAGACTGAACTCGTAACAAAAAGAACAACATTGATACGTTCAAAAATCTTCCATTTGTAACAATTTATTTAACATTTGAATCAAAATAAAAAACCGCAACGCCGAATATTACTTAACTGACCAAACACTATTATTAAAATATTAAAATAAACCCTCTGTTTGTTTGTAAAGTATCTGTGCTTCAAAATATTTTCCAGTATGGTAGCCATGACCATTATATCTGATATTTTATATGAATCAATGTTTGCGGATATTTAATGATGAAACAATACGAGTTACGAATTGAAATTACTTTTATTTTGATTTAACAATGTTCATTATGATGTGCATGATTGAAATTGTATCTGTATTCCATGACAGAATTAATTATTGTCGGTCTTTTATTGTTTGCGGTGATGCAAAAAGGGGGATTTAATATAATATTATGAAGAAGGAATGAGTATTTCACACACCACACCACACGGCTTGACACCTTACATAATTATAATTTATATAAATAAAAATGGATCGTCAAAATGAATGTACTCGCATAACTTGATCGACTGCACCAAATTGAATGTTTTTTTATTTATTCCTATTTATTGTCAGGAGAAGGTTAGAGGACTTTCATTTTCTACATTTAAATTGGTTAAAAAATAATAATAGTAAAGGCGGTACGATGTTTGCCGGGTCAGCTAGTAAAATATAATGCTCTGTTTTTTATATTGCTGTGCTTGAAACCAAGTCTCTTTGGCGTCGATTTCCTTCACAGTAAAAGTCTCCTCATTTGATTATAGTCTCTATATTCTTATATCAATATGATTGGAAATTTCAAATCTTAAAAATAATGTTATAAATGCTTTGCTAATCTTCAGGTACCTACCAAAATGTGACTGTGTGAACGTTTGCTACCAGAGCGTGGCTTAAAGGATGTGCACCACTCGTATTAAAAATGCAAAATATGCATTTGTACTCTTACACGTCGACCACATAACCAATTTAACATGATCTTGTTTTATACACCCTTTTCACGCGTTCGAAGGTCAGTTTATATTGGTTACAATCGGCTATACAGAACCAGTTTATCAAAGTCTCGCTTTGTATGGTCTTTCGGTACATTTGACGGGTCAGTTTATACTGGGTTTGCATAGCGCATCAACTGTAACCATTTTTGCAGATACTTTCCTTTGCAGAGTAAATCTTGCATGATTGACTTGTCGTGATGTGCACGCACTCTTCTGATCCAAAATGCATTGGATTTACTGGAAACTTTGTTTGGACTAAGGGATAACAGTATTTGTCTAAGAGCATAGTTATATTTTTATCATGCCAATATTAAAAATATTTAACGTTTTAAACAAATAGATCGACTTGGACATCGCATGAAAACAAAATGAATATTACAATATTATATTAGATTCTTTAGTCTCTCGCGCCTCACGCGATTGAAACTTTCGTTCCTGTTGGTCGCTGGCCCGTCGTGCTGTGTAGTGTGATACATACTAATAATCAAATCAAGCGATGTCCAAGTCGATCTATTTGTTTAAAACGTTAAATATTTTTAATATTGGCATGATAATAACTTATGTAATAACTTAAGACAGAAGGTCCTTCAAGTAGACACTAAATAGATTAACCGACTTGGTATTACATGGATCTCACAACTTTTGACGGTAGAAAGACTGAGCTGCGAGACTTGGGTTTTTTACAGGATGTTTTTGATGGGATAACAGTATTTGTCTAAGAGCATAGTTATATTTTTATGCCTTACCTCTCTGCTACATCTAGAGGGTGTGATATTTTTATTTTAGATATGTTAATAGACTTAGGTATGATGGCTTTAGAATAGGAACAATACATTTGTTGCCCCTTTAGGCAACAGAGACTAAAGTTTCCTAAGAAAAGTAGGATCCTCCGTCCAGACGACATGATCGTGCCTGGCGGGCTTTGTTCGTCGGGATTTTCTATGCATGTATGTTCGTATGTAAACTTTATATGTGCAATGTAGGATTTATGGCGTCATTTGTTGATTTGCTCATCGTTTATGTGCGAGGTAGTAGAGATATTTTTTATGTAGAGGAGGTCCGTAGTCCAGCTACAGACCATCGAGGGCTGTTGATAATGAATAGTATTTTATTCAGTTGAGGAAATATTATTCAGTTTGTTATATAGTCCTCAAAAAAGAGTACTTAGATCGTACCTACTTTCATTTTATTGTGAGAGTGTTTAATGATAGGTAAGAATAAATTTGTAGTACTAGAAATGTCCTGCCTAGTCAGGTAGTGCAGATAAACTAAATCAATTAACCTATTGTCTGCCGATATAAGAGACAAAATAGAAAACATTTCGTGTCTCGCGTAGATCTACGTCCTAATGCCACGGATTAAACTTTACATCGCTTTTTTTTAAGTGTGACTCTTTTTTAACCTTGCATGTCCGTACCACACCGCTTCCGTAACCAAACCACACCTCTGTCAAAACTTAACGCGCCAACCATACTCCACGAATTTCAACCATAACATCATTTACACAGGTACCATCAGAGCAAACGAAAAGTATTACGTTTGACTGGTCACAAAGCTTAAAATCGTGTAGCAACGTTCGAAATTAGTTGATAGTTTGCGTTGCAGAGTGTACATTGTACAATGCTTCGACAGGTAGGCTTCGTTCTCTTGTGTTATAGGACTGACTGGACGCATTCGGAGTCCGGTGCTATTCACAAAATATATCGATTGACATCCGAGTCACAGATTATCGAAGCATGAAACTTATCGCTGGCGTGCAATGCAATAGATGTTGCGTTTAAATTCAAAGATCGTTGCTGTTTTCCAGTTTGTGGTTAGGTACTGTGTTGACGGATTTATTAATAGAAAGCATTTAATATTATTATACATTTTGATTGTCTCGTATGTGTCTGTTTCTCGAGTATAGTTTGCAAACAAGATAAAAAAAATGGTATAAGCCGCCAAACGAGCAGATGGATCACCTGATGAAAAGCAATCGCCGCTGCCCATGAACACCCGAAACACCAAAGGCGTATCCAAGTGCTTTGCCGGCTTTTAAGGGTGGTTGGGGAATCGGGTATTGGAAAAATTTGGGAGGGTAGTAATTGAGCCTCCGGTAACCTCACTCACAACGCAAGCGTTATTTCACGTCAGATTTTTGTAAGGCCGTAGTGCAATAATACGTATACTTACTGTGTTCCATTTTGGCATGGCATTAACTGTCGTCACCGTCTTTTTACTTAAATACATGTAAAAAATTAAATACTGGTTTCCTTTTGAACTTTCTGTATAAAGAGAATAAGTAGTATTCGACCCATTTTACGTTCTTGTGTAAATAGGGTTGTCACAAACGCAATGCTCAGTCAATTTACACTCATAGGCTACCCGGACAATATTTATTTTGTGCATAAAAGAAAGATTTCGATGCTTGGTAAAGCTTAAAAAAGTACTTGGAAATGGTTATTCATATTTTTAATCCGCTTTTTGATATGATTTTATGTTAGTATAGTACTACAATATTTTTCAGTGAAAATCATTTTTAATAACTTGTGTCATACCTACCATATCATATCATACGCTTTAGAATAGGAGATCTCACTGCCGTGTAATGGGTTCGGTTCCCGCTCGGAGCAACTCTTTGTGTGATCCTCAAATTGTTACCTCGAGTCTGGGTGTCAAGTGTAGGTAAATTTATCAGTCTGTAAACGCACCCACGACACAGGAGACAATCATAGAGTAGGGCAATGTTTTGAAAAAATATTTTTAGGAACTTTCGTCAGAATTGAGTATTGAATAAAAATGAATAGTTTTCTATTCGGAAAGTCGATTTAATATGTCCCGTTCTACGTTATATTTATTACTTTTCAAAGTATATTGCACTGGACCGTGCGCATAGCAATTAATAGTTTCACATACCATTCTATGCGACCACAAAAAAGTTTTACATAGAAAAAGCTATCGTGATATTTCGTAACTGTGAGTCCTAACTACATACAGTATGGTTCGAGTTGGCGACAGGCGTGTCCAACGCTCACACCCTTTATAAAACAACAAAATAAATGTTCAGTTTTGCAGCGTTCGATTCCGGGTTCAGGCAAAAGTGTAATTGGATATTTCGATTTCAGAACTTTTGAATGGATTTTCACGTTAGGACTCTGTAACGATCATATAGGACTGGTGATTATATACATGTAATATGTATGTAATAGTACCTACCATACATCGGCACTGTTTCAAAAAAAGAGGCATTAGTTTAAAGTATTACGTTGCTCTGGCTTTGTCGCACCAACTGTTTCAGGTTAGATTTCCTGTATGGGAAAAGTATTCTAAGTGTTTTGTCGATAATTTCCTCGGTTTCAAGATGCAGTTTGAAATTATTGTGAAATGCTTCATTTTTACATTAGATCCAAAAGGTTTCGGTTTATGATAAAAATTGAATACATTACTTAAATACCTTTGTTTATCACTTCAGAAAATTAAAGACGTTCATTAGATAGCTATGTTTCACAGAGGATTTTGATCTTAAACATTGGTTCACTGGAAACTATACCATTCGAAGTGATACAGTACTTATACGAATGTACACCTTGGGTTGTAATTCGTTTGACCCGAGAAGTGGCTGGCGAGTGCTATATCAATGCAATCTTGGGTGGGAAATAGAATTGTAACTTATGGATAGGTCTTACAACTGTATATTGCATTAAGTGTTGCTGTAACAAGAAACAGATTTTTAATAAAATAAATACATCGTATGACTTAATTTATTTCGGTACTACTGCTTTCCAGTAAAGAAGTAAATTATTAATTAAATAATAAAATATATACTGATAGCATTTTCTACAAAGTTTTATAACTAATTTAATTTTACATGTGATGATTTAAAAATTGTCAATTTGTTTCTACCGTTTTGCAAACATGAATTGACTTCAACTATTGGGATGGTTATATTATTTTATGTGTCTTTGTTTTAGAATAGAATTTAACGTTTCGGATCTTGTCCTTACTTCATACGGATACAATTTTTTTCTAAATTTTGAATGTATGTCTATTATCTAACACGACACCCCAACCCCAGACATCATGTTTAACACTCCGATTTTTGATAAATAGTGCTAATGGATCATAATTCGATAAACACCACTAATCCTTCCACACGAGTGATATTGATAAACCCGTTGATGGAATTCAATTAATATGAGAGCATCAGCAATATGTTCAGATTTATTAGGAAACTAGCTTTTGCCCGCGACTTCGTTCGCGTGGAATAGTGACTTCCGGCAAATTTTTGGTTTTAACCACATAGTTCCCGATCTCGCGGGATCTCTTCAAAAATGAGATGTGGAAGATATTCCAGGGAACTCTTCAAAAATCAACATAATGAGCTCTGCGTTTGAATTTAATAGATGTATACTCACTTAGGGCATTGAAAAAATAGTTATAAACGGACTTTAACTAAAGAAATATTATAATCTTTCCGAACTTAAGATGAAAACTAACTTAAAACTAAAGAAAGCTACGAATTACGAATTTATAACAATTAAAAAAGAAATTATATTAGAACCTATCCTTTATGCTATAATAACCAAGCTTAAACTAAATAATTTAAAAGAAACGACTTAAATCTAATCTAATTAATTTATAAATTAGACTTACAATTTTATTAAAAAAACTAACTACAGTAACTACTAATAATCGATATCAAACTAAACCTACGTTAAAAAGTTTAACCAGAAAACCAGGAAAACCCAACAAATAAACTTATTAATTGACAAATACAACGAAACCAATTTAGAATATACGAAACAGCAGGACCACTACAGACAAATAATCATACGACTGATAATACACATTTTCTACAATAGTACCGAAGCGCTCGGCCGATACCCAACCAAATAATTGTAACAAAACCATAGCGCAATCTATTTCGATCCCAACGCCACCTATCGAGGATAAAGACAACTTGGATTATTTATTTATACTCCGTTCGGGCATTTTCTTTGTACTAAAAGTTTAATTATATTGATATAATTTTTTTCATACCTTTTTACTATTTGTTAACTTTTTTTCGATGAATTAAAACAATAACATGAACCGAAGTCGTGTAACGATCGACATAGAATTATCTATACTCCGTTAGAGCGTTTTCTTTGTACTAAAAGTTGTATTATGTTATATTTTTCATTGCTTTTTACTATTTTGTAAAATCAAATTTCCAATGAATTAATGGATCAATAACATGAACTGAACAATTGTAATTACACCATTGCGCGATCAACGCCATCTATCTACGGAGTATAGGAACAGCCCGACATTGTTCAATTCCGTACTAGTATAATAAGTACGAAATTGAACAATAGATGGCGCTGTATGTCCGGAATAAATTTATTTTTTATTTTATTTTTATTTTATTTTTATTTTATTTTTATTTTATTTTTATTTTATTTTTATTTTATTTTTATTTTATTTTTATTTTATTTTTATTTTATTTTTATTTTATTTTTATTTTATTTTTATTTTATTTTTATTTTATTTTTATTTTATTTTTATTTTATTTTTATTTTATTTTTATTTTATTTTTATTTTATTTTTTTTTTATTTTATTTTTATTTTATTTTTATTTTATTTTTATTTTATTTTTATTTTATTTTTATTTTATTTTATTTTATTTTATTTTTATTTTATTTTTATTTTATTTTTATTTTATTTTTATTTTATTTTTATTTTATTTTTATTTTATTTTTATTTTATTTTTATTTTATTTTATTTTATTTTATTTTATTTTATTTTATTTTATTTTATTTTATTTTATTTTATTTTATTTTATTTTATTTTATTTTATTTTATTTTATTTTTATTTTATTTTTATTTTATCTTTATTTTATATTTATTTTATATTTATTTTATATTTATTTTATTTTTATTTTATTTTTATTTTTATTTTATTTTATTTTATTTTATTTTATTTTATTTTATTTTATTTTATTTTATTTTATTTTATTTTATTTTATTTTATTTTATTTTATTTTATTTTATTTTATTTTATTTTTATTTTATTTTTATTTTATTTTATTTTATTTTTATTTTATTTTATTTTTATTTTATCTTTATTTTATTTTTATTTTATTTTTATTTTTTTTTTTATTTTATTTTTATTTTCTTTTATTTTATTATTTTATTTTTATTTTATTTTTATTTTATTTTTTGATTTTTGAAATAAAAATATATCTATGTCCTTTCTAAGGTTCTAAACTATATCTGTACCAAATTTCAACCAAATCCGTCAAATAGTTGCGGAGATTAATGGTATAAGCATAGAATGTTCGACGTGATTCTTTAATCTATACATATAATATTTGACATAACTTTTTTATTTATGAAATTGAAACAAACACTAAATGTAAATTTTCCCACAATATATGAAAACCGCATCCAACTCGGATCAGCCGTTTCTGAGATTAGCGCGCACAGACGAACAGACAAACAGACAAACAGACAAACAGACAAACAGACAAACAGACAAACAGACAAACAGACAAACAGACAAAAAAAAAGTTAATTACATTTTTGGGTTCGACATCGACATAACAATAACCCCTGCTATTTTTTTTATTTTTATTTTTTACAGACAGCACTTTTCTACGATTTTATTATATGTATAGATTATTTTGATTGGGAACTGTTTTTGTTTTGCTGCATCGCTGAACTAGTGGTTAACCGCAATGAATTAGTTTGCCACCCGCTACATTAGAGGAGCTACACATGTGTGTTGCCACTTCTTAGTCTTCTGGTGGCCGCGGGATTAAGGCTCCTGTAACCTTAGCGATACGGCGAAACACTAAGCAAGCGGTAATTGTTTTATGCGGGTTTTCTGTAAAACCGTGTTACCGCTCCGGTACTTTGACATGCACTAACGCAACCACAGAAATAAAATCCTAGCGAGGAGCAAAACATTAAAGAAAAAAAAAGAATCGTATAACATTTAAATACCTATTTCCCACAGTGACAAGCGGTAGAACAAACAGAAACAGTAACAATTTCTTTTATTCATTCTTTTATATTTTTTTCTGAAATGCGTTTTCCATTTGCAGCCTCAGTCATGGCTTTGATGTAAACAGAAAATGGCACGTAGTAGTGGCAGTATTTGCTTGGAGAATTGTTTGTTAGTTAACTAGTAAAGCTGTGAAGGTTACCGCAGACCCGCTTGCTCTTACCATCGCGTTTTGTATATCGATACCCTAATTGGCAAACCAACTAACTCCTTGTGAACAAATTTGTCAAGAGACACTTAATACTCTAACATACTTTGTGTAATAGGTACGTTGTGAAAACTAGATCACGTATGCACCAAAAACTGACTGATTCCATTAAAAGAATTTAAATTTTATACGTATTGGAATAAAGTCGAAAACGTACAAAAACATTTTTTCTTGATGTGCACTGCATTACACGGTGCTTTGCAGGCGATTTATGAAATTAGGTTTTTTTGTAGTATTTTAATGAAATTAACGAAGTTTGTCTATTTGTAAATTGTTTGACATTTTATTTGGTAATATTTAGCAAAACACACAGTGATTCTGACATGTATTTGTTGTATTTTGTTCAGCGCTGACATTTTAGCAGTATAAATACTTTAAAAACTTTTTTGGCGTTGAATGACTCAAATGTGAATAGATGGCCTTTTATATTGCTAACAATAGTGCAAATAATATTTGCTTGGCATTTTTTTTAAAACAATATTTGAAAAGAATATCTATTACATAAAAGTACTTTGCAAATTGATATGTTCAATTTTTTGTTTGTCAAACAAAAATGACATTTTTCCAATTGAAAAGTTATTTGTTACACCCCGACTGATATTCGCAATTAAAAAGAAACTATATGTGGTTATTTCTAAATCTAAACTACTAAATAAAATTGAAGTGTATGTTTTCTTCTTATTCTCTTGATCCTATTTTCTTGACGGCTGCCGCGCAAGTGCCGCGTGTAGTTAGTTCGATTCCCGCACGGAGCAACTTTTTGTATGATCCACAAATTGTTGTTTCGGGTCTGGCTGTCATGTGTATGTGAACTTGTATTTTTGTAAACTCGTCCACTGTACAGCAGAACGCACCAACGTTTATTTAAAAAAATATATTGAAATATCCGCTTTTCACTACATACATATGAATATACATACGCTACTAGTCAGTCAGAAAAATCGGGCTTGACATTTTTTTTTTTATATATAAGAATAAATAATAACACTAAATCAAAGTTTTGAGTACAGCTGTTCACTTTTGGTTAAAAGTTGAACACTTAAATTATCAAAAGGGTACTAAATACCTTTCCTTTAACTGAAGTATTTGTCAGTCCGATTTCTTCTTTAGTTTATTCGAGCAGCATTGATGGACTGGTTGGTCGACCAGTCGGCGGATCAGTTGCAAACTTGTTGCACAAAGGCTTGCATTATTTCTGTTTAAACAGTCTAGCTTGAATCTTCGAATTGAATATTTCCTTAGCTTTAGCCGTTTGAAGAACATTGAGTGTAGTTTCTAGTTATTTGTAAGATGGCTTTGGAAAATCGCACCTATTGAACTAGTGATAAGGGTTATTGAGTTTATTAAGATGTTTGCTAAGCTGGGAACTAATCTACAATCAGTTCTTGTTAGTAAACTGAAAGGACTTAAAGTGAAGTTGTTATCCAGAAATTAGTCTTCAATGGCTTCGGTGATATAATAATATAATGCAATACTGTCAATGATTGCAATCACAATTTTAATCTAAGCGTAAGATGATGCTCGCTTCTACTGTTAAATGGAAGATAACTAATTTTATTGTAGGTATGTCCGTTTGGTAGAATATTTTAAAATGTTTGACATTTTTTTTTATTTTTTTATCGAGACAAATACTTTCGAAGATATATCGATTTGAAATATAGCGTGACGTTACTCCTAACTGCATTTTATGCGTAGATATGACGTATTTGCTCCCAGTTCTAAAGTTTGATTAGTTTTATCTAAGTATTGCTATCTTAAATGACAAAATAATAAAATACGTGTCTAATATAATTCATTATTATTTTATTTTATTTTATTTTTCATTTTGAGGAACAGCAAACAGTTACATTATAAAATCCTACAACTAATATAACAATGACTTGTTGTGGTCATAATGTAACCCACAACGCTATCCACAGGTAAACACAAATATTTAGAAATGAAGAATTCTAATCGCTAGGAACATTAATAGCAGTACGTGTAACAAATAATGAGAGTATTGTTGTTGTTGTATTACATTATATATGTCATTACCTATCTATGTATTCCAGGAAGTGCAGTCTTTTAGTGTCGTCAGTTAGGATAGAAACTAATTAGATTTTCAGTTATAATACCCCGTTATCAGCATCCGTTATCATATCATCCGTTATCATCCCTATTGTAATAATTTTATTGCAACACATTTAGTGAGTGATATCATAAGTGAAGTCCCGGATATGTCCTAAAATTATGATAAAACATCGAATGATGGATTGCAGCATCTTCTAAAGCTTAGTGTCAAAAAATACCATACTAGTACCCATCATCAAGTTCATAATACAAAAAGAAAAATAAATTCCACACGACACTGATCGACAATTCCTAACAACACGAATAAAATCACTGGCTCCTATTAATTAAAAGTTTAAACCTAGTCAGAGAGTTTGCAACTTTATTACACGTGTAATAAAGTTGTAAATGTTTGTGCACAGTTGCCGGCACGTGCAAGCTTGCTCTCAGTGAACTTTATGCACGGAAAATCGAACACCAATCATTATGACAGCCTTTCGACGATTGGGAAATCGATACTGAACTTGAACTGTGTAGTTAGTACGCTAGCTTATCTGTGATAGGAGTTATGCAATGCATTACGTTATATGGCATAAGTAGGAATTTATACTTACTTACCTGTATATAGGTACTGTTATTAAAGTTGCAAATAGGGATCATTTTATATGTTTAGAATAACTATCGTAAGATAAGTTACTATATTAACTAAAAATCAGGTAGGCGTAATTTGCCCCCCCCGCTTTAAAAAAGGGCTGCGTGACATGGCCGCTCATGATGAAGAGTCCCTCTATGACTCGAAACTAGTAGAGCTGGTCTCCATTAATATACATGAGTAAAACCGTGATTTTTAGTTAATTGAGATCATTTTATGGTTACACCAGTATCTCCGGGATGTTTGCAAAGCATAAGGATTGATAATTTTTATAATCTCTTTATTTATGAGTTAAGACTTTTATTCTTATTTAACACCTTCCGATAATAAACAGCGCTTGCCTCGACTAGGGCCCCTAGTATAGCTTGAAACTAGTAGATACGATACTAGATACGTGACTAAACAATAGAACATTATCAACAATTTAATATACCTCACGATAGTAACAAAGCAAATCAATTTAGATGTTGTTTTCGGAAATAAATTGTCTATTTAAACACAATTATTTTGCATAAATCTAGGCACAATTAAAATCTATCGCTGGTAACAAGCGTATTGTGTTATTTTGATGAATTTTAGTGCAAATAGTGAATAGGTTTGGAATCATTTGTAATCACTTTAGGCGTTAATTTTCAATGGTGTTTAGTGTGAAATTATTTATTTCGCGCTACATGTATAGGCACGTGTGACAATGGCTCATAGAAACAAATAACTGGAAACAAACTATTACTGATATAGTAATTGCATATTAGAATGTTTGTTTGTTTCTATAATGTCTAAACTTTAGAATATAAACTACTGTTATTCCGTACCGATGAACGTTTCTCATTGGGTTTTGTTATGTCATTTGCCGTAGCAGAGTAATCTTGTATAGCAGTGCGCGTCTTCGGGCCGATGATGATGTTGATGAATGATAAACTTTCACATAGTGGTTTACGTTGATCTTTCTTCTTTTTTGAAGACAGTGATGAAGATACTGCTAGAAAATAAACCTCCTTTGAGACTGCCATTATATATTTCCCCTATTACAGACGGCCTTTTTGAGAGGGAAAATTATCTTATGTTTTCTTCTGCATTAGGCGAAATGAGAGAGATTGTCAAGACTCTTACTGACTAAAAACCACCCCGTTTCTACTCCTGTTTTTCAAACCGGAGCCCCGGTAAACCCGCTAGTTAGTTCACAGATCTGAATCAGACCGCAGCTCCGAATCAGGGGCGGACTATAGTATTCTATAGAATTCATCAAGTACTTAATTATTACGAGTAAATATACATAACAATACTAAGTTCCCTATAATTCAAAAGCACTGAATATAGAGAGGTACGATATAAACAATAAACACATGTGATACCGACCGTACATAATGTCGTTTACAAAATCCTATTAACAATGTTTCCGAGAAACAAAATACCGACATTTTGTTGCGTTAATAATAACCAATGATTAAAACAATACTTGTAAACACGCTTGTTTATTATATTGATAAATATAATTATCACCCAAACCTTTTTTAACTTTACACCATAGTAGGACTTTCTCACGTGTCGTGGGTACATTTAAAAACATAATAAATAGGTACCCTATAATTTATTTAATTTCACATCATGCCCGAACTAAATCATATTGATTATAGAGATATACATTAGCCGTATCGTGACGGCCGCGGCAGGATAAAATGCATATGCCATTATATTTATACCTCTATTCTTCCAGCCGATTTCCTATAAGCCATCTAAGGGTCTTAGGTACATATACAGATATCGGACAACAGTGTTCACCAATGCACCTGCTTTTTTTGAGGGTGGAAAATTATACAATTACCTCTTCTGCCTTTGATGAGACATTGAGAGTAACATACTCTTTACTGACTAAAACACTCCGTTCCTATTAATGATCTTAGAGCCGGAGCCCCGGCATCAAGTTAGGTCTTCCGCACCTTCAAGATCTTTGCTAAACGTGGACATAAAATCCCTAAACATAGGTCTGGGGGCACGGCAGTGCCCCCGCCAAGTCGAGCAAAAAAAAAGCGGCACGGCCGTACCATCCTTTTCTTGAAGCAATTCGGGCCTTTTTCGACCCCCTATAATTCGGTTGTGGATAAAGCAAGAAACCTGAATCTTCAGTAACTAATCCGGCATTGTATAAACACGAAATATTTAAAATTTCAGTCAATTTGAACCAGTAGTTTAAGAATGACAACTTGTTAAAGTTTCTAAATTTTGTCACTCACTGACTCACCGATCATCAAAAGTCCAAGGCACTTCTAGCAGACTTAGAAGCTTCATATTTGGAATACATATAGAGTTTAGTGTCTTAATCATGGGAAAACTTAAATATTTTGTAATTTCGGTCCAGTCTTCCAAATACACCAACTGCATCAATAACTTTGTAATCCCATATAAATATATGGGATTGGGTTATAAATTTAATAGGTGTAGATAGGTACCTACCATATGAGGCAAGGGAGGGGGTATAGGGTGGGTAAGGGTGAGATGGTATCAAAAAGAAAGGCTCTACAAAAAGAAGTGAGATCCCATCAAAAACATCCTGTAAAAAACCCAAGTCTCGCAGCTCAGTCTTTCTACCGTCAAAAGTTGTGAGATCCATGTAATACCAAGTCGGTTAATCTATTTAGTGTCTACTTGAAGGACCTTCTGTCTTAAGTTATTACATAAGTTATTATCATGCCAATATTAAAAATATTTAACGTTTTAAACAAATAGATCGACTTGGACATCGCATGAAAACAAAATGAATATTACAATATTATATTAGATTCTTTAGTCTCTCGCGCCTCACGCGATTGAAACTCTCGTTCCTGTTGGTCGCTGGCCCGTCGTGCTGTGTAGTGTGATACATACTAATAATCAAATCAAGCGATGTCCAAGTCGATCTATTTGTTTAAAACGTTAAATATTTTTAATATTGGCATGATAATAACTTATGTAATAACTTAAGACAGAAGGTCCTTCAAGTAGACACTAAATAGATTAACCGACTTGGTATTACATGGATCTCACAACTTTTGACGGTAGAAAGACTGAGCTGCGAGACTTGGGTTTTTTCCAGGATGTTTTTGATGGGATTGATCTTTTTAGAAAATTAAAACGCAGTAAACTTCCACATTTTAGATAATTGAATAAAGAGCGTTTTTTTTTAATTGCCGGTAAGGTAACTGTGACTCCTCTGGTGTTGCGGGTGTCCATGGACGACGCTGACGGCTTACCATCAAGTGACCCCTACGCTCATTTGCAAACTATTCCATAAAAAATAACTCCTCTATTAAAATATTATTTTGTATAACGTGTGGTTTAAATACAACCACATCGGGTGGCCTTCTCTTTGATGCTTCAATTTACTTAATTAACTGTAGCTAATTTGTGTTGATTTCATAGTTTTTGGTAATGACGCATAACAGGTGGATTTGTGATACTTGTGATTTATAACTATTTTGGGAACTATATTGACTATCTGTAAGTCTAGGTTATAATATACAGACATGACATGTAATTTTATACAGACATACTTATGTACCTTGTTAATCTAGTTTTAAGTCAGTTACAATAATGTATATTGAGGTACTAGTATTTATGTAAGATTCGTAGACAAGCGTGAGGTTATGTACATATGTAACAAAGTATTACTTATTATTTCTACATTTTAAAACAACTGTCAACTAAAATGAAGCTTAAACTACTATCAACCAACTTTTCACACATAGATTAAAACCCCTAGAAAATAAGTTAAGGTCATGTATATAACAAAGTTAGTATTTAGTTACATTCATTCTCAAAAATTCTGTCAACAAAAATGCACCTTAAAAAACTATCAACCAACTTTTCACACATAGATTAAAACCGCTTGAAAATTAATTAAAAACAAAGTTAATCCCGTAACAATTTGAAGTTTCCTGCTCTAAACAAACACGGTTCAAGCTTGACGAATTATCTACAGACTTATCTGATCTTTATAATTATCAATCCGAGGATAGATTCGGCGATGTATGGTCCACAAATAGTAACACTTGAGCGTAGTAAATTCTTATTCCTTCCTCTTGCATGAAAACTATTTGGGAGGGTTCATCGACCTCTTAATTCTCTCCTTTATATAGACTTGATATGTCAGCATGAATTATTGTGATGCGCATATTTTTACATTTTTTTATTTTAATTTTTGTTCCGAAATAGATTTAAGGGTCGTGGGTTTGTTGTGTGTTAGTTATGGTGCTATTATGGTTTAAGTACCTATACTTACTAATTACATTCTGTTATGAAATTTTATAGCACTTTTTTGAGAACAGTGACGTATAAAAGATACCGGCCGTGTTGAGAAAATTAGTGTTTTGTTGTAGTATTTCTGGCAATATGCTGAGTCAGCGCAAAGTATGAGTTTCAACTTAATTTTTTACAACTAAAACTAAAAAAAAGGACAACTCCTTTTTTAATTTAAGGAATATTTTTAGAAAGTTTGACTGAAGTCTAAGTCTTGTAAGTCTCTAACATTACATCTATCGATCCAAATTACAAAACACACACGTACATAGAAAACAGCGACATTAACACTTGGCAATGATTTAGTTCTCGTCATTTACATAAATATATTTAACCACTACGCCCCACAAACGCATGTGCGTGGAATTCAAGGCCCATTTCTACGCAGAACGGGAGCTGTGTGTATACTGTACTGTAGTACAAAATAATACTCGTATATCAGTGCATTTTGACGTGGAATATGCGCTAGCTGTTGTCTTCAACAGCCTGTAACTATCCACTTCTGTGCTATCAAGGCCTTCTCTAACCTATCAGAGAACCACAGATCCCTGTAAGGCTGATGCCTGATGCGGACTACCTAACGGGTTTACCGGGGCTCCGGCTTGAAAAAGCAGGAGTAGGAATGGGGTGGTTTTTAGTCAGTAAGAGTCTGACACTCCTTCTCGCCTCGTCTATGCCAGGAAAAGTCATTGGATGATTTCTCCCCCCTCAAAAAAGGGCCTCTTCTACATAATCACTATGTGAAGTAGGCGGGTGAGACTTATACTGTAGGACTTGGCTTACAGGAATTGCTGCGATTTTAGGAGTCTGTGATGAGCTTGTCCCAGTTTGATATTCAAATGCTACAGCGGTACATTATTTATGACGTCACCATCAGTCCGTTTATGTCCATTGCTGTACATATGCCTCTCTGAAAGTTTACCACTGAATAAATAAATTGATATAAGATATAATTTTCAGTATATGTGTATAAAGACTCAGCCTTTTTGACAACGTGACAACACACTTGTTCTGTCAACAACGATCCTTGAAAAGCATTCAAGGATTGTTGATTGAACAAGTGTGTTTGTGCATCGCGCTACTTACAGGCAAAATGAAACTTTTTCACTTTAAAAATTCAGCTGCATTTTCCACTTAAATTGACATTCATTATATTTCGTATCTTTTTTATTTCGTTTATGGCAATTAGGGAAGCTGTGGGTGTAAGCCGTGTGTCTCGTTACAAATATTAATTGGTACATATCCTCCATCACATATCCTCTTGACAACATTTGATCCTCGTGTTGATAGTCAACACAGAACTTTTGTTGAGCAACACGGTAATGTTGCTCAACAAAAGTTCTGCGTTTAACATAAAGATGACATCAAACAAACAAGTATTCTCTTGAGTGGCCATTATTTGTTGCGCGTTATGTCTCCGCTCAATATGATGATGATGATGATGATGCTTCAACAGCATGTTGCACTGAAACAAATAACATGTTACACGTCTCCTGACGACTTTACGCGAAGTTGTGCAACTCTATCGAACATGTTGAGCTGTTACGCGTCACATGTTGCACGTCAATAAAATTGTTGCCTAGTGAATGCAGCACTAATTTTTATGACATAGGAAGTAACTTATGACTGTTATTTGTTTTAATAATTGTGCGTAAGTGACATGATTTTCGCGCTGTTCGCTTGAATATACTTGTATTTTAACTAATTGTATTTTTTTTTCACATCGTTGTAGCCATTGGATTCATTCAACGTAAGCCACTCTTAAGTAATTACGGGTGAAATAAAAACAATAAATTCTTTGATTCTTATATTGTAGGTCAGTTAGTTTCTCGTACCGACACATCTGAAAGTTATCAACTGTCAGATAAGTAGGGCACCAGTTTCCGATCGACAGTCTCATGATAATTGGGCTAAGATTTTGGCGACCAGTAGATATATCGCAATGATATTTATTTCGGGACGCGCTTCGCACACTTGTGTTGAAAGGGACGCAAGGTCACGGGTTCGCTTCCAAGTTCTTTAACTGAAGGCCGGTTGTTGTACTGGGGCCTTAGTACACGTTTAACGAGATCCGGCTCCAATGAACCAACCAATCTCAGCGCAGAACAAGTTTTTCGATTTCGTTAAACGTAAAGCAAACTCGTATTAAGGCCCCTGTTAAGGTGTTCTTTGAAAGGAAAGATAGTGTTAATATAATTAAAGACACTATATCTATTATTTCTGGATAGGATGTAATCTATTCCACTCACTTTTGTGCAGTTTCATAGTACCTAATATGATTTAACTTCTGAAAACCAGATTTTCAACTTGGGTAATAGGATAGGATTTTGATCCGGGAAAAGGCGCTGGTAGAAACTAGTTTTTATTATAAAGTTAATATTATTCTAAGAAAGAAAAATGCTTTTGCAGAACTAAACTTCGATAAAAGTTATGCTCTGAAGTACATCTCACAAGAAAATCCTTCGCATAGATTTCTGATTCCTTGTAAGCCGTTGCTTGGGGTACGGTACGTCTATGAAACGATATCTCCTATGATATTGAAGGCAGACTACCGAGCACATAGAAATGTTTGGAAATTCTATCTTAACCATACATTTCTGCTCTATTTATTTTCGTTTTGAAGCACATAAATCTAAATAGACAAGTTATGGGTTTAGGATGTCTATGTATATTTGATTTAATGAGGATTCAACAGGACGCTAGTTTGTTTGTATTGTAATAAATAATGTATTTATTTATATGTAGGTACCAATTTAAATTGTAATATACGATTTACTCATATGAAAAATTTGAGAAAAGCTCTACTAATTTCAAGTCATATCGGGTCTCATATTCCAAAATTTAAAACAAAATAACAAATCAATGCTTGTGTCTGTACCACAACGAGATTATCGGACGCCAAACATTTTATGTATAAAAATTTGAGATTTGTTCACCGTTACAGGACTTTACGCTCTATAGTCAAAGTGACTAGGAATATTTCTACATAAAATTGCTTGTGGGATTCAAAATGGTTTGTGCATGTCCCTTGAAGGCATTGAGCGTCACTGTCTGTCTCGATGCTTTTTAAGTTGAACGATGTTTTAGGATTTATTTTACTGAAGTAGGTATAAGGCAGGTTGGATTCGTCTTAAGGGAATTACAAGTGTGAAGACTTAATTTTATTATCATCGTTGTCAGCTCTTGCCAGCCGTATGTAGAACTATATTTTTTTAAGGTTGGAAAATCATCCAGCAACTTCTCCCGCCCTGAGCGAGACGAGAGGGAGTGTCAGACTCTTACTCACTAAAAACCACATCGTTCCAATACCTGCTTTTCGAGTCGGAGCCCGGGTAAACCCACTAAGTAGTCCCCAGTTCCAGATAAATGTAGGACTATTGGCCTATTCCTTGTAAGGGTTGACCAGGATCGACACGATTTTCAGGCGTGATGGAGAGTACAGTTTGGGTATACTAGGATTATAAGACCTGTACTTGTCTCGGGTCTAACACCACTAGCAAGTATAGTAGTGGTAGTGACAAAAGTATTCACTCATCTCACTAGACAATGCAAAGGTTACAAATTTCTTTAAAAAAAAACTTCGAGACTTAATCCCGTTCAATTTAAATTCCAAGAATAGTTGAGCATTACATTTCTCTGTTGTTTAAAGCCATCAAATCTAAATATCACGAGACCGGTGAACGTAACTAGAAATAAATTAGCTGCGCCAGCCAACCGCTTCCATTCATCACTGCGTCACATCTATTTAAAAGTATTTGCATAATCTATGAGCCGATCATACTAAAGTGTTTGTTCTACGCCTCGTGTTCCAATGAATGGAGCATTGGTTTTGTTAACGAGATTCTTTGAACATTTGTCCCATAAGATAAATTAGTTGCCTGCATTGTAATTCAACCCCTATGATGAAGGGGATTTGTAGATTGAAAAATAGTAAGTTTGTGTGATTGCTGATGTTTCGGGTTGATATCAGGTTTGAGCTTTTGTGCGTTTAGAAAATTGTCACCAATTAGTATAAAGCAGAATATTTACCTTGTTTATTAATTTCTATAACTCATACTTGTTCTCTCGTTCAAACTCGACCATGTCAGTTTAAAAAGAGTCTGGAATGACTCACGTTAACTGGCGAATTGTTGATATAGGTAGTTAACATAACATTACAAAAAACATATAACATTACATTCTCGCAAAGAACTTCAATCGTATTCAATATCAATCTAATCCCATGTAATTGGGTATTGCAGTTTAAATCACGAAGAGCGACTACCATGCAATCGATTGGAATCGATAATTCATCCGCTTGAGTCGGTTTCGGTTTTAAAATGGCGATTCGAGTTGTGGTTAAGGACTCGACAGGACTGTATGTGTCACTGTGTGTGACAATTCTTTTGTAACTTCAAATATGAAGTTAATTATAGCAGCGTTGAGGTTTTTGTTTCATTATAATGTTGTTTAGTGAACGCTTTGTGGGTTAATAGCTTTGAACAGATTGATTTTAAGATATGTTACAGCATTTGTTCTCTCAAACCATTCGTTACTCTTTATTAAACAGTGTGACTAGTTCTAGTCTCTTTTAGTACATACATCAACAGCCTATAAGTGGCCACTGCTGACCAAAGCCTCTTCTCACACGGAGAAGGTTTGAGCATTAATCACCACGCTTGCTCAATGCGGGTTGGTGATTTCAAACTTATAATTAGAAATTAGAAAGCCCAGGTTTCCTCACGATGTTTTCTTTCACCCTTTGTCGGTGGTGTTTAAACAATCTCAGAAAGTAGATTTGATTCGGAAAAAATCAAATTGGCGTTGGTAGGTTATGGACCCGCACTCCCATGCATGAGAAGCGAGTATCTTAGGCCTCCAGGGCACCACGACATTTTCATTAGTAGTAATAGCTAATTAATTAGTAGACCTTACTTATTAAAAGTTTTATGGTTTAAAAGGTATGTGTCCATTTTTAAAGGTTTTTTTATTTACCTTGACCTGTTTGTTGACCCAAACACGTCCGATCGGTCTGATATTTTGTACACACTCTTTATCTTAATTACCATACGATATAAGCCCATTAAAACCGTTTAAATTAAGTTATATTTTTATGTATTACTTATTTCTTAGTATGCACTCCTAAGTGTATGAGTACCTACTCAGAACATAAAAGATAATTATTAAATCTGCTAAAAGATACAACTTTCGTTAGAAAAAGAATTTTTGACTAAAAGGTGAACGACATATATATGGATCCTTGCCACGGTGGGTCCAGATTCAGTAACCCTTAACAAAATCAACATTTCAGACTCAGTTTTAGAAAATACAATACTTCGATTTTAAAAGATTTATCCTTAGCTCTGTTCACAACGAATGCCTAGCTTCATGAACTGCCTAACGTATGTCGACTATTCAAAATTGTATTCGAAAAAACCCTTTACCGTTCTTTGACCATCGAGACGAGAATAAACGAATAGAGACACAATGGTACGCTGAAAGTTAAAAAACTCACTGTTTCTGTCCCGATATTACTGAAAGCAACAGCCGTAGAAGACAAATCATGTCATAATAAATAAGTCTCAAGTCTTAACATTCATTCAACTTGATTTATGTAATAGGATAGAAGATCCGTTTGTGTGTCAACCTAGCGACCTCTTTGTAATTCTATCTGTTTGACGTTTGTAGTCATTGTCTTTCCTACGCTCTCGTGACCGTCTATGCGAGTCTCTGCCGGTGACAGGCCAGTAAGCAAGTCTAGCTAGTCTTTGATCTAAAGGATATTACATATCGGTTCGAGCGGATATTTCTTGCAACATTGTTGCCGGTTACGGAGATTTATTACTGTACTATCTATCTATTAACCCGTCTTTATTACTGTGCAATAATAGTTTGTTGTTTTTATTCAGTCATCTTAGAGTTTTAGTTTTCATTGTCATAGATACTTCAAGACTCATTGTATTTTTCATCTTTATGTTTATGTGTATTAGTTGAGATATATAGATGTTATAGTGTAGTCAATACTTGACATGTTGTTATGCTGTATAAAATGGATGTCATTTATTTGCACAAGCATCTTATATCATATTATGAGGATATGTAAAGGTCTATTTGATATCAGATTAAAGAGTTAAGACTCTTATTGATTATATTTTTTGTGTGAAATGTGCAGGAGTCGCGCTGGAGCGTCGTTAGACGAACGGTTCACGGCGACGGATGACGCGGGCGGCGTCCGGCTGACAGTATCTGCGGCACGGACTGGAGACACCAATGTGTACACATTGCAAGTGAGTATGCTCCTTTACTTTTTGTGTAAGAAAGCTGTGTGTGTCGTTATTAATGAGGAATTTTATGATCAAGTGTGTGGAATGTTGTCTTATTTAGATTACAATAATATACTTTGACTTGTGTTTGTCATTTTGATGATATAGAATAATTATTGTAACGATAAAAAAATAAATGATACCAGTAAATTAAAACATCTGTATAATGAAGCTAATTGTAGGTCTGAGTAGTTAACTTATAGTATTGATATATCTAGTAATAGGTACAATAAGTACTCGATTCCTACATAATCAAACACTAATTAAACTACATACAAATTAGTATTACATAATTAATAATTATGTAGGTGTGTCTGTTCATTGTCACGAAGATAATAGACACGGTAACTGGTACACACGTCCTGCAGGCATCGGATGTAATACTGACCAGTGTTTACCTCGTCGGGGACAAAGCGGATGCAATAACACTTACCATGGAAACCAGGTGACAGGATTCCAACCAAACTACACGTCAACTGAAGTAAAATGTCCAACGGTCCACTGAAAATGGACATCAAAGCCTTGATCATAGAAATTTTGGCTTCAATAGCTGGACTGTTCAAATACTAAGATGGGCTTCACAAAGGTACTAGTCCTAGGTATTTCTTGAAGCAAATCTCAAGGCAAACCGTTTCTCCTTTGAGGCTGTAAAGGCTGAAATCCTTTGATTCAACGATAAAGTCTGCCTAAAGCAGAGAGATGGATTGGAGACATGAGTTTAATAGTAAGACCATACGAAGTAGGTATGTTGTGTGACGCATGTAACGTAGGACGAAGTTACTGTTAAAGTTGATGTAGACTTTAATTTTTATTCGGAATAGTTATTATTTTCCATATTCTAATCATGTGTAAAACATAATAGCAGTTGTATTCTTCAGTTTTTGACGACTGGTCCAAAACTGATCTAATTGCCATGATTGATTCTAAGTAATTGACAAAAAAAAATGCTTGTCTTTATTGTGCTCTTGAACACAGACGTGGTTTTGTTTTTCGCAAAATTACAACTAAGACATACTTTTTATTACATGTCGTCTCGTAATTAGGCAGAAAACTACTCGTATCTCCCTTAAAATGCCCTAGAAGACCTAAAACCACCCCATGCTAGTACGCCTTAAGTAAACAACTACCTTTTACGCCGCAAAAAACCCTTTTATAAACTTTCTAGAATTTAATGACTGTCTTATAAAATATTTAACTTGCCCTCTTGGCCCCGCTTCGATCGATAGTGGTGTGCAGTAAGCACCTAATTACACCTATGGGGGCTGTAGGCTGTAGAATGCACGCAGTGTGGTCAGTTCTACCGGCGATGACGAGCGACAGAGTGGGCCGCTGCCTCAGGCGCCTGTACACTTGTTGCTGCTGTCCTCACCTCGGAGACAGTGACGACGATATGGTTTAAATACATTTTATTTTTTAATTTTGACACGTTTGTGTATTTTTGGATCTTTATTGTTTATTCATTCAGTGTAGTACAATTAGCTATCGATTGTTTGTCATTAATTTTGTAACGTCCAGTCTGTTTCCTTGCACTGTTATTAACTATTTCATTGTTATTTGTTTTTCGTTTTTTGATTTTTTGTCCAGGCTGGGGATTACAGACATTCTCTTGAGTGAGATGTCGAATTTAGTGTTGTTTATCACGACTGCGTTAATCATTGCTGAAAAGCAGATACAGTGGATTTGACTTAAGTTATAGTATTTTGACTCAAGTCATTTTTAAGGCATTTTATTGATCTTCAATGTGTGTTATGTATACACATAACATCTTCTATATTATAGTTTTAACCCGTTGTCTGTCGGAACGCAGATCTACGCGAGACACAATGTGTTTTATATTGTGTATTATATACCGACAGACAAGTCGTATATGAACTAAATTGCATTTCCATTTGTTTTAGGCTAGTAATGCAGCCGGGAGCGACACGAGTCGAGTCCGGCTGGAGGTGAGTGCAGATGAAGCCCCCACGGGAGAGGATCCCCCTACCTTCCTGCGACGTCTGCAGGACCTGACCGTGAAGGTCGGGACGAGGACGCGGTTCCTCGTTGAGATCGTCAGCTCTACTGAGTGTAAGGTAAGTGTTGTGAAAGAAGATGATTGGGAATTAATAAGGAAGCAATATTTCACCCGTAGTTTTCAAACACTTGTAATGGAAATCTTTATTTTTATAGGGAAATAAAACAAAATCAAATCTATTGAAATTTCGAAAAGTGGTGTGGTATAAATTACTTGAATATAAAATCGTAGCTGTTTATACAAAAGTAGACAAGAATATTTATGCTATTTTCAAATATTACAGATTCAATACATTATCAATGTAACGTATTCTTAAATTTTTATAAACTGCTTTAATGGAACTGAATTAATTTAAGTAGGTACTTAAATGTACATGTACTGGGTTTTATTTAGTTAGTTTTTACCAAAAAATAGTAGATAAATATTTTTAGATAATTATTTTATTGAACCAAAGATAAAGAACATCGGGCATTTTTGTATGGGACACTTACCTACGGCGAACAAAAATAAAATTAGGTACGGTGGATAGGCAATTAAATCTAGTTCACAATGGTATAGTTCCCATATCTGTGGGTCGTGGCAATAAGGAGAAATTGGACATTTAAAAAATATTTATAAATGTTTTTGGGCAATAATTGAAGAGGAAAAAGGGAATCAAAAATAATTAAAACAACATATTTTTCTCTTAACTTTTGGCGAAGGACTGCGATGATGATGACGAAGGACTGCGATGTAGTAAGATAAGCTAGCTACCTGCGCGAGCGCAACATAATACCAGTTTTAAGACTATGGGCGAGAGTGAGAACGAAATATGCACATCAACTTGACGGATTTAGTCTGATTGGGTTTATAAAAATACCACGGAGTGATATTTTAACTTACTGAGCGGTCGTTTAGTAATTAGGAAAAAAGTCAACTTAAAATATCATTTTCATTTTACTAATTATTTCCATTTTCCCATTATTGTGAATCAAAATAACTACACAATATTAAATATGATTGCAAACACTATCATTTAAAAATATTTTGGTTTATGTTCGCGACTTTTAAAAAATCGGGTAAAAAACGCCCGATGTCCTTTGTATATAAATGTTTGTAAACATTTTTAATGAACCTCCACTCTTAGATATACCATAACCTATATTATATGGTTAAAATCACGTACGCCTATGTATTATTATATCTACCTATAGGAATGTGGTACTTAGATCAGTCATTTAATTAGTGAACAACCAAACAACGTAATTACAAATCGACATGGAATTGGACAAACATATACAATACATAAATGCACCTAATGTAATGTAATACATGTTCTTATACTAACAAATAATTAAGCGTATTCTAGGTCATTCCGATCGATATCCGATTGTATTTTTGTATTTCTTTCTTGAAGAAAAAATTACTACGGCCTTGATAGTTTTACACATTAGAATCCATGTCGGGCAACGCTGACCGATGCTAAAGGAAGAGTAGCCTATAACTGTTTCTTGTTGGCAGTGAAAGGCTTAACATGTTTACTAAAAATAACGGTTTGCTCAAGTAAAAAGCTCTAGTACAGTCTAGTTTCGAGTCACAGAGGAACTCTTCCTCATAAGTGGCGTGCGTGGACGCCGCGAAATCGCGTAGCTTATATTATTCAAGATTTTTAATGATGTAAAATTATTCAACAAAGCATTTTAACGAGCATTCCGCTTACTGTCTTGCCCGCATGATTAAAGGAAATAATAGAGGCTATATTACCTAACTATAACCATCTATTTACTTGCTATCATTAAAATCATATTATAATTGCACTTAATTCTAAAGATAGACAACGATACGACCATTTATTTGCATTATTAATGCTTATTAGTTCGATTCGACTTTATAAAAGTTCTACATTTCGTTTTTATGGCTATACCTAACTCCGGAACTACTAGTTCGAATTGAGTAATTATTTTTGTGTTGGATAGTTCATTATTTTATTGAGGAAGGTTATAGGGTATAAAACATCACGCTATGGTTTATAGGAGCCGAGCAGCGAGCGAAACCGCACGACTGTAGCTAGATTACCTACCTATGTACCAGTCTACTACTTCTCTTTTATGGGCTGAAAGTCGTGATGGTGTGTTTATCATGATGGAAATTATTGCTCTAATAGATTGAAAGCATTCCTTCCATACTACGTGATTAGTAGATAATCTTTGTTTTATTTCTGAAGCCAAAATATTTGAGAGAATTAAGGTTAAAAGCTTCTAAACTACTAATTTATTATTAACGGCTGACATCTCTTCAACCATAATATAATTATAGCAAAAATGTTTATCTAATTAGTCGGATCGAAAATAAAATCTTGCTTTAGACAAATAATCTATTTCTATCAAAAAGTCTTAGGTATGAGAATTGTATGGGCGATTTCTCAGTTACCTATCTCATTTGTAATATAGTTTTAAAAACAAATAATATATTGCCGAACTCAGCAAACAAAGACGGTTTGCCTAGTAGTCGCACTTAAGAGACTGTCTGATTTCAAATTCCCACCAAACTACCTAATATTTTGAATTATTTGAGTGCTATATCAAACACATGAATCACCTAGAAATAACGAAATTAAAATCGAAATAAAAGCTACAATAAATAATTATAAAAATACCACCTCATTTCTCGAACGCACTTCCCATCGGCGCCATCTTTGTTTTTCCGGGGAGCCGTCAAAGATGCGCGGGAACTGATTTACAGATTATAAATACGTACCACAGAGTCAACAGATAACGGATGCGGTTCGAAATAGACTATATTATGTCACGAATAACGTAGTTGGACATTCCAATGTCTCTCAAGGTTTCTGCTAGCGTTAATGAAAGTGTGTTACGAGTTCGCGTGGGCAGTTCTCTATACGTAGTACAATAGATACGCGAATAAAATTAAACTTTATGAAACTTTTTTATTGGTTTTTTTACACACATTTTTGCGTAATGATTGTGAAATATATTTAATAAGAGAAAAATTTTACGTAATTTGCAATGGATGTTGTAACAGAATCTAGGGTTTCTAATCCTACTAGTCTCACTTCAGAGAGGTAAATGGTCAGTAAGACTGCCTATCAAGAAACTTTTTGGTATACTAGTTTGTATAAGTGCTGTTAGCTTTAAAATTGTGCTCCATTTGTCTACCTCTACACCATGAAATTGTTTTTGTAAATAGGCTACAAAAGAGTACTTTTACACGTTAAAATTATTTAAAAAAAAGTCTTTATGAGGCCGGCATTTCCTAACGGACTACTCTGAGAAGTAATGCCTCTTTTAAAGTCCAGACAATTATGTGCAAAAAAATATGTGGGAGAACCATGCAAATTTGTTATGTAGTGGGTTCGTTTAAGGGGTACATTATATTAATCTGATATAGGATATCTAAAAAATATTTCAGCCAAGTTGTTTTGTTTATAACTCAGTCAATAGCTACCTACTCATTATTGTGTTCAAACAACATAGTTCCTTTGTCACATAGAGAACAATACGTGGGTTTGGGCGTAAATCCGTATTTTCTCTACTAGTGAACAATAAATTATATTTAAACATTTATCTATCCTTGTTTTTCTATTAATATGAAAACATGGGCAAAACTTGTTTTAACCATTTTGTAAATAACTATGTCAGAATATATTCACCAGTGGTATTATTAGTTATTATTTTATAAAGTAGGTCATGTTAGAATAGGAAACTTAGTTTCTACTTAATTTTAACTCCCAAAGTGTAAACATAAGTTGGCCACAGTATTAAGACTCATAGCGTTACTGACAAAAAGTAGGTATAATTTGATTTTAAAATTAATAATACGTATTAGTCAAATATTACTTATAAAGCAAAAGTAATGATGAGTCTTTTTTAGAGGTAGGAAAATCATCCAATGACTTTTCCCGTCTCGGGTGAAGCGAGAAAGAATGTCAGACTCTAACTAATTAACATCAGATTTATACATCATAATTTTTTTCCACCATCGTAATGACAACGATAGCTTTAAAAACTTAAACAGCATCGAGCTATGCAGATATAGGTAATATTACTTACAAAATGTCACTTTGGTACTTACCAGATCTAAAAGACCGAAAACTAACCTGTAACACCTCTGGTGTTGCGGTGGCCCATAGGCGGCGCTAATCCCTTACCATCAGGTGATTCGTTTGCTAGTATGCCTCCTATTTAGCGTTGCCAGGCGTCCGGATAAAGCCGGACATGGTCAGGCTTTTTGATTGCGTGTCCGGCCAAAATTAATTGGTTTTTACATTCCTTTTTCTGTCCTATTAATAATAAGTTGCGAAATCCTAAATCTTGTAGGGTGTCCGGCCTTTTTATTCACATGTCCGGCCAAGCTGGCTGGCCTATCTGGCTTTTAGGTTTGGTGACCTAATCCAAAAAAAAAGAATCATAAGCCTCATCGAATGGCGGACATTTTTTGACTCCCAGCCACCCTGGCAATTACGTGTAGGCTTTAAAGGCTATGGGATTTACATGGCACGCCTCTAGCTAAGTACATACAAAGGGTAGTGATAAAATTTCAATTAACATGTTCACTGATGCAGCAACAATGTCCATCATGATACATTTATTGTGCAATCGGACAAAGGACTCGATAACTCGAACCAACGGTTTGTAGAAGCCTGATTATTACTGCAGTTTTGGACTCTTTCTAATCATAATATGGGGTATTAGGTCTAATAATATGATACCTCATTATTCGATAATTTTTACCAACTAGAACTTCTAGTAAGTGGTATTGGAATACGTAACAGATTACCGGGGCTCCGGCTCAAAGCAGTAGAAGGATCGGGTTGGTTTTTAGTCAGTAAGAGTCTGGCAGTCCCTCTCGCTTCACCCAAGGCGGGAGAACTCATTGGATGTTCCCCCCCTTCTCAAAAAGTGGTATTGGAATAAATGGGTGTCATATGTACTCCTTTGTTGACTCCTATGGAGAATAAAAAGATTGTCTTTTTTATAATAAAATTAATAATAGTAATGTTAATTTTCTGGCCCATTAACTAATGAATATTATATTTCATTTTCTAGTTACCTCACACAGTCAAATTATATAGTTTGCAGTAGCTCTTATTGCATAGTAGTTAGTAATATTGCAATTACATTTTAATTAAAACTTCATAGGTTCATTTTCGTTCTAAAACAAATTAATTATTGACTACACATAATTTCAATGCTCAATTTAGAACTTCTCTAATTAATTAGAAACTGTAATTATGACCAGTATATGGTAATAATATGTATGTAGGGTTCCTGTTACATAGCAGGCCTTAAATTCGTTGCATAATTGGCTAAAATTGGGCAAAGCTAATCTGGGTCCTGTATTTCGGGGAACAATATTGGTATGTTTGATCCTATATGAAGCTATCTAAATAATTCCATTCCACGTTTTAATAGATACTGGGATTATGTATTCAGTGTAGTGGTTCGATAGGTCAGTAGGTGCATTTCTTGGATCGGACATATTGGTATAATTAGCTATTCCAATTTTCCTAATTCCCAGTAATAATAGGGAAACTGTGTGGTGATGAAATAATAAAATACTTAGTACTTTTAACTAAAAATCACGGTTTACTCACGTACATTAATGGAGAAAAGCTCTACTATTTGCAGTAGGCTGCGCGACGTCGCCGCGTCTGCGCACGCAGCTTACGATTAAAGTCCCTCTGTGACTCGAAACTAGTAGAACTTTTCTCTCAGAGTTTATATGTGACAATTGTGTTGAATCTTGACCACTAAAAAGATCAGTCGCAAGAACAAAATGAGAAATGTTTGTCCAAATCCGAGGGTGTCGCCTTTGGTCAGAGAAACAAACGTTTCAGCTTCATTGTATTAGTATAAGTAGATTTGTCTTTGTACGTCGATGTTGAATACAGTCAAGTGAAATATTAGCGCTTTGCTCCTGACATTTTTGACATGGATTTCTATACCACAACTAGCTCTCTGTCTTTGAAACTACACAACGATTTTATTGCATAATTTCTGTTAGCTTGTGTTTAAGTGGTTTAATGTGATTATTTCTTATTTTTTTTTTGTTGTTACACCCTGTGTCATATTATTATGTAGTGTTCTATTTATCCAGTCGCAGGGCTGCAGGAAAAAACCCAAAAGGGATATGCAGTGCCTATGTAGGTACCTTTGTTTTGTTATATTTTTTTCCTGTGTGTTGTATTTGCGTACATACTCGTAAATAAATGAATACCTAATACATTTTTCTCCTGGATTGCGATATTTTTTACGAAAGATTGTTCCGTGCGGTAGTTAAGGTGAATGCTGTAGAATAGCCTTTGTTTCAATATTCGGCTTTTGCAATTTTCAGCTCGATATCCGATACTATGATGATAAGATTCGCGGTAGTGAAATGTATATTTTTGTTACGTAGAATAGTCGGGCATCCAGCCACTGCGATAACTGTGTAGTTTATTTTTACTCAGTAAAATGGTGATTCTGATTAAAATGTAGTTTACTAGAAATATGTTGTTACTGTCTATGACTGCCTCGTTGGTCGAGTGGTCGCAATAGGGGGGATCCTATTGCCATACACTGGGCACAATTCCAGACTCCGTGATTCGTACCGTGTGTGTTCCGAAAAAAGCCTAGCAACACTTTGCCCGACCCGGGAATCAGACCCGACACCCCTTGCCCGGCAGACGCACTTGCGACCACTCGACCAACGAAGCAGACAGTCTGAGGCAACGAGGCTGAAATATTTCCAAAATCTGTAAGATCCGCAGTAATACTTATTATCTATCTTTCTTACATACGTTTCGATATAATATAGTGCTCATCTAAACCTACCGAATAATATTTAGTCAGTAGCTTACAATTAGGGTTTCGCCAAGCCACAGTATAGGTATATTGGATTGATATAAACCCAGCCACCGTGCAAGCCTACAAGGTTTCGAGGAACCATTTCAACTGAATGTTGCATGGTTTCCTATAGTCCACCGTTGCCATGGTTACGGCTTAGAGACTTTTCGTGCTTTTATTGCAGGGGATTGGCGTAACATATCATTGTTTTTCATAGAATAGATATAGGCACAAGTGTATTACTTTAATGTTAAACTAGGTTCTTCCGCGCGGTGTTACCTTCTCTACTCGGTTCCTTTTGATAGTAGCGTGCTTTATAACCTATAACCTTCCTCAACAAATGGACTATCCAATACTTTCACGGCACGAATGGATCGGATCGACCGGAGTTATACCACGGCTTCACAGAAAACCGACGTGAAACAACGCTTGCGTTTTATTTCGTTGTGTGAGTGAGGTTACCGGAGGCACAAAATCCCACCGCTCCCAGACTTCCCAATCCCGGATTCCCTAGAAACCCTTAAATTCCTAACCCTTAAAAAGACGGCAACGCACTTGTAATGCCTTTGGTGTTTTGGGTGTCCATTAGGCGGCCGTGATTGCTTAACATCAAGTAATCCGTCTGCTCATACATATACCGGCTTATGTATACCATAAAAAATCCAAACAAACTTGACTCCAGAAACTTTTCAAGACCCTTTTTTTCTTATTTGTAATTCTCAAATTATAATTGAACCTGTCAGTTACTAAACTGTACTTAAGTCTATTGTGTATAGTTATAAGTACATAATAATATTATGATATTGTCACTGTTCACTGGAGTAATATTTTATACCAGTGCAGTATCGAGTTTCCGTACATTGTCATCGAATGCGATGCGTAGGAAGCTTTTCATAGCCGAGACAACCTTTGTCTTCGCTGTCGCTTTAATATAAATACCTACAATAATGAAAAGTTTTATTATGAAGGGATGCCATATTTCTCCTCAAGAATTGTAAATAGTTTATCGAGGAATTAATGTCTTGTTGATAATGCTGAAAGAAGAAATTCAAAGTTCACATATCGCACACCTAGTAATATATTGGCACATTTACGGTTTTACTAGTTTGCCTGACTTATTTAGTTTTTAGTTTACTGACCAATGAACCGTTGTTTACTTGCGTGAGGGGGGAAACTGCAATAATGGTATAATGACACTTACGACCTCTCTCGATGAATATGGAAATAAATATAGATTAATATTATGCACTCTTAAACACGTAAACCATATAAAGTCTATTTCGCATTTTTTGCAGATGTGCCAATATATTACTAGGTGAG
The DNA here is from genome assembly GCF_023101765.2 of Spodoptera frugiperda. Classification (NCBI taxonomy): domain Eukaryota; kingdom Metazoa; phylum Arthropoda; class Insecta; order Lepidoptera; family Noctuidae; genus Spodoptera; species Spodoptera frugiperda. Next base: position 17,608,087 of record NC_064236.1, read on the forward strand.
CGATATGTATATAACATAATATGTGAACCGGCCTGATCTAGTTATTTTAAAGATTGACATGTAAGAGTGTTATCTTATAACCAACTTGCAAAAATAAATATCATTTATTATTTATCATTTTAACCCAATTAAATTATTGATCGATCGAGCTTAATTCCAGCAAACATTTTTTCCCTCAAATATGGTTAAATTGATTTCAACTTCCCAGTAGTCCCGTGTGAAATTTGTGTGAAAATGGTTACAGTCCATTACTAAAATATTGAATGTTTAATATCTCTTTTGTTTTCATGTACATTGTACAATGTTTTGTTAATAGCAACTTTAATAATAGTCTTATTTCCATTTATGAAATTAAATATTCACATTGTTTTATTACAACCAGAGCACTGCATTAAATAAACTCATGATAGGTATTTATTTTCGAATTTCATAATAATATGTATTTTACGACAGATGTAAAGAACTGATATCCTTTTTATAATTATATACAGATTTATAATTATGTATTGTATTCTTGTTCATAATATATTTTATGTCCATATTTTACAGTTGTGTTAAATTTTACATAATCGGTTTTTACATATTTAATTAATATCGATATTATAATATTATTATATCCGATACAGATATTAATCAGATTAAAATAAATATATTTTGTAAATGAACGAATATTATCGGTTTCAAAAAGAAAATCTGGGTAAATAATTAATTCTACAAGCTACAATATGAATGAAGAAGAAACCTAACAACAATAAGTACCAATGTGACTTTTTATGTGTAGTTTTTAAGATTATTAAGACATTACTGACAAACGATGAAGTAAAGCATCGTGAGGAAACCTGGGCTTATAATTTCCGATATAAGTTGGTTTTTTATTGATATTATTATAAGTTTTATCTCCTTGAATGCGATCTGTATTTTGCGCGAAAGCGTAACAAATAAACATCGATACACTTATATTTATAAAAGTTTCGTATAAAATATTAAGCTATTAAACTAGAAGTAGGACTCAGATTAAATTTCTTATTTCTATTTATAATTTCTCATTCAATTTAACATTATTGCAGTCTTTTATGATATTGTGTTAATTATAATGTCTAATTTAATGGAATAATCACTTCCCAATATATAAGTATATGTATATTACAAACATATTATGTACTCAGTGAAATGGTTACAATTGCCATCTGTTCCGATGCATATTACCTCCTTATTAGTTCCCTTTGTCTAGGGCCTGATTAATTCGGACACTGTTCAATTGGACAAATAATAATCAATGCCTACATATAATCTATATGTAATTTGTACGTACATATAGCTATGTTTACGGTATTAACTCTGCGGTTTCGCTTATTAGCTAATAATATAATCAGTTTAGGGCTGTCAGAGCAACGTCTTGCCCGAAGCTTATGTATTTGTGAAGTCCAGACCGAGGTCGATAACTTCAGTCTAAAGATTTTTATATTATAAAATATCTAGTATTAGATTTTTTTAAACTATGACTTATGGCTGCACGGTTGGTGCTGTGACTGGGCCAGTGGCTGCTGCGTAACGTGAGGCGGATGCGATTCCCGCACGGACCAACACTTTGTGTGATCCACAATTTGTTGTTTCGAGTCTGGGTGTCATGTGTAGGTAAACTATGTAGTATGTTTGTAAACGCCCTCACGACACAAGATAAAATCCTATTGCAGGGCAAAGATAAAAATTAAATTAAGTTTACACTAAAGTCAAAACTACTGGCCATAATTAAAAAAAAGTGCTACTTCACTGTGGCACGATGGCCCTCTCTAGGGACTTGCCATAAGACTCCACACTTGGCGAACTATGTAAAGATCATCAATAAAGTTTCAATTTTATCAAAGAGTGTTGCTCCCTGTATAATAAGCGTGGTGACAAAATTTACTCACCCATCACCACATAGCATTATTCAACCACGTATTTACATGTTTCTGTGTTGTCCAGGTGACATGGTTCCGCAACGAGCGTCGCTTGTTGGAAGCGGAGCGGGTGGCTCTGGCCCGCGATGGCAACTTCTGGTGTGCTGACGTGGCTGCCGTCAGCGTCGACGATGCTGGCCGATGGACCTGCACTGCTGAGAACGCCGGCGGCAGGGCCAGCTGCTCCGCGCATCTTAATGTGCTTGGTCAGTATTTTGGATCTTTTTAGGGTACTTGAATTAACGCTAGACTGCTGTTTTTGGTAAGTCATATAGGCAGGGTAAGTCAAAGTCAAAGCATCAATTTCAATTAATCATTGATTATACACTTTTGACATTTGAAATGTCAATTTGAATTGTCCATCACTCTGTCTGTCAAAGAAGCAAGGTGTCCGTTCTAAAGTGTATCTTCGAATGGAGAATAACGAGAGAGAAACTCCATCGTTACTCTATCCAAAAAAATGTTAATCTCTCTGATACATTATTTGATCCTTTATTTTGGGTTATGGAGTAATAGCTACATTGTTTATGTAGTTTGTCTTAAGTCCCTTTAAAAAAAAATAACTCATTAAAAACTAAACTTCCACAAAAGCAAAAGGTTCCCACCTATACTACTGACTGTGAGTAAAGAATCCAACCCTTTTCTTCTACCGTAGACCGTACAGGATGCACCAAACACAGGAAACAGTGAATACTCCCGTCGGATATAAAAATACATTTGTTATTCTTAGCTGTCTAAAGAACCTAAATACCAGAACCAATTTCTAACTTTCATTAACCCCAAGACTTAAAAAGTCTAAAATCCTCATCTAAATATTTCTTTACTCCTCAGTACCGAAGGCGTACAAGCGGCCTGAGTTCGTGGAGGAGCTGCGAGCACTCCTCACGGAGCAGGGGACTGTGTCACTCGAGTGCAAGGTGGTGGGGGTACCCACGCCGGTGCTGAGGTGGTTCAAGGTAAAACATACGTTAAGTAGAGGTTGACAAGATCTCTAATCCTAATTAAGCATTAAGTCCACACTAAAGAACCAACATGCATCAGAAGGTCTAGTACGTGCTCTGATTGGTTGATTTATTCTCACCGGCCAATCACATCGCCGAACGCCATCTCGTATCAAACTCGAAGCAAACTCGTACCAAGGATATAGTTGTGTCAATACACTGGTAGTGTTTTGGTTTGTATATTACTTGTTAATCTGGTGCTACCTATAGGCACTTCTACTTATTCCTATGCCAATACACAGTGCGTGAATATCATACCTTTGTCCCATGAGGTAGGCAGACATAAAATGTAGTGTCCATAAAGTTTTTCTCCAAGGCTTATAATTGACTTCCGCAAATGTAACATTTCTTTAGTCTGCAATTTATTAAACACAGGTTTCCTTATAAAATTTACTTGAAAAAATAAGCACTCTAACATCATATAATTAAGTGAGACAACTTAGTCTACACAAAAAAGGGTAACAAAAGATCGAAAAGACCAAGCGACGACGCGATGTCGACAGGACAGCTAAGTAGACTTTATCACAAATAAATAACTTATGAAAATTGCACAACGATAAGGGAATTTGGTTTCTAACCATACCACATTGTTATATTATAAAGTTCATTTTCCTTTTGACTTTGACAAAGTTTTCTTGAAACGTTCCCTAATAAGTTGTTCTTAGAATTTTTCATTTTACTTAAATTGCGCTGCTTATGCACGGTAGCGTAGGTAACGTGGGTCGGAAAAGCGAATACGATATAAGATAATACAAGTTGAAAAGTGAAGTAGAAAGATGAAAAGTTCAGGTACCGTCTTGTTTTAACAACGAACATTTAGTTCTTACAAAGACATCTTCGTTTTAAGCTGAGATTTACAGCTTAGACGTATAGTAGTAGTATTAGTATACTGCCTCGTTGGCCAAGTGGTTGCAAGTGCGACTGCCACGAAAGGGGTTTTCGGGCTCGATTCAAGGGTTGCGAAGGGCAAAGTACTGCTGGGCTTTTTTCGGTATTTCGAAAATTTAGTAGTAGCACGGAGTTTGAAAATGTACCCGGTATATGGCAATAGGCTCACCACCTGGATGTATATTGTACAGTAGTATTACATGCCATATGTTGTGGCATACGTGCCATAATGTGCACCTTCCATCCCTTCGGGGATGACCGATAAAAGGTATGACCTATATAATATGGTCACGCCTATGGTTTAACATCTTCGAAATTAATGATTAGAAAAGAATGAAAAATTCTGCTACAGGGTAGAAATCTCTTGTACTTATCAAGATACCGAAGGAGGTTATTTAAAAGAAAATATATCATGTTTCTAACAACAACATAATAATATTTCTTTTATGCTGTGTCTCAAAAATTCTTAGTATTTGTACAGGTTTGGAATTACACCGAAGTAGGTCACACTTGTTGCAATGTTAGTTTATCCCCCTTTCTTTGGAATTCGGGGAATAGCAGCTTTGTGGTGGAGATTCAACCGGATTTCGTGTACAGAGTGTTTGGTGCATGCATCTACACATTTCTTTTGAGGGATTTGGGACGACATTAGCTAACCATAAACCGTTCGCCCCCAATTTCGGTTTAATGAAATCAAAATTAGAATCAAATTGTTTCATTTATCTTAAAATAACTTCTTTGTTTGTGAGTGAGTGTAGTGGCAAAAAATTATTTTGTTATATTCTCAAAAATATTTCAAATCTAAATATACATAAGTAGTCTGTGTGCCACAAGATAACAAATTATTATTTAATGGCCACAAGAATAATCTATTCGAAAATGTTCAATTTAATATTAAAAGTGAAGCTTCTACTTTCTCTCTCGTTTCAACCACTGTCTTTTTAATTTGTCTTTACAACGTAAAAATAAAAATAGAAATAACAATGCTACAGTACGCTGCAGTCTGCAAACCTGTCGGAAAGAGACCACAAGAATTCAGAACTCTAAAATGTTAAGACTAAGAGTCTTTTTACAAAGTCATCTAACTGACGTATTAGCCATATAAAATATATGTCGATTAAGTTAACAAACATATAAGTAGTAACACATTAAGTAATATTGTAATAAGTAGCTACTGAAATGAGCTGTGAAAGTCTTCAGCCTGATATGATGATGATAATAGCTATTCGTATAGGCAGATGTATGTATTGGCGACCTCTTGGGACATAGACGTGAAATTATACGGTTTACGTTTATTAGTGAAACAACATACGAGTAGCGGAACACAGATCCGGTCTCTAAGAGAATCCATGGTCGAACGGTTGAACTCGTCCCTGAAGGCGGTTTCCGATTGGGGTGACGCCAACTTGGTCAAGTTCAACGCTACCAAAACCCAGGCGTGTCTATTCTCTGCCAAACGGAGTCAATTTCCGCTGGCTCCGACTTTCCGAAATGTGTCCGTTCCGGTAGCGGATCGTCTTGAGCTTCTGGGCGTAACTCTATCGCCAACGCTTAACTTCGGCTCTTATATAGAGTCGAAGGCGCATCTGGCTGGTAGGAAGTTGGGTATCCTCTCGAAGGTGAGACGGTACTTCACACCGAAACAACTGCTGAGCCTGTACCAAGCGCAGGTTCGGTCATGTATGGAGTACTGTTCTCACCTTTGGGACGGCTCGGCCAAATACCAGCTGGATGCGCTCGAACACATTGAAAGGCGTGCCAAGAGGCTCATCAATGACGATGCGCTTGTGGAGGCCCGGCTTCAAAGCCTTGAACACAGGCGCAAGGTCGCAAGCCTTTCCGTTTTTTACCGGATACATTTCGGAGAGTGTGCGGGGGAATTGCACAACTTGATTCCCCCTAGTCCTTTTCATCATCGAACCACAAGACAATCGGCGAGGCGTCACCGCTTCATGGTAGATATCCCACCCACTCGCACGAAGCGCTTCGCTTCAAGCTTCCTTGTGCGAACTGCTAGGGAGTGGAACTCCTTGCCGGAGTCTGTGTTTCCTGATGGGTATAACTTGGGTGTCTTCAAGGCCCGAGTGAATAGGTTGCTTATGGGCAGACGTGCTCCACCGTAGGCCGTATCATCACTTACCATCAGGTGAGATAGCGGCCAAACGTCGACCCATTAAATGTAAAAAAAAAAAAAAAAAACATACACGTACACATTCTCTGCTTCACCCAAAGATCGTCTGACTGAAGATATTCTCAATACCTTAAGTTTTAAGTCCGCCCATGTGATTTTGTGTATCAATAATAAATATGAGTGTTGAAACTAATGCTAAAATAAATCTCTCTATTTTACAGGACAGTCGCGAAATAAAGGCAGGAGATGTGTTTGCCCTCACGGCAAATGCTGAAGACCCTACGTCTCTCGGCACGTACACTTGTGAGGCCGTCAACTGCATGGGCAGGGCCTACTCCTCATCCAAGGTCCACGTGGTCGGACGTGGCAGCAGGGAGGGATCTCTTAGACCTAGCTCCAGGTACATAATATACTAATATATTAACTTCGTATAAGTTTGGTTCATCGATTGTATTTACTAAGTTCTTCGGGTGTGTTGGATCATTTTGGGGGCTTCAATTGCAACTATACCTTACTTATAATTGATTTGCTGTCTTGAATTTGAAGACACATTATGCATCAGGTCGTGTGTTACAATCATTTCACAGGGATGGATATTGGATTTTACTGCGATAATTTAGAAATTATTTTTATAGCCAATACTTAATTGTAAACAGTCCTTAGTCCATTCAGGCGCGACATAATCACACTAACATCGGTTTTAAATCCGAATACTTTATCGATTATCTACTCGATACAATGAACTGACGATTTAATACCTTCAAAGCCAACTTGCGGCACAATCTTCGATTTGCATCAGACGAACCTGATTCCCACTGAATTTGACGCTAATACAATTCGACTCAGCCAAATAACTGTCACAAAATAAGGCTAGATAGTAGCTCGAATATATAGTCGAAGTGAAATTTAAACTGGCAAGTATAATCTGTATTTAATTTCATAAAAAAATAGAAGTTTGTTTGTTTTTAAAATGAAGGAACTTTTAAATACCGATAGTGTTTTGGACTCTTACTCAGCGCGCCAGTAATAAATAACTTAATTCAATTAAAGGTGAAATGATGAGTGTGGGGGTATCCTTGCCATTGTGTATTCTACACATTAATTTGATGCGGAGGATTAGATATTTTGATTTTGTAAAAAGGAAGGAAATCTTTTCTGCACGTGCGAGTAAGATGTGCTATGGAGATGTGCCGCCGCAAAGTAGCTACACGTGTAAGATGCGCAGCTTGAGTGATACGATGTATATGATGATAGTAGGGAAACTGTGCATAGCACGCATTTCTCCATAGATAAAACATACTTTAGTTGACTCCATTTTCAACAGTGCTAAGCTAAGCTACTAATGAATATGATTGATAGAAGCCAAACGCATCCATAGCACATCTCTGGTGGCAAAGCACTCCAAAAACCACCACGTTAATATTATAACAAACCACAACACCAATCCATCATAAAATATGAAAAAGAAAAAACGTCGAGTTTATCTGTGTTGACAGTCAAAACAAATGACAAAAGACGTTTCACTGTGAAATATAACATTTAAATATGAAATTATCTATAAATAAGTTGTATCGTTATTGAGAGCAAAACTAACGAGCTAAGCGTTGAATTTCAAGGGCGAACGAAGGAAACTTTTCACTATTATTAGAATGTAAATACCCGAGTCCCAAGACTAGCTTCGAAAATATCTTTTCGGAAAGTAAAATGTACTAATCTGTTAGAAAAATATATTAAGTACAGATCTAGATGTTAAACTAGTCAGAAAGCTGTTAGGTAGTAATTTTCACAATACATACGTTTATAAATATTTTTAATGTTTGAAGTAGTCTTGTTAAACGATATGGCACTTTTATCACTGTCAAGTTTCTCGAGTAATTTCGAGCGCGACCAAGTGATGGTCTCAATTTCGATCACGAAAGGGTTTATCGTGGATAGGGATTATACGCTTTTCTTATTTTTTTATATTCTTAGTACTACTACAAAAATATCATTAGTAAAATTTAGATTTTCAGAGACTTTTCTGATCTTCATCGACCATGGAGAAAAAGATTATCTATTCTAAGATAATATTGCTTGTCCAATCACTTACTAACCTAGCTACAGTTCGCTAGCTATATAGCTCTCTAGCTATAGATAACACCTAGTATAAAAACTAATTGATTTGTAATCCTACAGCTTAGCTCCAGAGCCGCCTCCGATCTTCACGAAGGAGCTGGAAGACCAGTTCGTGAGGATCTGCGAGCCTCTGACCCTCGGCTGCCACATCGTGGTGCCGCCCTGGCCGCGCAGCGTCGTCTGGTACAATAAGGAAGGAAAAGTGGAACCCAGTGAGAGGTAAGGCTTTCAACTTCTATTTCTAAGTCAGATATAAAGGGCAAACGGACGGATCGGTCACCTGATGGTACTTAATTGGCTCTGCCCATGGAAAATTGCAATTGGAGTTACGAATGCGTTGCCGAAGTTTTGGGGATTTTGGGGGTTACCCAGGCATCTGGTAAAGTCTGAGTGATGTCATGACGCAGCGAAATACAAGTTAGTTTTCTGTAAGGATGTGTTATCACTCCGTTCGAGTGGGCCCATTACGCAAGCATGTATGAAGAAATGACTTTGTCGCAAATGTGACTACAAAATTGAAATCTCAGCCTAATAAAGAGCAATGGACATTTTTATACACCAGTATAATAAAAATTGACGTCTGGTTTGTAAAAAATAAAACAAAGTAAAATATTAATCATGCACAGCATTGAATTTTGCACTCCATTTTAGTAATAAATGTTGTAACATTTTGAACGTAAAAGCCAAACTATATATAATACACAGTCAGATATAATCATTTCGAATGAGGTATCAGGTTCAATGTAGAATGTACAAAATAATTTGTTGTACATACAATATCCAAGCTTGTGTTAAATTATAAAAGTGTTATTAAGTACCTTACAATACATACATAATAGAAACAAACTTAAGTATCTCGTGAAATAAAAAGAATAAGGATTCGACCGGGATAAAAGACATGTATTTCTTTAAATACGTTAAATATATTATCTCCTGTGTCGTGGATGCGTTAACAAACATACAGGTGCACATGCATATGACACACAAACTCGGAACAACAGTATGAGGATCATAAACTTATGATCCTTTGAGCGGTAATCGCATTTGCGACCACTCGACCAACAAGGCCTTACTTGAAAACCAAATATAAGTATATCGGTATTTTGTCAATTGTTTTGATTGACTGTTATTTTCTAAAAGGTACTTTACTATCGGTTATTCACCAACAATGATTAGTCAAATTAGTTATAGGAAACCAACCTTATTATAAGCAACATAGGTACACGTTGGTCGATACAGCTTTTGCTTGTGAAACAATACACATATTGTAAACTATAAACTAGTGTTGCGTTACTCGTCAATGTCTGTAATTATTACCTATATGTATATGTAGAGAGCATGTAAGCCTTTTCCAACAGCCTAGCCTAAGGCTAAAATTCATTCTAGGTATTGTTCGAATATTTAGGTATTAGGTACACTTCACTGAAATATGGTGTAGGCTCGATTTGTTAAGCAACAGTGAATTTCAATAACATATACATATTTTGCTTGTTAGTATGATATTACTAAATTATAGTTATCGCAAACAGTAACGACACGGCCGGGGCACGGCGTTTTTTGCTAGGGTAACAATTCAAAAAGGCTGTACGCGAGCAGTCCGCGCATTGACGACGCGCTTGCAGCCTTTTTATATTTACTTTTGAATATATCTTACGATATGATTTAATTTAATGTCCAGACAAGATACTAGCTAGTTGGAGCGTTGCTGTTGTAGTGTGCGATGAACATTAAGCTGTTACCAATTTTGAACTCAAAGAATTTCAGCTCAGCTCAGATTATAAATACTGAGGTGTCAGTAAATATTAATAGCCATTTTAATATTCGGCCAAAGCAAAGTCTTAGAACTCGCCATCTACCCTTAGAACAGGTCTCCTTACACCGCTGTCACATAGACATCAATCCATTAAAGCACTACCCAGCTGTTTGCCTTTTGTGGGCCACTACCTATTCCCAATCTATTCAAGACGCCCTAGATATCGGAGCTGCACTTCTGTCTCGAATTTCCATCCTAGAAATAGAAATAGCCGAATCTCTGTCAATTACAAATTTGCCAGTATTCAACTAAAGACAGGGGATAACAATAGCGAAATGACTAAGTTGACTATCGTATAGAACTTATAGTAGAATTTCTCCTTTTAATCAAGATTTATTAACAAAATATAATATATCAAAATAGCGATTAAACACGTCAGTTACCATTAAACCTTGTAAAAAAAAACACTATGAAATCACATCGACTTCAGGGGAACAACGAAACGTTTCGACTGGTGGTCGACACCTTTTGTAAAGTCGCCTGTCGCGTCGCCATGACGGGCTTGTGTCGAAGCAACACACAACAACACAGGTTAAACAAAACGTGTGCCACATACAGTCAACACGCTTGTTCCGAGCGTATATATGACAGGCTGGTCACGGAAATTGGCGGCAGGCAACATGCATATCGGTAGGCGGCAGAAACAAATGAATGAAACTAAACGTGTCACCTACCGCTGTCGTGTCGCTGTCACCGGTCCCCGTTGCTCCAAATCAGTGTAGTGTGTGTGTACCTACGTGTATACCTACGCAAATGCAAGAGTAGACATTCAAAATGTTGAGAGTTGATTTAAAATGAAGTCCAATGGGATATTTTTATATCGTAAGTCCAATTTTACCTAGAACTGACTATAAATACGTAAAGCACAAATCGAATGCCTCATTACTAATTATCATCAATTCAAACTCAATTTATTGCATTCACGTGTAGGTCTAGGTCGATAGATATTACATTAGCACATTAGTTTCAACATCAAACCTACATAATGACATAATTCTAAAACCATATTATTCAGAAACAAAAATAAATCCTACAATTACATGCTTATATACTGAATTATTTTCTAACCCAGAAATTCTTTTAAAACAAGGAAGACACAACACGCTACATTTTTAACGAAGCAGCTACTAGCTCATGCTTTCACAATACTCTTATAATAATATCCTAAATGTGACTCAAAATATTTTTGTGAAATTCAATTTACAGAAATTGTGGCGACTCTGTAATTGGTTTATCATTTTCTGCCGCGCACAACGGGACAGGTACCATGGTGAAATCCATTTACGGTACTCTTCTACCGACTAGTAACATTAAGAATGCATGGGGTTCAAATATTAGAGGCTTGGAGTATACAAATATGGAGTACTAAGGATGAGGATTATAGTGAAATGTGTTCGGTGAAATGCATTGTTTGTCACTAAGTCTACTCCACTACGTCACTGAGAGATTGTTAGAGAGTTAAAATTAGTCTTAGTTAAATTTCTTGTTAAGATGTTTTTACCAAATTATAATATTATCTAAGTAGAATTTAAAAAAAGTAGTAGCTATAATTAGTGAATTTTGATAACACATTGAACTGATTTATTAACTTACCATATTGTTGAAAACTATGCTGTCTATTAATAAATACATGTTGAAATTAAAACTTAAATAAATCTAAAATGTAATGAAAAATAAACCTTAATTTAAATACTACATATACTCCTATTTAAAACCTGTTAAATAAAAGTTTTTCATTAACAGTGAGTAGTCCTTATCTGTATACTCCCTGTGCAATGCACTCGAATACAGAATGTATGTAGAATGTATTTACTATTCTGATAATCTCTGCACCCGGCTACGCCCGGCCAGTCAATGTTAGTTACTATTTTAGTAAAAACTGGATTTGGTTTTGGAGTAAAGAAAGTACTCGTACTATGGTCACAAATTTATAGAAAAAAGTCATTCAATGTGAACAAATAGAAACCATTGTATAAATTATGGTACTATTAATTAGTGACAAATAGTGAGAGCTGCATTTAATGTCTGTCTTGACTGCATGGGTGATGCTGTAACTGAGTGATCGACTGCTACGGAACGTGTCACGTGCTTGCTTCACGCGCGTATTTTTATATGATCCACAAATTGTCGTATCGGACCGTCGTCTGCGAGCGAGAGCGTGTAATTATCTTTATATATATAATTCTTCTGTAAGTGTGTATGTCACTGAACTTCTCTTTAACGACTGGACCGATTTTGATGATTTTTTTCATGTGTGTTCAAGAGGATCTGAGAATGGTTTAGATTCACAATTTTGTCCGCCGGACAATGTTTTTTTTAATTAACTTTTAATTTATTAGTAGTTGTTGATTTTGGAATGTTTTACATTGGATCCAACAGACGGAGCTACCATCGCAGTGTCAAATATTATGACGTTAGATATTGTCATAACATTTGAATAATAATTTTCATCAAAAAGGTCCAGAATGTTTTAGCTTATTAAAAAAATATTTTCAAATTAAAGACGTGTAGACAGGACAACGTCTGTTGGGTCCGCTAGTGTATTTGTATAACACATATAATACAGAAGGAAATCTTAATCTTGTGTTAACAATGATTTAAAAAAATCTTTGAACATTTTTTGGTACGTGGAATTGTGGATATATTAATAAACTATTCAAAGATTAAAACGCTTAACATTATGTTAGTTATAATCATCAACCTAATGACATAGATGGTCGTGTTAAATAGCAAATATAGCAAACAAAATAACCCAGAATTGATAGGACCGACATCATCACCCTGCTATAGGGAAGTATATATGTATAACACGCCCCTATTTAACCGAAATGAGCCTTTGCCATTCATCCATGGACAGACATGACGCTTTTGTAATTAAAATCATACGTCAACATAAGTATAATCATGCACATTGCCATAAATACTGGAATCAAAATGTTTCACTAGTCGACATTGAAGTTTTCAATTAAGCCAAATTAAGCGCTCCGCTTTGGGCCAGTGATTGATATTTTATACCGAATTCATGCTGTTCACTGTTTGATTTTTTAAAATTATATTTTACTCGTTTTCGTAGATAGTAAGGCAGGTGACTAATTTCTATTTTTCTTTACTATCCGCCTTATAATCAGAGTCACAGTTTTTGATCCCCAAACGGATAGAACTGTATAAAGTAACAGCGACTTTTCGTCAGATAAGTTATGTCTCATGTAATAAGGAATAACCAAATTGCCATAAATCTAATCTAGAGTTGTGAACTACCTAGTGGTTACCGGGGCTCCGGCTCGAAGAGCAGGAGTAGGAACGGGATGGTTTTTATTCAGTAAGAGTTTGACACTCTATCGCTTCATGACATTAGGTGATTTCCCCACCCCCTCCCTCAAAAATAGTGATAGCATTTTTATAAAACAGACTCAGGAATCAAGAGCCTACGTTGCTTTAACTACTCTAACAATGAGAGGATATCATCAAAAATATTATAAAAATCCACATTAATAATAGATTCAAGAGGATCAGGTCAACCAACTTACTTCCCATACCTTTCACTCATGTGTAAACAAGAATATATTCTTATTACGAACGCAATATCTCATACTCTCCTGCACATTGCGTACTTACTACAAACCACGGTGGATTACATATGGAGTACTACGGTATTTCCAGAAATTAATTTCTATGGCCTTAAAATCTTAAAGTTACAGTCAAAGTCAAGTCAAAGCATTTATTTAAATTACTATTTAGACAATGTTGAAACGTTAAAATTGGATTGTCCATCAGCCCGTTTTAGTGACGCTACATGCAGTACTTGCAGTAAGATTTAAATATATTTTTTGTCACCGACACTATATGCGGGTATTATATTACTACACATTTGACAAAGACCGTGCAGTGACACTCTTTGACAAATCTAAACAGCGATCTCCTTTCTAAATCATGGTTAAACTTTTTATTCAAATCAAAGAAGACCAGGTCCAGCTGTAGAATATCACAGATGTTGGTTTCTATCTGGAATTCTTAAAAGGAATGGGATTAATTAGCTCAGACGACTTGAGTGATAAAAATCTAAAGACGTAAAGAACCTTAAATTTAATGACGATATTTCTTACTTATTTTAAACAATATTATTATTACAAAGAACCTTATCATAATAAGTATAAGAATAACTTTTAAAAGGGATCTATTAATGTGCAATAATTAGGTTGTGCCACTAGACAGGACGCTGTTTAAATAACATTATTCACTGTCAGCTACTATATTTATCTTCCATTAAATTACTCTTTTAAAACGATAGTATACTGGATAGATAAGTTAATTAGAAAAATATGCGCAGGAAGAAGTTTTTTGCGTGGGCGTAAATTGAACTAACGTTCTTAAGGTTCCGTGTCTTAATAAAAACTACCTTATTACTGACATTATTAAGATATAAAAAGGGTTTGTCTATCTATCACTAGACTATATCTCATAAGCCGTGATGGCTTGACAGATTTTTATCTGTCTGTCACATTAAAAATCCTAATAAAAAATTACTGCACAGTTGGTGCGAAGACTGGGCAACTGGTTCGATTCCCGCACGGAGCAACTCTTTGTGTCATCCATAAATCGTTGTTTGGGTCTGGGTGTCATTTTTATATGAAATTGTATGTTTGTAAATGCACCCACGTCACACGAGAAAATACGAGAGTGAGGCAAACTTCCTATAAAAAAATATATTTTAGGTGGCTCCTACATAATACGACTTACGACTTACTCAGACAAATGTCTGAGTATTGTACAAATGTGGTCTGGAACCCTTGGTGCGCGAGTCTAACTCACACTTTGCCGGTTTTTATTCATCCTTTTTGCAAACATGATAATATAACGTAGGTGCCGTTCCTCTGGTATGGTACTCCAGATTTTTATACTCCTTGCCAAAGAGCTCAGAGCAAATATGATGTCTCACAATATCTTCAAGAGTTTGTTGACAACGATATAAAATTATATTCAAACTACTGCCTCGTTGGTCGAGTGGATGCAATCACAACTGCCAAGCGAAGCACAGAGCAAGGTAAGGGTTTTGGGTCACCGTCCAAGTGTTATTTGAGTTTTATAGTTTTTGGAATCATCGGTTAATATAGCATGGAGATTCGAATTCTGGCCGATTATAATAGCGATTTAATATCGACATATAAAAGTGGTTGTAGCATTTTAATGTTTACACTATACATTTTGGTCGGAGCTGCGTACTAGCTAGCGGGTTTACCGGGGCTCCGGCTCGACAGGCAGGAGTAGGTACGGGGTGGTTTGTAGTCTGTAAGAGTCTGACACTCCTTCTCGCCTCGCCCTGGCGAGAGAACACATTTATGATTTTCCCTCCTCGAAAAAAATAAAAACCTTTTGGTCTAGACAAGGCATCATGTTGTGTATGTATGTATTTTAAATGTCATAAAAGAGAAATAACTATAAAATATGACTATAACAAATATTAGATTATTTAAACACCGTGTACCGAGAAACTTCGCAATACGTTCCGAGCTAATAGTAGCGCCATCTCTTATCGTCCAGGAGAACTGTACTCCACGTTAATAGCGGCCTGAATTTTATATTTCGTTTTGATTTCTATTAATTACAAATGATAAAAATAGTCTCACTTTTCTAATTATTTATCTGTCTTTTCACTTCTATAAAAATACAGAAAAAGCCTGACAAATCGTCGCCTTTTTAAACTTAGTCAAACGGAACTTAAAGAAATGGTACTAACACTATGTTGAAAAAAAGTTAATGAATTGACATTATTATTAAACAGTAGCAGATCCCGCGAACTTTGTTTGGACTTGGCAATTTTCCTACGCATATTAGTAAAAACCTTATTTGTAATAAAAATAATTTAGACCTCGGTTCAGCAGGAGATCTGCACTTTGAAACACATCCAGCGATCCATTTTAATATTTTAGATTATCTTAAATAATATAAACACAATGCTAGCCCAAACAGACGAAGATTAAAAAAAAAAACAATAATCATTATCGCTATGTATCTCGCAGCTTGCAAATAAACTGTTTAATTATAAAATATGATGTATGAAAATGTAATGCTTTTATGGATCGACGGGAGTAAGCTGTTAATCCCAAATCATACACATTTGGACGTACAGTCGACGGCAGTGGTTGATGACTGGATAATATTGACATAATTATTGTGCAAATAATTTTATTATGTTGTTGAATTATGTCGGCATTTGTCGAAAAAGTGATTTGATGTCCGAGTTGGAAGAATTCCCTGTTGTTTTCTTTTAAACATCATTAAACTTACAAGCTCGAAATGCGTGTGTTTAAAGGTGTATGTAGTATTATGTCTTAGATTGTATTAGTTACATAATTATCTATACCTAACTTAACAATATATTTTTTCTTTTCTATTTTTGTGTTTTGTTTTGGTGCATCGTGACTGGTGCGGAATAAATTATTTTTCTTTCTTTCTTTTCTTTCAGTATTTTGCAAGGCAAATACTGAACTTACAAAATATATGGAGCCGAAGTAAAAAAGTTCATAACTAGTATTTTAAACACTAATCATTTGCACAATGACTGTACCACTATACTCGTACCCCACAGCAGACCAAGGAATTATTCACGCGGAAAAACAAAACTTTCAACAAAGGTCAGGGACTTTCAAAAACTACTTTTTCAATACCTCCTCGTTGGTTGGTTGGATTGGACATTTTGGGAACTATTTTCAATATAGAAATATATTCGTGTCCAAAAATATTATTGCTGTGTGGTTAAAGAGTAGAACACATAAATTGTTACCATTCCTGCTTTTTACGAGGTGTCGATTCAAAGTCTACTTTTTAACGGATGGCGGTCAAAAACGGATTGAATGAAATGAAGTAAAATGCATGTAGTTTTAAATACGCGCTTAATCCTTGTGTGAACATGGGCATCCCACCTGTTTTATGAATATCGCTGGTTTTATATAATAAAGTGATCGTGGAGTAGCGAGTTATTATACATTATAATTGAGCTTCATTGACTTTAGAAATACCTTTCCTTCAAACTGCGATCTCGAACCTGCCTACCAATCGTAGATTTATGGTGAACCTCTCTTTAGTAGAGAAGGCCTATAGCCCAGTACTGGTATTCGTGTTATTGATTGAATATTAAATCTTTTCACATGTGTCTGCATGTAAAACCGAGCAAATACATTCGTCGGAATATTTGTAACTGTTCAATTTGAATTTGTACAAATACCTACATAGGGCAAAACACAAAGAACTGTCTGTCACTCTGTCTGTCTGTCACCATTAGTATTGAGCCTATGAGTGAGTTACACTTCACATATTGCTGTTTTTGTCGCGATTTTACATGGATTGTACATATGCAGTTTTTGCCAAATTGTCGGCTCTTTGGACTGTTTGTAATTCCGTTACTAGAATTTTGTATTTGAAGTTATGTATAAGCTATTAAAACGAAATGATTTGGTTTTAACTGGAATCAAATTAATGAATCGTTGAATGTTTTTGATACTTTAAAGGAGATGGCGTGAACGAAAATTGACAAAAAATAAGTTTCATAATTGGTTTTATGCTTTGTTTTGGTTTGCCATGAGAACATGGAAGTACTGCGAGCTACTGAGGGACATCCGTAATAACGGTTATCATAATGACTTGTTTTCAGAAACCAAATAATTGTAAATGAATAAGTGCATTAGGTACTGTCTGCCTGCCTGCCTGCCTGTCGATGTCGAAAAAACTTTATT
The DNA here is from genome assembly GCF_023101765.2 of Spodoptera frugiperda. NCBI lineage: Eukaryota > Metazoa > Arthropoda > Insecta > Lepidoptera > Noctuidae > Spodoptera > Spodoptera frugiperda. Next base: position 17,625,705 of record NC_064236.1, read on the forward strand.
TCTTACGACCTTTTCGATCATTTTATCGATTTTGTAACTTTTTAAATCTGATTGTATTTATACACTATGAAAAAAAACAAACGTCAGGCTAATGACTAATGCGTCACGTCAGACATCGTTTGAACGGTCTGCTGTTTACTTCAATCTTCGTTGAGCTTGTTTTTGGATTTACATTGACCCTCCCTCGTTTACTGGACTTAGTTTGCTCGCCTACCCACTGACTCCTCTCTACTGGACACGGACTTGATTTTAAATCATGTGGTGCATAAACTGCCTAGTCATAGTTTGAAGTTTTTGTAACGTTGTAGGAGTTACGCAATTTTATTTTCAGGATTGTGTACAAATGACAAGTTTCTGGACCTTTTTAATTACAAAATACCAATTTTTAGTTATGCAGCATTATTTATTGCATCCGAAGCTCCGGACTACCTAGCGTGTTTACCGGGGTTCTGGCTCGAAAAGCAGGAGTAGGGACGGGATGGTTTTTACTCAGTAAGAGTCTGACACTCCCTTTTGCCTCGCCCATGGCGGGAGAAGTCATTGCATAATTTTTCCCTCTCAAAAAAAGGTACCATATTTAGTCGTGCGGGATCTGTCCTCCATACTTCCATTTAGCCATGACCTTTAGAAAGTATTCGAAAATTTTGATAAATAATAGTTAAACAGAGTTATCAAATCATAATCTACTATTGCTTCTATAAGTACATATGTATTTTATTGAAAGACGGTTATTTTGATAAACTTCCAATAAAATAGGTATTAAACTAGAAAGAGGTTGTCGATCTGCCTGCCTGCATGGAACTGTTTAAATCACGGAACGCCTAGCCACTCAAACTATATCCGATGCAGAACCAACGTGGAAGCAGTTGCATTATTTGATTCCTCAAAAACTACTTCACACGGATGTCATATCCTGAACGTCTTTGTGGATTTGTCATTTTATTCTAGTGCACAAGTCTTATACGTTATAAACGTCGTTCGCAGTACATGTTATTGTTATGTTGCAGAGGATTGATTGACTTTTTCCTTGAGTAATATGTTACATAGTATCATAAGCATTTATGTACATTGAACTATCTAGATAAGAGGATTTTTTCCACCAGAGATGTGTTATGTAGCTATGCTACGAAAATGTAAAAGTAAAGCTGTGAATCTATGGGAACGTTTCCACTAATACTAAGCTATGTAGCTGTGAGAGGAAGGTGCGGAGCTCGAGTATGTGATGTATCGATAGTAGGGAAGCCATGCATAGCACACATCTATATCACGCATCTTTCCATATAAAAAACATAACTTAGCTGAGTTTCTACCAATGCTATGTTATGTGTATCAATGAATGTGGTCGGTAGAAGCCAAACGCATCCCATAGCAACGTAGCATAGCACATCTCTAGTAAAAAGCACACGATGGTTGACATTTTCTATCTAAAAAAATCTAAAAAGAAACGCTGATACATTTACCATTTACATACATCTTCATGAAAAATTATAATAATATATTATGTAAATAGTAAATTCACTCCACTATCACCCCATTCTCTCCTCACCTTCCCCATAAATTTTATTAAAATTCTTACAAAATTACAAAGTTATCTTGCTTCATTCAGATTTTAACAAAGAATCTAATAAAATGCTTTTTTAGTTAAATTGTTAAAAATATTCAATGTATTTTCATAATAGAGTCTGTTATTATAACATTTTTAAATATCGGAAAGTCTGAAGGTGTCTGCTAAAGGAATGTTGGTGAAAATGCCATCTTGATAAAGGTGCCATTTTCACTAGGTACCTTAGAATGTAACGAGTACAATCAGGAACAAAAGACGGTGAACAATATGTATATCGCTCGTTTTATGTAGTGGAGTGACCGTGAAGTAGTTATTGTTCTTTATTATTAAGCTTCGTTGACATTACCGATACATTTGGGGGAATATTGTGTTACCAGTATTGGAGTTGATTTTAATGTTTTTTTAAGATTAACAACAACTTATGTTAGTGTAACCCATGCACAACAAGATGAGACCTTAGCGAAGACTTCACAGTAGCATAGGAAATAAATTATAATAATTGTCGATGCGTATGTAATATTTAATTGTCAATTTATAGTAATTTTTGACATTATTATTAATATTCATTAGTTATGTTTATCAACTTGTCTCGCACGGCTAATGACAAGCAATATTGCCTAACTAAATATTGCCCAAAAAATGTCTGACAAAATGATAAATCCTCCTAAACTGTTGTCTGCAAACAAGTACAACCTGTCTTTATCGTTCACATTTTCGTTTTAATACGACACCGGTGATCCTATGGAATGTGTAATAAAGTTCCGTAGTTGACTGTACACAAATTCCCAGACACTATTGATTAGGGTAATTAATGAGAAAAAATTAAAAGGAAACTCGCTACAGGATGCCTTTTATAAAACGTTGCAGAAACGATGTTACTGAGTGCCTTGTCTATTTATTTTAGGTGTGTTTTGTACCTGAGATTGTGAGATATTGAGGTATAGCACTGACAATGTCTTGTAGTTATACAGGGTGTCCAGTGGCAGATTTCAAACTTTGAACAAACATAGTTTCTAAACGCAATACGTTAGAGGACTGCAAAAGACGTGTTTAGAAACGCAAATACTGCGGATTTTTTTGTAACTATGGAAAAGTAGAGTGGAGGGCACCGCGCTTTTGCCGTCGAGGCGTACATTTTGAGTGGATTTTCGGTGACTGAAGCTCGCCATCTAATTAAATAATCGTTACGGTACACATTCTTTAGTGATAAAGCCCATTTTCACATCGGAGGATATGTTAATAAGCAGAATTTCCGTTGCTGGGATGCCTAAAGTAACAGTCTGGTGTGCCATGTCTGCATCTGCAATCATAGGGGCTTATTTTTTTTGAAAATGAACCTTGCCAAACTGTAACTGTAAATTCAGAGAGATATGCCCGATGTTAAATTACTTTTTCAGACTAGAACTTCAGAATAGTCCTTATGTCAACCGAAACACATGGTTTCAGCAGGACAGGGTCACAGCTCATACTGCTAACGTGTCCATGAATGCAGTGCGGCAGTTATTCCCTGAAAAAATCATATCCCGAAACGGTATCATACCGTGGTCACCTAGGTCACCCAATTTAAGCCCATATGATTTTTTCTTATGGGGATACTTAAGATCCATGGTTTACAAGACAATCCCGAGCACTGTGACACAACTTAAAGAAAATATTCGAGCCGAAGTAAGCAGAATTCACTCTCTCTGTAAACGCGTTTTTGAAAACATGCGTGCTAGACTCGAAGAGTGTGTAAGCCTCGAAGGCCGCCATTTGGAGAGTGTAGTTTTTAAAAAAATAAATCCGCATTAGTTATTATTCAATTAAAATAAACGTACGTTGAATTAGAGCTGTAGTTTTTTTTTTCAATTTTCTTTCCTTTATTGAGTAAAGGATGGTTACCATTAGTGATTGTAATGATGAATATAAAGACAAAGACATTTTACGTTTGTGCAGGTACCATGTGCTGGAAGACGGCGCTGGCGGGTATCTGCTGGAAGTGCCGAGTGCTGAGTGGCCGGACGAGGGGGAGTGGAAGTGCGTGGCCACCAGCTCTGGTGGTCGCATCGGCATCTCCACCTGCTATGTTACCATGGATGGTAAGGTCGTTCACTCTACGTGATATAGCGACAAGTCCTTTTTGAATCAACTGTTTGCTATATAGGATTATATAACTATCTAGCATGAGTGTACTATGATACATCATAAATAATTTTTTATTAAAATTCAGTCAGTCAATAAACTACAAATTAGTGACTGACTATGTTATGTCAAACTAAGAATTCATAATGTAATATTATCGCTATAAAAGTATAGTTTAGTATGTTACCCATCTGAAATTCAAACTATTTTCACAGTGCCCAAAAACTATCGGAAACCAAGATTCATGGAGAACTTACAAGCAGTGCTGACAGAAGAAGGGCTGGTGTCCTTCGAATGTAAAGTTGTGGGCTTCCCCACACCAGTACTCAGCTGGTTCAAGGATGGCCAGGAGTTGAAGCCTGGAGACGTCTACCAGCTCACAGGCACCAACTCCTTAGGATCCTACTGTTGTATAGCAAGGAACTGCATGGGACAAGCCAGTAGTTCTGCTGAACTGACCGTGGAAGACATCCAGAACCAGCTGAACGAAGAAGAGAAGCTACAACTGTTCTCTAAGAACCAGGCTCCAAAGTTCATTCAGGGATTGAAGAGCATTGAAGCGAAGATTGATGAGCCATTCCGTTTTATAGTTAAAGGTGAGTTTTAATTTTATTATAACTTTCGTGAGACATACTAATTAGTTATTATGTTATCGGCCTACTCACGTACGTGACTGAATAATTAAAGGGTTCAGGGTTCCTTTACTACTGATCTAGTTTAATTTAGACACACGGTGATAAGTAAAAAATTAACAAATAATGGTTTGTTTCAGTCGCCATTCCGCCTGAACCGTCGGTACTGTGGTACCGAGACGACCAGCCGGTGGACGAGTCATCTCGCTGCCATCACGGCCGGGAAGACCGCGGGGTGTTCTACCTGGACATCCAAAGCCTCGAATTCCTCGACCAAGCCGAGTGGAAATGTGTCGCCATGAACGATTTCGGACATAGCGTCACCTCATGTTTCCTTAAATTGATCATACCCAGACATTATAAAAAACCAAGATTCTTAGAAAATCTTCAAGCCATCTTATCTGATGAAGGCGCAGTAAACCTTGAATGTAAGGTCATCGGTGTCCCACAACCTGTCCTTAAATGGTACAAAGACGGCGAGGAATTAAAACCTGGTGATATTCATAGAATTATATCAGGACAAGACGGCACTTGTTGCCTGGGAACTTACACTTGTGAAGCGCAGAATTGTATGGGTATTGCCGCTAGTTCTGCCTCACTTCTAGGATTTGATGATTCAATGAAAGCTAAAAAGAAGAAAGCAGAAGAACAAGCTTTACAAAGGAATTTGTCTCTTAGTACAATTCATGAAGAAAGAACCTCGCAGATGTATGATACGCCCGTTGGTGACGTCACTACGCTCGACGATAAAGGAGAAATTTCTTTCTCATTTGATGGCAAAGAAGTGTCTGTTTCTCTTTATGAAACTCCTGATTTGACAGAAGAAGAAGCTTTACAAATTGTCGAAATGTACGCGGATCAACTATCAGAAAATATTACTGAACACAATGTGGTGGAACTTCCTCCATTACGATTTGTAAAAGAAACATCTACATCTGGTAATTTATTAATGGAAGCAGTTATTATTGACGTTTCGCCAGAATATTTTGTATCTCCTGATGAAGATATGCGTACAGAAGCTGATATCGATGACATTTCGATAGCAGATGAGAACGGCCTTCCTCAACTATCACTCGATCAAGATATAGAAATTGGTGGAGAGGATTATTTAGAAAAAACAATGGCTTTACTGTCAGAAGAAAAGTCAGATTTATCTCTTAAATTCGGAAGGAAGAAGTCAGATTCTCAAAGAAGCGCTGATGATTTTTTCAGCTTGTCTCGTGACCAATCATTGTCAGAAGATAAAAAAGATGACGATACTCAAGCAATCTCTGATTTACAAAGCTTTGCTAGCGCACACAGTACTAGTAAACCAAAATCAAAATCATCAAAACCATCTGGAGACGATGGTCAAGAATTCTCAGAGCCCACAAAAACTATTTTACTCAAGGATGAAGCTATAAAACACTCGTTGGATGCTGAGCCATCTCCTGTCGTAAAACCTAAACGAGAGCGACGCACGAGTCGCAGCTCCAGGAGATCTAGCTCTGGCAGTGAAAAATCGGTAAGTAAATCGAGAGAAGAAGGTCTTAAGAAGAAAGAATCAATAGAAATTGAAGCTCCCAAGAAACCTAAACTAACTGATGAAGAATTTAAAAATAAAATGGTCAATATTAGCACCTCATTGACGAAAGTAATAAATGATGTTCAAATAATTGAAAGGGATATAATACTTAAATCAGAACTCATGTCATCAGCTGCAACAGCTTCCAGAAGCTTGGAAATTATTAGTAGTCTAATATCTCCAATATCAGAAATACATAGTATTACTGATGCTGCTAAAGAATCGGTTTCAGAGTCCAAAGAAGTCAGCAGTACATTATTCAATAACTTGCCTCAGCCACTTAAAGCTCTTCATCAATCACTCACTATCATTGAAAAATGTATAGATATGGAAAGTGACAGTAAAACTCTTGTCAAAAAAACCTGTGTTGCATTTATTGAAACTTGTGGCAGTGAAGTACAAAAATGTATTTCAGATATCAATTCTGTAACCGCTACAGACTATTTACTGACTGAAGACAAAATCCTAACAGAAATTGAATCATTAAATAATGAAATGATTACTGCTATTAAATTTTCGGCGGATACCATAAAAGCTCGAAACTTGCTAAGCGAAGCCAGTGAAATAAAAGTTGATGAACCTTCTCAAGAAGTAAAACATCTTAGAGATACGCAAAAAGCGGTATTCGAATTAAAAAGTCCTCTTATGTCTCTTCTCTGCATAGCTGAAAGTGCTGATAGTGGTAAAATTGCAGATACTGCTAAAGTTTCTAATAGTGAAGTAATACTCAATGATATGTCCGCCTCTATACAAGATCTGCAAACAGCTTTGGAACAAATCGAAACACTATCAGTAAAAGAATCAACGACGTCCTTACATAAATACAACACTGAAATTATTGAAACAGTGATGGAGTCTGTTGTTAAATTAAGAAGTTCGTTCGAACAATTATCCACAGAATCTGAAGGCGAAGATAAAGCGGTTCTGAAACAAGCAGTGGCTTCAATAAAGGAGAACCTTAATAAAATATCATCTCAAATAGAAGTCATTGAAAACAGCGTTGGTACTTTTGACATTTTACAAAGTGAAAACAAGTTAGATGCACTACAAAAGATGGCTCAAATTCTTATAGCATTAGAAAACAATCTACCAAAACTAGAATCCATGCCAGAAGTTAAGAACCACATGACTATGTTCCATAAAAACTTGACCAAAGTATTAGAAAATGTAATAGAGAGTAACGAATCTAAAAAATACTTTACTCTTATGGAAATCTGTGACGCTGTGAACAGAATTAACGCTTCTATTAAGAATCTTGATACTGATAACGTCTTACCTTTAGCTAGCCTAAACAATACGTTAAGAATAATTCAAGATCAGTTCATCACAAACGTATTTGATTCTGAGCTCAACTGTGCTCTTCTCACAAACATTGCTGATACCTTAGTTGGAATTCAGGAATGTATTAATACAGCTGAAGAAACTAGTGTACAAATTGATTCCGAGCACGTTCAAGATATTGCTTCCCATAAATACGATGAAACCAAAGCCAAAGTTCTTGTCGAACATATCGAACATGCAATAGCAGCCATCGAAAATATAAAGGCAATAGAATCGACTCAAGATTTAAAGACGAGCATTGCTCCTACATTGGTAACCATTTGTCCTGTTTTAGAAGAACTCAAACGAAGTGTTGCCTCTACTAAAGCCAGTGGTGTAGATGAAGAACATATTTCTGATATTTCAGATGTTTCATCATTTGCCCAAACCTTTGCTACACCACTTTGTGAATTAAATCAAAACCTTATTGTTCTAAACCAACAAATAGTGGAAAATATTGAAAGTCTTAAGCAAAACAGTGAAGCTGCGAGTACAATCGCTGAACCTCTTCACGAATTACATACAACATTAGAAATCTTACAACAGGATGTAATTTCTCAATACGGTGAAGATGTTGTACCGTACGACGTCAGCGTCAACATGGCTAGTGCTGTTCAAAATCTGCAAAGTTGTATTGTGATGATACAAGAACAAGCGGGTGTTGAAGCGGCAGACGAGATGTCCACTCTAGAAGATATATCAGGAATAAAGACAACTGCAGAAACTATTCCATCTGATCGGTTGGTGCTACCAGCTACCGAGGAAACTGCTGTGGGACAGACGACTCTGCCATTCAACCAAGAATTACAAACAACGGCTACAGCTCAAGCACTACAAACGTTGAATGAACACATCACTGTTTTACAAAACCCAGAAATTATTGATGCTCTGGACACTTTATCTGAAGTTAGTGATTATTCTAGCTTAAAATCATTTGTTATAGGCTTAGGTGAACTTCACTCTGGAATTGAAGAAATACTACATCCCCTACTTATGGAAGGATCCAATGAGATAACTAATTTAATAAATCCTTCAAAACTTATGGCTATTGCTGAACCTATGCAAGAGCTACAGCAAAGTTTGTCGGTGTTAGACACAAGTAACATTCCAATTTATGAAAATTTATTAGAAATGCCGACGGAAAGAATACATTCCGTGATTCAGAACGTATCTGAATTTAAAGAGCATTTAGATAAGTGTATGCTCGCTATGTTCCCTGCTATGCATACTGCTGACAATACTGTCGAAATAGCAAATAAAGTCGGTGCATTGAGAGAAGTTTGTGAGCATTTAAAAGACATTATTGAAACTACCAAAGCTGAAGAGCAAATTGCTATCCCAGAAGAGGTTAAAGCTTTGGAACGGACAGTTGAAAGTTTATTAGATGCCACTGATGTTTCTAAAGGAATCAAAATTGATCAAGTTAGGTGCATTACAGAAGAATTATACGAAAAAGTGGGCGCAGTACAAGAGGAACTTATTCAATTTACTCCTCAAGCTCCAGAGAAGGTGGCACAAGAAGCAAAATTAATTCAAACTATTGACGAAGTCCAAAACAATATCGCTGTATTGGAACAATATGATTTTGTAGACCTTTCTCATGTCTCTGATTTGACTTGCACTTCTCCACAAATGGCAGCTGAAATTGAATCTGACTCTTTGATGCTAATGGAAGATATAGTAGACAGTGCAGTGAATGTTGTGCAAGATTCCACACAAGATATGCCAATTGCTGATCAAATGATTGTAGAAGATTTCTATAAGACATGTAAAAGTGAATTTACAATCATGCGCTGTCTGATATCTAAAGCTACATCTCACAAAAAGATAATTAGATTGCTGCAACAATTCAACTCTTTACAAAGTACAATTAATGACTTTAAAGCAAAAAAGTCGGAATTAAACTTGACAGATGATGTCAATGGGTGTTTAGCTACATTTCTGATCCACGCTGAAGATTACATGCAAAATGTACGAACTTGTCTCGAAAAAATTGTCAAATCTCAATCAAACCTTTTGGTCGAAGCTCCTTTATCCAAGTTTGAAAACTCTGCTCTAATACTACAAACAGTAAAAGAAACTAAGCATGATGAGCAATTAATTGAAACTGTAAACAAGTTTGTTGAAATTTTAGAAATTGCTAAACCATCTTTACAATTTGTTCAAACTGACATTCTCGATGAAATCAGATGTACTAAAACCGATGTAGTTGAAAATAATACATTACCTAATATGATTGAAGAATTTGCAACATACGTTGAAACAATAAAAAAGAAGAATAAAGATATCATTGCAAAAGAGATACTAGATAAAGTCACATATTGTATCGAAAAACACAATGACTATAAAGACGCAACTGGTACTGGCAAGGCATTGATATTACTCAAGTGTTTATCCGACTGCACGGATATATTACAAGAAGGTTTGTTAGAAGTAAAAATACCAAAACACAAATTAGAAGAAGGTCCTTTGAAGGCAGTTTTGACAGAAATGTTGGAACCGCTCCAAGCGCTACATAATCAATTGACAAATGTTCAAGAACAAGTGCTTAAAGGTGTTGACGAAGACTCAATATCAGTCGACATTACTACTACGGAATCTCTGGTTCAAACTATGACAGAAAAACACAAGGAAATGATGGAGAGAATGGAAACGGAGGAAGCCATTGCCAATGAAGAAATAGCCTTAGTCATGGAAGTAGATAAAGAGATACACTCTATAAATGACAGTTTGCGATCGATTGAAGGCGTGCATGTTGGCCAGGTTGTTAAAGAAATTACAAAGCCAGTGGAAGATATTGAAAAATCTATGCATGTTATTTTAAGTTCAGAAAAAGCCAACGTTTGCAGTGAAGATAAACTTCCTACAGGTGAGTTAAATTGTAATTTATTTATTATGAAAATAATGAAACAAGTACTTTTTGGAACTTTTAGAAGGGTGTTGGTCACTTGCTACGTTAAATATTTGCTAAAGTGAGGCTAAGCCAATTCCTGATCAATGTATTGTGGAAAATATCAGTGTTTTCTGTTTTCATACTTTATACAATGAAGTTATTAAAATAAATAATGTAGTTTTTATTGAAAGTTGTTATCAAAATTTTTTATAGATGTCAATTCGAATATTGATTCCTTGGAAAGAGCAATAGACCGTTTCGTAAGTATCGAAATGGATTTATTGGTCGCATCAGGTACGTTTTCGGATGCTGACTTAAATGAAAGCTTAACAGTTGCATCTGAACTACAAGGACTATTGGCACTCAACCAAGAAGAGTTGGCCTCCCCAAAAATAATAGAACTAAAAAACAAAAAAATAAAGTCTCTTAAAACTCTTATGTCGAAATTCGATTGGCAAAGTACAGATGTGTTCATTGGAAAGAATCAATTAGAAATTGAAAACATGAAGCAAGTATTCCTTGCGGCTTATCAGCTCTTGATTGAGTTGGAGAAAATTGATAATTTGGAAAATAAAGAAATAAAAGAAGGTAAAGTTGAGTGGATGTCAATAATCTGGCTTGGTGGAATTGTTAATCAAAGCTTTGTACAAACGCTACAGTTACGTGAAAGCGAGAGTATTTTAAGTGTATTAAACAAATTTTATCAACCACAACCTTTGAGCTATTTAGTTTAATTATTTAAACCAAATAGCTCATTTCATGTAACAACAAAAGCCAGACGAACATTTTCAATAAATCATTTATGTCAATACAGTAACTTAATCCCCATTTATGCAAAATAATGTCCTATAACCTCCAAACATTCTTTGATATAGTTTTAAAATGCTTTAACGTTTTAATTTCCATTATGGCAACTTCGGAATCATTTACGAATATTTAATTTTCAGACAAAGCTAAACAAATTATTCATCACATCGATCAATATATAGAGTTGATCGAAATTGTAGAAGAAATATCAGCTATCATTAAAATTGATGACATAAAGGAAACTAAGGATATTGCCAAAGAGCTTCGCGAAAGTATTGTGGCATCGGAAATGATTGCTCAAGGAGAGCTAAGCCATGAAAATTTGACAGAAGTTCGTCTAGAACAAAACAAGTTAGCGAAGAAACTCCAAACAGCACTGACTGCATTGCAAGTTCAAGTCTTCGAGCGTGCTCAAGAACTAGCACCTGAACTTAGTACAGAAGTTTTGCAGCGAATTGCTCAAGTTACCGCTCAATTACAAGCAGACTTGGTCGCTGTTACTGGTGTTCGAGTAGCAGTACAAGCACCTAACGAAAATGTAGATGAAAGCGTTCATACTATTGAATCTGTGGAAGCCCACTCTGCCGTTGCTACCTCAGAATTAGCGACGGCAGCTGCAGGATCCGAATCAACTATTATAGAGCAAACTGGAGTAGTTGATCAATTATCATCTTCAGAGCAGTTAGTTGTAACTACAGAAATGTTAGCTAAGACAATTGCTGAGACTAAAGAAATTGTCGCCTCAGAAGAAGTTAAACCTATATCAACGGAAATAGTAACTGAGAACATTCTACCTGAAACCGAACAAGCCCTAGCTGTTGAAGGCACAGAAACTGTAGTTATTGAACAAACCGAGTCCGTTACAACGAAAGAAGTTCCTAAAGAAGATGCAAAGTTAAATGTATCAGAAACAGATCAAGTCCAAGAAGTAACAATTACAGAACCCTTGAAAACGGAATCTGTAAGTGCCGTTGTCGTTGAAGATATGGGACCAGAGCTGCATGAAGTTGACGAGAAGCTAGCTGATGTTGGACCAAGTCAAACAGCAGAGATACTCGAGGCTCCTAAGGCAACCATAGGTAACATATCTTTTTGTTCGTAATTTAGTATAGTAAACCGTAATCACTAATAACTCACTCTTAATTCACTTTATTGCTTTTCAGAAATGTTAGTTCAGCATATAGATCAATTTATATCTGATGATTTAACAGAATTGATAAATGAGCTATCGAACGTCATTAACGTTGACGAATTGAAACAAACGATTGGTATTGCTAAAGAACTGCGTGAGAACATCACTGCTTCTGAAGTCGAATTAAAAGCAGAAACAAGTGATGTTCCAAAGGATGAAGTTAATACACAATATGCAAGTCTAGCTCAAAAACTATATGAGGCTCTAACGGCACTTGAAAATGTATCATTAGAGACTGCAGCTGAAGGCACTTCAGTCAACAAAAACGCGTTACAACGTGTAACAACAATCACTGAAAATCTACGAGCTGACCTGGTGGCAGTAACTGCAACCCAAGACATTCTTGATCAAACTAAAGGAGCAAAACCTGATCAAATCACCGCGGATGTCGCTCAAGTTAAGGTTCCTGAGATTGAGGCTGGTCAAGTAGCTTCTGTTGAAAAAGAAGTTCTAAGTGCCCCCAGTAAAATTGCCGCGGAACCCAATTTGATTGAAGATGAAGCTGCAACTGCTGAAATACAGCAATTAATTCAGCAAGCTGTACAAGAAGAAAGGGAGAAAGGATATAAAACCGAAATCGACGTGCCTGGCGAAATTGATAGCAAACTCGTTAAAGCATCAGCCGTTACAGATGGCGAACCTGTCTCTGTAGAAGAAGCGGTACCAAGGGAAGTTAAGGCTTTGCCGGTAGAACAAGCAACAATGAAAACAGAAGAACCTCTTGGAAAAGCAACTACAGGTAATTCTTATAATGATAACAGTATTTTTAATGTAATTGAAGTTTTTGTCACATTGAAATGTGAAATTCCAGAGTTATTACCGTTTTATTATGAAAAGCCACTTTTTACATTCAACTAAGATTTTAATTTCTTCTTGAAGAACTGTGTAACGGATTTAAGATTAATATTGTGTCTTTATACAGCAGATTTTAATCTTAAATGTCGTATGTCTGAATCTGTGTGAGTACGCTTAGTCCCTTACATTTTGAAGTCGTTTTTTAAATACATATTTTTTAACGATTCCTGTTGTTTTTTAATGTGTAAGTTTCAGGTAAGCTAGTTAAAATTGTACACTCTCCTTTTACAAACCCTTCTACTTCTACGCTACACGAAAACAAATTAATATTGACGCTACATGATATTACATATTTTCAGAAACACTGTTACAAAACATCAATGAATTCCTCTCAGACGAAAACATTAAAACTATCGATCAAATATCTGCAATCGTGAGTGTTGACGAGTTAAAACAATCGGTAGCCGCTGCGAGTGATTTACGTGAAAATATTCAAACAATCAACGAAATTACTCCAGAAAATGTAGAAGTTCTCCTGAAACTGCAAAACGCTCTAACTGTAGTGCAAGTACTTGCTTCGGACTCTACCAACGAGCTTAGTCAAGTAGTCGAAAAAGATAAGTTGCAACAAGTGGCTGCTTCTAGCACCGACTTATCATCAGGAATTACAGTTGTTATCTCTCAAGTTCTTGAGCAGCAAGATTCTTTGGGCGAAAAGAGTATAGTTGCAAGCCCAGCTGTTACTGAAGAGAAGGCTATCCAACAAGCTGAGAGTATAGAAGATGTTCCTGTTGTAGCTGAAGAAGAATTGAAACAGGTTGAAGAAGTTGAAGTTCAGACTGCAGTTGCAATGACTGATGTAGTTGATGAATCTAAGGAAGAAAGTCTAGAGACATTAAAAGACATAGATGTTTCGTTAACAGATACTGCCAATGAGGAACAGTCTAAAGATTTACAATCACCTGTCGCTGAGCACGTTGAAGTGATACAAGATAATGTAATACAAAAAGATGAAACTTCTGAAGATTTAAGTAAAGTACCGCTCGTGACAGATGAAAGTAAAACAACAGAAGGCGATAAGACTAATCTTTTACCAAAGGAAATTGATACCGACACAGAAAAGGCTATCTCGACCCAAGACGAGAAAGCTACTGAAATTTCAATTCTAGAAGTCAGTGAACAGGCTGCTGTTGTTACTGCTGAAGAAGTAAAACCAGTTGAAGCTTTGAGTAACGTTTCTTCACCAGAACAACTTATCGCAGTGGGTAACGAGAATACTGTTTGTATCGAAGAAGATAAGATATTACCCATAAATGAAGATAAAATAAACGAATGTGCAACAGAAATAGTAGAACATGTTGATGAAAAAGTTTCGCAACAAGAAATAGTAGAGACACAAGACCTAATAACAGAAATCGGTGATGTACAACCTCCTAAAGAAGACGATAATGCAATTGCTCTGATTCCAGAAGAAGTAGTTGAAAAACCAATAAAAGAAGTTGTTGAAGTTAAACCTACTGAAGCAATAGTAGAAACAAAACAACCAAAAGAAGATAGTGCACAAATACCACAAGAACAGCTTGAAGAATCTTCTACAACCGCAGAAAAAAGCAAAGAACCTGTACCAGTACCAGCTTCTGCGATCGAATCGTCTGCAGTTCAGGAACAGGATAAACTTGATAAATGTCTACCAACTGATGCCGAAGCAGAACAAATAGCAAGTGACACAACTTCGAAAGAAATTGTTCAAACTGCTGAAGTGACAGAAACAGCGCAAGTTGAGCAACTTCTAGAAGAACCATGTTCAGAAGTAATAGTTTCTCAAATTGATTCTGATACAGACAATATTAAACAAGAAAAGGTAGAAAGCCTGACTACAGAAAATGATCAGATTTCTACTATTGAAGTAGAAATTAAATCAGAAACAGAAAAAACAGAAAGCAATGTTGCCCAAGAATCTCTCGAACAGCTAACTAGTGAAAATCTTGAAGCTACACCTATTCAGCAAGAACTAATTTCTGAGGTCATAGCTGTCGAGGCTGTAGAACAGCAAAATCTAACAGAAACTAAAGAAACGGTAATAAGTGAAACAGTTTCAGAACTTACCCCAGACGCAATGTTGGCATCAGTTGCAAGCTCTGAAACAGTTCAGTCTCAAGTTTTACTGGAGGAAAATGTGACGACGTCTAAATTACCTGAACCATTGCTAGAAAAACCAAATGAAAATGATGTTGCTAATCAAGGGCTAGCGGTTGAAAGTCCTGAAGTAGTAGAAGAAACTAAGTCACAAACACTCGTTTCTGAATCGTTGCCTAAAGAAACACCAGTTTCTGAAACAGAGCCTGGAGAGACACAAGCAGCAAATGATATAATTTCTAAGCCTGATCAAGAAGATGTTAAAACTTCTATAACTGATACAGCTTTGGCTCAAGCTACAGACGTTGTTGGAACATTGTCAGAAGTAGTGAACGCAGAAGATCAGAAACTTACGACTGATATTGAGTTGAAAGAACAAAAACCACTAGATGAAGAAATTAAAGGTGGGTCAGAAAGCACGGAAGCACTTTCAATGGGAAATAAACTCGTTGCTGAAACTGCTGTAGAATCCAATCAATCAGAACTACATGAGTTTGGTAAAGAAGTTGTAGTAGAAGGTGAATCACAACTGACTGATAATAACCAAGAATCAGAACCTATTGAACTACCATCTACACCCGAGGTTAAATTGGCTGAAGAGCCAACTGACTTAAGCAAATCTTTATCATCTGAGGAAGTTCCAACTCAATCTGCAGAAGAAAATAAAGTATCTCAAATCGAAGAACAAAAACAAGAAATTGAAGTTATTGAATCAGAAACGGTAGAGATTGTAGCTAATGAAAGCACGCAGCCTTCTGAAGCAGCTGTAGAAGTAAAGCAACCAAGCCTAGAAGAGTTTAGCAAAGAAGTTGTGCAAGAATCTCTCCAGCAACTGACTGATGAAAGCCAAGAAACTAAAGCTATCGAACAACCACCAGTTTCTGAAGTCAAATTGGCTGAAGAACACAAGGAATCTCAAGTCGAAGAACAAAAGCCACTGGAACAAGAGATTGGAGGTATCAAACCAGAAATGATTGAAACTCCGGCTAATGAAAGCACACAGCTTCCTGAAACAGCGGTAGAAGTGATACAACCAGAGCTAGAAGAGTTTGGCAAGGAAGTTGTACAAGGATCTCTTCAGCAACTGACTGATGAAAGTCAAGGAACTAAGGCTATCGAACAACTACCAGTTTCTGATACAAAGGTGACTGAAGAAAAAACTGAGACAGACAAACTTGTGTCATCTGAAACAACTCTGACTCAATCTGTAGAAGAGAATAAGGAATCTCAAGTCGAGGAACAAAAGCCACTGCAACAAAAGATTGAAGGTATCAAACCAGAAATGATAGAAACCCCGGCTAATGAAAGCACAGAGCTTCCTGAAACAGCGGTAGAAGTGAAACAACCAGAACTAAATGAGTTTGGCAAAGAAGTTGTACAAGAATCTCAGCAGCAGCTGGCTGATGAAAGTCAAGAAACTAAGGCTATTGAACAATTATCAGTTTCTGAAGTCAAATCGGCTGAAGAACAAACTGAGTCAGACAAAATTCTACCAAATGATGAAACACCAGTATCAAATGAGGCAGTTTTAGATCTTAAGCAAGCAGAACTTATTGAAGATGTTACACCAACTGAAACAACCTCAGCTCAGCCTACAGAAGGTATTGAACCCTCTACAAACTTAGAGGGCTCAGTAGAACAGCAAGCAACAATTGACATCGAAGAACAAAAACCACTTGAAGAAGAGATTAAAGATGTCAAACTGGAACAGATTGAAGCACTGGTTACTGAGAGTGTACAAGTCTCAGAAACATCAACAGAAGTGAAACAATCGGTGGTGGAAGAATTAGATAAGGCAGTAATACAAATACCTCAAGATCAACAAGTAAAACCAGGTTCTGAAGTAGAATCTGGTGAAGCCAAACCAATCGCAGATGCAGAAGTGGTTGAATCAGAAAAATCAACGACTACAGAAGATGCAGTCATAATTAGTGATACTACCTCAAAATCACTTCAAGAGGAAACTGAACAACAACCAGCAAATATTGCCTTCGGTAATTTAATAAATATTTTAACGCTAGCATTAACACTTTGTTTAATTTCGTAGAAAAGCTTTTGTTGCGCCAAACTCGAAATAGCACAGTATGAAATCAGGTTGATTGGTTCGTCTATTTACGGCTTTGCTTACCTAAACACGAAAATGTTTTTACGGACAATTAAATTGTTCTAAAATTCATCCAGAAACTGGCTGAATTTTTACGGATCAGTCCATTGCACTAATAATAGATTTTAGAATAATAATTCAACTATCGAAAACTTATTTGCGTTCTCTGCACTAGAAATAAGTTAGTAGAAATTTGTCGACGAATCAAAAATAAAGTTTGGATATTGAATTAATTGAATCTACATTTAGCAAGTGCACATCAGGCATTACGAAGGTCATTATTCTAGTGCTATTCCCTAATAGAACATAACATTGACATAGTATTATAGAATTTATTTACATATGTATGAATTCTAAATTAAACCATTACTGGAATTGAGATATTTATTTAAGTGTGTGTAATGTCGATTTCACACATGCGTTTCATACGTTTCACAAGTAAAATAGTGTCAAATGTCGATTTGTTTAGACTAAAATTAAACAGTTTCAAGTATATTTCATACTGTGCAGTTAGTATCTTAATAGCTATGGACTATGTATAGAAATTAACAAGCAAGTAGCTTCGCAATTCATCTGCGAATAAATCGGCTCATTAATGTTTAATGACTAATGAATGATGCAGCGTTAATATCATTTTCTCATGTTTAGATACGACTATGTTTTAAAGAAATTGTAAGTAAATTTCTATGTTTGTAAACGCACCCAGGAAACAGAAGAATATCCAAGAATAGTGCAACAAATTTTATAAAAAAAAACCTTCATTTTTAAATTATATTATACTATTTTGTGAGTTTATATATCGTGAGAATATACATAGTGTGACTGCAATACATAACTCATTCATTTGAATGGTAACCTATCCTGTGTATTTATTCCTCCATGTTACATGTACGAATATATTTTGTCATATGTACTTGTAAAAGTATCTGATTAAAAAAATATTTTTTACAAAGTTTCCTTCACAGACAAATTCAAACTGAATATTATCTTTTAGTCATTTGTTTATTGTTTTTTAAATCACAATATCTGGTATATCTTAGGAGTAAGTAGTCAACTCGGACCACATACCTACGGCCCATTTGGGACGAGTTGCAGAAAATAAAATAAAATAATATTTTTAGTGGTCAACTCGTCCCACGTCACTACCACAATGAAATAAGGTACAATCAGTAGCAAAAGGGTTAGTGTGGAAATAATAAAGTTCTATTACTTTGTTGAAAACAAAAGATTTTCTAGGAACTTCATTCTATCTATGTTATCATTTACTTCATAAGTGACCGCCATGACCATAGTTTATTAAGCCATACATGTTTACTATTCTTAGTAATTTTGGTTAACACATGAATTTGTGCGATTGCTAACAAAATATTAGGTAATAAATTATTTAACCGACACTAAAAAAAGAGGTTCTTACTTCGTCAGGATTTTTTAATATGAAATAATCTATGAACAAAACGAAAGTAAAGAAAAAAACTATAAAAAAATATCTTTAATCTTGTGTTGCTAACTGTACCAAACATTGATAAAGTTTAAAAATCTATACAAAAAAAATAGTGGGACGAGTTGACCACTAAAAACTTAATTTATTTTTAATTTCCCCAACTCGTCCCAAATGGGCCGTAGGCATGTGGTCCGAGTTGACTACTTACTCTATCTTAGATACCAATACAATAATTGTATGAATATAACATATATAGTTGTTACAATTTACCTACTCGTATAAAAAGTACATTTCCACACATTTAACTTAGAGCATTTTGCTTATTACGAAAACACACTAATGCTACATGCTCATAGTAATGTAAATATTTTGATTTAATGACATTAACACATTACATTGCACACACACAAACACAAATACAACATAAACAACGTTTAATAAGTCGTAGTTAAATAACTAATATTAATAAAACATATTTTATTAAGATAAATATGTATTAGCGTAATAAACCTTCATAATACAATTGAAATATAATAAAACAATAAACATAATTCAACCAAAACTTTTAAATACGTTCACAATACATTTGAACATATACATAAAATAGTTTAACCGTAATTTTGTGCGTATTACTCGTACTAATAGATTAATTTCTTATTCGAATAACAAAAGTATTTAGAAATAAAACAATTTAATACTCGTAATAACCACTCAAAAACTATTTGTATTTCCATAAAATATAAAATATAATCTGTGATTTTTTGCAGACACCCTTACACACACCATTGATCAATTTTTGTCCGACGAAATAGCCAGTGTAGTCAAACAATTGTCAGAAGCGTCTAACAATACAGAACTTACTGAATCCTTACAATTAGCACAAGAACTTCAAAATAGTCTAGATACTAGTCAAACAAAGCCAGGTGATAAACAAGCACAATTGGTTCAAGACTTAAACAGTTCGTTGCTGACATTGCAACTGGTAGCACTAGAGAGTGTAGAACAATCAGACCTAGTTGTTAGCAAGGAATCGTTACACAAAGTCCTCGATGTCGCGGAGTCTTTTGCTAGCAAACTCGATACTCTCCTATCATGCTCAGTGCAGCAGGTTAATGAATATTATGATGTAGCCAATGAAGCAAAAGTGGAAGAATCTGAACCCGATACTAAAACTCAAGTCCGAAATACAGAAGAAACAATTGAAACTGTTACATCGCAGATTTCACCTGATCAGACAAATGGAGAAGTTATTAACAATGGTGCTGACGGTGTTCCTGCTACGGAGGAGCAAACCAGTGGTCTAAAAGAAGAAGATATGAATACCGCGACAGCATCTCGTAGTGAAATCATAGAAACACTACTAATAGAATCTGCTAAGACGATAATGATTCCAGTAGTCGGTGACGTCCTAAATGAAGATGTGCCAACCACACCCGATGTGCTTGCTGTAGAAGCAGACAAAGGTCCACTTGAAGCGTTAATAAAAGATACTACAGAAGAAATTCAAACATTACAAATTAAAGAAGACGTGGACTTGCACATTGATTCCGGTAAATTAATGCTAATTCTAAATGTAGCGCAAACTATTATGAAAATAATAAACTAAACGCTTTAGCTTTCTTTTGTACGGTAGTTAAACAACAATAATTAGAATTGATAGGCTATTGGCAAATAGTCAAATAAATTTTATTAGTTACGTCGCTCATAGGTACCATTAATTGTGATTATTCGTTAATTCAATTCATAATATACTCAATTCTGTTTGCCAATAATCTAGATTATTACAAAAATAGCGAATAGTTTTAACAAAAGAACGTTAATATAATACTTATTTCAGAATCAATTGAGCAAACCAATAAAAAGCCCCAAACTGATGATGTACAATGTACTGAACTTATAAAAACACCTAACTCTGAAACTTTAACAATCGTAGAAGATGAAGTAGTTTTAAGTATTGATAATTTAGGCCAAAAACAATTAGACACTGAAGTGATAGAGACTACTGCTGAAGAAAGTACCACAGAAACAGACACTAAAGTCTTGGATCCAATGAAAGACAGTGAAATAAAGACAGATACTTTAACATCTGAATCAGAAAGTCAACAAGACAAAGAATTAAATGAAACTGAGGAAGGAAAACCAATTCAAACCATCTCAAGCCTTGCTGTTGTAGAATCCAACGAAAAAGAATCAGATCGGGTTTGCAATGACTTCCAAATCGTACAGAATATGAATGGTAAAAGATATACGATAATTTCAATAACAATTTACTGGCGTTGTAGTTAGATCTATTAAAATAATAACAAAATCTAGTGTTGTAAACAAAAAATTGCTAATAATTGATAACTGACTCTGTATCTTCTCCAAAAGCGAATAACTTTAATTAAATAAACTAGAATAACATAAAATAAAAACGCAATTAAAAACCTCAATATCTTAAAATAAATTGTAGTTAGTTAATTAATTTTTATGGCCTGTATTCGTAATATACTTTTTCTATAACTATTTTCTAGGAAATTAATGCTTACGCATTGACTAGCACAACACACAATTATTTAAATACAATAAAATTGTAATTACATATTTTCAGACACACCCTCTGAAAGCCTTGAAAGGACGTTAGAGGATGTATCTCCTAAACAGCAAACACAAGGTATAATAGACATACAAACTGTACTGGAACCTACACAAAACGTAGAAAAAACTGAGTCTTTATCTGAAGCAATTAATGTCGGAGAAGCCATTGGTGACATAACACAAGACATTAACGTTAACGTAGAAACTATGACGGTTACAGATAGTAATAATTTAGATGAACCAATGATTGTACAATCTCTTGCCCCTAATGAGCATGAAACTCCTGTCGCTGCAGTTCAATATGAATCTATAGTGCTAGAACAAACTGTTCCTACACAAGAAGTAGAACTAGTTTTGTTAGAAAATGTGATTGATGAAACTCATTCGATTATTTCTGAGCAAACCAATTTAGTTTACAATGAAGCAAGGGAATCGTTCCAACCTTTGCTTTTTGAGTCTGTAGCCTCTGTAGGAACAGAACTCAAAGAAGTTGTAAACCAAAAAATCGATGCTGAAAGTGTGGTGAAAGATAAGGAAACGGTTTCTATTACATGTGAAATCATCAAAGAAGATTCCAAATTTACCATTGATGATAATTCATGTAACAACAATACGGTAATAGCATTAAGTCAGGATGGACCTATGGTCTTAGGATCTTTGTCGCCTATGGAGGAAGTGACACCATTTGTGGCAGATCAGCTAACAGAGACAGCGGATAAGGTCATTGCAGTTCTTGAAAATGAACCTATCCTTCTAGAGCAGGCTGAGGCAAATGAAGCTCAATGTACTATTTCAACAGAAGCTTATGACCTACCCAAGACTACGGTACCTTGCGAAAGCTGTGTGGTAATGGTAGAAGAATCTGTAAATCTTATAGAAGTTCATCCTGACAACGTAACAGTTAGTCAAGATAAAATTTCACTAGAATTAAAAAATATCAGTCAAGATGCTCCACCTGTAATCTTGGATTCCTTGACACCCATCGAAGGAATTAAACCAATCATCGCAGACCAATTGACTGACACAACAGAAAAAATCGTAGCAGTACATGAAAATGAACCAATTGTTCTAGAACAAGCTGAACCAAATGAAACAAAAGCTACTGTTTCAACAGAAGATTATGAAAGACCTGAGACCGTTGTACCTTGCGAAACCTGTGAGGTAATGACAGAAGAATCGGTGAAACCTATAGACATTGATTCTAACACAGCTGGTGCAGTAACAGCTACTAAAAGTGACATCTCATCAGAAGAGAAAAGTAATATCAGTGAATCTGATATGGTTATTGCTGTAAGTGAAGATTCTTCCCCTATGATTCAGGTATCTTTGACACCTATCGAAGAAGTAAAACCATTTGTGGCAGATCAGCTAACAGAGACAACGGAGAAGGTCGTTGCAGTTCTTGAAAATGAACCCATTCTTCTAGAGCAGGCTGAGGCATACGAAGCTCAATGTACTATTTCAACTGAAGCTTATGACCCACCCAAGACTGCGGTACCTTGTGAAAGCTGTGAGGTAATGGTAGAAGAATCTGTAAAACCTATGGAAGTTCATTCTGATAACGTAACAGTTAGTCAAAATGAAATTTCACTAGAACTCAAAAATATCAGTCTAGATGCTCCACCTATAATCTTGGATTCCTTGACACCCATCGAAGAAATTAAACCAATCATCGCAGACCAATTAAATGATACAACAGAAAAAGTCGTTGCAGTACATGAAAATGAACCAATTGTTCTAGAACAAGCTGAACCAAATGAAACAAAAGCTACCGTTTCAACAGAAGATTATGAGAGACCTGAGACCGTTGTACCTTGCGAAACCTGTGAGGTAATGACAGAAGAATCGGTGAAACCCATAATGATAGAAGAATCAGTGAAACCCATAGACATTGATTCAAACACAGCTGATGCAGGAACAGCTGCTCAAAATGACATCTCATTAGAAGAGAAAAGTGACATGGTTGTTGCTGTAAGTGAAGATTCTTCCCCTATGATTCAGGTATCTTTGACACCTATCGAGGAAGTCAAACCATTTGTGGCAGATCAGCTAACAGAGACATTAGAAAAGGTACTCGCAATTCTTGAAAATGAACCCATTCTTCTAGAGCAGGCTGTGGCAAATGAAACTCAAGCTACTGTTTTGACTGAAGATTCTGATAGACCAGAGACCATCGTACCATGTGAAAGCTGTGAGATAATGACAGAAGAATCGGTAAAACCTATGGAAATTCATTCCGATAGTGTAACAATTAGTCAAGATGACATCTCACTGGAAATAAAAAATAATATTAGTCAAGATTCTCCACCCATGATCTTGAATTCCTTGACATCCATCGAAGAAATTAAACCAATCATAGCAGACCAATTGACTGAAACAACAGAAAAAGTCGTAGCAGTACATGAAAATGAACCAATTGTTCTAGAACAAGCTGACTCAAATGAAACAAAAGCTACCGTTTCAACAGAAGATTATGAGAGACCCGAGACCGTTGTACCTTGCGAAACCTGTGAGATAATGACAGAAGAATCGGTGAAACCTATAGACATTGATTCTAACGCAGCTGATGCAGTAACAGCTGCTCAAAATGAGATCTCTTTAGAAGTAACAAGTAATGTTAGTGAACGTGAAATGGTTATTGCTGTAAATGAAGATTCTTCCCCTATGATTCAGGTATCTTTGACACCTATCGAGGAAGTAAAACCATTTGTCGCTGATCAACTAACAGAGATACCAGAAAAGGTTGTCGCAGTTCTCGAAAATGAACCCATCCTTCTAGAACAGACTGTGGCAAATGAAACTCAAGCGACTATTTTGACTGAAGATTCTGATAGAGCAAAGACCATGGTACCATGTGAAAGCTGTGAGATAATGACAGAAGAATCCGTGAAACCTATAGACATTGATTCTAACACAGCTGATGTAGAAACAGCTGCTCAAAATGACATCTCATTAGAAAATAAAAGTGATGTCAATAAACGTGAAATGGTTATTGCTGTAAGTGAAGATTCTTCTCCAATGATTCAGGTATCTTTGACACCTATCGAGGAATTAAGACCATTTGTCGCTGATCAACTAACTGAGACAAAAGACAGGTTTGTCGCAGTTCTTGAAAATGAACCCATTCTTCTAGAGCAGGCTGTGGCAAACGAAGCTCAATGTACTATTTCAACTGAAGCTTATGACCTACCCAAGACTGCGGTACCTTGCGAAAGCTGTGAGGTAATGGTAGAAGAATCTGTAAAACCTATGGAAGTTTCTTCTGACAACGTAACAGTTAGTGAAGATGAAATTTCACTAGAACTCAAAAATATCAGTCAAGATGCTCCACCATTGATCTTGGATTCCTTGACACCCATCGAAGAAGTTAAACCAATCATCGCAGACCAATTGACTGACACAACAGAAAAAATCGTAGCAGTACATGAAAATGAACCCATTCTTCTAGAGCAGGCTGTGGAAAATGAAACTCAAGCTACTATTTTGACAGAAGATTACGAAAAACCTGAGACTGTGGTACCTAGTGAAAGCTGTGAGATAATGACAGAAGAATCGGTGAAACCTATAGACATTGATTCTAACACAGCTGATGTAGTAATAGTTGCTCAAAATGATATCTCATTAGAAAAGAAAAGCGATATGGTTATTGCTGTAAGTGAAGATTCTCCCCCTATGGTCCTGGTATCTTTGACACCTATAGAGGAAGTAAAACCATTTGTCGCAGATCAACTAACTGAGATACCAGAGAAGGTTGTTGCAGTTCTTGAAAATGAACCTATTCTTCTAGAGCAGGCTGTGTCAAATGAAACTCAAGCTACTGTTTTGACAGAAAATTATGAAAGACCTGAGACCGTTGTATCTAGTGAAAGCTGTGAAATAATGGTTGAAGAGTCAGTTGAGCCTATGGTAATCGGTTCTGGTAAAATCGACAAAGCAAGTGATGCTAATGACTTGACGGTTACAAAAGATGAAAACATCCTTGAAGCAATAGCTGCTGCAGATGAGATTTTACAACCAATGATCTTTGACTCCGTGAGTCCAATGGAAGATTTATTCTCAGATACACTTGATGAAAGTGATAAAATTGACTCGGATCTAATAACTAGTGAAAATATAAAGGAGCCTACTAATGTACAAGAAGCCTCTGAATCTCTCATTCTAGAATCTGAAATGCCTCTCGAAGAAATTCCGCAATTGTGTGCATCAATATCTAATGAACTTATTTGTGAATCTCAATTAATAGGTACTAATACATCGCCAACTGTAATGGAGTCAGTAACACCTGTACAAGAAACAAATCTAGAATATGCTCTACCAGTTGTAGAAGATCAGATAAAGGAGCTGAATGCCCCTCAAAAGAACGAAATTATAGCATCGGAAACAGCTTGTTTTGACGGTACCGTTGCCGAATCTTTAGTAGAATCAAATGTAGAGGTACAAAATGCCTACAGTGAAAACGTGCAACCCATAGTTTTAGAATCAATGTCACCGATTGAAGTAACTAACATAGTTGTTTGCCTGAATGAAAAATCTCAAGATCAAATTGATAAAATATCTCTTCAAGTAACCGAAACTACTAGCCCAATAATATTAGAACAGCTGGTATTAATTTCAGTTACAGAACCAGTAGTTGCCACTTTGCAGGAACCTAACGATGATGTTGTGGAAAACAATGTATCTATTCAAACTGAAATAACCACTTTAGAACAAATAGAAGAAAATGACAAAGTACCCGCTCACAGTGTAGAGCAGCCATTCGAAAACAATGCAGTCAATGAAAATGAATTACAAATATTAGAAGAAGTTACACCAATTTTAGAGAATCTTTCGCAAGAAACACTAAATATAAATTCTTATAAAGAAACTCCTGAAGAAACTAATGAAAGTTATTTATTGAACACACAATCTCTTATTCTTGAATCTGCAACTCCCACTGAAGAAAAAGAAAGTGAATTATTTGCGGTTCAATCTACAGAAACCTCCGAACAGTTTGTGCTATGTCAGCAAACTGAACCAATTTGCTTAGAAAGTGTTGGTTCTGATAAACTTGACAATTTCGCGACACCGCTTAAATCTATTGCTAATGAGAACATAGTTACTAATGAAGACACAAACCCTGTTATATTAGAAAACGTAACAGTACAAAACAAACAAGAATTAGTAGAAGCAGCAGAACTTGAGACTAATGAGCAAATGCTTTCTAGTCCTGAAGTTGAGCTTATGCTATTAGAACAAATTGATGAGATTATTGAAGATGCCATTAACACTATTGAATATGGAAGATACACTTTCACTGAAAAAATTCCTTCACCTATTTTACAGCAAACTTCAAATACAGAACTTCTCAAACCTGATTCTGAAGAACAAATCTATAATGAACCTATACAAATAGAATCGCACAGCGAAGAAATATGTAAAGATTTGAACTCTGAAATCATACAACCAGAAGACAACAAAAATGACACTTTGAATGAAAGTATAGATAGCAAGTCAATTATTCATCAACCAAATGATGAGTCGGCGTTTTCTGAAATTATGGAATCGATTGAAAATGAACCTGATCAGAAAATGTTAACAGATGGACCTTTATTACATCAAACCGTTCAAACTGATGCCGCTGTTTCTTTAGTATCAGCACTTTCAGACATCTTTTCTGTAGATCATGAAAGCATATCCGAAACCATGAATATTAATGAAGCCGACGTATTAAGTTCTGCAACAGACGTATTTGACTCGGCAATATCAATAGATGACTTCTATGAAAGGTCATCATTGATGAATCCGATAATTTCTTGCTCAGAATTATCAATTTGCACTGAAGTTTCTCATCCATTAATTTTTGAACCATTAACGCCTATAGACGACAAAACTTCACCACAAATTGAGACAGAAATCGCCAAAAGCGACCAAGAACCGGTCGTAAACGGGGAAGAGAAATCATTGAAGGTTTTGACGGTCAATGATATCAGTAATACTTTAATATTAGAATCCGTTTCACCAATGGAAATACCAAATAAACAAGACGCACATATTTCTGATTCTAAGGACATTCCGACAGAAATACATACACCAACTCAAGAAGTTACTATCGTTTTTGAAAAAGAAGCTGCTCTCAAGACCATGGCTGATTCTAAAAAGATAGAATCGTTAGCTGATGTAGAAAATGAGAGTATGCCTGTGAAAACTTTAATTACAGAAGAGAATTTGTTGCAAGACTCAAAATCACTTGTTGAAAATTTTAATGTTAACTTAGAATCTCCAGTAAAACTGGAAAAAGACTTAGATGATACTATGATGCATAGTTTTGTAGAAAACACTGGTAAATTTCATCAACTAGCTATCCGTTTGAGTTTTACGTCATTCGTAATACATCATACAGGCCTTTCGCTTAATTAAAATAAAAAATGTTCTTCACTCTATACTTTTATCGTGATCTCTTCAGACATTAAGTAGAATTAGTTATTAACTACAAAAAATCGGTTAATATTATTTTCGGCTACTAGAATCGGCAATTTAAACAATACACTTTACATTACGCACACACCATACTACACGCACACTTTTACATGCACATAATACTGGCAGCTGAAAAATCAAGCTTCAAAAGCTTTAATATTTGCAATTTCATCCATTGATATTATTTGTTTCCAGAAAAAACTGCTCTTGTTCAACACATTAACGACTTTATATCAGAAGAAACATCAGGTTTAGTATCTGCAATCTCAACGTTGACAGACGCTCAGGAATTAAAAGAGTCCATTGAACTAGCAAAATCCTTGAAAGAGAGTATAGAAATAGTTGAAGTAAGTGAAGAGCCCGGCTTACTGGAGGACGCTAAAGTAGAACAGGTTAAATTGGCTCAAAAACTACAAGATTCTTTGATAACGTTACACAATAAGGCTTTGGAGAGTGCTGAGGATATCGGTTCGACGGGTAAGCAAGATGCTCTTCAAAAGGTATCTGAAGTTATCACACACTTGCAAGAAGATTTAGAAAAGGCCATCATCATATCACCAGAGGTGCTCCAGGTTGCGGATATAGGTTTGTGTTGCTACCTAAATATCAATAATATACCCTAACTTTACTTCTGATCTAATTAATAATTTATTGTGTTTATTTTCAGTTGAAATCCCCGATGAGCAAAATTCAATGAAACAGCTTGAAGTATTGCTCCAAGAGGTAACGGATAAGATCAATATTCCAACAGTAAGAGAAGTTGAAGATACAGAAGCCTTACAAAACGCTTTAGATGAAGTCCAAACGGTGATTATTAAACTGAAATGTGATTACGACGGAGCTGCAAACGACACTTTGAATGAAACTCTTGAAGATTTAGAGTGCAGTGTAAGAAGTGTACAATTGCAAATAAATGAAGATAGTCCGCCAGAACTACTTAAAGACGCTTGTGCGACATTAAAGTTACTTGTCAACAATATGAGTGAAACTCAAGAAGTCCAGGCTGCTGAAACGGTATCAGTGGAGATAAACAATGAAAACATCCTCGAGAAATGTTCCAGTGAATCGAATGAAACGGTGAAACTCTTAGAAGAAGCTTGTAAAGTTGATGCTAAAAATGAAAATCTGGCTGCTATAGTATCCAGCTTAAATAATCTTAAGGATACAATCAAAACGCTGAAACTTAGTTTTGGAAGTAACGCTGAAGTTCTCATAGAAAAGGGAGTTGATGTCATTCAAACTCTTGACCAGTTAGAAGACAAAGTATTCTCGCTTGAAAAAGAATTGGCTGAAGTTAAACTTAGTACAGAGACCAGAGATCATATACTCACAGCAGTTCATTCTGTTTACGGAAGTATATCTAACATGCGAGGTACAATGTCTAGCATACAAAAGAGATATATGTTTGAAAACTATGGTAAACCGTCGGAAACTTTATTAAAATCCATTAAAAATATATCAGTCATTACTGATATTGAAAAGGAAGACCAAACTAATTGGAAATCATTCACAAAATCACTTCGTAAGGTATTGAATCATTTCGAAGATATCAAATTTTACATTAATCTAGATAAAACGGCCAGACTGCCAAGCGATGCAGCGTTTACGAAAATCATACTAGAAGAGTTAAAAAGTAATATCTGTGAGGTACTAGTACCAAAAGCTTCAGTATTAGATGCAGAAGCAGTAACAAAAGTAAATGAACTTATAGAATGTGTGAACAAATGCCTTACAAACATGGAGTCAAAGTCAACTCTAGAGGTGAAGGAAAAGATTCCAGTCTTCAAAGAAATCTCGTCACAAATACTTAGTGTAACCGAATTAATAAAAACGAAAATAACTGACAAAAGCAAACAATCCATAGCGGAAAAACAAGAGCCTGAACCATTACAAGAACAAGATATTTCACTAGAGAAAGTACAGCAAGAAGTAAAGACAGTGACTACTGAAAGAAAGTCAGGTGTGAAATTCGACGAAGCTAGTACATCTCAGGCTAAAGAACAAATAGAAAAGTCTGATGAAGTACAGGAAACCGCAAAACAAACTGATGTCGAAGATACCAAAACTAAAAAGACTAAAGCACGCAAAACGGTCATGATTCAGGAGGTTGATATGAATGAGGTCCAACAAATTGCTACCGAATTAGTAGATGAAATAGCTGCACAAGCTATCATAGCTGTACAGAATTTGGAAGCATTAGGTATGTTAGGAAAGGAAACAACATTACCTGAAACTGAAGTAGAAGATATGGAAGACGAGACTATCCAAACCGCTGAAAGTACTGAAATCAATGTAGAGGAAAGTGTTGTAACGGAAGAACAGACCTTAGCTACTGTTGCAGCAGAGGAAACTGCAGCTGAAATAGAATTTCAGGTAGAAAGTCTAGAAGTACAAAAAGCAGACCAACCGTGTACTACACAAGATGAACAAACACCACTAGAACCATCTGAAGTGGAACCTACGGCTTCAACTTCTGCTATCAAGACTGACAAGGAACAAGAACCAACTTCACAAAAGACACCTGAAGATGAACCTTCTGGAAACAAATCTCAAAAAGAGTCTACTTCACCAACAGAGGAAGTTCAAGAAATAAAGGAAGAACAAGATTTGGCTAAAAAGATCCAAGAAGAAGAAGAAGACAAAACATCTACAAAAGAGGGAGAGTCTCTTGACTCGGAAAAGCTTTCTGAAAAAACTCAAGGTCCTTCAACGAGCGTAACATCAGGATCTCCAAGCTCTAAAGTTTCTGCTACTGTGGAAGAAGAAAGTAAGAAAGATGAGCAAGAAATTGAAGAAAGTCAAAAAGATAAGGAGATTCAAGACCAAACAGAGGCAGAATTGCAATCGGTGGAGGGTTCCACAGAAACTAAAGATGCGGACATTCCGAAAGATGTCCCGGCTGAAGTTGAATCTAAAACCGAAATTGAACTAGTGGAAACTCAAGAAAAATCGGAGAACGTCTCTGAAGTAGAACAAATGTCACAGTTAGTACAAGAAACTACAGATAAAACTGAACCCGAATCAAAGAAAGAGGACGTAGATCAAGATGGTAAAAGTAAGGAACTTGTTCAGAAAACTGAGGAAAAACTATCGGAAACAAAGACAGAACAAGAAGTAGAAGCTTCGACGTCAGAAGCTGATATAGAATCAAAGCAAAAAGAGGCAACTGAAAAGAAAGATTTGGACCAAGCTGAAACACTTCAAAAAGAGAATGTGGAAACTCTGAAGAAATCACAAGATGAAGTTAAAGTTGAATCACCGGAAATTCAACAAAGTAAACAAGAAGAACAAAGTAAAGTAGATACAGAAGACAAGCAAAAGATAGATGAAGAGAAATTAAAACCAGATACTAAACAAAACGAAACAAAGAAAGACGACCAGGTAGAGTTGAAAAAACAAGAAGAAGTACAATTAGAATCGGAAGTTGTACAAAAACAAGAGAC
The DNA here is from genome assembly GCF_023101765.2 of Spodoptera frugiperda. Lineage (NCBI taxonomy): Eukaryota > Metazoa > Arthropoda > Insecta > Lepidoptera > Noctuidae > Spodoptera > Spodoptera frugiperda. The sequence goes on from NC_064236.1 coordinate 17,656,750, forward strand.
TAAAGCTGAAGTAACGCAAAAAGAAATATCAATTGAAAAAGAAGAAACTGATAAGTTAGTCTCTATAGAATCACAACAAGAAGAAAAACAACTAGTAGAGCTAGAGACTGAACAAGAATCAGCAAAATCATCATCAGTCGAACAACAACAAAAGGAAGAAGTAAAAGATAAAGTAGAAACAGAAGTAACACAAAGTACAGAAGTGAAAAAGGAAGAGAAAAAAGACACAGAAGAAAAGAAAGATTTATTAGAAACGCAAACAAAACAACAAGAGGAAGAAGAACAAGCAAAGGTAAAAACTGAAATAAGTGAAGAGAAAGAGAAAGTTGAAATGGCTAAGGCAGAAGATGAACCAAAACAATCTGAGAAAAAAGTAAAGACAGAAGCCGGAAAGAAAGAAAAAGAAACTATACTTGAAGCAGAAGAGAAACAAGCTGAAGTACAAAAACAAGAAGTGGCACAAGAAACCACGACATTAGAAGTAGAAAAGACAGAAAAGGATGATGATAAAGTAAAACTAGACGCGGAAAGTAAGCAAAAAGATGAAGTTGAAAAACAACTAGAAACACAACAATTAGAAGAAGCTAAATTAGAAGCCGAAAAGAAACAAGAAATTGACAAAAAACGTAAGGAAGAGGAAGCTAAATTAAAGGAGGAAGAACAAAAAGCTAATCTGGAAGCTGAAAAGAAACGAAGCGATGACGAAAAGGAAGAAAAGGCTAAGTCAGATGCCGAAAAGAAACAAAAGAAAGCAGAAAAAGCTGAGAAGAAACGTAAAGAGGAAGAAGAGAGAGCAAAACTTGAAGAACAAAATAGACAAGAAAAGGAAAAACAAGAGGCTGAAGAGAAAGTTAAAAACGAAGAAAAATTAAAATTAGAAAATCTTGAAGCTGAAAAGAAACATAAGAAGCAAGAGCAAGCTGAACTTGAAGTAGAAAAAGCAAAACAAGAAGATAAAACAGAACAAGAAAAACAAGAAGTCAAACAGACAAGTGGAGACGAAGAAGACAAAAAGTTACAAGCAGCACAGAAACAAGAACCACATGAAACAACTAAATTGGAAGATGAACTAAAACAAGAAAAACGAGAAGAAAGTGTTAAATCTGACAATGAAAAGCAGGAGCAGGAAAAACTAGAGGCCAAGAAGAAACCCAAAAAGGAAGAAGACAAAGATAAATTGGAAGAACAAAAGAAACAAGAAGATGAGACTATGAAATCAATCAAAGCCGAAGAGGAACAAAAAGAGAAGGAACAAGCCACAGCGTTAGAAACAGAAAAAATACAAAAGGATGAAGAAAGGAAATTGAGTTTCGAGGCTGAAAAGGAAGAAAATGAAACAAAGGCAAAGGTAGAAACTGAAGTGAAACGTGAAGAAGAAGCAAAATTAAAACTAGAAGCAGATACAAAACAAACTTCACACGAAGAAACTTCTAAATTGGAGGCAGAGAAGAGACAAAAGGACGAAGAAGAACAAGAAACAAAGAGGAAACTGGAAATAGAAAAGAAAGCTAAAGATGAACAAGACGAACAATCCAAACTCGCAACAGAAAAGAAACAAAAGGAGGAAGAGAAGTCGCAAAAGAAAGCAGACAAAAAACGCAAAGATGAAGAGGAACAAGCGAAATTAGAAGCTGAAAAGCAACGCCAAGAGGAAGAACAGGCCAAGCTAGAAGCTGAAAAGAAACTTAAAGAGGAAGAGGAAAAAGCAAAACTCGAAGCTGAAAAGAAACAAAAGGAGGAAGAAGAAAAGGCTAACCTGGAAGCTGAAACTAAGCGCAAAGATGAAGAAAAGAAACAAAAGAAAGCAGAGAAAAAACGAAAGGAGGAAGAGAAAGCTAAACTAGAAGCTGAACAGAAACAGAAGGAAGAAGAAGAAAAGGCAAAACTGGAATCTGAAAAGAAACAGAAGGAAGAGGAAGAAAAATCTAAACTAGAAGCTGAGAGTAAACGCAAGGAGGAAGAGGAAAGGTTGAAATTAGAGGCGGAAAGAAAACAGAAAGAGGAAGAGGAAAGAGCTAAACTAGAAGCTGAACAAAAACAGAAGGAAGAAGAGGAAAAGGCAAAACTCGAATCTGAAAAGAAACAGAAAGAGGAAGAGGAAAAAGCTAAACTGGAAGCTGAAGCTAAGCGTAAAGATGAAGAAAAGAAACAGAAGAAAGCGGAGAAGAAACGTAAGGAGGAAGAGAAAGCTAAACTAGAAGCTGAGCAGAAACAAAAAGAAGAAGAGGAAAAAGCTAAACTAGAAGCTGAAAAGAAACGGAAAGAAGAGGAAGAAAAAGTTAAACAAGAAGCTGAGAGTAAACGCAAAGAGGAGGAGGAAAAAGCAAAACTAGAAGCTGAGAGTAAACGCAAGGAGGAAGAGGAAAAGGCAAAACTCGAAGCTGAAAAGAAACAGAAAGAGGAAGAGGAAAAAGCTAAACTGGAAGCTGAAAAGAAACGCAAAGAAGAGGAAGAAAGAGCGAAACTAGAAGCTGAGAATAAACGCAAGGAGGAAGAGGAAAGAGCAAAACTAGAAGCTGAAAAGAAACAAAAGGAAGAGGACGAAAGAGCTAAATTGGAAGCTGAGGAAGCTGAAACTAAGCGCAAAGAAGAAGAAAAGAAACAAAAGAAGGCGGAGAAGAAACGGAAGGAGGAAGAGAAAGCTAAGCTAGAAGCTGAAAAGGTACGCAAAGAAGAGGAAGAAAAAGCTAAACTAGAAGCTGAGAGTAAACGCAAGGAGGAGGAGGAAAAGGCAAAACTTGCAACTGAAAAGAAACAAAAGGAAGAGGAAGAAAAAGCTAAACTCGAAGCTGAGCAGAAAAAGAAGGAAGAAGAGGAAAAGGTAAAACTCGAAGCTGAAAAGAAACAGAAAGAGGAAGGGGAAAAAGCTAAACTGGAAGCTGAAGCTAAGCGTAAAGATGAAGAAAAGAAACAAAAGAAAGCAGAGAAGAAACGAAAAGAGGAAGAGAAAGCTAAGCTAGAAGCTGAACAGAAACAGAAAGAGGAACAAGAAAAGGCAAAACTGGAATCTGAAAAGAAACAGAAGGAAGAAGAGGAAAAATCCAAACTAGAAGCAGAAAAGAAACGGAAAGAAGAGGAAGAAAGAGCGAAACTAGAAGCTGAGAGTAAACGCAGAGAGGAGGAGGAAAAGGCGAAATTAGACGCAGAAAGCAAACAAAAGGAGGAAGAGGAAAAATCTAAACTCGAAGCTGAAAAGAAACAAAAGGAGGAAGAGGAAAAAGCTAAACTGGAAGCTGAATCTAAGCGCAAAGATGAAGAAAAGAAACAAAAGAAAGCGGAAAAGAAACGAAAAGAAGAAGAGAAAGCTAAACTAGAAGCTGAGCAGAAACAAAAAGAAGAAGAGGAAAAAGCAAAACTAGAAGCTGAAAAGAAACGGAAGGAAGAAGAAGAAAAAGTTAAACAAGAAGCTGAGAAACGCAAAGAGGAAGAGGAAAAGGCAAAATTAGAAGCTGAAAAGAAACGCAAAGAAGAAGAAGAAAGAACGAAGCTAGAAGCTGAGAGTAAACGCAAGGAGGAAGAGGAAAAGGCAAAAATAGAGGCGGAAAGGAAACAGAAAGAGGAAGAGGAAAAAGCTAAACTGGAAGCTGAGGCTAAGCGCAAAGAAGAAGAAAAGAAACAAAAGAAAGCCGAAAAGAAACGAAAAGAGGAAGAGAAAGCTAAATTAGAAGCTGAGCAGAAACAGAAGGAGGATGAGAAAAAAGCAAAATTAGAAGCAGAAAAGAAACGGAAAGAAGAAGAGGAAAAGGCAAAACTCGAAGCTGAAAAGAAACGCAAAGAAGAAGACGAAAAGGCAAAACTCGAAGCAGAAAAGAAACAAAAAGAGGAAGAAGAGAAAGCAAAACTGGAAGCTGAAAGGAAACGCAAGGAGAAGGAGGAAAAAGAAAAACTAGAAGCAGAAAAGAAACAGAAGGAGGAAAAGGAAAAAGCTAAACTGGACGCTGAAAAGAAACGCAAAGAAGAGGAAGAAAAAGCAAAACAAGAGGCTGAAATGAAACGCAAAGACGAAGAAAAGAAGCAAAAGAAGGCGGAAAAGAAACGGAAGGATGAAGAAGAGAAATCAAAGTTGGAGGCTGATAAGAAACGTAAAGAAGAAGAAGAAAATTTGAGGCTCGAAACGGAAAAGAAACAGAAGGAAGAAAATAAGAAATTAGAAGACGAAAAGAAACGTAAAGAAGAATTAGAACAAGAGGAGAAACTTAAAGCAAAAACCAAATCTGAAAAACTAGAAAAAGATAAAAGAGCTGCTGAAAAGAAACGTAAACAAGAAGAGAAAGAAAAGCAAGAACGAGAGGTCAAGGCTCAACAAGATAAGGAGGAATTAGAACGGAAACGCAAAGAAGAAGAACGATTAAGAGAGAAAGAACTACAAGAAGCAAAAGCAAGAGAGGAAACATTGAAGCAAGAAGAAGAACAAAAAAGAGAGAGGGATAAGAAAAGAGCAGAGAAACTAGAAAAAGAAAAAGAAGAGCAAAGAATACGTGAAGAAGAAGAAAAGGAAAGATTGGAAAAGAAAAGAATTGCTAAAAAGAAACGGGAAGAAGAAGACGCACGCCTCAAACGAGAATCCGAGGAATTTGAAAAATCTAGAAAAGAAGCTGCCAAGAAAAGGAAAGAAGAAGAAAAACTTCGACTTGCAAAAGAACAGGAGGAATATGAAAAACGAGAACAGGAAATAAGAGAAACCGAGAGAAGAATACGAGAAGAGAAAAGACGAGAGATAGAGAAAGATTTGAATGATACCAAACAGAAGCCTCTAACATCAGGGGTTGAAGCTTCATCAGAGTCGAGACCAAGAAACGGCGACATTTCTGCAAAACGAGGAACGGACGAGGATCATTATATAAAGGAATATCACTACGAACCGACGAAGGAAAGGTCTCAAGACAGGGCCAAGTTTGTAGACCACAACCATAGGGACTACACGATGGAATTCATCCGACCATCCGGCTATAGAGAGAAGACGTTTGAGCACGAAAAGTTCTCAGAAAGAGAAAGTTTGGGTAGAAATGCTACAATATACAAAGCCCAAACTATAGTTTTGGATTCACAGCTCAGATCCTCTGTCCCACCACTGCCTGAAAGAAGTGAGTCGGAAAGACGCGAGAGGTTCGACAGAGGTGAATCCGAGAGACGAGTAGACCGTCACAGATCTAAGGCTCTAAGCGAAGCAAGGAGTCTGATATCGGAGAAGCGTTCTAGTCTTTCCAGGGATCTGAAGAGAAAGCCGGTCTTTTCGACTTACCTTACTGATCGTACTGCCGTTGAAGGTTCAAGAGTAAAGTTGACATGCAGTGTTCTGTCTTCGAGTGATCCGAAAATCACTTGGTACAGGAATGGCGTTCTTCTGGACAATAAGTTAAAGTATAAGACCAAGTTCCTTGATGGGTTAATAACTCTAGAAGTATTGAATGCAGTTGTGAGTGACTCTGCTGAGTACAGTTGCACTGTAGAGAATGAGAATGGATCAGTCAATAGCTCAGCTAATCTGAAGGTGTACCCCAGCTTCGAAGCTTCCCCTATACCGCCCACGTTTACGAGATCTATTCGTGGTGAGTCTAACAAATATTTTTTATTAATTGTATAATTATTGTAGATTAATTTTATTGAATGTATTTGACTTTCAAAACTTTATTGTAATATCTATCAACCAATACCTTCCTTGCCTTTACAAGAGTAAAGGTAAGGAAGGTATTGGTTGATAAAAGGTAAGAACCTTTCTCTAAACGTAACGCAACGCAACGTGACCCCTTTTATCTCCGAAGGGTTAGGCAAAGGTGCACATTACGGCACGTAAGATCGCTATACAATGTACAATTTTACACCCACTATTTCCCGATTTGTGTTTCAATTCCCATGTAATAGAGGGTGAGCCTATTGCCATATACTGGGCACAATTCCAGACTCCGTGTTACCACTGAGAAATTTTCAAAAAGCCCAGTAATACTTTGCCCGACGCAGGAATCGAACCCGAGACCCCGAGTCCGGCAGTCGCACTTGCGGTCGCCCTTTCTCTAAAAGTACTAGGGTTAGGTCCAATATAATGAAGTAAAGGCAGACTTTATTTATTTACAAAGTTTTTTCAATTTCACGTGACGTCATACCATCAAGTAGGCATATCAAGTAAAAAGTAATCAAAATATGTATAGGTCAGTTAAACAATATCATCCGTAACAGCACAGAAAAAACTAGTGAGAAATTGCAATTCATAATATGATGCTGTATACCTATGTCTACGGCTTGAAAGACGTGACACTAGACAAAACTCATAACATTACTTAATCAAAATATTGTATTGTATTACTTATACATATTTGTGTACATCTGCTCAACCATTTGGGTAGAAAGATAAATAGTATGATCTTATATTCAGGTAAATTCTATAAATAAATAAGATACCAGACCTACTTATTATCTTATTTATTTATAGAATTATTGCTTCGCCAAGTAAAGAAAATCACTTTTATGTTACAAAAAATGCTTGTCCACAGAAGTTTAGTACTAAATCGTGACTAACATAAAAATAGCGTTTGTTATCCGTAATAGGTTTTACCTGTAAACCTCGGATAGCCTCGTATGAGTCACTTACTTAATGTAAAACTGTTATGAAGTAGTATAATAGTCCCAGTGATGTTTCTACAAATCTAATGAAGTAAAATATTTTTAAGAAACATTCATTATAACATCACGGCTTATTAATACATTTACCGGTTACATATGAATAAAACGTTATTTGTTTACTATGACTTCTATTTAATTAAAGACGAGAACTTAATTTCTGTCTCCGTACATCCGTAATCAAAAACCGTCTTCAATAAGATTCAATAAACTCAAAAGCCTAAATAACTTTTTACAATTTCAATAAAGAGTACGAATTAACAATTAGTACACGCATTGCCATCTGCTGACAGTCTAACAGTGAGGCTACAATGTAACTCGGCAATCAGTTCCAATAAAATTACATAGATGGCGTAGCTTGGTAGTTTATTACGTTGTCAGGTAGGGAGCGGTAAATCTCCCCTTTTCGATATTCATGTATACTTATAGGGCACTCAATTAGCGAGTCGCAGACTTTGATCCCTTCGTTGACCTTGAATACAGTGAACTTGGGCAAATTATTTCGTACTTTCAACGTTTTGTTCAACAAAGAATTTGATCGCGTTCTTATTAACGTTTGCGAACTTACTTTTACTTACGTAGTAGGGGTGTAAGGGTGTTATAAAAATATTTATTTTAGCTATTTAAATGCTAAAATTAGGCGTTGTGAATTACATAATTCACAACGCCTAATTTTAGCACGTTTTATGTAATTTTTTATCATTAAAAACATTTTTAATAGGTAATATATCTATTATTTTTTGTTAATTATCAATTTTATGTTAATCCGATTTCTTCTTCAAACAGACACGTACCACCTTGCTGAAAACGAATTAGTTCTGGAATGCCGAATTCGCGGTCAACCTCTTCCCACAATAACTTGGCTGAAGGATGATAGACCAGTGGCCACCAACGAGAGATACCAAGCCTACTACTTGGCTGATGGAGTCTGCAGGCTGGCCATCAGCTCCCCAACACCAGACGACAGTGGAAAGTACACCTGCAAGGCTGAGAACTCAGTGTGGAGTGATCAGATCACCCATGTTGTAAACTTCACCGGTGAGTCGATTGAATTCTATATACAGTGAAACTTGGTTAAGGTAGTACCTGGATAAGTGAGAAACCTCCACAACTGGAACTCATAATGAGGTCCCAACACATTGGCACCGAATTACCTCTATTAGTGGGACAAACAACCCTCTTTATCTGGGATTCGTTCTTTCGATTTATCATCATAGTTACCTCTATAACTGAGACAACAAGTGAATATTAAATGCATAAACCTCAGTAACTGAGATACATCGTTTTGTTTGCCAACTTACTTATTCAATTACAATGAGCACATAACACATAGTCTTATTTAAGAATCACACCTCTTTATCTGAAATAACCTGTATTTTCACCTGTATTAATGGAACCCTCAGTAAATGAGACAAATATTTATTTATACCTGGTTATCTGAGACACTGGGTTAGTGGAATACCTCTATAAGTGATACAAATTTAAAGACCCCTTAATGTCTCACTTATCAAGATTTCACTGTATATAGTATTCTCATTTTGTAAATCGAGTTCCCCTCGTTCAGCAATGAATGGCGGGAGCTCTGCCTAGGGTGGTCTGGGTGCTACCGGTGCCCATACCCGCGAAACCCTTGCACGCCTGTCTAGTCTAGCGGGAAACGCGGCCCTCGCAACACGTGTTCCGTGAACACCGCGAAATATTTTATCATAACACGATAAATCAATCGCTATTCAGTAAAAACTTTCATCAGGACTAAAATGTGTTTAAAAAGGTAAACTTTAGTGTTTTGTTTGTTATTGTTTACTGGTAGTTAGTGTAATGATTTGTAACTGTACTCTGATTTGAATGTTACTCGACGTTATTCGAGTTTCGTTTGATGGACGACGCTTCATAGCCAAGGTCGTAATGAAAGGAGGGTGCGCAGTACTCTGTACTTATGTACCTATCTATACTTACGTAGGTACTCAAGAGCAAACCGTTACAATTAATATAAAAGTTTTTTATAAATCAGCTTTTCCGTATCAGATGTTAATTTAAACCATGTTTCTAATACTTTAATTTGTTTACAGGAAAAGAAAGTCGTCTAAGTCCAAACATAGCTACAATAGAACGTTCTCGTTTCAACCGCCAAGCGATGGAGTCGCGGCGTCCTCACTTCACCAACGTACTCTCCGACTACAAGGTTGCTAAAGGCGGTACTATAGGACTTCAAGTGGAGATCAGAGGCTGTCCCACCAGGGTAGAATGGTTGCGAGAAGGCCGATCTGTCACTGAAGTGTATAGAAACGCGAGAACGTTCGTGGAACAAGGTTTATATACATTGGCATTGTCTGATGTAACGGAGAAAGAGTCAGGAATGTACACCTGCAGGGCTTGGAGTACTCATGGTAATGTTGACATGAATGCTGCTATCACTGTGGTGGCGAATGAAGTTGAAGGCAAACCTGCCATCATCGCTGGAAGACCAGAGAAGGATATTCTCATTTCTGTGGGTGAAGATATCAATATTTCCTTCAGAGTCCAGGGCGAGCCGAAGCCTAAAGGTAAAATGATTATTTTTAATTAGAAAGATTATAAACATAGCTTTCTAAAAACGTTTTGTAAAAACAGATTTCTTTTAACTCCTAATTTATTATCCGTTTCTATAGTCGGTTTCTCAAATTCCAAATGCGTATAAAATGCAAACTATCCGGCAATAATGTCAAACAAACTTTATACAACACAGATTTAAGATTGTTTTTACATTGAAAGCGTACTTCAAAAGAATTAACAAAACGTATTTGCAAATGCAGACTCGTATCACAATAATAACGACCTCGGACAAATATGGACACAAGCACATCAGGGTATACCAAAAAACTGTGATAGAATATCAACTTTATTGCGAATTAATAAGGTTACAGACAGGTTGAGGTGGTTTGATGTCTGTGATAGACGTGCAGACGGATTCAATATTAGGGGTCCGCCGTCACCCCTCAGGTAGGGGACTCGAAATACCAGACTGAGCTATACCTATACCACCTATACAGGCATGCAAGCGAAAAGCAAACGTGTTGCTTTGAGTAAAGATTCGTTTTCATTGCTAGTGATTGTGTTTTGTAAACGGTTTTGAGCAGAATTTAATTAGTGTTCGACAGAGATTTTGGATTATGGATATGGAAGTGAAAGCTAGGTATATTTCGTTGTTCATTACGGTACTAACTGACTATAATACTGAATTCGGTAAAGGAATAGGCACAGCTTAAGTTTTCGAGTACAATTGTTTTTCGCCAGTTGTCGGATAATGACTGCTGACAGTTGGCGCTGTGGCTAGGCAAAGCGCAACGGGTAGCGGGTTCGATTTCCGCGCGAAACAAAATTGTTGTTTCCTGTCTGTGTGTCATGAGTTATGAGTATGTTATGTTTGTAAACGGACCTACGACACAGGAAAAAATCCTAGAATGGGGCAATTTTAAAAAATACCGGGATAGCACGGTTTCTTACGGTAGTTTTATCATACATTATCTGTGTCTTCGTACATATATACAGTGAAATAAACGACGCCAGACGCCACGCTTTATAGTTAAAAAACAGAACGCAATCGCCGCCGCCTATGTACACAAGAGGCGTTACAAGTGCGTTGCCGGCCTTTTGAGGGTTAGGAATTTAAGGGTTCTTAAGGAATCAGAGATTGGGAAGATTGGAGAAGGAGGTAATTGGGCTTCCGGTAACCCCACTGACACAACAAAACACAATGCAAGCGTTGTTTCACATCGGTTTTCTATGAGGCCGTGTTATCACTCCGGTTGAGCCGATTCGTGCCAAAGCGTGGCTCTCCCACACTTAGTTTTAACATACAGTTGAATATGTACTGTATTAGAATACTGAATAAGAATACAAAACAAATAATATAATCAACAAACCAACTACTGTTGCAGTGGTCTTCATGAAGGGCATTAGAGACATCACAACCAACCAGCGAGTGTGCAAGATGACATCAGACGATTATGTCAAGTTCACGCTGAAGAGGTCGGTGGTGTCTGACGCCGGTACCTACTGCATCCTCGCCAGGAACGCGTATGGCTGCGACCGGGCCTTCGTAACTGTCGTGGTAAGTATTTTGGCACTCTAAACCGGAGTTGCGGACTACTGGCGGGTTTACCGGGGCTCTGGTTAAAAAAGCAGGAGTAGGAACGGGGTAGTTTTTAGTCAGTAAGAGTCTGACACTCCGTCTTGGCTAGCAGAAGTCGAGAGAAGTACTTAACTGGATGATTATTGATTACCCCTTTGAAGAAAAAGTATTTTGACACTCAATTATTAGTAACTAGCTTCTACCAGCTGCTTCAATTAGGAGCGGATAAAAAGTATCCTACGTGTTATTCCAGACCATAATCTACGCCAGTTCTAAATTTCAGCTCGATATCTTCCGCCGTTTTGACGTAAATTTGTTAATAACAATGAATGTATTTATCTAAAATGTTGCATCGTCTGTAAGAGGCTGCTAAGTCTTAACCACTAATCTATCATCTGTACACGTAGTTGCAATAAGCGCTTTGACTTTGACACACATACATACATCCTCACAAACTTTCGTATTTATAATATTAATACGCCGTAGTGAATGGGTAGAATACCCATTCACACAAAGATGTACTTAGGTGTATGTATGTTCTTAGGTAGACAATGCGTGTCTCCCATTGTGGTCTACCCTTTGCCTTTTTGATATTTACAGTCAATCTAAAAGTCGACTTTGCCTGGTGTGACCGGCTGGACCGCGCAACGTATAGCGGGTTCAATTCTCGCTCGGAACAACTCTTTGTGTGATCCACATATTTTTCTTTTGGGTCTGGGTGTCATGTGTATTTGAACTTGTATGTTTGTAAAAGCAACCACGATACAAGAGAAAATCCTAGCGCGGGGCAACGTTTTTAGAAAAAAAAACCAAGTATAAAATTCCATTTAAAAAACATAAACAAATTATATTTCAAGGTGAGACAGCGAGCGTCATCAGACAACTTAATATCGGACTGGACGTATCCTATGGACGATGCTGCCGTCTCAGTCGCTGAGAGGAAGTATAAATGTAAGTATTTTATACTACAATGTTTTTTTTAATGTACAGTATTTATGAAACAGTAACTTGCAATAATAATAAAGTTACATGTCCTTGCAATTCAAGAGAGTACGATTCCTTAGACGAGTCCTAGTGACTTGTAAATACCTTGTCTAACATAAGACTTGCCGGCAGACACTTATTCTACGTATAATTATCAATTTAAAATTAATAAAAAACCAACTCAGTATTCACCAGCTTTGTTTTTTAATAAGTGGTGGTAAGAATAAAATATAGGTAACGGCATTCGATGCACCGAGTATACAAAACAAGAACACGACATTTTGGCATTGTTCTCTAATTGCTCGGTCGTCCCAAGTAATAAAACTACAATTAGAATTAACAATGGTTTTGAACTTTGAGTAGATGCTTTAATAATTATAATTTGGAAATGTCTGTGATGTAATCTGTCACAGTGTTATGTAATTACATTATTGTATCGACGGTAGCCGCCACGTCACTCGTCCGTCGTCAAACGAGCATTGATGTAATGATGACAGCTACTGTTGTAGGCACTCAGCAACAAATCATTAGATCATACCTTCCACTTATAATTAGCCTAACCTGCCAATTCTGGCTCGATCAATCTCAAATCAATACAATAAGTCATCTGGCAGTGTCGGCTGGCATCACGTCAAGTATTCTTTAAGGTCAGTGCCGCATCGGTTCTCATTTTAGCCGTGCCGGACCGCATCCCGGGTGAGCCGAGCGTCGTGGACGGAGGCAACAACTGGGTCTCTCTCGCCTGGCCGAAAGCCGACCCTCGCGACACTGCTCCAGTCCTCGCCTACAAGATAGAGAGCTGGCTTCTGGGGAAAGAAGGCGGCGCGCGCTGGGTTGAACTCGGAATTACTCCGCTAAATTCTTTCGACGCTTTCAACTTAAAACAAGGAGAAGAATACCACTTCCGAGTGACTCCTAGGAACAGATACGGGTGGGGCGAGTCTGTGCAGACTTCCTCTCCGGTCGGCATCGGCCTGGCTGGTGACAGGCCGGAGTTCGTGGACATTTTGCCCGGACAACTGAAGGTGTTAGCTGGCGAGACGGCGAACCTAAGCTGCAGTGTGAAGGGCAAGCCGTTGCCTGAAATAGTTTGGATGAAGAATGGGCACGAGATCGAGGAAGAGAGCCGGGTGACGACGTTGTACAACGGTCAAGATTGTTCGTTGACCATCAAGGACATTTGCATCGAGGATGAGGCGCGGTACAGCTGCGAGGCGACCAACGTCCACGGCCGGGCCTCCACGTACGCGAGGCTGGCCGTCGTCACCGACAGACTGATATGGGAAGCCGATGCTAAGCTTAAGAGGTGAGATGTTTTTCAAGCATACTTGAAATAGGTTTGTTTACTAATTGTACCCCATTCTTAATTACATTTTGAATAACGCTTGCGATAACTCTATGCTTTGTTTGTTTCCCATTTTGCGGACCTTTTTCATTGCGTACTAGTTGAAGATAAATAAAAACAAACATTTTATTCATTTATATGGCTTAGCTTTTGATAATACGGAACATTAATATCTTTTTTATAATAATGCATTAAATAATACGTTCAGTATTTAAAAACAATTAACATTACGTACCTATATTTCGGTTCGTTCTTAGACAAATTAACATTAATATTTCGGGACGATACAACCTAATTAGTGATGATATAAAGAAATATCTGCCTAGTTTTTCTTGCCTTTGCTTAAGATTAATTTCAAACATAATCGGCTAGATCTATTGGCTATAGAGCTATTGTCTAACAATAGGCCTCCAACTGATGTAAATATTTTAATCATACATATTTACCCAAGAAGCCTTTGATGAGTAAACTTGCTGTTTGATACAGACACGAGGCGTTAATCTCGCATTCTGACACAACAGACTTGATTTATGATAGAATAGACTAGCTCGTATTATGACCTTCCCCTTTTAGATATTATTAAAACATAACTGACATTTACAAAGATATAAATTTTTGTCTGTATAAATTTAGAACACGATTTTACTGTGCAGTTTTAACTGTACAGTAAAATCGTAGGTCCATACAGTCTACACACCTTACGATTTAAAAAATTTAAAAATTTAAATCGTGTGAGACTATTATTAACCTGTTTTTACTTTATTCTTGATTCGATTCAATTGAAACCTGTACAATTTTAACTGTATGCTCTATACATCTACGATTTAACTGTACTGTCCGACTGTATAGTTAAAACTACACAGTTAAATTGCAGGCTGTATAATGTGCAAGATTATGTCATGATGTTCATAATTATTATGTTCATTATTAAGTAAATGGGTCATAAAGTGAATATCATTATAGTGTGTATTATGATATTATTTATTAATCCATTTTTGTGTATCAATTTAAAGCACATAATTGCGACTTATAGTCAAGAATTATCCATATCATAGTGTTAGCGAGTTTGGCAAAAAGAGCAATGAGGTACCTACATGGCTCAGTGAGTCAAGTGAGCTGATTCGTCGGTGTGTGGCTAACCTGTTGCCTGTATGAGTGCCACCCACTTTGTTGTACCTACTTCATATAACAATGTGTATATGTGGTACAGTTTTGTGGCATTTCGCTTTTCCATAGGTACCTACTCTTTGAACTTGTTTGTAAATTCTTTGTTTATCTTAAATCAGCTATGTATTAGCTATGTTTTAATTATGACTGCTTCTTTAGTCTAGTCGTCTGAAGTATAATTGCCAAGGGGTGTCGGGTTCGATTTTAAAATCGAGCAAAGTATTATTTGGGTTGGGTTGAAGTCTAGACTTGTGTTCGGTGTAATAGGTAATGGTAATAGGCTTAACCACATTACATGTGACTCAAAACATAACTGGTGATAAATGGGCAGTCGTACAGAGGGAACTATACTATACCAGACTGTAATATATCTAAAATTTTCAGTAACAGTAAACTTCCAACAATACTTTGCCTAACCCGGGAATAAAAAATGATACGCCTTTCTCAGCAGTCGCACTTAAGACCACTCGACTAAGCAGTCAAAGAAAGTTAACACAAAATTATCTAAAACGTAACTATTCACACATAATTATTTACTAAACACCAACCTCAAATGTAATACTTAACACAAGAAATAACACATACCAACACTGTTTTCAGAGAGCGATCCCAAGATGCCGAAGGCGACTACCCACCACAGTTCACGATGCGGCTTCGAGACCGGCGGGTGCAAGCGACCTACCCGGTCCGGCTGACCTGCCAGGTCGTCGGCAACCCTCCGCCGACCCTCACATGGTTCAAAGATGGAGAACTGCTGGTGTTTGATAGTAAGTAGTGTCCGTCACTAAACATAGCACCCCCCTCCCCTCCCATAGCGAGTAGCATTGAGTCAGTGTTGAAGAAAAAAACCTTACCTTTGATGTCCAGATCGAAAACGACATGGTTTCCGCCATGTAAAGCTCGTAAAATCAAGCAGTAACGTAATTCCAAATTCCAACTTAATGCCAAAATGCCAAAATACGGAATGTCCAAATTACGGAAAATTGTACCCAATTTGTGTCATATCTGTGTATAATATCCGAAAACACAAAATTCAGTTCTAATTACTCGAATTGAATCTGTTATCCGTCAAAACCCAAATATCTGCACTTAGAAAATAATAAAACCTACTGATCTCTACGAACCTCTGATCGGTACGTGTAAAAGCAGTTCCCCCACACCACAAACTTGGCAATGGTAATTTGAATTCTCACACCACAAAACCCGGGGACCGGAGCGGTTGGCACGCCTGACTACCCCGCCCCTAGACTCAAACATTTGTCAATAACTGAAACGATCAAAACTTGAAATAAATTCGTATAATTCAATCTATAGAAAGCCTTAAACGCACCCAAAACTAAAGAAGCTATGAAAAAAAGCATAAACATCCTCAACCTATAATAAAAACCTTGAATTATAAAACGTTTTCCATTGAAATCGGGTTTCCCTACACCTTACACTGGGCGGTAATAATTTCAATCCTCATGCCACTATTTTCAGCGAACGTGATCGGTTGGCACGGTCTGAAAACTCCGCCCTCACATCCGTTTTTCAGAGGGGTAACGAGAATTCCCACCGTTTCACTTTCACGGCTTTTGTCTCACTCCTGAAACAATTAGGGGCGGGCCCAAAATGATTTATTGCTTCAACTTGAACTAGGATTCTGTATTTGCTTTTTTTGGTATATTTTTGTACATTTCGTCGAATTACTTAACTTAACTTACCTTATTGAAAGAGTACGAAAATGAACAAATATCAGTCAATGCTCCCGTAAAATATATAAAAAGATGAAATGATCTATTTTACCTTTAATCATTTCTATCCTGATTCATCATAGTATTTCGCATTTCTATCAATTTCCACATCTAACTAATGGTCCCAAGATCCACCAACTGTAACTAGTTATTAAGTTTTTCAATCATTCATGAATATCTTAATCTCTACGTCAATAAATTTCTGTGCGTTTGCCAATTGCACGCCAAATATTGCAATCAAAACTAACAAATAGTACATGTCGGGAGGCCCATGAATACATTGAATTATTTGATTGGGAAGATGACGCAATTCGACACCATCTGATATCAGTCAAATCCACACCTCAATACAGTACACCGTATCACTAAAATTCCTTCTTCAAACTTTCAAGGTCGCCGCACCAACTACCAGGACGAGCATTTCCACACATTGGAGATAGCCCCCACCACCCTGGAAGATGGAGGGGTCTACGAAGCCATGGCCAGGAACAGCTCCGGAGCCGTCAGCTGCAGATGCAGCCTCGTCGTGGACAAGGGCATCAGGGCATACGTTGCTCCCGAGTTCTGCTGCGGTTTGGAACCCTTGTACCGACTGTCTGAAGGTATGTTCTTTATTAACTTTTTTATTTTTTTACTTTAATCCACACAGAATACCAAAATTAACAGCCACTAACCTAGCAGTCTACGGCTGGGCTATGAGCCTCCTCTACATAATACATTCATTCGTATCACTTCTCTTCTTCACTTATCCCATTTATACCCTCTTTTTCGCTTTTCTCAATATATTTACGTGAGTAAACTGATTAAGTTAATTTACCATCAAATCTATTTGTAATTACTAAACTCGATAAGGAGTAAGGACAATTGACCGATAGTTATTTTGCTTGATATTACACATCGCTCAACCAAATACTACAGCATTCTATATTTCAGCATTCATACATACACCATCCGAATGAATTGAGAAACCAAGTATAGGCCCTTTTTAAACGATACTAAATGAATTAAATAAAAATTACAGTTTACTCTCGTCGAGTCTCGTAAATCTTGAAGCTAATCTGTGTACCCTTAGTACGAGTTTGATTTATGTTGAACGAAAACGAAACGAGAGCGCGTTGGGCGTTCTGATTGGCCAGCGCGAATAAACTAACCAATCACATGGCCGAACGCGCGTTTCGATTACTTGAAACGTAAAGCAAACTCATACTAAGGGTACTGAAAATAACTTTTACCAATCTAATTTCTGAACTTTTATCTCTTTTAAACTATTACATGTTCTTCATCTCTCCTTAGAAAAGAAATAATCGCATGCACAATAGAAATATCATTCAATACATCATCACGAAAAGCTGGTAGGTAACAAGGTTTATAAAATGGTAAGCATTTTTTTTATGTTTGCTTCAGTATATTCAAAAGTACTAAGTATTTAGATGAACTGGTGAGTAGTAAATACCTCTACAGTGAATCTACACTGCATTCCTCAATCTCTATTGCAATTCACAATGAATAACTCCAAAACATCTAAATTCATTTAGTCCAATATATCACTAAAGACCCAGTTTTATCCAGAGAGAACTACGTTTAAATACCAAGTACTATTGATTCTAAATCAAAAACAATGTTATACATGGAACTATTTTATTATTTCACCATCTTCTTCATACTAAATGCCTTTAACCAACAAGATATCCCAAACATCAGTTAACATCTCCAAAATAAATTTCCAGGCGAAGAGCTCAGAATATCAGCAGTGGTGGAAGCCTACCCGTCAGTTGGAGTGACCTGGTACCGCGATGGAGTCCGCTTGCGTCCTAGTCGACGCGCCATCATGACATTAGACCGAGATGGTCAAATAGAACTGGCTTTGGCAGCTGTGACTGGAAGAGACGCTGGAGTGTACACCTGTACGGCTTCCAATGAGGTGGGACGAGCGTCCACGTCAGGGAAGGTTGAAGTGATTGAAGGAGATCAGCCTAGAGAGAAGCGAACACCACCGGTTGTGATCAATGCTCCTGATGAACCGTGAGTCCTTAGTTTATGTTTATAGCTTTATATATCACGGTAAGACTGTAATCATCGTGTTGGTATAACCACCGTTAGCTCGCCGTTCGACGCACCGAAATTTTGCCATAAAATGTCCAAATATATTATTATAAAAGTATAAAGCCATTTACAATTCAAATTCCAACAGTAATCTTGGAAACATCTACTTGCAGTTTTAACAAAATATAATAATATCATTAGATGAGAATGAAATGAATAGTTTCCATGATTTCAGCCTTTAACCGTATAAAAATACCTACAGCACAACTGTTGAAGCCTAGCTATCTGCTAGAAAGTGTTCCTGTACCCATAGTATGAGCCCAGAATAATAAGTAAAGTATGAGTTTGCTTTACGTTTAAAGTAATCGAAACGAGAACGCGTTCGGCACTCTGATTTTGTTTATTTATTTTATTTTCAGCCATGGTCGCCCCACTGCAGTGCAAAAGCCCCACTACCCTCCTTCCACTGATTAATAAATAAAAAAATAATGTTAATAAACCAACCAATCAGAGTGCCGAAATCATCAGTCTATAGTTACGACAACTAATAGAACAATCATTACATTGGCAAAAACTCTTACTATTTATCTTACACTTAGTAATGAGAAAACGTGCCACGGTACTTTTGTAGTTGTTCAACACACAGCTAAACTTTTGTACTTCCAATACAATTAAAATCCATAATTTCCTCCATAGTCCTTCATCTGTTTCTACAACTATATTCTTTATCTTCAACAGATATTCAAAGGAGCCAATGTTCATTCGCAAACCGCGGTCAAGTGAAGCCCGGGAGGGAGACACCGTCATCATAGCTTGCGAGGTCATCGGAGACCCGAAGCCGGACGTCTACTGGCTGAGAGACTTCCTCAAGGTACACAGACACTTTCATATATTACGTAGCATACTTAAATAAGAGAGAAAAGCAAACGACGTTTCACTTGTCATTACAATTAATACATTATATTATAAATAGCTACTTCCGCGCGGTTTCACCCGCTCTGCTCGGCTTCTATTGGTCATAGAAGCCGAGCATTGGTCATAGCGTGATGTTTTATAGCCTATAGCCTTCCTCGATAAATGCACTATCCAACACAAAAAGAATTATTCAATTCGGACCAGTAGTTCTGGAGATTAGCGCGTTCAAACAAACAAACAAACAAACAAACTCTTCAGCTTTATAATATTATAGTATAGACTAGCTTCCGCCCGCAACTCCGTCTGCGCGGATGTCGGTCTAGCGTGGAAGTTTTATTTCTCCATTTTGAGTAACTCTGACAATGAGATCTTATAAATATCTATTAGACCCAAATACGGCGACGCCCATAATAATTAAGGAGATCCCTCTATTGAGCTACTGCTGTTGAGCTCGCGTTCTGTAGTATAAAACTAAAAAATTAAGTTTTTCTACGTATTTTTCAAGGATAAAAAGTATCCTATTTTATGCCCAGGATAGTAAGGTATAATTATACCAAGTTTCATCGAAATCGAACCGTTAGTTTTCACGTGATGCCTGAACATACAGACAGACAGACAAAAAAAATCACATATTTGGGTTTGGTATCGATCCAGTAACACCCCCTGCTATTTATTCTTTCAATATTTTCAATGTACAGAATTGACCCTTCTACAGATTTATTCTAATATGAATGAATGAATGTGTTATAAACGTAAGAGTAGACAAATATAATCAGAAAGCTCCGAACTGCTAAGCTATCGGGAGTTATACGTGTTATTGTGAGTCAACCTTATGAGATAGACATTTGCTGTCGTGGAATATTTTTAAACAATTTTAAGGAGAACATTTCCGTCATACATAATTTCTGTGTAGCTTTAACCATTAAGGCTGCACACGCGACGGAAGCTTAAAAAATTGAGTAAGTTCTCCTGTTTTCCCAACATTTCCCTTCACTGCTCTGGTCCTATTGATCGTAGCGTGATGAAAAGTATACTGTAACCTACCCAGGAGTACGAAGAACAATTGTACCGAGTTTCGTTGAAATCTGTCGAGTGGTTTTTATTTCTATAAAGAACATACAGACAGACAGACAGACAGACAGACAGACAGACAGACAGACAGACAGACAGACAGACAGACAGACAGACAGACAGACAGACAGACAGACAGACAGACAGACAGACAGACAGACAGACAGACAAAAATTTTTCTGATTGCATTTTTGGCGTCAGTATCGATCACTAATCACCCGCTGATAGTTATTTTGTAAATATATTTCATGTACAGAATTGACCTCTCTACAGATTTATTATAAGTATAGATAATATTAGTATAGATGTCTAAGTAGGTATGTTTGGATATTTGTACACTGAACGGATTTAGATGTTACAGACAGGAAGATAAGATACTTTCTATTCCACGTGAACGATGGTGAAACCGCTAACAGAGTCTATTTATTATTGTATATTTGGAGCCTGTTTCTGTTTGCTCATCTTAAAGACATTGTGCCATATACTACACAAACTAATAGACACTTTATCAGACAATTTGAAATAGTTCAATAGTTAAAAACTAGCCTATAAATAACTAATGAAAAACTTTCGCTTTTTGTCGAACTTATTTAATATAGGTGTCGTGCAGCTGATTTTGGGCATTAAATACTAGATCTAACTTAGTAGTCTTTCTTTTATAAGGTAAGTAGTACTTAAAACCCGCCATAACTAACTCTTAAATACTTCTAAGAGAATATGTCATGTAGTATAATTAATAATTCAGTAAGTATCAATACTAATTCTATGGATTGAGCTGAGAATGAAGTTCCAGATCTTATGTGTAAGACACAATAATTATTTATTTGTTGAATTTGATATACCTTATGATATTAATTAACACATATTAGTAAGTTTCCATCTATATATATAAAAATCAATTGCTGTTCCTTTGTCTCGCTAAAACTCGAGAACGGCTGGACCGATTTGGCAAATTTTGGTCTTGAATTATTTGTAGAAGTCCAGGGAAGGTTTAAAAGGTGAGAAAATATCAAATAATTGACGGAAAAATCCTAAAAACTGCCCTTTCCTTTATCCCATACAAACGTTTTCTAACTAATACGTAGAGTCAATTTGAGCTTTATTGCTATTGGATAAAGTTCATTGTTGGATAAATGCTATTGGATACTAAAAAACAAATGCTATTGAATAAGTGTGCGTTGGAGACTTGGAGCACAGAATCCCTACTAATATCATAAATGCGAAAGTAACTCTGTCTGTAATTACGCTTTCAAGTCTAAACCAGTGAACCGATTTTGATGGAATTTAGTACTGAGATAGAATAGACCTTGATACTTTTTATTGCAAAAAAATAGCGGAGAATGGGTAAAAATAAGGGATAAATGGTCATATGGAAATTCGTCATTTTAAAAGCTGTAACAGTAAAACTTTGTATTTAGATACTTAATGAGGAACGAAAGAACATGGTCTACTTTTTATTGCAAAAAAATAGGGGAGAGTGGGTAAAAATAGGGGATGAATGGTCATATGGAAATTCGTCATTTTTAAAGCTGTAACAGTGAAATTTTGTATTTAGACACTTAATGAGGAGCGAAAGAACATAGGCTACTTTTTAATAAAAAGGGTAGACGGCGTAGTATGTTTGATAGAGGAGACTAATGTTTACTTGAAAATTCGTCATTTTCGTTAATACGTTGCCTGTGGCTTCACTCGCGTTCGATTCTTATTTAAATACACATATACTTATTTAAATCGCCAATATCCCTACTACCATACTAATGTTATGAATGCGAAAGTAATCCTGTTTGTGTTGAGGTTACGCTTGCACGAATGTTTTTTTTTTTGGAATATAACAACGAAACAATGTATTTTTTTATTGATAGGCAATATATAGGAAATTAAAGGATAATAATATAGATAACCTTGGCTACTTTTCATCATGATTATAAAATGATGAATCGGCGGTCGTGGTTTCTTTGGAATACATATCTTTAAAAATGCTAACAGTAACACATTCTCAAGTAATTCACATTTGAGATGACATACGGCAGCATTTTGACCACTAACACCACTACGCGGACGAAGTCGCGGGCAAAAGCTAGATTCGATAAATTTTCATTTGTACATGTCAAATATTTGTTGTTTCTAAATTCAAATTCTGTAAATAATGATTGACATTTATGCATAAACTATGAAAAGGGTGAATAAACAATTGTCTGTATTTTTTTTAATCTATTGAAAATGTTGAAAAGTTTTTATTTTGTGTAAATTAAAGTTTCTATTCACGTTTTCGAACAAACGATGCTCTTTCAATATAGTCTATTGGTGTAAATGACATTGACATTGGTATTGCGCGTTTTTTAAAATATGCAAAATTAAATGTATATTTTTCAATATTTCTGAGAGATTATCTTAATATTTCTTCGAGTTTTAAAGACTAAGAAGATTTTTATTTGCTAATAAGTGTTTGTTAATCAAGGTAAGTTCACATCTTCATTATTGATTTTTAGTAACTTTTGGTGACTACACAATACTACAATTTGGTATACACGGTTATGCAGAAAATGTATGAGAGCTTTTTATTTTCAGTTGGAATTTTTTTTTAACAATGCTACCAACCAGACGTACAAGCTTAGGCCGCAGAACTCGAAATACGGCAAGTCAAAGAATAATATAAGAGCAAATCAAACTGATGAGCAACGCGAAGCGCGAAATGAACTTGAACTGAATTGATATCAAGATAGAAATGTTGTGTTTAATCCCCACAAAGCTGCATTCAGTTATAATGTGGCAATTGATTACAGTTCAGAGCAAATTGTTGCTAAATTTGGACTAATGAACATTGTGTGTCCACATTGGGATTGAAATTAAAAAATGAAGCCTCTGGATTGTGTTGCGCCAGCGGCCAAGTCAAATTGACGTCATTGGTACCGCCACCAGAGCCACTACATTCATTGGTTCATTTTTTGACTCATATCCAGCAGTACAATAATTGCTTTCAAATGACATCATTTGGGGCAACAAAAGTTATACGAGACAATTTTTTGCCTACTTTTGGCAAGTAAGTATAATGGCAAACGTTTTTTTTTAGTTTTAAAACCATGTAGCTGGTGCAAAATATGTCGAGTCAGTGATGTGTTTATTTTGTAAACAATAAATCAAATACATAATAATAGTCTATAATCCGAAGACTTAATCAGCAACATTTATAACATGTTGTATTTTATAGTGGCATGAGCAAGATATTCTTGGTAAAGCCTACTACCTAAAGCTGCCGTGGAAGGCTGTTTAATGTCGAGGTTAAAAGTAGTTTTAATTTGAAATGATGTAAAGTATTGTGGCAGTATTTTGCGAGCCACATGGTGGTACAATTTGCTATACAATTGCCTGTATACATATTTATATTCTTGCAGATTCAGGGATTCAAATATATCATCAAACAGGTTCCTTATTGCCAGTGCCTGTTGAAGACTATACATTTTTGCAAATATATTTTATGGACAATTCAGCAAGAGAAGTCGATCAGCGTTGCGCACACAACAACTCAGTAAAGAGATCCATTGTGATGAACAACTTCAAACATTTTTCCTTCAACACAATGAATTAGTTGCATTAGACCGATGCATTAGACATTCACAAATGCATTAGACCGCATGCGCATCAGATAATCACAAAATTGTCATCAGAGCCGATAAGGCGCCTGCAGGACAGTGAAATGATTGAATCCTATGAAATAAACACTATTATGAAAATATATTTTGCTTTTTTTTTAAATTAGTAAAGTCCTTTTCAGGTATAGTGAGATCAGGAAATTATGGATTCATTTTTATATGGAGGATATTTATAGATTCCAATTCAAATTGAATAGGGACTCATACATAACTCAGCTATACAAAATAAAGTAGAGCATCATTGCTACGCGAAAGCGGTACGAAGTTCGCTGGGTCAGCTAGTCTTAAATATATGATCGACCAGACCAAGTGTTAATTAAAATGAAATTGAGCACATAAGTCGTGTTCATATCTATTTAGATTAATTTGAAATAGATAAACGTGTGCCTTAATATAGTCAGTATGTTCTCCGAATGATAAAGAAACTCATTGTTTGTCCCTCGCTAAAATAAACCTAGTTAAAAATGACCAAAAGTTAGCACACCAGTCAATTTTTGCATCTTTTTTAAATTCGTTATTACAAGTAATCCGGACGCTTAAACCCTTATTTTTTTATATCACTCAATGCTAAACTGTTTCTTGCATTCAGTTTTAGTAACAAACAATTGTAAAAAGTCTTATTTAAACAATAAAACACATTTTACAAAAATATTACAAAGTTAGTTCCTCACTATGAATTGTTGAGAGATGTCGTTGTACTAAAATGTTGAATTTTCATGCCTGACGGTGGCGACATCTATGTGTTGGGCGGGGAACTGTTCGTTGCACTAGTGGCTAGTCATTGGATGTAACTGTTAATAGATGGCGCTGCTAGTCTCAAAACTGTTTTAACGAGATAGTAAGAGCTTGTGTAAGCGGAATAGTTTGAACTGAAATTTTGCTTTGGAAATGAACTACGACTTGCTCGTAAAATTGGTTGTTTTGGTATTACAGATTATTGAATTAGCTTTAATGGTTACATAATATATCTAAATCATTTAAAGTTATCGGTATTTTACCAAATAATTACTTACACGATCGTCCCGGCAACTCACATTCTGCGTCCGTGCGTTAGCCAACATAATGATGGTTTGGTACTTAATAATATTATTATCTACTTATGTAGGTAAGCAGATCTATATATCTTTCTATATATCTATACATTAAGAAAGTCAAGGCAGTTCCAGTTAAAGTAAAACCAACAATAGCGTAGGTACCTTTATATTGGTATATCTGAGGGTTCAGTACGAATTTCTTTTACATTTAACGAGACCGAAACGAGAGCGCGTTCGCTCTGATTGGTTGGTTTATTCGAGCCGATAAATGTGAGTGCCAAATGAGCTCTCGTTTCGATTTCATTAAACATAAACAAATTCATACTAGTCATAATCTCTTTTTTAACATAGCACTATTACTTTTCGCAGCCGGACTACTACCGCGATGCGACCCACTTCAAGAGAGTGGGTGATGGTCCAGAGTATCGGTTCGAAATACCTCACGCCAAGCTGGATTACACAGGAGCCTACTCTGTAGTCGCCAGGAATGTGCATGGAGAAGCTAAAGCGATCATCTCATTACAGATATTGGCTAAAGGTAAATATACTTTGCGATTACTGTTATGCGATTTGTTTTACAGTCACGCATGTCGTCGGGGCGTCGGCTTGAGCCTCACTGAACCTATTGAGATTCCTTGATCGATGTTGCTTGCAAAAACTAGTGCTACGTATTATTTATCGAAAGAAGACGATCTAAAATCTCGAATCTGTTCTGGGGGCCCATTAATTAAGTTTGCTATTCCACCCCTGCCTGTTTATATATTGGTCAACGGCAGGGACTATAGTATTCCATAGTTAACTGCTTAACTGTTCAATAGCCAAGCACACCCATAACCCTATCATTTATCTTTATCACATCTCACAATAGTCCTGCATCTCGTGAAAGCTGAGAATAATATTATATTTATTTATTATTATATACATATAAATCCTCTAAAATTACATTCTTAAATACTACTTACAAAATAAAATAAAAATATAAAAATAGGAGCCGACCAGTAGCGGGAGAATGGTCCAAGCTACCGGTGGTTAGGGCTCCAGAGACAGAAACCTCCTCACAATACGTGCCGTTTCAGTAGAGAGTCCAGAGTACTGCCTTCTGCATCAGACCCTTGATTCATCCGCCCAACCCCAGCCTCCTAAGGTGGTTGTCGAGGATGCTGGGTATTAATCCGTTGGCCGACACGACTATCGGCACAACGATAGCCGAATCCACATTCCATATATCGACAACCTCGTGAGCCAAGTCAAGATATTATATTATTATTAGTATATTAGTATTAGTCGCTTACCATCGGGCAAAAAACCCATGGCGGTACAGACTTTATAAAAAATTAAAAACCTTTTCAAATATTTTTCCTTCATGTTCAAACGTTATTTTGACCTGATTCTTTAGTCTTTATTTATACCTACTTACACAAAGTTGATTCAAAACTGAACCTTGTGTGCTATGTTCGAAGCCTATCGCTACCTCTTTCGCACAATTGTCTTCTACATAAGTGAGTGACAGAGATGGATGCTATACTGACTCAAAGGAATACCGATCAAATATTCTTAATTCATAAAGTTGTGTAATATATTTATATAAAGTAATTATTAACTTATTTCGTAGAACCGTGGGTGCAATTGTTAAGTGCAATCTGAAGTCGGGTAAAGTGTAATTGCAGGGTAATAATAGGTTGTGGGGAGCAGTAGGTAGCGAAAATGGGTGTGCTGTATTTTAGGCGCTGCCCCCAGCCTATGTATAGTCCCCACTCAAACAAGAAAACCCACCCCGTTCCTACTCCTGCTTTTCGCACCGGAGCCAGATAAGCCCGCTAGGTAGTCCGGATCTGTGTAATGTGCTTAAGATGTGTTATAGCTCTTTAACGATTTCTCTCTCTAACTCTAGACCTCTTAGCATAGTTACGTATGGTAATATCTTAAAAAAATATTGTCAATGGTACATTGGCTTTGTAAAGTCACTTGTCAAAAAATGACAGATTACATACAAATCTATACGAGTATTATAACGTATGTGTCTTCTTGTTTGTCCATTTTACACGGCAGAACGAAGTTAGAAATAGACGTGGTTTTTTTGTCTGTTTTTAACACCTAAAATGTCGGGTGGAAGTTTGTATGGAGAAATTTGGCAATGTTAAAAGTAGAAAGCTAAAAATTTGTAGGTATACGGATTGTTTGTGACAAACAAAAAAAAAGTGCACCATTTCTTTTTTTTTTTTTTTTTGTAATCCTGCCCCCAACCACTTAAAGGTAACGGACGGGGCCTGCTCTGCCCCAGTGTGGATGCCAAATCTAAGGTGAAGACCAGTAGCAGTGTGCCCTGCATGGGCTGTGCACCGCCGTGTCCTTAAGGATGTGATCGGCGACGGTGACCTCTCGCGTCCGACTCTGATTCAGGCCATAGTGCGGAGCGCTATGCGGACGCCGTCTCCTCCTTCTGCGAAGCAGTCATGCTAGCTAAGGAGGAGGCGGAGCGCGTGAGGAAACGATCCTCCTCACGCCCCAGCCGCTGCAGAAGATACTCCGGGCGTCCGAGGTCGCGTGACGATCTTTGGCCACCGTTAGTGCGGGTCTGCGAACGGCGAGTAAGGGTAGGCTCGGTAAGGCTCATCGCCCGATCAGAACCAGACCCGTGCGTACGGCGCGTCGATTTCCGCGCGCGCCTCAAAGAGCCAAACCACCACAGGTGGGGCCTAGTAGGGTTGATGCCCCGTGCCCGATCCGGAGCGACAACGTAAAAGGTTACCGGGGCTCCGGCTCAAAGCTAGTTTTTAGTCAGTAAGTCTGACACTCCCTCCCGCCTCACCCAAGGCGGGAGAAGTCATAAGACGATTGTTCGCACTCAAAAAAAACCTCTTAAAAGTGCGCGAGTGAAGGCGCGGGTAGCTTTCTACCTTGAGCATTGAGGAATGTTCCATACAAACTTTCATCCCCCATTTTAGGCAAATGGGGAGTTGGAAGCGAACAATAAGTAGTCATGTCTCCATTTAAAAAAATCACGTCAATTCGTTGCTCCGGTTTGCCGTGAAATATTATATGGATTGCTTTAGAAAAAAATGGTTGAATTTATTGATTTCAGTTACGTAACAACATAAGCCCTATATTCACTGCGCAAATGCGAGAATGCGTTCCCAGCGACCTATTTTATTAAAAGAGGTCAAAATTGACGTCAATGGTGACCTGTGCCAGTTGGGTGTCACGTGCCCTAGTTGCCAGCGTTTGAGAGGATTCGATGAGTCCTGGGAATATTCTCTTACTAGTATGTCAGAGGTTACTGATACTGGGGTCCTCTCCCCCATCTTTAAATTATATTGCAACGGCTACGTTCTGCGTCCCAAATTCAGGCTCAGGCTCAGGCTCAATACCCCCCATAGCAGATTTTATTAGGTAACATTATACTAGGTGGGGTTGTTATCGTTCTGATACTTATTTGCCGTCATGCTGTCGGAATTCGAAAAGTTTCTCACACCATATTCTTATTACGTGGGTTTCATTAACGCGAGTGGGACCGTGGGTGTATTATGTGCCTAAAGCCGCGGGCTACGCACGTGTATCAAGCTTCGTTTGTGAGAAAATGTATGTGGTTTTGTTCACTGTAACCCACGGAGAGGGTACGCATGAATTGACGTCACGTGACCTACGACTATGTACAGCTCGCTTATCACAGCGCAGGTTTCAGTCATACACCTCCTACTTCGTGCGTGGCTTCTCCGTGCGCCGTGGCACGCTATACATAGCCGTGGGTCATATTCATGTACTCCAGTGGGGACGTAGACCCACGATGCCAAACAAACCATTACACGCAGCTAAAATGCGCCGCGTGCCCGTGCATAGCGTGTGCCGCTGTGGGCCGGTGGGCCCGCGCGTTTATGTAGGTACGGTAAAATGGGGTGAATAGGGATCGAGAGGTGAATAGGGACAGAAGAGAGGTGAATAGGTATAGGGGAATTCTTCATAGTATCTATTCACCCCTCTTCTGTCCCTATTCACCTCTCGATCCCTATTCACCCCATTTTACTACATAATGTTAGTAGTTACCGTTTCTTTGTCTTTCATTGTGGTGCGATTTTCCTTTGTTACCATAGAGTAATTTTTAAGTAAAGCATTGTTGAATCTCCATGGCTTCGGGTATACTCTTGTCTTTCTAACACAATTTTACTTTTCTTAGGGTCGCAAGTGCGACTGCTGAATAAGGGGTCTCGGGTTTGAATTCCGGGTTGGCCAAAGGTATTACTCGGCTTTTATCGGTTTTTCAAAAAATTCTCAGCTGTAGCGCGGAGTCTGGAATTGTGCCCAGTAGATATATGACAATAGGCTATATACACCTATAACATGTGACTTTTAACACAAGACATGGTGAAAAGTGTGCGTACATTGTACAGTGGCATTACGTCGTAATGTGCAGATGCACTCTGCCTACTCCTTCGGTTAAAATGCGTGACGCTGTAGTTAAAATCTTTACGTAGTTCGTGAATTCATTTCAGGAACTACTTACGTATTTTTTTAAACCTAATCTAACATATATTATACTATTGTATATTTTTTAAACCTAACCTAATACAGATCATAATTATATTATGCACACAGGTATATTACATACATAAGTATCGTCTAGCACTCTACCCAATCACCCTTAGGATAGATAGAGACAGTTCACTACCGTAAAAAAAGAAAGAGTACAATAGTACAAACCTCTATTTCTCCTACCGGCTTCGGAACAAAACAGAAAACACAATTCAACGTATCTACTTATCTCTTTCTCTCACAGCTCTCTCAAACGATAGCAAACGTAACGTCAGGCTCGTTGACGCGTGAATCTCATGACGCGGGAACCAATCCGCTTACCCATTGCGGTGAAGCTTAGATTAATCAATTTTGTGGTTATACAGACTCCACCTACTGATTTCGCGTTAAAATGAATCAGCGTTTTATTCTACTTGATCTTAAGCTGCAATTTTTGTTGCTTCAGAATCGTGGTAGATTTCTTTGAGATGGGTTTTATAAATTTTATATGTTTTTAATAGGGATGATGACTGGGTCAAAAATAAATTATTACAACTTTTCAATACAATAAAATATTCAAAAATAATTACACTCTAGAAATTTAGATAGAAAAAATCGAAAATTAAGTTCTTAGTTCATCAAATTTATGAATGAGAGTGATTATTTTTACCCGACTGCCAAGGAAGGGTTATGTTTTTCGCGCGTATCTTGTATGTATGAGCATAATATTCTTTATTACCTCATTTCTTCGAAACGGCTTGATGGATTTCGACAATCAGGGCATCGTTGGATTCGTCTTAATTACCCAAGTGTTCTTAGATTTATTAAATACATTTATTTGCTACAATATGGGTATCAAATTAAAGAGCTCATCACGAGGATTCCAAAATGGTATATCACTGACATATAGAAAAAAAAACTATGTGCAATTACGCAATCAATCTAAAATAACTGGATCGATGTGTGTTACTTTTTTATTATTATCTTGGTATTGGAAGTAGTTCTCTCGTGTCGCGGGTGAAATCTTGAGAAACACATAGCCGTATTATAACTAACCTTCGATAATTCGAACCTCTCGGTAACTCGAAGCTATCATGAGGTCCCTATAAAATCTCTTTGTATACATTTTGAAAATTATTGTGTTACATAGTAATGTTTTTTTTTTCATTTGAATTACCAAGTGTATAAAGATGTATTGATTGAAACCTACCTACATAAGTTTTATAAATACTTTATACACTAGTCTACCACACATTATGACTGTCGGTGAGAAACGAGCAGTCACCGGATAGTAAGCAGTCAGCGCCGCCCAGGGACACTCTACCACCAGAGTTACTAAAACCAAAATACCTAAAAAATCTTTTCTTTCTTCTTTCCTTTTTTCTTTTTCTTTTTTTCTTTTTAAAAAGACGTTGCCCCATGTTAGGATTTTCTCCTGTGTCGTGGGTGCGTTTACAAACACATAAGTTCACATGCACATGACACCCAGACCCGAAACAACAATTTGTGGATCACACAAAGAGTTGCTCCGTGCGGGAATCGAACCCGCTACCCGTTGCACGGCAGCCAGTTGCCCAGCCACCGCGCCAACCGTGCAGTCAAATATCTAAAACCTAAACCCCAATAAGATCTGAATCTAATCTGAAACCCGAGAGCTTTACCCGAGTTACATCTGAAATAGTGATTATATAGGTAATGTAATTATTCTTTAATTTCAGATCCTTCTTCGACTGACGATTCGCACAACGTGAGATATGGGTGAGTTCCTTTATTTAATTTCTTTTTTAAGGTCCACAGGCCCGCATTGTTCGCATCGCACGCATCGTATGCATTCCGTATGACGTCATCAGTAGTCATCGCATGTAGGCATTGCTGATGATGCGGTCCGTACGATGGGGAGGGGACGCAGTTGTATGAGTTTCGTTTAAGTATGTATTTGTATTAAGGTTTATTTTTTAATGTGCACTGTTTTTAACCGACTTCCCAAAAAGGAGGAGGTTCTCAATTCGGCCGGTATTTTTGTTTCTTTTCTATGTATGTACACCGATTACGCCGATGTTTATGGACCGATTTGCGTGATTCTTTTTTTGTTCGATGCGGATTGGCTCAACTTAGGTGCCATAGAAAGGAGGATGCAAATCTTGGTCCCATCTTCCAATAGCTATGTGTGTTACAGCATTGCATCATTGGATAGGTTATTTTGAGCTGAATAAAAGTTACTATGGCGCCAAGTTCCAAATCTTAGTCCGTTTAGAGTTATTCTTCATTAAACATGGTTGTTTTGATAGTTTTATCAGTAGCCAAGTAATGCAATTTTTAAGTTATAATTACACACACTACGTGTTTAAAGCACAAATGCAATAGGCTACTTTCCTACTAGTCAAATTCAATACTTTTTTCGAAACGTCAAAAACGATATTTTCTATGAACTTTGTATGAAATAGTGCGTTATGACGTCATAAGTTTTTGACGTCAAATAGCAGACTTATTTCTAGAAAAAATCGAAAATTAAATAGTTCATCAATTTATTATATTGAAAAGTTGTAATAATTTATTTTTGACCGAGGATAGTACCCAATTATAACGCAAAAAATGCATTACTTGGCTACTGATAAAACAAGTACTTGAACGACGTCATTTTCACGATAGTTCGAAGTGAACATCGATTACTTAAACAGTTCTGGTTCGATTTGCGTGATACTTTTTTTGTTCGGTAGGGTATACGTTTACGTTGGTACTGCTATCATCTGGTGATGAACGACGATTGGTGAACGACTTGTAAACTAGCAGTGGGTAGACACAGGTGTAGGCGGTTACATTTTTAATTTTAAAATACTTGACGGCGCTTGGTAAAAAAATTAAATTAAAAATTTAAAAGACCCCCGTGTTAATATTGGCTTTAGCCTTTTATACAGGGTTAAAGGGTAAGTCGACCTTAATCCTTTAAGACGTGATAGTTTACATCATTCCTGACTGATTTGACCATGGAACCCCATATCCCAAACTTAACCGTTTTCAAATTATCGGCATTTTAACTTTTTTGATAAAATTTCCCATTTTTTGGCTATTTCTCCCTTGTTTTGTCTTTGGTGGCTAAATTTTGTTTTGTTTTTGCTTTTTTGTGTAGTAGATTAGTTGCTTTATTATTTAGAAAACTAAAACTGTAAATAACTGTACCAACGGAGTCGTAGCAGACGATCGAATGTTAAAAAAAGTAAATAAATTTGTGATAAGTTGTTTTTCTTTGTAAGATATTAAAAAAAAAGTCTATGACAACTGTTCTGCAAATGTGCGTTAAAATATCTACAATTCTTCAGCTTTCTGATAAGGTATAACATTACATGATAGGGAATAATTTGAATTCTTTGCCAAAACATCGATGAAGTACTACAAGGTAGTAATAAGAATATCGATATTTAAGCTTCAAATTTAACTTGAGTCAGATAACAAAATAAAACAAACTGGTTCACTTCACTTCAGAAGGAGTGTCAGGGAGTGGCTTTTTTTTGAGTGGAGAAAATCATCCAATGTCTTCTCCCACCTTGGGCGAGGCGAGAGAGAGTGTCAGACTCTTACTGACTAAAAACCACCCTGTTCCTTCTCCTGCTTTTCGAGCCGGAGCCCCGGTAAACCCGCTAGGTAGTCCGCAGCTCCGGATCAGGCATCAGCCCTACTGGGCTCTCTTTGAGGCGCACACATAAAAATCCATAGGGGTCAGGTCTGAACTTCTAGCTGGCCACGGTACAGGTCCGCCTCTCCCGATCCACTTATTGGGATAATTAGTGTCCAGTGCGGGCCTGCGGACGGCGAGCAAGGGTAGCTCACCGCCCGAACAGAACCAGACCTGTGCGTGCGACGCGTAGCGTTACGCGCGCGCCTCAAAGAGCCATCAGACCACCACAGACGGAGCCCAGTAGGGCTGATGCCTGATCCGGAGCTGCGGACTACCTAGCGGGTTTACCGGGGCTCCGGCTCGAAAAGCAGGAGAAGGAACAGGGTAATTGTCACACAATTAGATATGATAAATTATCAAAATACATTAAATCTATACCAACTTGTTGCCATAAATACTTACAAATTTAAAAAAAAGTGTAGTGGTTCCTTTTATTACATGATTTGATGTTAGCACAGATTAAACATTGTTCTGTTCTATGTTTTCTATATCTGTAGACATATTTGGCCGATATGAAGATTATCTGGCTAATTTCAAATATTATTTTTTTCTTGGTGACCCTTATGAATTTTATCTAACATCTCTTTATACATTGACTTAAGAACAATTAATTTTGAACCTTTAAATATTAAATCTTTAATGACATAATATGTAAATTTCAGCTTGAGTATTCCAAAATGGTTTTAATAATGGACTTACATTGATTTTATTATTAGGTCATCGTTAATAATAATATTTCTTTACTAATTGCAAGATTTGCATACATTAAATTTACATGACATGACATTTCAGACTCAGGGGGCCTACTCTAATTCAACGAAAAACGAAGTTTCGTCCGAAACTTCGCAGATTGCATACTACAATTCTATTTATTGCGAACTTTCGTGAACAAAAATGAACGAATGAAATGAAGATAAATAAATAGGTTTTGATATGAAATTAAAAATAAAACGTTATTTTAAGTAATTTTATAAGTCAATCAATAAAACTTACGGGTGAAAATTAAACGAAACTTCGGATTCGAGAACCGGAGTGCCTACTCCGGTTCTCGAATCCAGGACAACCAACCCAGGGGTCGTGGCGGGGGTCTTTGGACATCGCCAACGCCTTGAACTCTCTGCCTTGGAGCTGCATTTTGGAGGCACTACGGTATCATCGGGTGCCTACCTACCTCCGTCGTATAATCGAGGCTTATCTAACGTACAGATCCGGTATACAACCAAATTGTATTGCTAACAATTCTTTCTCAATTTGAGCATATCTTTCCTGGGTTATGGTGAGAGTTTTAGAGCTATAGGTTTATTTTTTTTTTTGTAAAATTACTGCACCTAATGTTAACTTTAAGGAATTTATTGACAAAACTAAAGGAATTTGTGGATTTTAATTGTGCTAAGATTGGTGACCTCGTGATCTCTTCCTTAAAATTTTTAAGACATATTTTCTTAATTCTCATCTCAAATCCAGACTAAATCGTTTTTTAAATGATTTCTTATTATTTAAGTTTTCTCTGACAAAATCTTCATGAAATCTAATATTCTTTGCAACCCTTTGACATTGGTTGATGTGGGCATCTTGAGTATTGCTTTGACTTTCTCTTGATCAACCCTAGCACCATCTTTATTAAATACATAACCCAGAAAACATACCCCAGACACTTCCAAATTTCATATTTCTTTGTTAAATTTTAAATTGACTTGACATGCTCTTTGCATTACTTTATGTAGTCTTTCATTATGAACCGACTGATTTCGTCCATCAACTAAAATATCATCTACAAAAATTAAAACTCCTTCCAAATCACCAAACAAATTCATTATAATTCTTTGAAATATTTCTGATGAAGCACTTATGCCATAAGGCAATCTTAAGTATCTGTATCTACCAAATGGTGTTTGGAAAATACACAAATCTGAACTATATTCATCTAACTTTATCACTCAAAATCCTGAAAAAGTATCTAGATGTGTAAAACATGCAGCGCCTTTGAGCTGTGACCGTATTTCATCTATAGACTTTAACGAATAATGTTCTCTCATTATACAATTATTTAAGTTTCTAGGATCTATGCATATTCTTAGTTGACCTGAACTTTTGACAGTGACTACCACAGAATTTATCTATTCAGTTGGTTTTGTAACTTTTTGTATGACTTGCATTTGCTCCATGCCATGCAATTCCTCGCGCAGTTTTCCTTGCAACGCAAACGGAACCTTCCTTGGCGGATCAACACATGGAACTGCACCAGGCTTGAGTTTCAGATGACAGGCTGGGGGTAGACATCCAAGACCCTTAAACAAATCATATTGTGTAAGAATTTGTTTACAAAAATCTTGTTTCCTTATGGAAAATACACGCTTTATTATACCTTATTTTTCACAAGTTGGAAGACCTAAGACAGTTGGACAGACCAAGTACCTATGTTTGCTACAATGAACACTATATTTTCACAATTCTTTCTATTTTCAATATTTAAATAAGATTTTAAATTTACTTTGCCTAAAATTGGAATGTTATTGCCACCAAATCCTGTGACATTTACATGACATCTGTCAATTTGTGATTTTGACAGATTAAGAAATTTTAAGATTTTGACAGCTGATATGACATTGACATCTGCGCCTGAATCTATGATATAATTAATTTGTCACTTACCCACGTGTATCACGTGTATGTTTATTTTCCACGAACTACATGAATAATGATTTTCTGAAACTGAATTACCTTTGACATGACTTAATTGTTGGTTTCAATTATTTAGATGAGATGCTACGTTTGGTACATTTGAATGACTGTTGTTATTATTTGTTTGTGATACTGAACCACTTTTATTTGATTGACAACGATGTGATTTCCTTGTATAATGCTTCTTGTGGTAATGAAAGTTTTTGAAGTGTTTGTGTATGACATGTGACGTTTTGACGAACTGACTGTTCTTATTGAATTTATTAGAATTATTATAACTTTGACCTGGACTATGAATGTTTACATTTGACTTTTATTTTTACTATATAATCTCTTATAGCAATGAGCATTATTTTCTATTTTGCACTTTGACTATTTTTTTGACTTGAGTGGTGTGTTAGTGCTGTTTATGTAAATGACTTTCTGGTTTTGACTCGACTTAAAATTTAAAGCTTAAAATTCCAACAAAATGTTGCTGACTGACGAATGTGACGAATACAACTGTGTGACATGGTTATCTTTGAATCATTTAACAAAATGACTAAAAGAGTTACAAGACCTGCATTCTACTCCAATCGTTGGGTATTTTGTTCGATGAGACTGCCCACAGCGACAACATGTTGATGCTGACTGCCTCATCGGACTGGGAGACTTCCTCGTGGCCCAATGGACGTAGACGCATTACATTTTCGCCGTCTTGGACGATATATTTTTTATCATCCTCGCTGCATCCTGCTGAGTAACTATTAAAATTTTTGCCAGCTCCCGCATTCTTTCATACGTGAGGTTAGGTTTTTGTAAGAACCTCTGACTTATGTTTGACTAGTCTAATTGCAAAGAAGGATACCATTTTCTATGAAATCTGTCCCACCTTCAATAGCTATGTGTGTCACATCATGGGTAAGGTAATTTTGAGCTGAATAAATGTTACTACGACCACAGCTACGACGCCAAATTCCAAATCTTAGTCCGTTCAGTGTTATATTTTATTAAACATAGTAGTTTTATCAGTAAGTATGGATTTTGACTTTTTATTTCCAGATCGGTTATAAAATCATCGATGTTTTCCGATTGACTTTGCCTTCGTGTAATAAATATGTATCGCCACATGGTAATTTTCACATTCACATCACATCATTTCACATTTGGCCTTAACATCCTTAATCTTCGCATCATCTACGCTGATATTGAAAGTGATACATATCTCTATACCTTTCGGCCCGATACTGTGCAACAGAATTGC
This sequence comes from Spodoptera frugiperda, assembly GCF_023101765.2. Taxonomy (NCBI): domain Eukaryota; kingdom Metazoa; phylum Arthropoda; class Insecta; order Lepidoptera; family Noctuidae; genus Spodoptera; species Spodoptera frugiperda. The sequence goes on from NC_064236.1 coordinate 17,693,522, forward strand.
CACTTTCCGTTTCTCCTCGTATTATCCAAACCGGACGCCAGCAGGGGCCTTAGTCTGCTATTACAATTGTGTCAGAATGGTCGATCACTGAGCAGTGCGAGAGGGACGGAGCTATGAAGGTTGTATAGCAGCAGGTACAGCTCCAGCCTATTTTGTCATGCTTCCGCGTAGTATGCAGTTGCCTCCGACGATATTTCCAAGTTTTTCAACCCGACCACATGGCACTTCGTATCGCCGACTCCTTCCGTACACATGTTATTTTTGACGGTTAGGTTATCTTGATTTCTGACACCATGAATTGGTCTTATTGTTAATAATACAACTTAATTTCTTAATATTGATATATTATTATCACAATTATTACTTAATTTAATTTATATGGAGAGACGACTGCACTTCACACCCATAATGAATGATAGTGCCAATGACATTACATATTAGAGTAGGGGTCATGTAAAATCCAACTTACTATACCTATTATGTATTATGTAACAAAGTTGTATTATATGTATACTTAAGCATTTCGTGTTAATGACACCGTTCAAGACTAAATATGCATTTCACTATTTTTGTATTTAGTTTGTACTTATTTCTATCGAAAGAACTAACTTGAACGAAATAGCGATTAATTAATACATACTTTGTGCTTTATATTGTTTTAATACCGAATACAAATCAGAAGTTAAGATGATAAAAATGTTAATTTAATAAAGTACCTCATTCAATCAAATAACCAACGGCGAAGCTGAATGAAGCTGTTTAATATAACATGTTTTTTTTTCGTAGTTTACTGGCTAAGTAGTTTACTGACCAAGTATCTAGACCAAGAATTAATAACAGCAGGCCAGCACCTTTTGCGCATTTTAAAGGTCTCAGCACACATATGGGATCGGAAAGGGATCGTAACCGTAACGCCTTTCGCCTCGCTGTCAACCAGGCGTCAACCTACCGTATGCACGTAACGAAAGCGTATCAGCAGCGCCTGTACGTCAACTCGGCTACGGCTAGGCGACACCGACTAGACTAACACGATAGTTAGTCGGTACGGAGAGACGTAAGCGCGGGGACGGAGAAACGTCAGCGTGGAGACGATGAGCCGTAAGCGCGGGAATTCAAGTTCGGAGCCTGTTCCGAGGCGAGGCGATTACGTTATTATTCCGATTAGTGTGCGTTGCAGTAGGGAGTTTAATACAAACCATTCTGAACGGCTCGAGGCGATACGGTGACGATCCCTTTCCGATCCCATATGTGTGCTGAGACCCTAAATGTGTACCTTATCGTGTAGAAAATAAAGTTGCTTTGATAAATGTAAGAGGAATAGGTTTGCTAGTTCTAGCATTTGACATAAGTACCTAAAAAACATTTTGTACTTTCGCCTTTGTCTTTTAAAACCAAATAAAGTTTGTCTAACGTACAGACATACAAACATAGATTTATTGTGTTTCTACTATATGTATACTTACTAAATGTTCGCGTTGTTTGACGTCATACTAAAAATGAAATGTTAAAGTTTCCATTTAGGTGTTTGATGAAGCAAAATTGTGATTTTCAGCACCGTTGTAATGTAATGGAAAGATTTGAGACTCATTTTTACGGTGAATGAACAATGTAAATATATTACGCATATTGTAAACTATTATAAAATCTCTAAATGTGTACATGGAAGGGAGCACAAAATGATTAGTTAAATAATTATTTCTTATACAAACCTTGTTCTGACAAATAAAGAAATAAACAACACCAGAGGCATCACAAGTGCGTTGTCGTTCTTTTAGGGGTTAATTCAATACAAACATAATTTTTTCGTCAAATATTTATTTATCTGCTCATTCCAGCCGCGTTGATGTGATACCTCGTTTCGAGAGAGAGCTGACGGACTTGCTGTCGTATGATGGTGATGCGGTGGAGTTCGAGTGTCACGTCTCCGGCAACCCGGAGCCAGACATCAGGTGGTTCCACTACAACGAGGTGAGTTTGAACTCAAGTGACAGTCTTCTTCTACATTGGAGGATAGGATAGGACCCATAATGTCCACACTTGATAGGGTTTTTTTACCTTCCCTCACATTAGCAGTTTTTCCTGTGTCGTCGGTGTGTCTATAAACATACCTACAACCTGAAACAAGAATTTGTGGATCTCACAAAGATTTGCTCCGTGCGGGAATCGAACCCGCTACAAGTTATGTGGCACATGGTAGCCGGTTGCCCAGCTGCCGTATGATCTGTGTATTTCCCTTTATGAAAACTAAGAAAAAGTACTTGTGACTTCTTATGCCGTGGTCCGGAGATTTAAGACGCCTGCTTCTCATGCACCAAATACCTTTATCAAATATGACCTTTTTTGAGTTATAATATGTACTTTCTACCACTGACAAACTGTGAAGGAAAACATTGTGAAGTAGGTACAATATAATTTCTAAATATGTGTTTGATATTCCAACCTGCGTTGAGAAAGCATATAATTATAGTGATTAATGCTCATCTTCTCTATGTGAGAAGAGGCCTTTTGTCAGTAGTAACATACAAATAAAGATTTTTAATACGAGTTTGAGTTTTTCGATATTCTCAGTAATAGCAGAGTCTAAGCCTATCTATAATGTTGGTTAATTAACTTGTTTTAAACGACGTCTATAACATAACTGCCAACTACAAATATTCCAATATCGATATTGCCAGTAATAAAAAATCCGTCCTTTTATTCAATTATTACAGTTAATACGTGACTGTCCGGACTTTGAATCCACGTTCGAAGAAGGTGCCGCCCGGCTGAAGATCAAGCAGGTAACTGCTGAGGATGAAGGCACCTACTCCTGTGAAGCTGCCAACAATCTCGGCAAGGCCACGTCTAGTGCTTGTCTTGTGGTCTATCGTAAGTCACTAATACTATGACTATACTTACTTATTTAGGTCTGTACGTAAATATGGCTTCGGCTTCGAATTAACTCATTCTCTGATATTTTTACACTCGTCTTTTGAACGATAGATCTGTCTATAGTTGTACATTTTGCCTGACTTCATTATCCCTAACATAGTAACGATATGTTTCGAAGCCGATCACTGCATATTGACATTATCTAAATTGTGCACACCAATTGGTATCAGTGCGAAGACAAACAGAGAACCAGAGATCAATTCGCGGGGATCAAACCCACATGCAAAAGTAATAAGTTATGTATGTATGAATTTACAGAATACCAGGATACAATTTCGGATGTTATCTGCAGCCTCTTTGGTGTAGTGATCTATAATCAAGAGTAGCATGATTTCGATGGTATATGTATAGTTTATCGATTTCGAAATTCTTTTATGCGATATTTTGGTAGAATATATTTTATTTTATATATAAATAAGTTTTCACAAGGAAAAGCGGAACCTACAGTTTTTCTTAGCATTTTTATCACATTGTTGTCTCAGCTGAATTGGTTTGGCGACATTTTAAAAATTAAATTGCATCCATAACGTTTATTTTGCAGCTCCAGGAGAACCGAATACACTCAGTCAGCGGCTGCGGCGTCCACCAGCACTGCTGTCTGCTGCCTCCACTCCTCGATCCACTCCACGAAGTACGCCCGCCAGATCCGTCTCCAGAACACCTGGTAAGTCAGGTCTTACTCCTCACGAAGAGTCTCTCAGATACAAGTATGCCTAGCCTGTGTTGCCCACGATTATAAACCTGCTGTCGTTAATAGGTCATTATGCGAATGTATTTGCTGTGTAAACCTATCTATCCTAGCAAAATTAACTATACTCCTTTCTTCGCCAGGCCCTGACGCTCGCCGTCTTTGCAGCCCGTCCCGACAAATGGCGCCCTCATTCTACACGTACCCCTTCAACAAGGTGGTCGAAGAGGGAGACCACGTCACATTCAAATGTGCGGTCAAAGGCCAACCGTCCCCTTGGACTACTTGGGACAAAGATGGCATCATCATAACCCCATCAGCCAGAATAACTATGAGAGAAAAGGATGATATGCTAAGAATCCTTGAAATTGAACAGGTTTCTATTGAAGACGTGGGGATTTATAGGATTACTATTGAGAACGAGTTCGGGAGGGCTGAGGCGACTGCAAGGTTGGAGGTTATAACGCAGAAGGGCAAGTTCTATGGTGGAGTGCGGGCTTACAGTGCCTCACCAAGGAAGTCCCTCACTTATAGGAGGTACCCGTCCGTGCCCAGACAAGACTGAAGACCAAGTTGGATATGATCATGTAAGTTCCTTGCCAAAATGTTCAATTCAAGCAAAGTTGATAGATTTTTTGTGTATTCTGAGTCAAAAGATTCACTTTTAGTTTATTATGTAATTGTGAATTACAATATAATAATTATTTGCAACTTTTCTGATACTTTGACAGCAATGCGAATTGGGGTACCCGTTTTTATTATTTGTATGCATTGCAATATTCGCCATTGCGAATTTTGTTATATCCATTGCTTTATATTTCATTCTGACAATAAATATGTTATTTCAGGAAAGGAAACACCACGTGTGGAGATATATTTATAATAAATGTAATGATTTTTTTTCTTTCTATTGTAATTTATTTTCTATGCATTTTATTTATAATTTTTTTACTATTATGAGTTATTTTTTTTTAACAAAGTTACAAATGTTAAGTTTTCTGTTTTCTTTCTGTTTGTCTATTTATAAGGTCAGGTTAAAGTAATGAAAGAATACGAACACATTTTAGTGATCACATTTTGTATTTCATTCACATTTAGATTTTAAGAGAAAATTTGTAGATGCACTTATATCATCATTTTTATACATGAAATATTAAGTTTATACACGGTGTAACAAAAAGGGGGTATACACATCAAGTGCACGGTTTCTAGATAACATAACAAACGATACTGGAAGGGTTTTTTAAACTCATGTTTTCAGGCTACCAAGTTATGAATTTATCAACTTTTTTTAAATTTTTGATACGAATTAAAATTTGGTCGATAGGTACTAGGCGATCAGATTTACAGAAGAACTGTTTCGTAATTAGCGAGTCACCAACGTAGTGTTGTGACACGTTTGTATGATTTATAAAACCAAGAACCATGCGACACCAAGTATTTGGTACCTATCTGAAACTTTGTGTAGAGGTTCTATTCAACCTGTATTCTTCAGTGCTTCTTGATGTATATGGGTATTTTGTTACACGTTGTATATAGTACACATAAATTGAAATTTTATTTAAATACTGACAAAGTTTACGATTAAATGTATTGAATAATTGTATGACTTTGTTTCATTATTTTATCTACCTATTTATTTAATTTGTAGTGTAATATATTTATTATAATATGTTAAAATTATAAATACTAATATATATTAATTTGAAGTAGACTTGTAGGTTCTCTGCTGTCATTAAAGTCGAATCATTTATTCCAATTAAACCATAAACGGTACTTAGGTACTTTTGAAACGTCAACAAAGAAAGAAATAAACAATAGTCTGTCTGTCTGTCTGTCAGTCTATCTGTCAGTTTGTCTGTCAGTCTGTCTGTCAGTCTGTCTGTCAGTGAAGCGAGGTGCTCGTTCCGCAGTGAAGCTTCGAATGGAGAAGAACGAGCAAGAAACTCCATTCGTTACCCTTTTTAAATATATATTTACAATTTCTCTGATATAGTACTTGTACATATTATTATTATGTGAGAACATTGCAGAGACATTGCAACGCGCAACACAGATGGTAGATATAATGTTTATATAAGCTGTAGTGAATGAGTGTCTTAGTCTGTATCCAGAATTCCATCTTTCTCTTTCCTGGCTAGTCTCTGATGCTTTAGTCTCCTCTCTGTATCCAGGACTCCATCCATCTCTTTCCTGGCTATTCTCAGATGCTTTAGTCTCCTCTCTATATCTATAACTCCATCTTTCTCTTTCCTGGCTAGTCTCTGATGCTTTAGTCTCCTCTCTGTATCCAGAACTCCATCCATCTCTTTCCTGGCTAGTCTCTGATGCTTTAGTCTCCTCTCTGTATCCAGAACTCCATCCATCTCTTTCCTGGCTAGTCTCTGATGCTTTAGTCTCCTCTCTGTATCCAGGACTCCATCCATCTCTTTCCTGGCTATTCTCAGATGCTTTAGTCTCCTCTCTATATCTATAACTCCATCTTTCTCTTTCCTGGCTAGTCTCTGATGCTTTAGTCTCCTCTCTGTATCCAGAACTCCATCTTTCTCTTTCCTGGCTAGTCTCTGATGCTTTAGTCTCCTCTCTGTATCTATAACTCCATCTTTCTCTTTCCTGGCTAGTCTCTGATGCTTTAGTCTCCTCTCTGTATCCAGAACTCCATCTTTCTCTTTCCTGGCTAGTCTCTGATGCTTTAGTCTCCTCTCTGTATCCAGGACTCCATCCATCTCGTTCCTGGCTATTCTCAGATGCTTTAGTCTCCTCTCTGTATCTATAACTCCATCTTTCTCTTTCCTGGCTAGTTTCTGATGCTTTAGTCTCCTCTCTGTATCCAGAACTCCATCTTTCTCTTTCCTGGCTAGTCTCTGATGCTTTAGTCTCCTCTCTGTATCCAGAACTCCATCCATCTCTTTCCTGGCTAGTCTCTGATGCTTTAGTCTCCTCTCTGTATCCAGAACTCCATCTTTCTCTTTCCTGGCTAGTCTCTGATGCTTTAGTCTCCTCTCTGTATCCAGGACTCCATCCATCTCTTTCCTGGCTAGTGTCTGATGCTTTAGTCTCCTCTCTGTATCCAGGACTCCATCCATCTCTTTCCTGGCTATTCTCAGATGATTTAGTCTCCTCTCTGTATCTATAACTCCATCTTTCTCTTTCCTGGCTAGTCTCTGATGCTTTAGTATCCTCTCTGTATCCAGAACTCCATCTTTCTCTTTCCTGGCTAGTCTCTGATGCTTTAGTATCCTCTCTGTATCCAGAACTCCATCTTTCTCTTTCCTGGCTAGTCTCTGATGCTTTAGTATCCTCTCTGTATCCAGAACTCCATCTTTCTCTTTCCTGGCTAGTCTCTGATGCTTTAGTCTCCTCTCTGTATCCAGAACTCCTCACACTACACCTATTTTCTGACTGGTCTCTGGTTTTTTTGTCTCGTCACATATTTCTTTCATTTTAAATGTAATGTTTTCCTAAACATTATATGATACTTATACCTACAGTTATCAGCTAATATTTACTTATTTTAAATTTATTTGTAGGAAGCGGCAAACTTCGCACCGAGTCAAACGTCTTTTTCTCACCTTGTAGACCTGTTTTAGACTGCCACAAGTAATTTAAGCCCAAAATTAGCCAAATCGGTCCAGCCGTCCATCCTATCAAATACTGTACGTAGTGCTTGACATTTATGCATGCGTTCAGAAATGTATTTCGTGTAAACTATTTAAAAAGGGTGAATAAATAATTGTCTGAATCTTTTTTTTTAATCAATTTAAATGGTTGAAAAGTGCATTAAGCAAAAACATAGAAGTGTGCTTCTCAAACACAAGAGAAAAGAAAGGCAGCCCGTGAAACGGCTAGGTGGCTTCTAACGAGAAATAGTTGAGCTTATCGTACAGATCAACAGAGGGATAATCTTCGATCTAAATTTTGTTCTATAGGTTAACGAAAGCGTAAATTTAATTTTTTGCCCACTATACGTGCGAGATCCGATATTGCGGTAGCAGTTGGTTTTTCTGTATGACCGACCATATTGTTAGAGGTTTGAACGTCGTATCGGGTCGGAAATACCCCTGACGACAACCCATTCCACAGTTTTGCTGTGCGAGGCAGAAAGTTTCATGAGAAGCGCATAGTTGTGGCCTGCCAACCATCTATAATATGATGGGGATGGAAGGCCTGTCGTATCGATGGCAAAAGGACGCGGCAGGTATCAGACCAGACAATTGAGAGATCCAAGAGCACATCCCATGGTAGAAGTGATAGCACGAAGCTACATCTCTACGTATTGCCAAAGTGTCAAGTCGGTTTGAAACATCCCAACACTCAACAATCCGAACCGCATGCGCTTAACGCGGTCCAGAGGAAGAAGCTGGTACTGGGGTGCCCCCGTCCAAAGATAAAAACAGTATTCCATGTGAGGCCGAACCTACGCCTTATATAGAGGCAGGCGATGGGCTGGAGTGAAATACTGTCTCGATCTGTTGAGCACACCAAGCTTTTTCGAGGCTAATTTAGCCTTATCCTCCAGATGCAATGAAAATAGGACCCTCGGTTACTTAACTATTATTCTGATAAAGTTGCGGATAAAAATTAGGGAATAAAAAGAATAAAAAAACCCAAGGCCTAGTTCCTGTTTTTATCGCGACCATCTGCGTTTCTTTGTACGCTTGCACGAGGAACAAAAGGAGTCATTCAATAAAAAAAGATTTATTAATGATATGTGTACGGATTTTAATATGAATTTGGTATAAATACATACTGTTAGTTAATTTAATTTTTTTTATATAATATAAATTGTAATGAATACATATTCTAATTATTATTTCGTGTTTAAACGTTAGTGATTAGATGTAACGAAACGTCATTGGCGTGTCAGGTATGTCAAAAAGTCATTACTTGACATTCGCTCTGTCTGACTCTGTTGTGTTTACATTGTTGTTTCGTTTCGTTATGAATATGAATTAAAAGTAGGATTACTAAAGTTGATTTTGGTGATGACATTCCTTCCTTTCATAGCTAAACTTGACCTTTTGACTTTGACTTTGAATTGACTAAAACTTTGACTTTGAATTTAATTATTTGTACCATTACAACTGCAATTAACCTAAACTGGTACCTAACCTAAATGTAATATTTTGTTCTTACTTTTATATAGAAACCGCAAGCTCTAAAGGCTTTTAATCATGTTTTAGTTATCACTAATAGAGCAGCAATAGAATGTTACATTTGGAAAGCCTGTACACTATATTTTTTGGTGGGGCAAAGCTCTATAGAGATTCTGGCATTGTCATTTGGATATTATAGGTACTCCCTAAGCTCGCCGCACTGTTAACAGTGTACAGTGTAGGTACCTATATATTCTGTGTTGATAGCGCGCTGCGCGACCCGTGCGTCCAAGTATTCCGCAGTTATAAACTGGACTCTCGGTATACTGTGTACGAAGTTTACTGAGAAGTTATTTAATATTTCGTTTTTATGTTATTTTATTTCATGATATATGTTCGCATAATATCACGTCTTCAAATATTGAAGGTATCTCACCACTCAGCCTGTATAACATCACGCCTTTAATCCCCGAAGGGGTAGGCAGAGGTGCACATTATGGCACATAAGTATTGCCAAGATACACCCACATTTCACAATAAAATTTATGTTGTAAGTCCCATGTAATAGATGGTGAGCCTATTGCCATATACCGGGCACATTTCCAGACTCCGTGCTACCACTGAAAAATTTTCGAAAAACCGAAAAAAGCCCAGTAATACTTTGGCCCGACCCGGTAATCGAACCCGAGACCCCTTGCCCGGCAGTCGCACTTACAACAACTCGGCCAACGAGGCAGTCTTTAAAAAAAAATTTCATACTATATGTATACAAAGTAGTAAGATCCATAAAGCCATAGTTATGAATGATCTCAATTATACACCACTTAATCTAAGTGAACAAATAGGCGCACAGACTCCGAACCAAAATGACCCACAGAAAGAAAAACTTGAAACCTGGAAAAGGAAAGTCTTACATGGCCGACACCCACATGGCCTAGAACAAGCTCACATTAACACAATAGCTTTGAATAAATGGGTAGTTTATTGCCAGAGACAGAGGGAGTTATTATAGCAATCCAGGATCAAATCATGACCACAAAAAAATACAGAAAATATAGATATTATCAAAGACCCGAATGTAAATGTCATACACAACCAGAAACCATACAACATAATACCGGAGCATGCACAATACTCACACACACAGACACAACCAGATAGTAAATGTAATTCACCAAAAACTTGCACTCAAATACACACACATACAAAACACAAACACACCATACTAACTACAAATACACGCCAGAAACGGTCCTAGAAAACAGCACACATAGACTCTACTACAATCGCGCTATACTTACTGATAGGATAATCTACTACAACAGACCAGACAGAACACTACAGGCCAAAATCAATAAAATAACCAGCCTAATAGACATCGCAGTACCAAATACCCATAACATACAAAACCAATTACTGAAAAAATTACAAAATATAAAGAACTCATACAAGATGACATAACTATATAGAATCTGGAAACAAAACAAACTTTATGTAATGCCCCTAGTTCTCTCCACCATAGGTGTAATACCAAACCATCTTCTCCATAGTCTCAAATTGATAGATCTTAACGAAACACTATAATATAACCCTTCAAAAAGCAGCAACCCTCAACACATGCCGAATCGTCAGAAAGTTCATGCAAATAGAAGAATCTGAAACTAACTACTAGACAACACTCACCAACACTTAACCTTACTCACCATCCCCTGTACTTACTTGATCATCAAGACCCGTAAATACGGTGTACACTAGCTTAAAAGCTAAGAGAAAGTTTTACTTTCCAGAAAGAAATACAAATATTACAGATTTACAAAATAAACCCCAAAATTATAGCATTCCTGAAAAATATAATGTCACAGTGGAAAACAACACTTCAATTAAATTATCGCAGCAGTAATGTAACAACCCGTCAAATCAATATAAAAAATTACCAGGGCCAAGGCGACTCTCTTAGCCCAATGTGGTTCTGTTCTCGCCCTTAATCCTCTATCTCACTTACTTCACCGTAGCCAAGCAGGTAATTGTCTTACACACACAGTAGAAGAAACCACTATCTCTCACCTAATATACAGAGTGACTTTGAATTTGACGTATCTCTCTCGGGAGGTGCTATTACAACTAATCCTACAAAATTAGCCCTGAGGTCTTTGGTCCGAAAGGGGCTAGTTTCTGTAATATTTAACATTTTTGGTTTTTGAAAAAAATCTCGAATTGATTACAAAAACTTCAATAATTAAAAAAATACTGGTTTGATTTAAGTTGTTTTAGTTTTTTTTGATTGCCGATTCATCAGTAATCATTTCTTAATAATAATGGCAGAAATATCATTCGTTTTTTTTTGGTGGTAAGTGGTAAGTGATGATGCGGCTTACAGTGGAGCACGTCTGCCCATAAGCAACCTATTCACTCGGGCTTTGAAGACACCCAGGTTATACTTATCAGGAAACACAGACTCCGGCAAGGAGTTCCACTCCCTAGCAGTTTGCACAAGGAAGCTTGAAGCGAAGCGCTTCGTGCGAGTGGGTGGGATATCTACCATGAAATAGTGACGCCTCGCCGATTGTCTTGTGGTTCGAAGATGAAAAGGACTAGGGAGAATCAAGTTGTGCAATTAAACCGGATACATTTCGGTGATACGGAAATGCTTGCAACCTTACGCCTGTGTTCGAGGCTTTAAAGCCGGGCTTCCACAAGCGCATCATCATTGATGAGCTTCTTGGCACGCCTTTCGATGTGTTCTAGCGCATCGAGCTGGTATTTAGCCGAGCCGTCCCAAAGGTGAGAACAGTACTCTATACAAGACCAAACCTGCGCTTGGTACAGGATCAGTAGTTGTTTCGGTGTGAAGTACCGTCTCATCGTTTTCAAATAGCAAGTAAATTCTTATCAAATAGACAACTAAATTAATTTAAAAAAATATATACAGCGTGTAACATAATACCCATATACATCCAGAAGCACTAACGAAACAGGTTGAACAGAATCTCTACAGAAAGTTAGAGCACAAAATACGTTTAAAAAAAAATTGGAACCATATACTTGGTGTCGCATGATTCTTCATGTTAAATCATACAAACGTATCACAACACTACAGGGGTCACTCGCTAATCTACCTAATTTTGATGTTCGGTTTCTGGAATTTTATGTATTGGAAAAATTTATAACTTCGTTCCATGAAAACATGAGTTTAAAAAACCCTTCCCGTATCGTTTTTCATATTATCTAGAAACCGCGCACTTGATATGTATACCCCTTTTTGTTACACTGTGTATACAATGTGATAGGGGTGAGACTTCTAACCCGTTAAGGCTGAGTACTACATCTAATTTTATCGACGAAAGTCGAGGGTCGAAGGGGTCGAATCCCCTCCCCCTAAAAATTATGGCTATTTTAATATTTTTTTTTACTTTTTTTGATATCAAAGGTTGTATGCGTCGTAGAAACAAAAAAAAAACGACAAACGGTAGCTAATAACCTTGGCTAACTAATTCATTACTTTTTTCATATGTTTGATAATGTTTTGGTGAGAAAAAAAAATCATTTGTGAATTATTTTTACCGAAAAAATCACTATTTTTCAATATTTTCAATTAGGGGTTCAACCCCCCATATTATTTTTTTTGTCGATAAAATTAGATGTAGTACTCAGCCTTAACGGGTTAGAAGTCCGACCCCTATCACATTGTATATGACACTAAGCGTACAAACTATTAAAAAACTTCCTTGATTTATTAGCTAAATTATTTACAAAATTCTCAAAAACAAATGAATTAATTGATGATAAGTAGAATGTAAAAAGAAATGGGCAATTTCAAAAACATCTTAATTTGCGAAATTTTGTTCAAAGTGACCTCCCCTACGACGAATACAAGCCCGAACATGCTTCCTTATGTCTATGACGGTCACTCTTGGACTGAATATGCGTCTTATTTCGTCACTATCTTCAAATATGTTTCGGAGAAGAATTTCGATACACGGCCAATTCCGTCTGCATAAACAAGGGACTTCATGTAAAAATCAACCGGCATTAGATTCTGGACACCGTGCTCGCCATGGAGTTGCACCCCCTGCCAATATAACACGTGGGAACCGAGGTATCCTACCATTAGATGATATCAAGCTATGTTCAAAGTCGGAAAAAGAAATGAAAACACTAATAAATATTACTTCAAAATTCAGCGGAGATATCAACATGCTGTTTGGGTAGGATAAATGTAAAACCATACACATTATCCGAGGCAAAATTAAACCAGGGGACTACGATGTTAACAATTGTTATCACCACTATGGAACCGGAAGACTTTTATAAATATTTAGGTTACAAACAACGGGAGGGTTTAGATCACACACCAATTAGGAACACACTCAAGAATGAATGACACTTCCCTGTATATACATATTAGAAACATGCAAATTTGTACGGAAACATCAGGAATTCTACACAAAACGCGAAGATATCCAAACCCACTTTCAACTAAGACAGCGTTCCAGACTAAACTTACCAAATTCACGTTTAAAAATGCACTCTACAGGTCCCTACGTAATGTCAATTAAATTGTACAACAAACTACCTACAGTCATCAAAAGTGAAGAAAAATTTAGTATATTCATGGGAAAGTTAAAAAAGTTGTTGCTTGATAAAACATACTACTCGGTGGACGAATACCTCGATGATAGACTTATAGGCCAATAGCTTTAGTACAATTATTAGTGGATAATAAATTATTATAATAAGATAATTTGAATTTATTGATTATTTCCAATATTATTTTTGTTGTGATTATAAACTATTCAGGCAAGATCAAGAAAGTGAAGGGTTAGAAGCGGACAAAAAGTAGTCTATGGCTCCTTCTACCCCTTTAACTATCTCCATTTAAACAATCACGTCAATTTGCTGCTCCATTATGCCGAGAAAGCAGACAAATAAACAGAATATAATAAACACACACACACTTTCACATTTATGTTTTCACTAACTGTTGCTCACAGTTTTCACTAAATTTCAAAATATATATATATATATTGTTAGAGTAGTAGTGACAGATCTCGTGATAATGGCGGGAACACGAGTGGGCGGAGCCTGCTGTCTATATAAGCGCTTGCAAGCGCAGTTCGCGCTTTTTCTCGTCGAGCTCACTTGGCAAGGGGAACCTCTGCCCGTTTGAATGGTCGAACTGCCTTTTTGTTGAATATTAATTTCGCGTGTAATTGAATTTTAATGTGATTTGTTTTGTTATTAAAAAGTTGGTAATTTTGTTTTAGTTTCTAGTCCATTGAAATGTTACATGAGCTTTACATTTTTTAGAGGACGCAATTTTATTTTTTGATCATGTAGGGGGGGTCAATAGAAGCTTAACTTGAAGTTTGTGGGGTCGCCGCCCATGTCCCTCGGCCGCCATCTTGGAAAAAGGGATGGAAACACTTTTTTTGCTATATCTCGGAAACTATGCATCGTAATAAAATTTTCAAAATCATAATTTGTAGAAAATTATTTTGCCTACAAATATGTTTATATACCTTTTTCCCCTAAATTAACAATTAAAGAAGTTATAAGTAAAAAAGTGAAAAATTTTTAATAAAATTTTCTTTTTTGCTCTATAACTTTTTTTACATTTTATAAATAAATGACTTCAGACCAATCTTGTGGAATATTTTTCGAGAAATTTTTTCCCCTACAACTGTTTTCAATTTCATTCATTAGAAACTCAGTTACAGCGCTCCGAAGTTAACCGGGTTCGTCAAATTAGTCCAGTCAAATAAGCTTAAATTAGGTAAGAATCTCGGAATGCGAGATACCCAGCTGTAAGTTTGTATATACTTGTATATTGACCCCCTAAAGCTTGTCTCAAAACCATGGTACATATGGTAGGGTGTAAGCAACTCTTAAAATTCAGGGTCAAAGGTCCCAAAAATCGTTTTTTTGCGGTTTTTTGGAAATAACTCATTTCCTATGGGTTTTTGGTATTTGTATTCATTATCAATATTGTAGAATACAAAATTCTCTACAACTTTTGTCTAAATTTATTTTTTATATGGTGAACCGTTGTCGAGTTAGAGGGCGGAGAACGCACGGTCAATTTTCCACTTGAGAAGCGTCTATCTTTCAAAGAATTGATTTTGATGAAAAATGGTTTTAGAAACTATAACGTTTTTTTTAATGTCCTATCCATAACCAACCATCACGGATAGGTTAGCTGAAAAAAAAATGTCTGATGTGATGCAGTGACCGCGCGTTCTCCGCCCTCTAACTCGACAACGGTTCACCATATAAAAAATAAATTTAGACAAAAGTTGTAGAGAATTTTGTGTTCTACAATATTGATAATGAATACAAATACCAAAAACCCATAGGAAATGAGTTATTTCCAAAAAACCGCAAAAAAACGATTTTTGGGACCTTTGACCCTGAATTTTAAGAGTTGCTTACACCCTACCATATGTACCATGGTTTTGAGACAAGCTTTAGGGGTCAATATACAAGTATATACAAACTTACAGCTGGGTATCTCGCATTCCGAGATTCTTACCTAATTTAAGCTTATTTGACTGGACTAATTTGACGAACCCGGTTAACTTCGGAGCGCTGTAACTGAGTTTCTAATGAATGAAATTGAAAACAGTTGTAGGGGAAAAAATTTCTCGAAAAATATTCCACAAGATTGGTCTGAAGTCATTTATTTATAAAATGTAAAAAAAAGTTATAGAGCAAAAAAGAAAATTTTATTAAAAATTTTTCACTTTTTTACTTATAACTTCTTTAATTGTTAATTTAGGGCAAAAAGGTATATAAACATATTTGTAGACAAAATATTTTTTTACAAATTATGATTTTGAAAATTTTATTACGATGCATAGTTTCCGAGATATAGCAAAAAAAGTGTTTCCATCCCTTTTTCCAAGATGGCGGCCGAGGGACAAGGGCGGCGACCCCACAAACTTCAAGTTAAGCTTCTATTGACCCCCCCTACATGATCAAAAAATAAAATTGCGTCCTCTAAAAAATGCATTATTCGGCCCTCAAATTGTAACATTTCAATGGACTATTCCGTTAAGTTTGTATTTTTGTAACAATTAATAAATAAGTGTGGTTTGTGTTTTTTTTTATTTAGTTCCATTTTTGATTTCCTAAAATCAGAAGTGGGATACGACACGTGTCCAGACCCGCTCTGACCACAGATAACTATTAACACTTGGCAGTTTGGCACTTCAAATATTTTTTTTTAATTTTTTTTTTCTTCTTGGGGTAGTTTCGAATTGGCTACTTGGGTTTAAAGCAAACGGCTTTGCTATACGAAGTACGTAAGTGATTAAGTGTGAGTGTATCGGTAAGTTCTGGTGAGTACGTTCCAATTTACTTATTATCCTGATAGTGAATCATCAGCTTTACATATTGCAATTTACATTTCGTATCTCAGTTGGCTTTTACTATTACCTTGCCTTACTGAGTTGCTATTTGCACGTTTTGATTAATTTAATAAGTTCATTGCTTGTATTGCTGACAGTGAAGCAGCGAATATGCCTAATAATAATCGTAAAAGTAGAAGCCGTTCTGGAAGCCGCGAATTGCGCCACTACCGTCATGATTCTCGTGCGAGAGAATCTGAATCTCACACAGGGCGCCGCGATGTGCGCAGCCGACATCGTGGTTCGCAGGCAAGCAGCTCCCCAAGGCGACATACTACTCCTAATAATTTATTAACCCAACAAATGCAACAGATACTAGATCGGATGACAACGCTCGAGGAACAACAGCGTGCGTTGCCGCAAGCCCCTTGCGAGCTGATTGCCGCTGCTGTACCCCGCGCAACGCCACTGCCGTCACAACCACCACAGCGGCGCGTGCGGGTAGCGGAGACGAAGACTGGGACCGGAGAAGGTGCAAGCCGTCGCGACTCTGCGGCTCCGCCTTCGCCCGAACGTTCCGTGAGTGGGGTCATAGAGCATGATGCCAACGTAGCTGACCGACTGATCAACGCCATACGTTCCATCAATACTACGGTGAGATCCAACCAAGCTTATTTTATTTCTAACTTCGATCCTAGTGTCCACGATATAGATACCTGGTGTGAGGAGGTAGATCGCGCTAAGGTCTCTAATGGCTGGAGTGATAATGAGTGTCTGTCTCGTATTGGGAATTGCCTTAAAGGGGACGCTAGGACCTGGCTTAATGAGTGGGTAACTAGTGACCGCAGCTGGAGCAATTTTAAACGAGAATTTAAACCAATGTGCCCTAGGAAGCCCGATGTTGCAAATATTTTGTACGAAGTAATGAGTACAAACTCGGGTAAGTATTCAACATATGCAGATTACGCTCGTCGGACGCTACTCAGGTTGCGTATAGTCAGGGGCTTGAGTGACGAATTGATCTCTGCGATAGTAATTCGAGGCATTACCGACCCTCAAATTCGCGCTTCTGCCACAAATGCAAAGTTAATGCCGAATCAGTTAGTAGAGTTTCTTTCGATCTACGTCAAACCGAAATTGCCAAATTCAAAGAGACCCAATACTTCGAATAATGATCGATTTTCGAAACCTAGTTACGATGCGAGTTCGCGTAAGCGTAGATTCGATGACGGGGCATGTTTTACGTGTGGTAAGCATGGCCATAAATCCTCTGATTGTTATAAACGGTTGAAGCCCATTTTCAACAATAGTAAGGGTGGTGAAAATGGTCAGAAGAGTAACCCTGCTCCCAGCACAACGAAACTCGAACCATGTAGCTTCTGTAAAAAACCTGGCCACAGGATCGAGAGTTGTTTTGCTAAAAAGAAGGCAGAATCCAGTAACGCTAGTAACGTAAACTTCTGTCGTGAAAATGTAGGTAGTAGATGCAGTGATATAGTTGTTGCAGTACAGGGCATACCCGTTGATGTGCTCATTGATAGCGGCTCAAGTATATCGCTAGTTTCCTCCACATTGTTAAAACATTTTAGATGCACACGCAAACCTGCTTTTAGAGTATTGAGAGGTATTGGTAGTCAAGAGGTTGAGTCTACTTTTTTCGTTACTTTACCAATAGAGTTTGACAAAATTACTCTGGAAGTGGATTTGCATGCGGTATCCCCAGAATTTTTAACCACCCCTATCATAGTCGGTACTGATGTGTTGAATCGTGAAGGAGTAACCTATGTTCGTACTCGCGATCAACAATATCTTACTTATAAACAGGGACGTACCGATAATGTCATGTGTGCTTTATCCACAGATGATATCCCTATTAAAACATCTTTGACCGGTTCTGACCTAGATAGAATGCTTGACTTGATCAACGAATTTTCTAAATTTCTTATTTCGGGAACAGCTGCTACTACAGTGAATACTGGCAGCATGTCGATCAAACTAAATAATGCAACACCTGTCAATTACAGGCCGTATAGACTTTCGTTGCCGGAAATTTTGAAGGTTCGTCAGATCATTCAAGAGCTTCTCGATAAGAAGATTATTCGGGAATCAGAGTCTGAATATGCGAGTCCGATACTTCTAGTGAAAAAGAAGGATGGATCGGACCGCATGTGCGTTGATTACCGCAAATTGAATGAGATTACCGTCAAAGACCGCTTCCCTTTGCCATTGATCGACGATCAGATCGACCGGTTAGGGAAGCATAAGTTCTTCACTAGCCTTGACATGGCCACAGGCTTTCATCAGATTCCGATGGACGAAGAAGCAATACCGCTCACGGGATTCGTTACACCAGAAGGTCATTATGAATATTTAAAAATGCCGTATGGTTTAGCGAACGCACCCGTAGTTTATCAGCGCATTATGTCAAAAACTCTTCGACGTCAGTTGGAATCTGGTAAAACCCTTGTGTACATTGATGATGTACTGATACTTAGTAATACTGTAGACGAAGGCCTTACTTACTTGCGTGACGTACTTCAAACGCTTGCTGATGCTGGATTCTCTATCAATTTAAAGAAATGTTCATTTTTATCGACCGAGATCGAGTACCTAGGCCGCACCATAAGCCAAGGTCAGGTACGGCCGAGCGAACTTAAGGTTAAAGCACTGGTAGAAGCCCCTAATCCGAAAACGGTCAAGCAAGTTCGTCAGTTCTTAGGTTTGGCCAGTTATTTTCGTCGTTATATTCCTAATTTCGCTGCTAGAAGCACCCCGATTACCAAACTTACTAAAAAGGGTGCATTGTTTGTGTGGGGAAGTGAACAAGAAGAAGCACGCCAAGAAATAATCGCACACTTAACTAGTGAACCTGTATTAGCCATATACGACCCAAGTTTACCCATCGAAGTCCACACAGATGCAAGCTCAATTGGGTATGGTGCGGTGCTCCTTCAGGTTCACGGGAACGGACACAAACGAGCCGTTGGGTATTTTAGTAAGCGAACGCAGGGCGCCGAACCTCGATACCATTCCTATGAGCTCGAGACTCTGGCGGTGGTCAGGGCGCTGCAGCACTACAGACACTATCTGGTCGGTGTTCATTTTAAAGTGGTAACTGACTGTAATGCTCTGAAATCTACCCAGCAGAAGAAAGACTTGCTGCCACGTGTTGCCAGATGGTGGATGTATCTGCAGGACTTTGACTTCGCCCTGGAATACCGTAAGGGCAGTTCAATGTCGCACGCAGACTATTTGAGTCGAAACCCCGTTAACGTTTGTGAAGTTCGTAAACAGCAAAACTGGGCTCGAATAGCGCAGGCTGCGGACGAGGAGACCCAACAACTCATCCAAAAACTGACAGACGGACAGCTAGATTCAAACCGCTACGTACATAAAAACGATCTACTCTTTTACAAGTACTCTCCAATCGGAGAGGAGCCAAGATTCTTGTGTTACGTGCCGAAAGGTCACAGGCTCAGCTTACTCAGGATATTTCATGACGAACATGATCACCTTGGTGCTGATAAGACTTTAGAGCTCATTAGAAAACATTTTTGGTTCCCTTCTTTAAAATCATTCGTGCAAAAGTACATAGGTCATTGTCTTATTTGTTTAACGCATAAAAAGGCCCCGAGGGCTCCACGACAACCAATACACTCGTGGGAGAAACCTTGTGCCCCTTTCGAAATAGTTCATATAGATGCATTAGGCCCTCTGCCTCAATCAAATGGTTATCGATATGTTCTGATTATAATAGACTCCTTTTCCAAATTCTGTCTATTGTACCCTATGTTTGGACAAGACGCTATAGAATTAAAACGACTCGTTACAAATGTTATTTCGTTATTTGGTACACCGAAATTAATAGTCGCGGACAGAGGCAGGATGTTTCAGAGTTCAGACTTCACGAAGTTCATCTCAGAGTTGGGCATCGACTTGCATCTCATTACACCGGAGATGCACCATTCAAATGGGCAAGTGGAACGTTACTGCCGAACACTTTTGAATATGATTCGCATTCAGTGCAATCATCGCCAGGATGAATGGGCAGACATGATGTGGCGATCGCAACTTATTCTCAACATAACTAAGCAAAAGACCACTCAGCTATCGCCACTGAACTTGCTCGTAGGCATCGAAGCAGCCACGCCTCTCATAAGGCACTTAGTACGTGATGCGGCTCTGGACAGTTCTCACCCTAACCGTGAAGCGATGAGGGAGATGCAGAGACAACGGGCGTCGGAGCGTTTGGCTAGAAACCAGCAGCAGCAGGACACGACTGTGAACGCTAGCCGAAAAATACCTCGGGCATTTGAAACTAACTCACTTGTCTTTGTAATTAAGCAGACACAATCGACTGGCAAGCTCGACTCTGGCACGCGCGGGCCCTATCGTGTGGTCAAAGCACTTCCCCACGACCGATATGAGCTACAGCTGTTGACGGGCTCCTACGGTAAATCTACACAAGCTGCGGCTCAGTACATGAAGCCGTGGCGCGGGGAGTGGACTCCGGAGACATGCGCTGCTTACTTTGAAAGTGAGTATACCCGTATGATAAGCTAACGTCGTGCCTATGTCATACAAGTGTGGATTAAACATGATACGCTAACGTCGTGCCTATGTCATGTATCCGTGTTTTTTTTTCGGTGTGGAACAAGCTAACGTAGTGCCTCTGTTTCGTGATAATAGAGATAGCTAACGTAGTGCTTCCTCTCTAGTGTTTGATTGAACTATGCTAACGTAGTGCCTATGGTTCATTTGTGGAACAAGCTAACGTAGTGCCTCTGTTTCGTGATAATAGAGATAGCTAACGTAGTGCTTCCTCTCTAGTGTTTGATTGAACTATGCTAACGTAGTGCCTATGGTTCATTTGTGGAACAAGCTAACGTAGTACCTCTGTTTCGTGATAATAGAGATAGCTAACGTAGTGCTTCCTCTCTAGTGTTTGACTGAACTATGCTAACGTAGTGCCTATGGTTCATTGTATACGATTTAATAGCGTGAATCTTCAGTTTTTTTTTTATAATTGGATTGTTATTTGCTTATGTTTTCAGACGCAGATAGCAATGATGAGGAAGTAGAGTTCACGCCTGAGCGAGCTGCCACGCATGATGTGCCGATCGAGCCTGTACCCGGCACCTCTGGAGCCACGGAGCCGCTCCGAATCCAGGAAGAGGAAGACGAGGACGTCCTCCAGTCAGGAGAGGCCGTGTTAGAGTAGTAGTGACAGATCTCGTGATAATGGCGGGAACACGAGTGGGCGGAGCCTGCTGTCAGAGCTCACTTGGCAAGGGGAACCTCTGCCCGTTTGAATGGTCGAACTGCCTTTTTGTTGAATATTAATTTCGCGTGTAATTGAATTTTAATGTGATTTGTTTTGTTATTAAAAAGTTGGTAATTTTGTTTTAGTTTCCGTTAAGTTTGTATTTTTGTAACAATTAATAAATAAGTGTGGTTTGTGTTTTTTTTTATTTAGTTCCATTTTTGATTTCCTAAAATATATATATATATATATATATATATATGTAAAGTAAAATACTATACTATTTTCTTTAATTTTTAGTTTGAATGAAACCTATTTTATTTTATTTTATGAAACTATTTTGTTTGTGGTAAATGTGACATTGGGTGTCAAGATTATTTTTTCTATTAAAGAAAAGATGGATGTTATTTTAGTTAAATATTTCTTTATTTAAAATGTAACTCACAATTGTGAAGAAAGAGATATCTAAGAATAAACTTTAATTGTCGTTTCTTCATTTACAGGTTGATTTTGATTTTGTTATGCACTTGTAAATGAATCAATGTAAGTTTTAAGATGTTATTTTTGTTATAAAATGTGTAAAAATAAAATTCTTCATTTACAGAGCAACGCAAGTTTATTCTTCAAACCTATAATTAGAGAATAATCTTATAAAACGACAATCTTGTTTATTGAAATACCTAAATAAATAAAGCAAAATATGGATCAGCTACGTTTCGAATTTGCTTTAATGCCAGCGAGTGATGGGAAATCAAATGTCTGTTGTGTAACCTCAATAACAACAAAAGATGAAAAAGTGTTTGTTATACCGGAAGAACTACAGTCTGTTAGTCTTCATAAAGAGTTAATAAAGACAGCTGCGTATAATAAAGTGAAAAATAGTTTAAAGAAAAGACATCAAACGAGAAAAGTTTGGATGACAATGTCAGATGAACTAAGAAAAGTATACATAGATGAAGATGGTAATTTACAATTTGGAGAGCAATATCTAGAAGAAATTGAACAAAAGCAAACATCTGGAGGGTTAGAAAAAAATACAGATTCATTGGAAAAATTATTTGCAAAATTGATTGAGAACACGCAAGATCAAAAAAAACAGAATCTAAAATATATTGCAGAGAAGTTTGTGATTGAAAAATTTACAAGTAAAAATACAAACCCAAACCAATGGATTGATATTTTTGAAAAAGAATGTTTGCGTTTTGACATTTTGGAAGATGAGAAAAAAATTGAAATACTAAGACTATTCATGGACAAAAGTTGTGTTGATTGGTACAGTTCTATGATTATAAAGTTAACACTAAACTCTGACTGGCAGATATGGAAAAATAAGTTCTGTGAATCATTTGCGAATCAAGGCTGGAACCAAGTGACTTATGCCCTTTTTTTTAAATACAAGGATGGTTCATTGGTGGACTATGCTATTAAAAAGGAAAAACTTATTCTGGACATGAGAAGATCAATAGATACAGGTACGCTGGTGGATTTAATTGCTGCAGGTTTACCTGGATTTGTGCGGGAGAAGATAAATAGAGAAGCAATGAAGGATACAGTAGACCTATTCAATGAAGTGAGAAAGTATGAACATTTGGTAAATAAAAATAGGAATGGGGTCTATAGGAAATTCGAAAATCAAAAGATAAATAACAAAATTGAGGAACGTACTCCATGCAAAACATGCGAAAAGCTTAATAAAGGTACTCGTTACCACCCCGAAGCTGCATGCTGGTTTAAGGTTAAAGATGACAATACATTTGATAGAAAATCTATAAGGCATGTGAATAATTCAGTGATTGAAGCAGAGTTAAATGAAAACGAACAAAAAAACTAATAGTAACACCATTAATAAGAGTCAAACTACTAATAAATGATAAATTGGAAATATATGGAGTATATGATTCAGGTTCGAATGTTTCTCTCATTAATTCCAAATTATTAAAATTAAAAACCAAGAAAAATAATGCAAATGAAGAAAATTTAGTTACAATTAATGGTGTGAAGAAGACCAGTGGTTTGACAAATCTAAAAATAAAAATTTTCGAAAAAGAAGAAAATGTAAATGTTTACGTCATTGATGAACCAAATTTCAAATATGATTTTTTAATAGGATTAGACATGATAAAGGCATACGAGTTGATACAAAATGAGGAGTTAAAAATAACTCAAAAACAATACTTACATCAAGAAAACATAAAACAAGAGGAAGAGATATACAAGAAAAAAATGAAAGTAAAGAATATGTAAAGGAATATAAGATTAATTTTAATGAACATATTAAAGAAAAGGAATTTGAAATAAAAGTAAATCATTTAGAAGAAGATAAAAGGGAAAAAATTTATAAATTAATACAAAAATATAAATCGGTTTTTGCCAAGGATAAATACGATATAGGAACTGTGAATGGGTATGAAGCCAGAATAGACTTATTAGTAGATAAATACTGCTGTAAGAGGCCTTACAAATGCACTATAGAAGACAAAAAAGAAATAGAAAAACAAATAGCTAACCTACTAGACAATAAACTTATAGAAGAATCATACAGTCCATTTGCGGCACCGGTGACATTAGCCTTTAAAAGAGAAGAAAATAAGAAGTCAAGATTGTATATTGACTTCAGAGAACTAAATAAAATAGTGGTACCTCAAGCCCAACCATTCCCTTTAATTGAAGATCTAATGGAAAAAACTAGAAATTGTATGTATTTTACAGCTTTAGACATAAATTCTGCATTTTGGGCTATTCCTTTACGAATTGAAGATAGAAGAAAGACAGGATTTATAACACAAGAAGGACATTTCCAATGGACTTGTTTGCCATTTGGATTCAAGACCTCACCAGCAATTTTTCAAAGAATACTCAGTAGTATACTAAGAAAATACAATCTTACAAGCTTTACAGTAAACTATATTGATGACATATTAGTTTTTTCTCGGAATTTTGAAGAACATGTAAACCATTTAGAACAACTGTTAGAAGCAATACAATTAGAAGGATTTAGATTGAAATTTACCAAATGCAATTTCGCATCAGACACCGTAAAGTACTTGGGTCATATAATACAAAATAATACTGTAAAACCGATTAAGGATAATCTAATATCAATAAAGGATTTTCCAACTCCGAAGACTCAGAAAAATGTTAGACAATTTTTGGGAAAAATAAACTTCTACCACAAATATATACCAAATAGTGCAACTATACTAGATCCACTACATAATTTGTTAAGGAAAAATCAACAATTCATTTGGTCCCATGAATGTGAAAAAGCATTTAATACGATAAAGGCTTTACTTTGTTCACAACCAGTTTTAGAAATATACGATCCAAACTTGCCAATAAATATTTACACTGATGCATCAATAGAAGGAGTTGGAGCTATATTGAAACAGATACAACCTGATGGAAGAGAAAAACCAGTGGCATACTTTTCAAAGAAGTTAAATGGAACCCAAAAAAGAAAAAAGCCATTTACTTAGAGTGTTTGGCAATTAAAGAAGCAGTACGATACTGGCAATACTGGCTGATAGGTAAGTCATTTACAGTTTATTCAGACCACAAGCCACTGGAAAACATGAATTTGAAATCAAGGACTGACGAAGAATTAGGTGATTTGATGTATTACCTGTCACAATATGATTTTAATATTAAATATGCTCCGGGAAAAGACAATTTAGAAGCAGACTGTCTTAGTAGAAACCCTGTATTGGGATCAGATGAGAACAAAGATGAACAACTGAGGATTGTAAATGTAATTAACCTGCAGGATATTTTAATAGATGAAAATAAAAATGAAGAAATACAAAAGGATAAAGACAGAATGATAAAAAAACAAAATATATACTATAAAAAAGTCAGGAACAAGGAAAAAATAATGCTATCAGAGAAATTCAGCATAGAACTTATAAATAAAGTACATAAGAACCTTTGTCATATTGGAATCAAACAGATGCAGAAAACACTTAGTCCACTATACATAGCTAGAAATTTGACGGAAAATATCAAAAAAATAAGTAAGAATTGTGAGATTTGTATAAAAAATAAATCAAGAGGACAAGGGAAAATTGGATTTATGTCACACTTAGGTCCGGCCACGAAGCCATTTGAAATAGTCTCTATAGACACAATTGGAGGTTTTGGAGGATCAAGGTCTACAAAGAAATATTTACATCTACTGGTAGATCATTTTACAAGATACGCATTTGTCCTGACTTCAAAAACCCAAGGAGCAAATGATTTTATAAAACTGGTTACAAACATATCAGAAACAGATAATATCGGAATGATTCTCACCGATCAGTACCCTGGAATAAATTCAAAAGAATTTAAGAGATTCTTAGCGGAAAAACAGATTCCAATGATATTCACAGCAGTAAATGCGCCATTCTCCAATGGTCTTAATGAGAGGTTAAACCAAACATTGGTAAACAAAATTCGATGTAAAATTAATGAAGAGGAAAATACACGAGCTTGGACAAAAATAGCTCATGAATGTGTAGAAAAATATAATAAAACTATTCACTCAGTTACTGGTTTTTCACCAAGTTATCTTTTATATGGTACAGATGCTACGATTTTACCTAAAGAGTTGAAGGAAGAAAAAACACAACAAGACTGGATAAGAGATAGAACAACAGCTCTAGAAAATACAATAAAATCTCACAATTACAACAAAATATTATTTGATAAGAATAGAGAATACCATGAATTTAATGTTGGTGATATGGTGTATGTGGAAAATGGCAATAAGCTGAACAGAAAAAAATTAGATCATTTGAGAATTGGTCCTTTTCAGATTATAGAGAAAATATCCAAATCAATATATAGAATTGATACTGGGCACAAGAAAACTGAGTCAAATTTATTTCACGTCACGAAGCTTGTTCCAGTATCCGTATATTTATAGATTTTCTTTTCCACTTTTATAGATTTTCTTTTCCAAGGGGGGGAGATGTAAAGTAAAATACTATACTATTTTCTTTAATTTTTAGTTTGAATGAAACCTATTTTATTTTATTTTATGAAACTATTTTGTTTGTGGTAAATGTGACATTGGGTGTCAAGATTATTTTTTCTATTAAAGAAAAGATGGATGTTATTTTAGTTAAATACTAGCTTTTGCCCGCGACTTCGTTCGCGTGGAATAGTGACTTCCGGCAAATTTTTGGTTTTAACCACATAGTTCCCGATCTCGCGGGATCTCTTCAAAAATGAGATGTGGAAGATATTCCAGGGAACTCTTCAAAAATCAACATAATGAGCTCTGCGTTTGAATTTAATAGATGTATACTCACTTAGGGCATTGAAAAAATAGTTTAAAAACGGACTTAAACTAACTTAAAACTAAAGAAAGCTACGAATTACGAATTTATAACAATTAAAAAAGAAACTATATTACAACCTATCCTCTATGCTATAATAACCAAGCTTAAACTAAATAATTTAAAAGAAACGACTTAAATCTAATCTAATTAAAAAAAATTAGACTTACAATTTTATTAAAAAAACTACAGTACAGTAACTACTAATAATCGATATCAAACTAAACCTACGTTAAATAGTTTAACCAAAAAACCAGGAAAACCCAACAAATAAACTTATTAATTGACAAATACAACGAAACCAATTTAGAATATACGAAACAGCAGGACCACTACAGACAAATAATCATACGACTGATAATACACTTTTTCTACGATAGTACCGAAGCGCTCGGCCGATACCCAACCAAATGAATGTAACGAAACCATAGCGCGATCTATTTCGATCCCAACGCCATCTATCGAGGATAAAGACAACTTGGATTATTTATTTATACTCCGTTCGGGCATTTTCTTTGTACTAAAAGTTTAATTATATTGATATTATTTTTTTCATACCTTTTTACTATTTATTTACTTTTTTTCGATGAATTAAAACAATAACATGAACCGAAGTTGTGTAACGATCGACATAGAATTATCTATACTCCGTTAGAGCATTTTCTTTGTACTAAATGTTTTATTATATTGTTATTATTTTTTTCATACCTTTTTACTATTTATTTACTTTTTTCGATAAATTAAAACAATAACATGAACCGAAGTCGTGTAACGATCGACATAGAATTATTTATAAATATTTTATTTCTTATTTTTATTTTTTGATTTTTGAAATAAAAATATATCTATGTCCTTTCTAAGGTTCTAAACTATATCTGTACCAAATTTCAACCAAATCCGTCAAATAGTTGCGGAGATTAATGGTATAAGCATAGAATGTTCGACGTGACTCTTTAATTTGACATAACTTTTTTATTTATGAACCGATTGACATGAAACAAACACTAAATGTAAATTTAAGCATCCCACAATATATTCGTGAAAACCGCATCCAATTCGGATCAGCCGTTTCTGAGATTAACGCGCACAGACGAACAGACAAACAGACAAACAGACAAACAGACAAACAGACAAACAGACAAAAAAAAAGTTAATTACATTTTTGGGTTCGACATCGACATAACAATAACCCCTGCTATTTTTTTTATTTTTATTTTCAATGTACAGACAGCACTTTTCTACGATTTTATTATATGTATAGATAAAATGTGTAAAAATAAAATTCTTCATTTACAGAGCAACGCAAGTTTATTCTTCAAACCTATAATTAGAGAATAATCTTATATATATATATATTTATAAAAGATAAAAATAAAAAACCAAAATCGTAGTGTTTTGCATTTTCCACAAAATTTTGAGGTAATATAAAAAAGTGTAAATACAACAGTTGTAGATCTTCTTGTTACCTACAACTTTGCCATTTAACTTTTTTCCATAGGACTTGTAGTTTCACCGAAAATTGCGATAAACCGATTTTTTCTCCCCCCTCCCCACTCCGAACTCGGATGGAGCGGAATTTTTAAATTTTATACATTTTTATTACTTTTTACCTTTAGGTAGAGGTATCTGCACTGGTCTATAAGCATTATAATTTTCTCTTCCCCTGTCGACTAAGAAAGTAACCTCGTTAGATTGCTGATTGTAGATATTTTAAAACATATCTACCGAACAAAAGCCATAGATGTTTTTTTTTTAAATATCCTTTAGAGAAAAATAAACTATCTAATTTTTTTTTTCATTTCGTAACTTTCGCTTGTCTACTACGGCCTGTTTAATTAACTTATTATACTACTAGCTTCGTCCGCGCAGATGTCGATCTTCGCGTGGATGTTTTATTTCTCCATTTTGAGTAACTCTGACAATGACATCTTATAAATATCTGTTGGACCCAAATACGGCGAGGCCCATAATAATGAAGGAGATCCCTCTATTGAGCTGCTGCTGTTGAGCACGCGTTTTGTAGTATAAAACTGAATAAAGAATAGTTTAAAAAAAACTAAAAAAAACACGCTTTTATATGCAACCAAACTAAAAATTAGAAAATAATTTTTCATTACAAAGAGTTTGTCACTTCAGAGTAAAAACCGTGGGGTGCATTTTACTATTTTTTCATAACTTTTCCCTCATAGATATTTGCAAATAGAATAATTATAACATTTAATATATTAAGCACCCCACGCTTATTACTCTGAAGTGACAAACTCTTTGTAATGAAAAAATATTTTCTAATTTTTAGTTCGGTTGCATATAAAAGCGTGTTTTTTAAACTATTATTTATTTTTCATTTTTTAGTTCGATATATGTACCAATTAGTTTTCTGCGGACATGTGATATTTAAATATTTTACGAACTATTTCGTAATCTCATCATTTCATTTAAACTTCGATCAACAATACCAACAAGATAACGGGTAACGTACAAAATCAAAGCCAAATGCTGTCCGCGTGAATTTATACTTATATAGCATTTTTTTTTTTTTGAGGGGGGAAAATCATCCAGTGACTTCTCCCGCCTTGGGTGAGGCGGGAGGGAGTGTCAGACTCTTACTGACTAAAAACCACCCCGTTCCTTCTCCTGCTTTGAGCCGGCAGCCGGAGCCCCGATAACCTTTTACGTTGTCCGCAGCTCCGGATCAGGCATCAGCCCTACTGGGCCCCATCTGTGGTGGTCTGGCTCTTTGAGGCGCGCCCCTGAAATCGATGTCCAACGGGCACTATATAATCAGCAAGGTTCCAACTGTTATCAGAAAAATATAAAAAAAAATTCTAAGTCCTACAGTTTTTGAATTACAGTAACCTATGTGTTATCCACTAAAACGTACACCCTGTGCCAGTCTTTTGACTCTTGTTGCTACAAATCTTTATTTTTCGTCTGCAGTCTTCCTTACATTATTCTGAATAGTGCTCCAGTAATATGGAATCATAAATTCTTAGCCAACTGCTTTAGATTGGAAAAATACTCTGAATAAAATTTTCACCTTACTTTTAGTGACTGTACTGAATAAATTATGTATTGCGCTAGTAATGGCAAATTTCACCAAAGTTGGCGCATTTAATAAGGATTATAAAATGGTATAGCACTTTGCAAATGATTTCTTAAATTCGACACAAAAAAAGATTTTTCAACGAAACTCCGTTTCGATGAATTTATTTGAACTTACTAATATTTCTTCTAGTGTACCCAAATCATACGTTACAACCTCTTATGCACTAGACAACACTTTGCACGCGATTTGTTATCATCATGTTGAAAATCAGCGAGGATCTCTTGTCAAACAACATTGTCTGTCTACTCATAATTTCTGTTGCAGCTTTCGTCGGCAATATTATCGGTAGATGAACTGGTGTTGTGCATCTCGAGCCATTGTACTCGGGCTTCGGCATTTTAGCTCAGCACTGGCACTTATGTATACTTACACCGTTTTAATTTTAATTGTTTTAATCCTATAATAAATTGTATTGTAGAGTAAAGTATGTTGGAGAAGGGAAGAGCGGGAGCGATGAAATGCGGGCAAAAGCTAGTACTTATTATTTTAATAGGGTTGTGTATAATTTGTTTTTTTATTCATCAGTGTTTTTTAATGTGTTTTTCTTAAAATATTTTATCTTAAAATATAATTATTATAATGCATAACTTGAATAAAATTATTATATATCACTTCACACACTTTGACGATACCTACTGTTAAATGGCTCACCTGCACTGCAATAACAGATACGGGGAGTTTAGTATCGGTTGCTGCCAATTGTGGTTCATTCGACGGGGGTTGAACCTATGTTTTTAAAAATACTCTTTTTGATGAGTAAATATTAATTCCAACACAATTTCATTTAACAAAAAACAACCAATAAAAGAGTACATTTCGATTGTATATAATTAATTAATGTACCTGTAATTTAAGCACTGCTGTTTTAACCAATCGACGTCGGTTAGTACTTCCGGATATATCCGATTTCTCAAAGTGATCTGAACATATGACCGAATTCATAGCTGGCTTATAAAAGTTATCTTCTCTTTCTCTGGCGACAATCGAGTTCGAGACCCATTCTGCAGACGTAAACGGATTGCTAGGAAAACTAAAAAAAAAGAAATAAATAACTGTCTAATGAGAGTCCAAAAAACAGACACAAAAGTAACATTAATCTATTTGAAAGTTTTAGTAACAAATTATTTTAAATTATTACCTACAACATAAATCTACTCCATGCGTCTACTGTTCTGTTACACAAAAGTTTGGGCACGTATTGGCCGACCTTGGCCAAACGTTTGTGGCGGTGATTTAAAATCGGTAATTTTGTTCAAAATTAAATATTATTTGTTAGTTTAAAAATTGTAATATAACTAAATTTACATGTACTTAACGAAAGTAAGACACCCCGGCCGATAAATTGCTTTTTCGGTCATTATTTTTGCAACTCTTGAATACACATTGCGGCATTGTGAAACGTGTTTACATTGGCCGTGTTACAAGTGAACTAAGAAAAATAAGAGCTCACGTCTCAAGTGAGCTGTTATTTATCGAGACGTATTTTTTGCGCCGACCCGATATCTAGTTGGTATTGTTGATCGAAGCATTTAAAGCTTCACTGTTGCATGGAAATATGTATGTATATTTATATGTATGTATGTATGTGTGTGTGTATGTATGCATATATGTATGTAAGTATGCATCTAAGTATGTATGTAGTCGCTACAAAAGTGTCACCCTCCAACATATATCCAACCAACGCGAAAAGTCAGTGTCAAACTTGCGCTATATTACATTCGCTTAGGCGGCGGCGGATAGTTCGTAACCGCATCCTGGCGGTCCTAATCAGGATAACGGGATACCGTTTTCAAATTATTGCATTGTCATCGGTCCTTGATACGTGTGCAAAGTTTCAAAGAAATCGAATCGCTGGAAGTTGGTGAAAATTAAGCTTAAATATTCCGTTACATAGATACATACATACATACATACAGACATAGTTACAACCCAAGCTAATAAAAAGCGTGTTGAAAATTAAGATTTTTTTACGTATTTTTCCAGGGTAAAAAGTATCCTATTTTATGCCCAAGATAATAAGATATAATTATACCAAGTTTCATTGAAATCGATCCGTTAGTTTTCACATGATATGACATGACAGACAGACAGACAGACGAAAAATGTTTAATCACATATTTGGGTTTGGTATCGATCCAGTAACACCCTCTTATTTATGTTTTCAATATTGTCATTGTACAGAATTGACCCTTCTACAGATTTATTATAATTATGTATACATACATATACATAACAAAATGGCCATTAAAAATAGCATTTTTGGTTATTCCTATTACTCACAATAGCGCTACATTGACTGGGCATCATCCGTCAGTTTACTTCCATAGTACACATCAGAACAATCGTCGGTTTGTGTACTATTTCAGTTGTCGTATAGGCTATTGATAGGCGTCACGTTCTCATCGAGCAGCTCAGAGCTTCAAGGAACATGGCCATCATTACGATGCCATGAACTATCGCATCCTTTTGCAATATTGTTGTCCATTTTTTTAATCTGGTAAATGAGCAAACGATACCGGTTTCTATGATTCTTTTTTTATTAAATAGATAATAATGTTAACATTTTTTAATTAGGGATGAATGAGAGTTATAAACATAAGAGTAGACAAATATAATCAGAAAGCTCCGAACTGCTAAGCTCTCGGGAGCTATACGTGTTATTGTGAATCAACCATAAAAAATATGGTTGATTGACATTTGCTGTCGTGGAATATTTTTTAAACAATTTTAAGGAGAACATTTCGTCATACATGATTTCTGTGTAGCTTTAACCATTAAGGCTGCACACGCGACGGAAGCTTAAAAAATGGAGTAAGTTCTTTTGTTTTCCCAACATTTCCCTTCACTGCTCTGCTCCTATTAATCATAGCGTGATGAAAAGTATACTATAACCTGCCCAGGAGTATGAAGAACAATTGTAGTTCGTTGAAATCTGTCGAGTGGTTTTTATTTCTATAAAGAACAGACAGACAGACAGACAGAAAGACAAAAAAAATCTGATTGCATTTTTGGACTTATTCGTCAACTCGGCCGCAATAAACTCGCAACTTGGAATTTTTATCGGTGGAATGAAATTAACCTAATAATCAACTGAGCTATGCCTGATTTAAAAACATCTTTTTATCTGTCCTTAATTCTAATTTTAAGTTATTATATTACATAATACACCCTTAAAAGAACAAAAATTTAATTAAAAACGAAACACTTTTGTCAATCACTGTACAATCATGCCTCATATTTTCAATGTCGGTCGAGTTGACAAATACAAGAATTAGCCGGGTCGACTCGATCGCATAGTGACTACGGTCGAGATGCACAATAAAAAAATAATTAATGTTTAAATTTCCCGACTCGACCTCGCGGACGAGTTTATTGCGGTCGAGTTGACGAATAAGTCCATTGTTGGCGTCAGTATCGATAACTAATCACCCGCTGATAGTTATTTTGGAAATATATTTCATGTACCAGAATTGACCACTCTACAGATTTATTATAAGTATACATATATAATAGATATAGATTTTAATGATTGACGTCTTAAAACATATTATTACATATGTAAATATGCAATAATAATAAGTCACACAACATAAACAAAATTAAATTTAGTAGGTAGCTTGAAAATCGGCAATTTTCAATAAAAAAATTAGAAGTCGAATATCGTGAAAAGGGTTAAGTTTAGGGTAGGGTGTTTCTTAGTGAAATAAGTCAGAAATGTTGAGCACTTTACGCCCTTTAACGGATCTAGCACGACTTTTCCTGTAACCATGTATAGCTAGCTTTAAAAACTCTTGTATGAATAAAAAAATCAACGTGTAATTTTGTAAGAGGCTTTTTTGCTGTAATTGTAAGAAAGTTACCAGTTCTTTTCTTATGTCTTCCTTTTAATTAATTTATATATTTTAAGTAACGGATTAAATAACAAATGTAATAATGGGCAAAATCTAAAATAAAAAAATAATCGACAAAAGGTAAACTTATCATCAAACATTTCATTTACTTATCAGTTTTCTATTGTTTAAATTTTACTAATTGAAAATAACAAATCCAGTTGATCAATAAAAATATTAAAATATAACGATAATGAAAAACAAAATTACACTAAATAGACCAGAATTAAACTATTAGTCAAAAAATAAAAGTCTGTAAAATAACTTATTAACTAAATCGCTAACAACAAAACAAATTGTAAAATCACCAAAAATGCCCAAAATTAAAAAAAGAATCATTTCGACCAACCGAAAAAGAATACTATTAATAACTTAATATTGTAGAACTTACGGTGCCATAGCTTTGGTCGTTCAGCAAACTGAGTTGTCGACTAACGCGGCGCGGATCACTTCACCGTGGAACGGAACGGAGCGACTAAGCGTTTCGAGGGTGCGCGGCGGACTGGGGAGCGGTGCAGGTCTGCAGGGTTGAATGCAACTATGTATACCTACATAATAATTCTTGCTCGATGATTTAAAAAATATCAAATGCATACCGTATCGACCCCTAGATATTTATTCGAGAGATTTACTTCGAGAGCTATTCTTACGTGTTAATATCTTACTTTCCTTAGGGGTTTTTGGAAGAATAACTTAATTCAATTTTATTAGAGAATTAGAACTGTCGAAAAATCTTTTTATTTATTGCACAATGTACAATTGTAAGAAAAGAAGAAAGAAAGAAAATACGTTTATTTGACACAGACAGGAGGCTACAAATATTTAAAGTTACGAAAAAAAAAACAAAAAAAGTTTAAAACAAGAAATTAATGGTAGGTATCCCACCCACTCGCACGAAGTGTTTCGCTTCAAGATTCCTTGTGCGAACTGCTAGGGAGTGGAACTCCTTGCTGGAGTCTGTGTTTCCTAATCCTGATGGGTATAACCTTGGTGTCTTCAAAGCCCGAGTGAATATGTTGCTTATGGGCAGACGTGCTCCACCGTAGGCCGCATCATCACTTACCATCAGGTGAGAAAGCGGCCAAACGTCGACACATTAAATGAAAAAAGAAATTAAAATATTTGCGCCTCACTGGCGTATAAGAGCTGGGAACGTTTTTGAGAGAGAATTTCAGGAAGGTCAGTTATTAGATATACCTACTATGTCTCTCACTCTCCCAGACATCATACGGGCTATCTGGCTGGCGGTAGTGGTTGCGTTCACCAGTGCGCATCGCATGATCGCACCTGTACAGGTAAAATATCAACTTTTCAAACCATCTTAAGAAGTTCTTTTTTTTATTATTATAAATGCTTATTATATAGTTCTTTTATATATATACCTAGCTTCTGCTCACAAACCACTGGGTTTGTGATCAAAATGCTGCCGTATGTCAAGTAAAATGGGAATTACTTGAGAATATGTTACTGTTAGCATTTTTAAAGATATTGTATAGAGACCACGACCGCCGATTCATCATTTTATAATCATTATGAAAAGTAGCCTAGGTTATCTATATAAAGGGTATTTCAACAAGAACTTTGTTTTTAATTAGAGCAACACCAAGAACGTGGCAGGTTTTGGCATTTAATTTTTGGCGGTATTCGTAGTAGGTGCTTTGGCAATTGCTACAATGAATTCAATTTCGCTCAAAAATTGCATTAAAATAATTCAAATCGACGCCCCCATGGGATAAACCTGTATTAAACTATTACTGTTTTTTTATTGTTATACCATTTACGGTATCTATGGGTCGGGATACACCTATGCAAATTTTTTCATTTTTTTTTCTGCGGCGATTTCCAACGATTTTCCTTATAACATTTTTTATTTACTAGAACAAATACGAAATAAATTGTTACAAATTAAAATCCGTAGCTACTTTTCGGTAAAATAATAATACTGTAAAATATTTTTTTTTAATCCGGTAATGCGATTACAGGTTTATTATCGTAAATGACAATGCCAGAATCTCTATAGAGCTTTGCCCCACCAAAAAATATAGTGTAAAGGCATGCCAAATGTAGCATTCTATTGCTGTTCTATTAGTGATAACTAATAACATGATTAAAAGCCTTTAGATCTTGCGGTTTCTATATAAACCTAAGAACAAAATATTACATTTAGGTTAGGTTAATCGGGGGGCCAAATGCCTCCTGCCGGAGGTTGTACGCGGGCATCGTGCGGTCCATGGCCCTCTACGGCGCCACTCACCACCACCACAAACTCCACTGCCGCGCCAGATCAGTGCGTGGCGGGACGAGCTCCGGCGCGATCTCATGGCGGAATGGCAGCAACGACTGTCGCAACCGAGGGCTGGGCTCGCTGTCATCGCAGCGGTAAGTCCCCTCTTTGAGGAGTGGCTAGAGAGGCGCCACGGCGTCCTCACCTACCGCCTAACGCAGGTGCTTACCGGACATGGGAGTTTCGGTAGGTTCCTGTTCCTTATTGGGCGGGAGGAAACGCCCGGGTGTCATCACTGTGAGGACCGACCGGAGGACACGGTAGAACATACGGTGGCGGTGTGCCCTGCGTGGGCTAAGCACCGCCAAGTCCTCAGGGATGTGGTCGGCGACGGCGACCTCTCGCGCCCGGCACTGGTTCAGGCCATGGTGCGGAGCGAGAGGGACTGGGATGCCGTCTCCTCCTTCTGCGAAGCAGTCATGCTAGCTAAGGAGGAGGCGGGGCGCGTGAGAGAACAAACCTCCTCACGCCCCAGCCGTCGCGAAAGACACTCCGGGCGTAGGGGATCTCGAGACGATCTCCGGCCACCGTAAGTGCGGGCCTGCGGACGGCGAGCAAGGGTAGCTCACCGCCCGAACAGAACCAGACCCGTGCGTGCGGCGCGTCGCGTTCCGCGCGCGCCTCAAAGAGCCATCAGACCACCACAGATGGGGCCCAGTAGGGCTGATGCCTGATCCGGAGCTGCGGACTACCTAGCGGGTTTACCGGGGCTCCGGCTCGAAAAGCAGGAGAAGGAACGGGGTGGTTTTTAGTCAGTAAGAGTCTGACACTCCCTCTCGCCTCGCCCAAGGCGGGAGAAGTCATAGGATGATTTTCCCCCTCAAAAAAAAAAAAAAGGTTAGGTTAATTGCAGTTACAATGGTAGAAATAATTAAATTAAGTGTTTACTTATGAAAGGAAGGAATGTCATCACCAATATCACCTTTAGGGCGGCCGTACACGGACTGCTTGAGCAGTTAGCGGCTGAGCGACATACACGGACCGTTCGAGCGGTCGGCGTCGACTGCTTGAGCCGTCGGTTGTTGACTGCTCGAGCAGTTGGGTAGCGTGTACCAAACTGCTCGAGCAATTGATTTTCTTTTGATTTTTCCAGCAGACGCCGTGAGGCCGCAAAGGGTGGGGAGAGGGAAGTCGGAGAGCTGTCGACTGCTCTAGCGCAGTCAACGGCTCGAGCAGTCGGTGTATGCCACGCAACTGCTCGCGAGCGGTCGACGGCACGATAGAATTTCATCATGCAGTTGACGGCTTGAAGCGGTCGCGACTGCTCGAGCAGTCGTGTGTACGGCAGCGAATGAATGGCTATAGTTCATCGCGCAGTCGCGGCTTCAAGCAGTCGGTTATAACTGCTTGAAGCATTCCGTGTACGGCTGGCCTAAGTAATCCTACTTTTAATAATTCATAGTCATAACGAAACAACAATGTAAACAGAACAGACAGAGCGAATGTCAAATACTGACTTTTTGGATATGAACGAACGCAACAAAGTTTTATAGCGTCGTCGTTAGCATAGCATGAGACAATTCGTGCGCGCCAGAATCACCCACCATGACCACGATCTTCAGACATAAAGGACCGACCAGAGAGAGAGAGAGATACCAAATTCATATTGAAAGCCGTACACATTACATTAATAAATATATTTTTTATTGAATGACTCGTTTTATTCCTTGTGCAAGCGTACTAAGAAACGCAGATGGTCGTGATAAATACAGGAAATAGGCCTTGGGTTTTTTTAATTCTTTTTATTTCCTAATTTTTATCCGCAAGTTTATCAGAATAATTATTAAATAACCAAGGGACTTCTTTTCATTGAATAATTTTGATTAATTTACATTTCTTGTACATTGATGAAATTAAGTGGGGCAGGATCTGGCATTGTCATTTTGTGGAAGACATTTTCGGTAATGCACTGTTACAGTTAACATTTATTCTCCCAAAAACTCCTTCCAATCTAAAAATATCTCTGCCAAACTGTTAAGACAGTTGGCAGATGTAGCTCCCATACAATAAAATTATAAAATGTATGTAGGTACTAATACTCCCGAACTCGAACTGAAGGACCACACAGTTCGAGCGCATGTCACCACTATTAAACTGCATAGTAACAGGATAGTTTTTCGAAAGGAGAAGGGAACTTCTCAATACATTCCTAGGCCCAGGTGTTTCAGACCACCACAGATGGGGCCCAGTAGGGCTGATGCCTAATCCGGAGCTGCGGACTACCTAGCAGGTTTACCGGGGCTCCGGCTCGACGGGCAGGAGTAGGAACGGGGTGGTTTTTAGTCAGTAAGAGTCTGACACTCCCTCTCGCCTCGCCCAAGGCGGGAGAAGTAATTGGATGATTTTCCACCATCAAAAAAAAAAAAAAAAAAAAAGGCCCAGGTGAGGATATAATAACAAGTCCTCACTAAAAATTTGGTGAAATTTGACTATCCAGGAATCAAGTTTTTTTTTATTCTTTATTTTTTAGGGACTTAAATTTCAAAGAGCATGTCAGCCCCATCATAACCTAACCTAAGTTAACATTAAAAAATTAATAGTAATACAAAAAAAAGCGAATCAATGGTTACAAAATCAACTACAGTCGCTACAGTCGAAGACAAGTTTTTACATTAAATATTCTGCACTTAGGGCCTATGCACACCATGTTTATTAAACGCGCCGTCGACGCGCGTTTTGGAAACGCGCGTCGCCGGCCGTTTTTCTCCTGCAGTGCAATTTGTTGTCGTTTGTATCGATACAAACGCGCGGCACCAGCGCGTGTGTATCGATAACACGCGCGTTTGCATCGCGACCGCATCGCTACACACGCGTGTTTGTATCGCTACACACGCGCGTCAGGTGTGCAAAGGTCTACAAACTGCGTCTAACTTGCGTGCGTATCGCGTCTGTATCGCTACAAACGCGCGTTGACGGCGCATTTAAAAAACGTGGTGTGCATAGTCCTTTAGTAGCTAAAAAAGGGACAGGAGGATATATAAATAAAACACCAATATTAGTATAAAATATGTATTATTCATCTTCAATAATTAGGAGAATGTCATCTAAGAATTGTGTAGGGGGTCGGGGTACGTATATTTTCTTGGTATCTTTCCCAACTGAGATACCATATTATACAGGCTGAGATGCACGCCACTGACGAATAACTGATAAAATCGCCTCATCTTCCAAGAACTCTTCTGCCAATAGAGTTACTGCGACCAGTCGCAATCGTACAATTTACACAGCGATCCATGTCGTCAATATCCGATTGATAGGCTTAAACAGTTGTCCAAAATAGAGAGTCAGGTAATTTAGAGATCCAAGATTCGTCAAAAGTCCTTTATAAAGCCGAGGTCGTGGGGTTAAACAATAAAACATGGAAAATACGTGCGCACTTAGAACGAAACACAGCGAACGAGTGTCATCTGTCAATCGGTGACTGACTGATGTCAGGCAGAAGTGTTGCCGGAAGGCATTATTTAAATCAAAGAGTACGTATACGCATACATAAATGATTAAATAATCATTAATGTTTTATAACTTAATTTAAGTTTTCTCGCTTCCCAGATAGAAACAAGGTACCATATTTTGTGATTTCCTTTCGAAAAATATGACGGTTTTTTTAATATACATTTCAACTAGTTAACTGCTGGGCCCAAAAGTCCCCTTCTCCTTTGATTCTTCGACTGAATATGGCCAAAATTTTAATTCCACTTTAAAATCTGTTACACGTGTTCATACGAAAATAGGTGTACCAAATAACGTATATACGAATGAGGGACTCGTTTTTAAAAATAGTTTTCGATATATCGACGTTCGAATATTATCTGCCCAGATGAATCAGAAATTGTTACAGATGAATCAGAAATCAAAATTAAAACGAAAAAAATATGTAAATGAGCTCTGTATTTATTTTAATTTCACGTTGTTTTAATTTATTTTTAGTATACCATCTTCGAGTACTTTCTCTGCTTTTTTCCTAGCTATTTTTTGTTGTTTGGGTGTCAAATTCTGAACAAACATGATTTTGCCTTCTTTTTTTCTTTTCAAATAATGCTTCTTTCATTTTCAAATTCCACTGGGCATGCTTGTCTGGATCTTTTCTAATGTTTTCCTAGTTTCTTTTTCTCCTTTTTTTGGTCTTCACAAAGTGGCATTGTTGTTAACTGCAATATTAAAATAACAGAAATTAGATAGACACTTTGACATGAATAAATATAACTCAGGGCGGATTAGCAATATCAGACTCATATTAATTACATTCCTCAGAAAAAAAGGTTTTAAATTATACCTATAAACTTTATAGCTAAGTTAATTTAAAAATAAGACTAGTAAAAAAATGGACAACGCAACAAGAGCAGTCCTTCCGTGCTGTACAGAAGAATCAATAATTTATTTTATGATTCATATGCGGTTTTGACCATACGAATCAGGCACAGATGAATCAGGATTTTGCTTACAATCATGCATAACTCATCATATATACAGACTTCATTCTTGTCATTTTTCTACACGAATGTATAACCAAAAAGCATCACACGAAACACAGATTGAAGTTTTAAAACTGTAAAGTAAATTTTATAAAATAGGCATTGTAATCAGGATGCCATGTAAACCAAACACAGATGAATCAGATATTTACCTTAGTAACACCTGGATCTAAGTCAACCAGCCGCACGTCCGCCTCCTAGCTTGTTCGTTGCACGCCTGGTTTCCCTCCGCGCAGGAAGCCAGACACTCATTATTAATACCCGACCAAGTATGGTCATGCGCAGCTTACACCACATTAATCAGTATTATACGCCGGACACTTCTTATTTATTTATTTATAATCATACTAACATAGTTATAACGAATACATTTTTTTTTAAGTGGACAACTCATCTACTTTCGATGTAATTATAATTTATATTGAAGTATCAAAGGGAAAATGCGAAATCGACTACTTTCGTTCCGTTCCGGAAAATGGCAAACGGACACGTCATATGAATCAGAAGAACAAGCTTCAGCCAGCTGCAGCCTGTCAACTGCCTGTTCTTCGTCTTCAGCTGTAATTACGATGTCATCAATAAATATCATCATAATACCTTGAGATATCAAATCCCTGAATATGATGCTAACAAACCTCATAAAATACTTAGGGCAAATAGATAAACCAAAAGGTGCTCTAAGAAATTCAAATTGTCCGTGATGGGTGACAAAAGATGTGTAAGGAACAGACTCCTCCGAAACTTTCAAATGGAAAAATCCGTTCTTTAGGTCTAGTACACTAAACACCTTGGCACCGCACAACTTATCTATCATGTCATCGATCACAGATAAGGGGAATTCGTCTTTAACAATCTTCCTATTCAACAACCGGTAGTCTACACAAACCCTCACTGATCCATCTTTTTTTTCTAACCAGCACTAATGGACTAGAATATTCGGAAAAACTCACCTGTATGATTCCATGATCGAGCCACTCCTTTACCTGCTCTTCTACCACCTTTTGTTCAACCAGCGATAAACGTCGTGGTCGCTGCGAAATAGGCTCATCGTCTTTAAGAACAATCTTTAACTGGATTGGTGCCTCCCTCAATTGAACTGGATTATAACCTTCAACACACTGTATCACCTTTTGCTTCACTGCTGAATTGAGTATGTGAGTAACATCAACCACCATATCTGAAAAACAAGAAACCTTACACATCCATTCATCTCTCTTAGGCAATAACATCACTTTGTTTTCACTCATTATCATGGTTACATGTTTCAATAATTCTTGCCCTAAAATCATGTTAAATGGCCTACTTT
This sequence comes from Spodoptera frugiperda, assembly GCF_023101765.2. NCBI lineage: Eukaryota > Metazoa > Arthropoda > Insecta > Lepidoptera > Noctuidae > Spodoptera > Spodoptera frugiperda. The sequence goes on from NC_064236.1 coordinate 17,735,222, forward strand.
TATCAACAATATGAAACAACACACTTGTATACTCAATATGATCGATCGTGACGTTAATTGACACTTTTCCTAATGATTTGACTAGTGAATGTCCAAGGCCGCTGAAAGTTAACTCGTCACCAGTAGGTTCCACACCGATCGCCACACAACATTGTTGTGTAATCAGATTGACATCGCTTCCAGAATTCACTAACGCGTCGAACGTTAATTGATTCGCGGTAACTTCTTTCATCGGTTTGTTTTTGTTGTTCCGGTTCGATAATGCCACTGTCATCGATACGTCATTTTCACAAATATCATCTTGACAGGTGTCTTGACCATAGTCTTGATGTGCCGCCATGTTGACATTTGACTTCTGCTTTACCGACCGGCCGACTACAGCGTCACCACTGCTCGTTGATGCTCCTTTGGAAGTTTTCGACTGCTTGACCGACGTAGTCGCTGACGTCACTGCTCCCGATTGGCTGCTGCTTGCGCCCTCGGTACAATGGCTTCCTATGTGGCCATACTTGTTACACCTAAAGCACTTAATACCGTTTGAACACGCACTCGCCACATGGTCGGTTTCGCCACAATTGTAACATCTTTGGCTTTTCTGCTTTACAGCTTTCCATTTGCCGCTTGAGCCTTCTGTCGATTTATGAGGTGTTGTCTTGCTTTTCATTTTCTCATACAGCAATAACTTTTCTTTGAGAACAGGATATGTTGTTGCCCCGTACAAAATCGCCTTGTTTGATTCGAAGTCTTGTATACCATCTATTATGTACTGCACTGCGACGTAATCCGGGAATTTTGCTCCTCCATGACTAGCATGTATTGGTAATAGGTCTCATCTTTTTGCTTCTTACGGGCTGCCATGATTTCGTGCATTTCCTTCACATTAACGGTTTCTGGGAACTCCTTCTGAACCGCCACCTTCAACTCGTAAGTTTTGAATGCCTTCTCACCCTTCAGCCATAACGCCGCCGTGCCCACTAGTGTTCTGCGCGCAATGATGAGTTTCTGCTGAGCTGACCACTTGAGGATTTCGGCATTGTCCTCCAGATCTTGCGCCCATTTAGCGGATGATATCGTCTTATCGTCACCACTAAACTTCGGGATGCCGTCAACAAAAAGCGCCGCCATTCCAGTTTCACACTCAACGCCGCCGCCCGCCGCGCCGTATCGAGTCTTGGCTGAACTTTCTTCAGTCATCTTTTGTAATCGTCGTTGTTTTTCGTCGTAGGAACGTAGTAAACTTCTTTCGTCGTAGATTGGTAAGTATATTTTCGGTCAAGTGAAGTATTTTGTAAAAATATCTTCAAAGAAACCACCATGCACGTGAAGGTTGTAATTTTCCGTCGTCGTCGTTTTCGTCTTCTTGAAAAATCCTTTTCCGCGCCGATCCCGGACGAGCCCCCAATTTGTGGGGGATGGGCAGGGAAAAGAAAAGTTTCCGTCTTGAAACAAATTAACTTGTATTTCTTCTTTTAAAATTAAACGTCTTACGGCTAGCACTCGTCGTCTTTCATTTTCCACTCTCTTCATCTGTCACTTGAATTTGACATTTCACTATCATTCTCTCACTCGCATACATACTTCTATCTCACACTTACACTCACGTTCCGTTTTCCACATATATGTTTTTTTTATTATACCTACTATACGGGAAAAAAAACAAACCTACTAAATATCAGACAACTTTACGCATATTACACCTATTTTCTAGTGAAAAATTACCATGAATTCTGTACGGTTGAACATAACATAACAAACGACTTGTTCAGAGAATAGATTAAAATCTACCAAAACCAGAACCGTGGCCTTAGTGTCCTCAAGGCCAGCTCTAATATCGCCAGTCACTTTGAGGAGGGCAGAAACAGTACTGTGTCCTGGCCTGAATCCAGATTGGAGAGGGCTGATGAGTCCATTGCAGTAAATGTACTTAGAAAGGGAGTATTGAAATAGGCCGGAAATGAGAGGGTATAGTGGGAGCTGGGACTTTCGGGAGAGGACGTACAAAGGCATTATGCCAAAGTTCCGGAATAGAGGGAAGGAAGAGGGAGGGAAGTTTATAATGTGGGGTATCGCTGGCAGGACGTGATCCAAAATTGTGATTAATGGACAGGACGCTTTGGATTTAATGGACAGGATTATCTTACTGACCTCCGACGACTCAATAGGTATGAAGTAAAAAGGAATAGAAAAGTTGGGACACACCAGTACCTCTACCATGAGTTTGCCTAGTAAAGTTTCCGCAGACACTATAGTTGAAAAAATGTATGCAAACTGGAACAGCGCCTCTAGCGGATAGTTTAAGTACCAAAATTGGTAGTATGAGTTGCTCTAACTATCACTGTCATCAATGTCATAGTTTACTATACTACAATGACTGTAGTTTTAGCCATGATCGTTCATTCTTTTCAAACAATATTGGTACCATGAGTTACAAGTTTAGCCGTTGCTATAGCGACAAACTATTACTACCGTAGTTGCGGCACTCACCAACTTTGACGTACGTGAAAGCATCTATTTATATTTTTCAATAACTAATATTTTTGATTTAACTATGTTTGGTAGTACATATTTTGCATACCATATGTTAGAAACTGCTGGATTAGAAGATGGCCGACAGGAACAAAGGAAATTTCAAAGTACCTAACTGAAAAAAATGCGTGGAATCCTTGGAAACCAATTCGACAATTATATTACTATGTAATATGATTGTATACTTGTTTTAGATTGCTTGTTGGCGAGTGTTTGCAAGTGCCACTGCCGGGCAAAGGGTCTAAATAGGGGTCTAGGTGTAATTAGTGGGATTAATTAATAATAATAAAGTAGACACATTGAAAAAATATGTTTATTTATTTATTTAACAGAAGTTGCTGCAATAAGTCTTGCCATCGAGCTTGTTGCTGAAGTTACATCACCACATTTCATGTTGTCAGGCTGTGTAGGTATTCCACTGGAATGCTGAAAATTAATAAAGTCACAAGTATTACTAATTTCGTAGGATGACTTGCTAGTATTTACAAAAAATAGTTACATAATTATTATAGCCGATATTCTTTAAAAACAACAAAAGGGCTAGACATGCAGGGCGTACGCTTAGTAATTCCTACTTGTGCCATATAATTATGTTACGTTTTGTATATCTTTATTTGAACTCACAAGCTTCTCTAGGGATGGTTGCCCTCGCGGATTCACCGCACTTACTGCTATATTTACGACAGGTCCCACCATGTAGCAGTCCTTGAAGGCTGCTTCAGACTGCGCTGACGCCTACTCTCACCCATGTAGCGGACTTAGGTTTTGCTTAGGTGTCCATTTCTGTATAAACAAAATCATATTTTGTACACAACATTATACAAGAAATACCTATTAATCAACTTAACCACTACAGTCTTCTATATTCCTCATCTAAGAGGAAGCAAAGGGTCATATCACAACGTTCCTTTGGCAAAAAAGGCTCAAGCATTCCCTGGCGCAAAAAAACTAACTTCTTTGATAATTAAACTAAGTAAATAAATGAATGAAATATTATTATCTAATGGAAAACTTACCTTTCCAAAAAATCTACCATCGTCTCAAATTGAGTTGCACTTCTCTTAGGCCTTTTTTTAAATAATTTAACAAATAATATGTTTTCGCACTCCCGGTTTGTCACAGAAACACATATTACAAAAATGTCCGGCTGACAATCAATGTCAAAGCAATACTAATAAATTAAAAATGCTCACAATATACCAAATTATGTGTAACCGATGTATTATATTTTTTTGTTGGTTAATATCACTGTTTAGATTTGAAACATAAACAGTATTTTCTCTCTTTCTAAGTGATGTGAATAAAAAGAGTTAGAACTACGGTGCTTAAAGTTAGATACATAATGAACGATACTACGAACGATATAGATTCAACTATAGCGAGGGTAGTTAACATCAAAACATCTCATGGTACGAACATTGAAGCCATCTATTGTAGTTGCGTTGTCACATTTACTACTGTAGTAGAGTGAGATGTCATAACTACGTCAACTCATGGTAGAGGTACTGACCAGCGATATGTGATAACGTATGTTCCTTGACTAGACGATCCATAAGAGATATTTTAAGGCGCGTTGAATAAACTGTGCAACGTATAGCGAGTGTCATTCCCGCACGGAGCAACATTTTGTTGTGATCCACAATTTGTTGTTTCAGGTCTGGGTGTCATGTGCATGAAATTGTATGTAATCCCATCGACGACACAGGAGAAAAACCTAGTGTAAGGCAACGTATTTTAAAAAGAAAAACGATATATTTCATTTTATTTAATTACTGTTTTATCGGCTTTCAAATCCACTTTTCAAAATACTTATGTATCAAATAAATGCTCACTCTAGTCTAGGTCGTCTGTTCAAGGTACCTAATAGGAATTAACCTAGATATCTCCGTTATCACTGTCTATATTATACAGGATGTCCCGTCCGTCAACGTGCAAATGGCACCAGATGATTGGCAAAGTTCCAACTGTTATCACAAAAATATAAAAAAAAAATCTTAGTCCTACAATTTTTAAATGACAGTTATGTGTTATCCCCGAAAAAGTACACCCCGTGCCAGTCTTTTGACTCTTGTTGTTACAAATCTTTATTTTTTCGTCTGTATTTTTGTTTACGTTGAATAGTTTTTCAGTAATAATATGCAATGATACATTCACGAACCAACTGCTTTATTTTGGAAAGGATTTCATTTTTAGACGACCCAAGTACTCAAGATAAAATGTTTAACATACTTTAAGTGACTGATAAATATTGCGCTAGTAGTGGCAAATCCCAACAAAGTTGGCGCATTTAATAAGGATTCTAAAATGGTATAGGGTAGAGCCACCAAAGAGGGCGCATTTTATAAACTTTTATTTATTAAAAAATCAACTTAAAAATTACACTTTGTACTTATTATTAATTTTAAGCTTTGGTCTTTGAAGAATACAATTTTAAACTTTAATCTAAGGTAACCGGTCTCAAATAATTTGAAATAGTCTCAAACATAATACTCGTCCTGCGCATTCTTAGGGTGCTCGGTTGCAAAGAGTACACAGTGACAACCCTCCATACAAGCTAAGAGTACGCAAGAGAGCGAAGTTAAGACATCAACCCTGACGAGTGAAGGCGATCTATCAATCTTCCGAGGGACTCGGGAACAGTGTCGGCTTTTAGTCTTTTTTTTAATGTTGCTTCCGGAATATTGAATGATTCCAAAACAGACCTCTTGCTATTTTTTCTTTTAAGATTTCCTCAGTATAAACTAATATTCTGTCAGGTTTTCTTTTATATTTTCCCACCTTGTTCGCCCTGTAAAATAAAAAACTCTAAACACAAGCATACTGTTTAGCTTCATACAAGCTAAGAGCACGCATGCGTACTCTTTAGGTGCGTACTCTTAGCTAATACGCATTATTGGGCATGAACCGTTTTATTTTAGAAAGCATGCATAATGGCGACATAACCTCTTATAAGCATCAAACTTAAAAATACAAATTTCTAGTAAAATAACAGTCAATGGATGCAAATTAATCACAAAATCATGGTTCAAAATGTTGAACATTAAGATCAAACACCTTAAATATCTCATTTTAGCTATAAAATTCGTAATAAATAGTTTAGTGATGCAATTTGTCGTCCTTCACCTTAACATAACCGATGCCACTGATATAGATCAGAGGTGTTGCGATTTTGAGAATAAATAAACCTTCGAAAAGTGTCTGCGTACTCTGTGGTAGCGCGTACTCTTTGGTGGCTTTACTATAATACTTTGCACATTATTTCTTAAATTCGGCATAAAAAATATTTTCCATAGTAATTCCGTTTGCTAACGCAATACATTGCTAAACTGCAATACATTTTTATTTCAAACACTCACTAAAATTAAATTAAAAAGAAATATCTACAGTACTTAAGTCGTCTAAAAACATCCTTTTCCAAAATAAAGCAGTTGGCTCAAAATTTATCATTGCATATTTCTGAAGCACTATTCAGGATAACGTAAGCAAAAATACAAACGAAAAATAAAGATTTGTATTTCGTGGATAACACATAAGTCACTGCAATTTAAAAACTGTAGGACTTCAATTTTTTTTATATTTTTCTGATAGTAGTCGGAACCTTGCCAATTATCTGGTGCCATTTGGACGTCGGCTTACGGGACACCCTGTATAGACTAGCTAGTTATTACAATACCACTTCGGAGACTAAGAGGCTTATTACCAGGGCGGTGATGGAGGTGATCTACACATTATTAGCAATCAGAAGCATGGGTTTTAAAAACAACTACAAACTACAAACTAAAATAAGGGATGTGTTCTTGTGTCATGGGTAAACTCAGGGTGGTTATCCAGAGATATATGATATGTTGCAGAAACGGTGAAAACGGACTCAGCTAAATGTATTAAGGAGATGTCAGATGAGAATGCAAGTTGCTGACAGAGCCGAAAAAGATGATGAACGAGAGGTTGAGAGCGGGAGCGAAAATAATGAATTTTCCGACGCTGATGATCGAACGGATAATCTCTGAAGACTGGAAGACCAGAACCTCCACTTTGAATGGTCGGCTATGGAGTCCTTTCAAGGCCAGGAGGAAATTTTTAGACCCGAGCGTACAGATTCTGTAGTCGTTTATAATTCGGCAATTATGATGCTTTTCGCTCCTGTTGGGACGATGACATCTTAGGCACGAACGTAATTATGATAGTTTATAATTTATGCTCTGTTATTATAATATTTTGAAGTATAATAATATCGACGCTGGAAAGGCAAAATGTATTAACCGCCATTATATGAATTGTTCAGTAGAGCGATTTGAAGTTTGTAATTTTGCATAAAAATTCATAACTAATTTATTACTGGAACGTTTTCATTGAAAATCAAAATAGTTATTACGAATAACGTTTACTATGAAATGTAATAATAGAAAATAATCTAGGTTTCTTCGTGTCCAAGATTTTGGAGTGAATACAACGCGGGCCATAATCTTGGTTAGGTAAAATTGACTTAAGTCAGTTAACCATACTCACCGTGTCCAGGTAAAACATGTTTTAACGAACAAAAAGCTGCATAAAATGAGCTAGAAAAATGTTTTATATTCTGTACAGCATACTAACACATCTTAGTTAAATGTTTTATCAGGCCCGGTCAAATCAGACCATGAAAACTAAAGTGTTTTATCTTGCATTCAGCTAAAGTTTTCGCTAGGCTTTAAGTATTATCTCACAATATTAATGAATAATGGAAGTTACGGGTAAAACTAAATAACGCAAAAATATTTTTTTATAAGGACTTTTCATAGCAAAATGAAGAAAAGATATAAACCACATACTTCTAAGATCAATCAGTCTTAAAAAAAAGACCCTAGCATGCTTTTCGATGTGTTCTAGCGCATTGATCTGGCATTTAGCCGAGCCGTCCCAAAGGTGAGAACAGTACTCCATACATGACCGAACCTGCGCTTGGTACAGTCTCAGCAGTTGTTTCGGTATGAATTACCGTTTCACCCACCAGGGGATACCCTTTTTTTTACATTTAATGGGTCGACGTTTGGCCGCTATCTCACCTGATGGTAAGTGATGATGCGGCCTACGGTGGAGCACGTCTGCCCATAAGCAACCTATTCACTCGGGCCTTGAAGACACCCAGGTTGTACCCATCAGGAAACACAGACTCCGGCAAGGAGTTCCACTCCCTAGCAGTTCGCACAAGGAAGCTTGAAGCGAAGCGCTTCGTGCGAGTGGGTGGGATATCTACCATGAAGCGGTGACGCCTCGCCGATTGTCTTGTGGTTCGATGATGACAAGGACTAGGGGGAATCAAGTTGTGCAATTTCCCCGCACACTCTCCGAAATGTATCCGGTAAAAAACGGAAAGGCTTGCGACCTTGCGCCTGTGTTCAAGGCTTCCTACCAGCCAGATGCGCCTTCGACTCTATATAAGAGCCGAAGTTTAGTGTAGATGACACCCGGGCGTTTCCTCTAATAGACACGCCTGGGTTTTGGTAGCGTTGAACTTGACCAAGTTGGCATCCCAATCGGAGACCGCTTCATGGACGAGTTCTATTAGTATTATTTCTGAAAAAGTAATAATGATATCTCGTTCAAACCAATATTCTTTGAAAGTTTCAAATGAAATCTACAGCATACAGGGTGACTTTGAATTCGACGTATTCCTCTCGGGAGGTGATAATACAACTAATTTCCTACAAAATTAGCCCTGAGGGCCTTGGGCGGAAAGTGGCTAGTTTCTGAGATATTCAACATTTTTGGTTTTGGTAAAAAAAAACCCGAATTGATTACAAAAACATCAATAAATAAAAAAATACTGGTTGGATTTTAGTAGTTTTAGTTTTAATCAGTTGGCAATACATCAGTTATCATTTATAAATACTAATAATGGCACAAATATCATTCGTTTTAAAATAGCAAGTAATTTCCTATCAAATAGGAGTCATGTTTGAAATCACATAGACCTTATTACTAGCAAAGCCTACAAAAGTTTAGAATTTGTTCTGAGATCTTGCAAGGCATTTAAAAACATTGAAGGCCTTAAATCTGTGTATTTTGCTTATGTTCGCAGCGTTCTGGAATACGCATGTCCCATATGGTCCCCTCAATATATCATTATATAAAAACTAAATAGAACGGGTTCAAAAAAAATTATAAATCACCTTAATTACCGCCTCCGTAAACCTCCAATATCATACGAAAATAGCTGTAGGACACATGGATTGTTGACACTTGAGGAACGATGTAAAATGTTGGACATGTGTGTACTTTACGACATACCGAATGGTAGGTTGGATTGTCCGGATTTGTTATCGCAGATCAAATTTAACGCTCCCCTGCGACGCACTCACCATACGCCAATGTTGCATGTATCTAGGCATGCGACTAACTATGCTAGTAATTGCTGTAATTGCTAGTGACTGCACGGTTGGCGCGGTGGCTGGGCAACTGGCTGCCGTGCAACGTGTCGCGGGTTCGATTCCCACACGGAACAACTGTTTGTGTGATCCACAGATTGTTGTTCCGGGTCTGGGCGTGATGTGTATGTGAACTTGTATGTTTGTAAACGCACCCACGACACAGGAGAAAATCCTAATGTGGGGCAAAGTTTTTTTTTTTAAAATAATGTGTACTTACTCGAATTGCACGAACTTACAACAATGATTTCTCTCAAGTTGATGTATTTAACTGCACAAAACCTAGTTTTAAAGCCCGTGTTAAAAAGATTATTGTTAATAACAACGACTAGCAAGCAACAACGTTCCATTCACCATAAAATAAATACTATGTTTAATTTATGATATAATTAAATTAATAATTTAATATCCTTTTCACAACAATTTAACTATCACTTCCAATTTAAAACCTTATAAATTATTATTATAAATATTGTTTAAAGTCCGTTCGCATGATAAATACTAAATAGTTAAGCAGGGAAACCTATTATTAGCCTTACTAAACTGTAAATGTTTCTTTGTAATGTATTATATGTATCGCCGTTGGTTTTCTAAATAAATAAATAAATTCGCGGGCAGCGCGCGGTCCACGAGCAAGCAGCGAGTTAATTGTCACCGAGTGGGCCCATCCGCAGTCTGCGCGTGGCCCGCGCTTAGAATGAGGCGATCTCAATTATATAGAAATTCACGAACACTCTTCTTTGAAATATGTATATACATATATATGTAGGTATAGATGATCAGTTGTTCTGATACCCATACATAACCGCTTTAACCTATAATTATAAATAAATACTACCCACCTATTTTTCACTAACCCACATAACATATTATAAGATTTACATACTACTATATATATATATACTTGCTCACTACATAATATACTACAAAATATACACATAAGAAATTAACACTACTTTTAAGTTTGTATTAAGTCCTAGGTTAAGTAAATGTAATCTAGGATAAGTTAGCCCTCAAATTTGCAACGCCTGAAAAAGGCAGTTAAGATGTACTTTACACACACACAACTTCACGCCTTTTATCCCCGAAGGGGTAGGCAGAGGTGCACATTACGGCACGTAATGCCGTTATACAATGTACACCCACTTTTCACCATTTTTGTGTTAAAGTCCCATGTAATAGGGGGTGAGCCTATTGCCATATTCTGGACACAATTCCAGACTCCGTGCTACTACCGAGAAATTTTCGAAAATCCGAAAAAAGCCCAGTAATACTTTGCCCGACCCGGGAATCGAACCCGAGACCTCTTGTTCGGCAGTCGCACTTGCGACCACTCGACCAACGAAGCAGTCTGTAGATGTACTTTAAATTTAAATTAAGACCTGTAATACCTACCTTAACGTGCAAATAAATATTTTGAGTTTGAGTTTGAAAATAATCTGTTCTAGTTACAATATTCACATTCATCCTCCGGATAATGATCGTAAAAATATGACAAAAAAGTTGCAGCGTACGGGCGCCAGAGAAAATCATAATTGAAATTATGTTTAATATTTTCCTCTGACTGATAATTGATAATTACTGACTGACTGATAATTGAAATTATGTTTAATATTTTCCTCTGTTATCATAAATCCGCAACCAAAACAATGAACAATGTCTCGATACGTTTACATTACGAATGCGATAGTTATTCGTGCATGGCACTCTGAACGTATAAAGTGAGCAGATATCCAGGGCATCTCAAACACCAACGTGCAAGTGTGATGAAATCAGATTTGATTAAAAACTTATCGATGTCCATTATATTACAAATTATTTTTTTATTAGATCTGAGGCCACCTATAAATAAATCACCATTTTAATTAGGTACCTACCACTATGGTATCACTAGTGATCATGACACATGTCAGTAAAGTAGACACAAAAATAAAAAAAATAAACAGTCTTCAATTCCTGGAAAAGTAGGTGAAATGTTGTTTTTAATACTACAAAAAGGGTTTCAACAACAACCAACAACAAGTATGTGCACAGAATAATTAGTCGTTTTGATGTTGTAATATGGTTGTATTTTTAACTGTAAGTTTACTTATTATTCTGTGCTGTAAGTCGTATAGAGGACTAGTTAGCACGTTTACTAAAAATATTCTTAATTAAATCACTTAATTTAAAGAAATTGCATGGCGCGTTAATTAAAATGTCATAATTTGCTCATATTACCCGATAGAATTAATTTCCCAATAGAATGAATGGGCCCAATGAGTTTCCACACAATAGCACATCAGATAATATATTAAAATGTTTGGAATGGATGGTAACCTACAAATGGATCTCACACAAATAAAATATTGAAATCATATATATTTCGAGATGGCTTTCGCATTAATTTTGGCATACTTTTTAGGAAACAATAATTTATATAGGTGCTCCCACACAGCAGTTATATAACGTTATACAACAATGTGTAACAATATAACATTTGCAATAGCGTGTAACATACTCTACAATTACTGTTATAATTTGTTTAAACACACATGTTAAATCAGTCTCTAACGTTATACAACTGCTGTGTGGGAGCACCTTAAAATAGACAAAAATCATCAAAAAAATCAAACGCTATATTTGAATCATCACTGGTAAACTTAAAGCATTTAGACAATTATTGAATTTTAAAATAAAAATTCTAACCGCGAATTTTTATTGACGTACATATTTACATAATAAACAGTACTTACACAATAATAACGATTTGTTTTGTTTTTAGATAACAGTTCGAGTTCGAATTTGAAAAAATGCTGATTTGAAGTATCTTGTTCCAGCTAGTAATTTAAACAAAACTCAAGGTACCTGTCAATGATCATAATACATTACCTAGGTGCTCTAAGTGTTTCACATTTTGTGTTGTTTAAACTTATTAATTTAAGATATAGACTGAGCCTTTCAAAGTCAAATTCAAAGTTTTTTTCGTTATCCTGTGGAGCCGGACCAGCTTGCCTCCAAGCATTTTTATCTTCTATATAATCATTTACTTTGTAGTATGCTTGTCTACATAACGTTTTTTTTAATACATAGTTAAAATTTTGATTCATTCAGATTCTGTATTTCCATTCGAACTCTATTGTAACATTTGACGCAGAATCCCATAAATGACTTACTTATTTTTGATGTCACCAACCGATTTCAAATAATTCATCGGGTCTGAACCTCACACAAATACTGTTAAAAATGAAGGATAGTCTGGAGGATAATTTCATGAATACAGGTATAATTTTTAGGGTTCCGTAGGCAAATGGCAAAAAACGGAACCCTTATAGATTCGTCATGTTTGTCTGTCCGTCCGTCCGTATGTCACAGCCATTATTTCCGAAACTGTTGAGCGTAAATAGTTGAAACTTTGTAGGTTAATGTATTCTGGTAACCGCTATTTGAATTTTGAATAAAAATTAATAAATAAAAAAAAAATCAGTTAATTAATTCCATACCTACATAGAACTGATTTTTTTTCCAGCTAACCTATCCATGATGTCTGTGCAGAGGGCTCTAAAAAGACATTAATTAAGGTGCCTAAAAAATTTTTTCGTAAAAATCATTTGTTTGAAAGACAGACGCTCCCAAAGTGGAAAACTTTTAAAATAAGAAAGTGAGAAAACTAAAAAAAATATATGCTGTACATTGTTTTGTTTGTACAATGGAAACTTTCATGGGAAAATTGGTTTGAACGAGATGTCACTATTAGTTTTTAAGAAATAATACATTTTCGAAAAACGCAAATATATCTTTGTCGTTCATACAAACATTATGTAAAACCAAGTTACTTTATAACTTTCATATTATGTCATCTAATTGCAGCGGAACGGAATCCTTCATGGGCGAGTCCGACTCGCACTTGTTCACCATCTTACTCTATTCAAGTAGTGTGTGGCCAGCGCAAAACAGGGCGTTCATTTGGTGCCAATGATGATATTTGTGGCCTGCAGAGAGCGTCATTTTGCTGATACGATTATCTGTATTTATGTTATCTTACTAATATTATAAATCAGAAAGTTTGTGACTTTGTAGCGGCTGGAGGAATCGGGATAAAATTTGGAACAGGGGTATAGTTTGGTTTGGCATAACACATAGGCTATCGTACTACGTGGTCGAAGCCGCGGGTGGAACCTAGTATATCTACTACAATTGAGTTCTGTGTTATCATTACTATAGATAGCTAGTATATTTATGATTTAAATTTCTGACGCAGATCAATCTCCTGAGGTGATTGCATCTAGAAGTCAGATAATTTATAGATGTGCATCAGACGCATCAAGAGCGAAAGAAGACCTATTTGGCAGCTACTTTTCAGATAAAGACCCTACTTACGTGCTGGATTTAGAAGAAAATATTCAAAATGATAGTGGTTCTGACTGTAACGTGAAAATTCCTAAAGAATGTGAAAATAATACAGGTAATCAAGATTTTTTTATGTTGGTTCTTGATAATCTTTTGGATAGAGTTTGATTATCCGTCAACCTAACCTAATGCAACGAAAGAAAGCTCAACCAAGACAGTGGGAACGAAACACAGTAAGGCGAGAAAAGTTGAGGGATTGTCTAATGAAAGATTGAAATTGAAAGGAATCTGGTATAGAAGTATACAATGTGAGCCTCCTCATATAATTTGGTTTGCCGAGGCGCAACTAAGCCGTTATCAAGTTGTTGTGGCACACCGGATGCGGTCAGGACATGTTCCAATAAACAATCAAATTCTCCTAACTGTGAGGTTTGTGATAAGAAAGAGGATAATAATATACAACATGTGTTGATGGAATGTGTCCGATACACGGATAAAAGAAATGCACTTCTGAAATGGATGAAGTCATTTGCAATGGATGTTGGAGTGTTTCATGGCATTTTGGCTAAACCGATGTAGATTTAGCAGCATTTATATATTTTTTTTTATTAAAATAGTAATTAAGTGCCGTAATTAGTATTTAGAGCACTGTTGTTTGTAATTAATTTGTTAAATAATTTTAGGATAGGTCCATATTTATTAAAGTACGATAGGATTGACATCGTCGCTTATTGTGTTCAAAAATCCCTTAAATAAAGAAGATTAAAAAAAATAGTCTTATAGGTATTTCATCGTCGTCTCGACGCCGATGGTAACCCCTTCCGCCGTTATTTGGGATCCACCCGGAGGTGGCGCGTTCCTGCGGCCATGACTTGTGGAGCGCCACCTCGAGTCCCAATTACCGGATCTTTGCAACGACTACCGCAACCGCTCGGCAAAAACGAAACGCTGCGGAGGGAGGCAGTAACCGAAGATAGCCCGCACTATCTATCTATAACTGTAGTTAGCGTTATGCGAATTTTCTTATTGAGACGGCAGTTACAGATAGATAAGATGTGAGAGTTAATCTCTGGTAGCTACCCGAGTTTAACTTTCAGTAGGTTATTGAGATCGGCCGTATATAAAATGAATTGATTTCACAATAAATATTATAACTTAGGTACTGAATCGATTCTGATGACATTTTGAACTTGGCATTGCAATGCTAACAAATTACAGCCATAGAATATTCCTTAGAAAATAATAAATCAAAAAACTAAATTCTGCGACAAGACATTGTTCTATGCAAATGAAGTCGTGAGCACTGCTAGTTTTTCTCATATAAAAAAAAAACATAATATCTTAGTTGAACTCGTTTCCACCAGTGCTAAGCTAACAATGAATAATGAGAATAATGAATAATTTCTTCATTATTCTTACTGGGCCATTTCGGTTTTTCGAAAATTTCTCAGTAGTAGCACGGAGTCTAGAATGTGCCCGGTATATGGCAATAGGCTCACAACCTATTACATGGGACTTACAACATAAATTGTGAAAAGTGGGTGTACACAGTGGCATTACGTGCCATAATGTGCACCCCTTCGGGGATTATCGGCGTGACGATATGTATGTATGTTCTTCATTATTATAATAATAATAAAATATTATTATATTATAGTATTATATTTCCTGAAAGTAAACGAGGGTATGCATCGAGAAGTAGCAGAAGTGGACAATGGATTCACTCCACTATCCTTAGCAAAAGAGAACTGGCGCAAACCTGTGGTACTGAGCGTCGACGACCGCAAGGAGGTATGGCATAGCAAGGAGCTCCACGGACGCTTCTTCCGGGCCCTTCATGGACCCAATGTAGATTTTCTGGAGTCCGTATCTTGGCTAGGATTCAGTAATCTCTTTGGTGAAACTGAAGGATTTGTCTGTGCAATTATGGACGAAGTTATCCTTACGAATAACTACCGGAAATATATTATTAAGGATGGGACTGACATAATATGTCGGGCATGTCATAGTCCTGGTGAATTCATAATACATATAATTTCTGGTTGTGGTCGTTTGGCTAATAGTGAGTATTTGCATAGACATAATCAGGTAGCCAAGATTATCAACCAGCAACCTGCTTTGCACTATCGACTTGTTGAGTTTGAGGTTCCATACCACAAGTATGTGCCCAACCCAGTTCTTGAAAACGGCCATATCACGTTATACTGGGATCGGTCTATCATCACTGATAGGACTATTGTAGCCAATAAACCTGATATAGTGGTGATATACCGACAAGCGCGCCGCACGATGATAATCGATGTCACCATCCCCCATGACGAGAACCTCGTGAAAGCTGAGAAAGATAAACAAATAAAATATCTTGACTTGGCTCACGAGGTTGTCGATATGTGGAATGTGGATTCGGCTATTATTGTGCCGATAGTCGTGTCGGCCAATGGGTTGATCCCTAAAAGCCTCGACATCCATCTTAGGAGGCTGGCGTTGAGTGGATGGATTAAGGGCCTAATGCAGAAGGCAGTTCTCCTTGAAACGGCACGTATTCTGAGGAGGTTCCTGTCTCTGGAGCCCTAACCACCGGTAGCTTGGACCATGCTCCCGCTACTAGTCGGCTCCTATTTTTATATTTTTAAATGTTATTTTGTTTTTTATTTTTATAAGTAAGTTTAAAAATATCATTTTAGAATGTTTTAAATAAATATATGGAAATATTATTAATAATGAACGGTGGTAGCCAAACGCATTCACAGGAACGTAGTAAAAATACATCTGTTTCGGAACACTCACTGGTGAATATTGCGCAACAATCCAATTAGTCGCCAGTCAATCTATATTTACGCACGAATAGACCACGCTGGTATTATTTCAGTTTTAATTAATCGGTTTAATATACCAACTAAACCGATTAATTCTGTTAGGTAGACAACTAGACAATGATTATTCAATCATTGTCTGATTATTCAATCATTGTCTACCTAACAGAATTGGTGAATTCAATGTAACCTGGATGTTCCTATTCAGTCTATAAATAAACCTTTATTGTTACAATCCTCCTCCTCGCGTCGTTATCCTCATTACTGAGGGTCGTGATTCCCTATTTGAGGGATGATCTTGCTCCGAACAGTTGCACGCCACTTATTTCTGTTGAATAGTGAACGCAACCTTTTTCATTACACTGGCAATTATTTTATTTATATTTTATGTTGGCAACTTTACTCTGTTACTTTTACTTTTTTATTGCAGTTGATTATACTTTTGTTTTTCCCTCCAAAATAATATTTTTTTTATTTTAACTAAAGTAATCACTACCTCCAATAAATAATCGAACAATTTCTCTCCTTGGCCGAATGGAGGGCAACGTGTAAGTGGTCAGTCCACCTTTTTTTATGAGACATGCCGGTAATCGAGCAGACGTATTACCTGATGGTAAGCAATCGCCGCCGCCCATGGGCACTTGAAACACCAGAGGCTTTACAAGTGCGTTACCGGCTTTTTGGGAGTTAGGAATTTAAGGGTTGTTGTTCGGGAATCGGGGATGGGGAAGATTGGGAAGGGGGAATTTGGCCTCCGGTAACCTCACTCACACAACGAAACACAACGCAAGCGTTGTTTCACGTCGGTTTTCTGTGAGGCCGTGGTATTACTCCGGTCGAGCCGGCCCATTCGTGCCGAAGCAAGGCTCTCCCACACCTAGTTGGGCTACGTCCTCTTGGTCTCCTGCCGTCAACCTTACCGGTGACCATAAGTTGCTCGAGGTTGTTCCCTTCTTTCCTTGCGATGTGACCGAAGAACTCAAGTACTCTTCGAAGGCAAATAGATGAGAGTCGGGTCTTTACTTTGAGTTCTTGTAGGATAGACGCATTTGTGCGGAAGGCCGTCCATGGGATCTGTAGCATTCGTCTCCAACACCACATTTCAAAGGCATCGATGCGGTTGCGGTCAGCTTTCTTCAGTGTCCATGTTTCTACCCCATAACTGAATATGGAGAATATCAAGGTCTTCACAAGTCGCATTTTCGTTTTGCGGGAAATATTGCGATCTCTCCATATTCCCTGCAGCGGGGACATCCCAGTCTTAGCCATAGCTATGCGTCTTCTGATTTGCGTTTCACAAGAACCAGTGTTGCTAATGTTAGCTCCAAGGTAGATGAAATCGTCCACTGTCTCCAGTTTACCAGTTACAGTTTGGCACCCGAAAAATGCAGCTTGTTATGTGCGATGCAGGATATTTGTGACGTCATCCGTTGATTTGCTCGTCGATAGTCTATGTGCGACTTCTGTCATCTGTCACTTGTTACTTGTCAATGTGTCGCCACACCCCGGTCAACCACCATGAGTTTGGTTTTGCTATGGTTGATTCTGAGCCCCATTTCACGACTGATTCGCTTTATTCTGTCCAGAATGTCGTCCATTTCAGCTTCACTGCTGGCTAGAAGAGTAGTGTCATCCGCATATCGAAGATTGGAGATTTTCGTTCCACCTATAGTTACTCCTCCATTCCAATCCTCACAAGTTCGTCTGATGATATACTCCCCATATGCATTAAATAACATGGGAGAGAGAATGCAGCCCTGCCTGACATCCTTGCCGAAGCTGAAAGGTTCCGATGTTGATTTGTCAATCCTTACCATTCCCTGGTTTTTCTGATACAGTGTCTCAATAAGAGCCACCAAGTGCACCGGTACGCCCATCTCCTTCAACACTCTCCAGAGGTCCGACCAAACAACGCAGTCGAAAGCCTTGCTGTAGTCGATGAAACACAGTATGAGAGGCGTATTGAACTCGTATGATTTCTCTATCAGCTGGCGAATGTTGAGAATCTGTTCTCGAGTTCCTTTGCCCTTGAAGAATTGTTACAATAATAAAATAATAATAAGCCCCCTAAACAACCACACATACATCCACACAAACTGAGAACTTAAGTATGTATAACAATAGAAAATGATATCAAAATTCAAGCAAAATGTACTAACTGACACGTATACACAACAACTACATGATAAATTCAAAACAGCTCTTAACTTATTGTCCGGGATGAACCCGGCACCTCGACCAAAAATACCCAAGCTTAGATACTCACCAAAACTACAGCAACTTGTTAATCTATTTAATAAAAATATCCTCATCCAATACACTACTGATGACACCATACTAACAGGCAAGCTTCAAGCCTGGCCTTCCAACAATGCGAACTACAGTTCTGGATCCTCAGGTGAAAAAGGAGGAACTTTAATTTTCACCGTCCGTGTCTCGCTGTCACCGTGGTCAGTAGAAACGCGCACCGGCTTTGTCCAACGTGTCACATTCACGTCGCTGCGCAAGTGGACGGTTTTACCGGAATCTCGCTATCACTCATTTTATACAGTACCTTAATATTATATATTTAATGTCGTTGTCGGGCCGTCTCGACCGGAGTGATACAACGGCCTCACAAAAACCGACGTGAAACAACGCTTGCGTTGTGTGAATGAGATTACCGGAGGCCCAATTACAACCCTTCCCAATTCCTATACAACCTTTAAATTCCTAACCCCCTAAAGACCTATAACGCATTTGTAACGCCAATAGTGTTTCAAGTGTCCATGGGCGGCGGCGATTACTTACTTTCAGCTGATCTGTCTGAACGTTTGCCGGCTTATTTTTAACACCAACTAACGTCAACGTGGGCATAATAAGTCGAGAGGGTCATCAGTCCATGGAAAATCTTATCACCGCGAGTCAGATCAAATGACGTATTTGCAGAACGCCGTCTATGGGTGAATAGATAAAACGTCCGCTCAAAACGTGTTAATTGTGCTAGCGGCATTTTGCTTGTAAGTAATTTTACATTATCTCCGAAACTGTATGACCTATTGACATACTGTAAATGGCAAATCTTATCTGTACGATGTCCTTGTGATACTGAAATAATTTATTTTGATAATAATTTATATTTTGTTGCTTAAAAAAATAATAAACCAAAGTAAGCAAACCGAAAATATATTATTTTTAAAACAATAAAAGACGTATAAAAGTTAAAATATAAAAGATAGAAATATGGTGTCGCGGTCTTTTTTGGAGAAATCATTAAGACAAACTAGATTGCGATACATGGTTTTAAATTTTAAGCAACTATTTAGGTAGCGCATGCATATTATTGTTTTATGAGCTATTTCTGTCCGACTTACTAGACAAAAGTTGTGATTGCTCGGTTAATATACATGTTTTAAAAATAATTTATAGCCTATCGCATTCAGGAATAATGTAGCTTTCTACCAGTGAAAAATTTTTAGGATTGGATCATTAGTTCCAGGGATTACCCATTACATACAAACTTACAAACATACCTCTTTATAATATTTGTTAACAACCACTTGTGGAGTCTCGAGCAATTTTCCGTGCGTTTAGGCGTTTTGCCATACCTATTATTGGAAGCAAGTATAACAGCTCACGCATAGGACCCATTTAGTATTTTAGTTTAAGGTAAAATTTCCGTGGTGCTTGGCGACTGGGCTTCTCCCAGTTGTGCAGTCTCTTTTGTGCCTTAAGGCTTATATATATTCAACCTCCTTCATAATTTCAAAGATCATATAAATTGTTTTAAAAATCATTGTTAGTTGAAATGGAAGGTCAAATGTCATATTTAAAATTGGCGGGAAAGGGATTATTCCAATATTGGTCGATGAGCCGGATTATTGTTTTTAATTGCTCTGTAAAAATAAATTGTTATTCCTGAAAAGTTATGAATTTCATTTAATCGTCTTGCATCTTGAAATAACACTTCAGAAGTGGGATCTTTTCAAATTGTCTGGACCTTACATGGGTGGATTGGGGAAAGGATAAAGAAAGTACAAGACAGAAAGTTCGGAAGATCAAAATTAGGGAATTTTTTTTCGGAAGACCATGAACAACGCACGAAATGTAACATCTACGGTGAAAATACAATTTCATGTATAATTCTTGAGGCTTGCCGCTAGATATGAGGGCCAATGCAAAGGCGTAAAGTTGTGAAACTCGAACAACTGTACTATGGCGTCTGGCGTCACTGGAGAACCTGAAACCCTTGGGTTCAACTAGTACACGTAGAACTTCATTGTGCTCAATGGAACTTCGACAGCCCAAAATTTACTACGTTTGTCGGCGTCATGGATACGAAGCAAAGGATTGCAGACAACAACAGCGCTGCGAGAACTGTCGGCGCAGTGGACACACCACGGCTACGTGCTGGTTTGCTCCGAGTTCTTCATGCCATCAGCAACAAAAGGTTACCCAGGTAATGCTAACTTATACTTAACTTATGACATATTTGTCACATTTATAAGAGAACTGTGATCGATAATAATCACCAGATAGTAGCGTACGTCGATACTGGTAGCAAACTGAATATTCTTTCAATTCTACGAGCAAAAACTTACCATTAGAGATTCCACCTCGCAGTACAGTTATGAAAGGTTTTGGCGGCGCCTATGTGATAAATGATATTTATTTTGCAAATAGGTTATAAAATAACACTTTTACACGTCAATCTCTTAAATAACTAGATGAGGCCGGCTGTGAATTCATTAGATACATGTTATCTGTGAGTTTCAATAGACAATGTCGAACTAAAAGGCGCAGTGGAATTGACTAGCTGTCTTACATTTGATGTTGATTTAATAATTGGCCAAACAATTATTAAAAGTGACAATATAGTCGGACTGCTGCGTCAAGATTCGAAAATCTGACGGATCTCGACAAGCTGCTACTGCCCCACAGTACAGGATCGAGTGTGTATCATAGAGGTTTTCGCTTTTTTCAAAATATGTTTTAAGTAGCGAATCCAGAGCGCTTACCAGCGCCCTATTTTTTCTACACATGGGTAAACGTGGCAGTTTTGGTTTTAAATTGTTAGGAGCAAATTAGTGGAGTGCCTGGAGCATTCAAAACCGTAAAACCTCGGATTAGAGTTACAGTGAATGAATTAATATGATCGATGTGGGATATTGTTTTTTAAACTATAAATTGCAATGTTTACCCAACAATTTTTTGTGCACTCCATTTTTTCATTGTTTAAACAAATTATTATAAAAAATTAATGTTTGACCATATATTTTCACTTTAAACAGTAATTTTTTTTATTTATATGTTAAATATTACCTGAGTAGACATATAGGAACATTTTTCAAAGATACCTGTGTATAAAAATAGCAGTATCTCGAACAGGTAGAAAAACGTGGAGGGAGAGCGGAGCGACAGCTGCTATGTACAATGGAACTTCTTGGCCAGTTTAATTATAAATGAAACGCACTCTATTGCGTACATTGAAAAAAATACGGTAATTAATTATGAGTAATGAAAAGAAAAAAAAAATATTTGTACAAAATCTGTTTATTTAAATATATTACATTGTTGTCTACATCAAATTTTTTCTTCTACTTCATCTATCTGTATAATAGGTGAAGTATTGGAACAACTATTTCCGCTGCACTGTAAACATGATACACTGCGGTATAAACTACACTCGCGAGCAACCAACTCGACTCAACCTACATGTGCGCATTCGAAGATGTTTTCTTAAAAATATACTGAATTGTTTTTAAAAACCGATATACCATTAGAAAGCTTACAACTTCAGCTTTATATTGGTACCATTATTATAAAAATTGTATCAGTACTTTTTAAAATATTTAACTTAATTCAGCGGATTATAGTATTTGCTCACTACGACTCCAACAAGTTATAACACAAACTACCCCTATAAAACCTCCACATTAAGGTTAACTTTATCTGTGGCTTGTCGAAAGTTGATCGTACACATGTCCGCAAAAACGCTTCATTTTATTTCCAAAAATTTTGGATACGACACACCAGAAGAAGCCGCTCAAGTCGTTGCTCTACTGGAACAAGGACTAAGTCAGCGAAGAGTTGCTGCTCATCTGAGTTTGAGCCAATCTGCAGTATCAAGAGGGTACAGGTAGTATCAAGATACTAGTGCCTTCAATCGAAGACCAAGAATAAGCCGCCATCGGTCCACCTCGGAGAGAGACGACCGTTTTATTATTTCAACTTCACTACGAAATCGTCACTTAACCGGTGTCGATGTTCAACAGGAACTCAGAAGAGTTCGAAGAGTGGCTGTCAGCGAGTGGACAGTACGGAGATGGTTGAAGGAAGCCAATCTCACCCCTAAACGGTCTACCACAGGCCCGAAATTGACGACCCGCCATCGGCAAGCGCGCATTCAATTTGCCCGAGAACTCTCCGAGGTGGACCGGTGGCGGCTTATTCTTGGTCTTCGATTGAAGGCACTAGTATCCTGATACTACCTGTACCCTCTTGATACTACCTGTACCCTCTTGATACTGCAGATTGGCTCAAACTCAGATGAGCAGCAACTCTTTGCTGACTTAGTCCTTGTTCCAGTAGAGCAACGACTTGAGCGGCTTCTTCTGGTGTGTCGTATCCAAAATTTTTATTAATAAAATGAAGCGTTTTTGCGGAGATGTGTACGATCAACGATATATTCGATAAGCCACAGATAAAGTTAACCTTAATGTGGAGGTTTTATAGGGGTAGTTTGTGTTATAACTTGTTGGAGTCGTAGTGAGCAAATACTCTAATCCGCTGAATTAAGTTAAATATTTTAAAAAGTACTGATACAATTTTTATAATAATGGTACCAATATAAAGCTGAAGTTGTAAGCTTTCTAATGGTATATCGGTTTTTAAAAACAATTCAGTATATTTTTAAGAAAACATCTTCGAATGCGCACATGTAGGTTGAGTCGATTTGGTTGCTCGCGAGTGTAGTTTATACCGCAGTGTATCATGTTTACAGTGCAGCGGAAATAGTTGTTCCAATACTTCACCTATTATACAGATAGATGAAGTAGAAGAAAAAATTTGATGTAGACAACAATGTAATATATTTAAATAAACAGATTTTGTACAAATATTTTTTTTTTTTTCATTACTCATAATTAATTACCGTATTTTTTTCAATGTACGCAATAGAGTGCGTTTCATTTATAATTAAACGAAGTTCCATTGTACATAGCAGCTGTCGCTCCGCTCTCCCTCCACGTTTTTCTACCTGTTCGAGATACTGCTATTTTTATACACAGGTATCTTTGAAAAATGTTCCTATATGTCTACTCAGGTAATATTTAACATATAAATAAAAAAAATTACTGTTTAAAGTGAAAATATATGGTCAAACATTAATTTTTTATAATAATTTGTTTAAACAATGAAAAAATGGAGTGCACAAAAAATTGTTGGGTAAACATTGCAATTTATAGTTTAAAAAACAATATCCCACATCGATCATATTAATTCATTCACTGTAACTCTAATCCGAGGTGAAAACCCCCAGGCGCTCCACTAAATCTATACTCACGAATCGCATCTTCCAAAGCATTCCTCAGTCGTTCATTGCACTGAGTACTTACTTGTTTAACCCTGTCGTCCTCCACTCCAGCGGTAGGAGTGATTGGTATCACATTTTGTGACACTGTAGGTGTTTGTGCCATCTCTTGTGGTGCTTCTGAGCGTAGCTGATCAAGTGCAGCCTCGTTCAATCTACGATTGCGTTGGATGACCCGCACCTTATCCGAGAGTCGTCGAGCCGAGACGTTGACGGATGGTTCAAGTACCTGAAACATCGACAGCATCCTTTCACGGTACGCAGTGAGGTTGGTTCCTCCATCTGTAGCACCGTAGTTCACGCACATGACGTTCTCGTTTATTGTTTGAGACCATTTCATGCGCCGCGCACAACCACCGGTAGCGGGGACCCGTCCCGAGGTCTGTTGACCCCTGGCTCCCAAACCCGTCAGTGGCCGGGCTCTCCCCGGCCGAAGTGCAGGTGGCAGCGTCGTTGGTGGGGAGAAATAGTCGTCGCTCGAGCTCGACGCTTGTTATTGTTGTTTGTTTACTTTATCGTTACGTGTCGGCACCCTTGCGATATAGTTAATTTGTTCTCTTGGTACATTGAGATCAATTGCATTCCCGATCTTAGCCATTATTGCAACAAGTCTTCGTCCTTGAACATGGGTCAAAGTCAAAGTCAAAGCATTTATTTCAATTAATCCTAAATTAGGCACTTTTGAAACGTCAAATTGAATTGTATGTGCTCGTTCCAAAGTGTTGATATGAATGGAGAAGAACGAGCAAGAAACTCCATCGTTACTCTTTTTAAAAAAACGATTTTTACAGTATCTCTGATACATTATTTGATCATTTACCTATTGTATTTTAGGAGCTAGGTAGGAGAGCCTAGTGTTCTAATAGTTAGGGTTTCTTCTTAGTAGGTAGTCCTTAGTAAAACTCCGGTGAGAGGTGAGTGAATAATGCATAAACAAACCGCTTTTTTCGAAACGACAACAAACCGCTTCTTTCGAAGCGACCACGCACGGCACGGTGTTGTGAAAACAATGCTAGTGCCGCTGCGATGTTTCTTGTTTCTCTTTATCCTGTATTTTTTAAGACAATGCTTTTCACCGTTTCTTGCTACAGTGAGTCAAATGTCGCTTGGTAATTGGTATTGCTTGGTATGTGGTAACTGGTTAAGGTATATGGTTGGTAATTGTGGTAAGGTAAGTATATAAGGTTTGGTATTAAGGTATATAAGGTAATGGGTATGAAGTAGGTATGTAGCCGTGCGGTGCGGCTATAGTATATATTATATATTGGGTGTCCCAATAAGAACACAAGATATAAATCTATATATTTATACGTGATGCAAAAACTTTATGCCCCTTTTTACGAAAATTGCGCGGACGTAGGAGCATAAAATTTGGTACACTTATAGTTTATGTGTAGGAGAAGTGCAGAACGCTAACATTTTTCAAAAATAATGCTTATAAAGTATAATAAATCAATAAATAAAACATTACACACACTACCATGCATAGTATCTGATCGTATTTGACAAAACGTCAAAATCTACAGACTATATGAATGAAGTTTTCCTGTTCATGATGCGCCGGAATATATTAATTTGAATTTTACAAAACTAATAGCAATTCGTTAAATTAAAATTATCCTTGAACGTATGTTAAGTGGTATTGTAAATTGAATTGTATATGGTCGGATTTCGACCACTAGTCGACCAGAAGTTTTAAATAAAATGCTGATATAAAAAAAAAATATAAAATCGTGAAAACTTTATTAAGTAGAGAGGATGAGGTTATCTATGGAACAATACATCGGGCAAATGGCCGCCGCAGCTTTGCCGGCACAAACGCGATATTTTGATGAAATTTTCAATAAATGACCGTTTTGCATAAATGCTGCGGTATTTCTATAATACAGCATCCAATTTCCCTCAAATTCAATTCAAATTTATTTATTTGCTTAAATGTGGTACATGACATTGTGTTACATTACAATATAATCAGATCAGCACATTTACCATTATTGGCATGCAAATGGGTTAGGTAGGTACAAGTATACTTAAATTTAGACAAAGACATTTTAAATTAAGTAATTAAAAATACAGTTTATGTTTTTAGTACATAAGCTACATTTAGTGCTATTATTTATTTCTAATTTAAACCAATCTATTATAACCAAAAGATTTACATTTATTTTTTTCCAAAAATTCTTGTACTGAGTAGTAGTTTTCCTTAATTAACCATTTCTGTAATACAATACAAAATTTCTTATAAGGAAGTTCCGTTATAGATTTAGGTAAGGTATTTAAAATAAGAGGAGCCATATAAACACAATTCCGCCTAAATAACTCTAATCTAGGTACGGGCATTTGGAGAAGCACATGTGTTGCTTTTCTCTTATTTATATTATCTTTAGCTTCAAAAAGCGCAGGATTGGCTCTTCATATTATGAAGTTGCTAAATTCATAAGAGCCAATCCTGCGCTTTTTGAAGCTAAATATATATATAATAATTATGCCTAATAAAATTATTCCAAATGATATTCTACCATCTTCTTAAAATGAAAGTAAACTGAAATTACGCCAAACAATCATCGCTCTAAATAAACGTTATGTGAAACGAAATTATGCAAAATTAAGCTTTGCCAAAAGTAATTATGCCAAATAAAATTCTACCATCTTAAAAGTATGCCTTTGTAAATTCGGGCATATAAACATTCGGCAAAACAATAATTATATTCAATAATTTTTATGCCATATGTACGTTTAAAGAAGATTCTGCCAAGTGTGTTATGCCAAACAAATTTCGGTGCATTAAAATTCTGCCAGATAGAGGGAACCCCTTTCCATTTATGAATGACATTTTCAACCTATCAGGGAAATAACCTTGTTCAAGAGATAGGTTGATGATATGAGCTAGTGGTGGTGATATATATCGGGATATACATTTGATTATATCCGTAGAAATATTATCATACCCAAAAGATTTTGTATTTTTTAAATTCCTTATAATCTGACAAACTTCAGCATCATCACTAGGTTCTATAAAAATACTATTATCTTGTGAGGCTAAATCGGAAAAAATATTTTACTACTGTCAATATTATTCGACTCATCATTTTTAGCAAAGTTTACGAAAAAATTGTTAAATGTATTAGCAATATCTAAGACAGATGTGATTGTAATATTGTTGTCTTTAAGAACATCCAGATCGTTTCTACATTTTATTTTACCCGTGTTTTGCCTTACAACATTCCATGCAGCTTTTACTTTATTATTAGACTGGGCTATATGTGTTTGGTTGCATAGTGCTTGAAGATTATACATACACTTTCTTAATATTTTAGAATAATTTTTATACTTACCTATTTTTATTTTCGTTATTTTTATTTAGGTAATAGATAAACCGCAAAGACCTTTTGTTTTTGCTACTAGTTTTAATTCCTCTTGTTATCCATTTTGGTTTACTAATATTACATTTTTTCTTTACTCTTATACTCGGAAAACATAATTTATAAAATAATATCAGTAGATCATGAAACTTCTCAAATGCCTCATTTGTATCTGACGTGTCATAAACTTCACTAAAGCTTAAGTAACTAATGTAATCTATAAACTTAATAATATTTTCCTTACTGAGATCATCTTTAATAATATAATAGTAACCTTTAACATCAATGGTTTGGTCTTTTATTGTAACTGTTTGGGCTGTATTATGGTCTGAAAGATAAAAATTATGAGTTTCACCAAGACATTCATCAATATTACCAATAATTAATATTGATGAATGTTTTGGTGAAACTCATAATTTTTATCTTTCAGACCATAATACTATCAATACATTTATTATGCCTAGTGGGTTCATTAATATAGTTTTGTCCACCATAATTTAGCATCAGATCTCTAAAAGTTGCCCAATTTTTATCTGATACTAGCAAATCTATGTTAAAATCTCCACAGATAATTATATTTTGTTTTTTATTGTGAATTCTTGAAAGAGTCTTTTCAATACTAACAAAAAAATTATTAACATCGGAATTCGGGGTTCTATATATACATATTTATATATAATAATAATATAATTCTTCTGTAAGTGTGGATGTCACTGAACTTCTCTTAAACGACTGGACCGATTTTGATGAATTTTTTTGTGTGTATTCAAAGGGATCTGAGAATGGTTTAGATTCACAATTTTGTCCGCTGGACAATGTTTTTTTATCGTGTAGACAGGACAGGACAACGTCTGTCGGGTCCGCTAGTAGTACTATAAGATTAAGATTTTTTATCATTATACCACATATTTCAAAATATTTTTCAGTTACCAATTCACTTACAACATCAAGTCTAGTAATTACATAGTCATTTCTACAGAGGATACTAGTACCTCCGCGACGTTTACTCTCAGGAAAATATCAGCTAGGTAGAAACCGTTTATGTTGAGGTACATTTCCTCATGCTTTTTGATGAAGTGTTCACTTAGACATACAACTACAACATTCTTCTTTTGCTCGAGAAGCTCTAGTAGTGCCACTTCCAAGTCCTGCATCTTATTTAAGGCACCCGCAATATTTTGGTGAAAGAAAGAATATGAAGAATTAGTCGCGAAAAAAAAAATTTACCGTTGGTTTACCTTGCGACTGGTTTTTTGTACTAGAAACATTATCTATTGGTTCTGCCTGTGACAGTTTTTTTATGACAGGAAAATAGTAAAGTATTGTACCTTTTTTTATTTCTACATTACAACCAGTTGTTATAACATGACGATTTTTAATTGAAATTTTATGAGAGACGAGATATTTTTGAACTAGCTTTTGCCCGCGACTTCGTCTGCGTGGTTTTGTTAGTGGTTGGTTGTCAAAATGCTGCCGTATGTCATGTAAAATGAAAATTTCTTGAGAATATGTTACTGTTGCATTTTTAAAGATATGTATTCCATAGAGAACACAGCCGCCAATTCATCATTTTATAATCATGATGAAAAGTAGCCAAGGTTTTATACTATTATCCTTTAATTTCTTGTATAATATTTCCATATGAACATTCATCCCCTCTTTTTACCCACTCTCCCCTATCTTTTTGCAATAAATAATTGCTTATTGATGAAATAATAAAAAAATCATAATAAAGGTTTTGTAGCAGCCTTTTCGGCTATGCAACTGAATGACTGTGTAAACTGGTATGTAGATTCAGGTGCTTCGATGCATATGACAATGCATAAAGCTTTATTACAGAATGAAACAATACCACCGATACGATATCAAGCATCAAAACTGCAAACAATAAAGTATTGCATGTTGAAAGGTGTGGTAATGTGATACTACATGTACCTAATGAAGATGGCGGCAGCAGCGAAATATTGGTTAAAAATGTTTTATATGTGCCAAAGCTATCAACCAATTTGTTGTCAGTCAGCAAAATTATAAAATCTGGATGTAAAGTCGAATTTGACAAAACTGGCTGCTCGGTATATAATGCTCACAATAAAAAAGTGGCCACAGCGAATTTATTGAACAATACATATAAACTAAACCTTGATTATAGCAAAATATTCGCTGTGTCAGTTAAAGAACACTCAACAACACATCTATGGCATCAACTTATGGGCCATCTGAATTATAATGATGTTCACAAGTTTCCTAACTGCACGACTGGTGTACAACTGTCATCACAGAAAGAAAAGTATGTATGTATAAGCTGCCTAGAGGGTAAGCAAACAAGGCAATCATTTCCAAGCAATGGCTCCAGGGCAAACGGGTTGCTAGAGCTAGTTCACACGGATGTATGTGGACCGATACAAGTTGCTTCGATTGGCGGTGCCAGGTATTTTACAACTTTTATTGATGATTTCTCAAGAAAGGTCTATGTATACGTAATAAAAAGCAAAATGGAAGTATTTGAAAAGTTTATTGAATACAAAAACCGGGTAGAAAATGAATTAAATAAGAAAATTAAGATTTTACGTAATATACTAATAAAAACTTTGCTAATTATCTAAAGAAAAATGGAATACTACATCAGACTTCCACTCCATACACACCACAACAGAACGGTTTGAGCGAGAGAATGAACCGGACATTGGTTGAACGAGCAAAATACATGATGCTTAATGCTGATTTACCAAAGAATTATTGGGCTGAAGCTGTAACAACTGCAGCATATATAGTCAATCGCTCGCCCACACACGTTTTATCAGATATTACGCCTCATGAAGTTTGGACTGGACAAAAGCCAGATTTGAGCAATATTAGAATCTTTGGTTGTCCTGCCATGGTGCACATACCCAAAGAAAAGCGTCAAAAATTAGATACGAAATCTCGTAAGCTCATATTTGTTGGGTACAGTGAATGTACAAAAGGCTATCGGTTTATAGACCCGAAGACTAATAAAGCATTCTGGAAAAAATATAAAATTAAAATAGTAGAATCTTCTTTTTCAGCATCTGAAACAAAAATGAATAACATTAATAATGGAGTACACGAAATACAAAACTTGAAAGATAAAAATGTTAATGAACAGAAGAATAATAATAAAGAACAAAAATTAACACAAATGTACTAACCATTGAATGAAGAAAAATCTGAATCAATTACTCAAGATGATGAAAATATTGATGAGGAAGAGCAGTCTTCTTCAAATAATCTGAGTAATAGCTTGATGGATACTTCAAGTAATACAGATTATGATGATCCACTAGATACAACATACTTACCAAGTCAGAGTGTTGACATATCGGCTGCAAATGAAACTGGTATTAAAACCCGTCGGCAAAGAATGTTGCAAGGAAATGATGAAAGTTCATCTTTATATATTTGTATGAATGGTGAGTCTACATCAAGCCTTATTAACAATGATCCCCAGAGCTTAGAAGAGGCTCTTCAAAGTAATGAATCTAAAGAATGTAAACAGGCAATGAAAGAAGAGTATGAGTCTCTCATTCACAACAATACTTGGTCTTTAGTGGATCTACCTAGTGGGAAGAAAGCTATTCCATGTAAATGGGTTTTCAAACGAAAATTTGATCATACTGGAGCAATCAGTCGCTATAAGGCTAGACTTGTAATTAAGGATTACAAGCGAAAGAAAGGAATAGATTACAATGAGATATACGCACCTGTTGTACGATACACGTCGATTAGATATCTCATAGGTATAGCTGCAAAATATAAGCTAGAAATTCATCAAATGGATGCCATTACTGCTTTCCTGCAAGGAGATGTTGATGAAGATATTTATATGTCTCAACCACCCATTTTTGATCGAGGGGAGAAAGTATGCCATTTAAATAAAACTATAATAGTCTCAAGCAAGCTAGTAGACAGTGGAAGAAAAATGAAAACCCCGTTTTGTTAAAGATTGGCATGAAACAATCAAAACGTAACCAAATGACTGCACAGACCAAAGCATGTAGCTTTTAGTAGAGCAATGGGTCTGCGTTCAGGGGAGAATGTTGGAGATAGAACGCAGACATGCCTAGTGCCTAATAGAAGTAAATAGAAATACGCATAAACCTTATTATTTTCTTTGGTTTGTATTTCATTTTTCAGAAACCAACAATTTTCACGAAGGTATCCATATTTATTACAATTAAAGCATCTTGGACCCTTTGACTTTGACTGATTTAGAGTGTTTTTGAACTTAGCTTGAGTATTTTTATTACTTGTGTACAGAGCTGAATTACTTGGTGTAGCTTTTACTTCTTGCAAAAGTTTCGTTTTAATTAGATCTGCACTTATTTTCACTCCTGAGCTTTCAATACCCATAATCATTGGTTTGTATTCATCGGGCAAACCTGCCAGCATCAAAGTCCCGAGCCATTCATCGTCAACACTGAATCCGATATTTCTGAGCTTATGAGCCGAGCTCATGATTTTGTTGACGTATTCTTCTACACTAGTGCATGTTTCTAAATTAGTGTTAATCAAATCTCGTAATAAACCAACTTTTCTCTCTTGAAATGCTTTTGATAAATTTTCCCAGTTTTGACGTTGTCGCATCCTGTATATGTATGTAATTTATCGGATCGACTAATAATATTAGTTTTTATTTTGCCTTTCTTTTTTTCTTTCTTTGGATCAGTATCTGTACCTTGGACACATTCCCACAAATCATCGAGTTCCAGGTATGCTTGCACTGCGAAACTCCAGCCTATTCACCATTAGCCAAACGACCACAACCAGAAATTATATGTCTTATGGATTCACCAGGACTATGACATGCCCGACATATGTCAACGGTCCTATCCTTAATAATATGATATGGCAACTGGCTGCCGCGCAACAGGTAGCGGGTTCGATTCCCGCACGGAGCATCTCTTTGTGTGATCCACAAATTGTTGTTTCGGGTCTGGGCGTCATGTGTATGTGAACTTGTATGTTTGTAAACGCACCCACGACACAGGAGAAAATCCTAATGTAGGGCAACATTTTATTTAAAAAAAAAAAAACTATCAAAAGTATCGACCTCACCCCAATTTATGATATGTCTGATGTCAACCAAGCCACAGACTACTTGATATCTACTCTCAACTACGCAGTTGATCAAAATACCAGGTCAGTTGCCACCACTAGGCGTAAACATATCTTGAAGCCATGGATTACTCCTGGTCTTCTAAGGTGTATGAGAAACCGCGATAACCTCTACAAAAAAGCGAAGAGAAACCCTAACGATGACACCATGCAGCTAACATATAAAAGATATAGAACCTTCTGCAATAATATTCTAAAGAAAGTAAAAAATAGAATAAATAAAGCAGGTAAATATTATTATAATAAAAAGCTATGGGAGGTTATCAAAGACATAACATATACTAAAAAAATAATGAACAACCCACTCAGTTAATCTCATCTCAAGACCCTATTAAATCTGTTAACGAAGTAAACTCATTTTTTGTTACAATAGGTAAAACTCTAGTAGAAAAGTGTAAACAAAATAATCCTAGTTCCCAGGCTGACCTCAGTGATACAAATTCCTTGCATCACTGGTGCTATTACCCACAGACGAAGACGAAATTGAATCACTGATGCTAAATCTGAAAAATGAATGTGCGGTAGGACTCGATAACATATCAGGTAGTCTATTGAAGAGACGTCAAGTTGTCAAAATAGGAAATGTCCACACCAGCTCGGTCCAAACTATGTCGTACGGCTGTCCTCAAGGTTCAATAATCAGTCCATTACTTTTTCTAATCTATATAAACAATATTAATAAAATAGGGTTAATAGGACACCTAACACTATATGCAGACGACACCTGTCTCTTTTTAACCGACTTCAAAAAAGGAGGAGGTTCTCAATTCGACCGTATATATGCTTTTTTTTATGTTTTTTCGCGGATAACTTTGTCGCTTATGAACCGATTTTGATGATTCTTTTTGTATTTGGTAGGTTATATACCAGAGGTGGTCCCATTAAAAATTGATTGAGTCCTTTTTGGAGATAATCAACAAAAACAAATATCGACACAAACATTTACTATTTCTGTTCGCGAATAACTGTGTCGTTTATGAACCGATTTTTGATGATTCTTTTTGTATTTGGTAGGTCTTACATCAAACGTTGTTCCATTTAAATTTTACCGAAATTGATTCAGCACTTTTGGAGATAACTAAAAAAAAAACTTTTTTTTAACTTCTTATGTCTGTTCGTGGATAACTTTGTATAACTGTGTCGTTTATGAACCGACTTTGATGATTATGGGTTATGACTCATTTGGGGTCTGATGATGAAGACGAAGGACAGTTCAGGGAACTCTTCAATGATTTAAAGAACCTTGTGTTTGAACTTAATTAATTTATATTGATGAGAAGAAAACTTTGCACCCATATGGGTTATAATGAATGTCTGCAGTAGATCTGATCTTGGAGACCATAGACAGTAGAGGGAATGACTCTACGCCTTGATTTAAAAAAAAAAGATAGGACAACGATTACCTTCTCGTCATGCTGAATGGTTGATAAATGAGGACAAAAATCAAGAGACTGAATTTAAGTTGCGTAATCGCGTCATCTCCTGCAAAGCTCTTTCGTCGTGTGGCCTACTCAATAATTTGTTTGCATCTAAGTCAGACAACGCTATTCCTTCCAAGGTTTTGACCCGACTCAGAGCAACATAGACCTGTCCTTTGGCGAAATTTTTCTTGCCTAGATCTATAACAGCTTTTTCTAGTGTTGTGCCTTGTAATTTGTGGACCGTAACTGCCCAACTTAAAATCAAAGGCAACATTCGGCGCTCGACATCTCCGTATCCTTTGGTTGCCTGAAATGTTGCAACAGTAGGAGTTATCTGTACCCAGCCATTTTCATCCTTAATTCTACTTCCAATCGTCTCATCATCAAATTGAATAAACACACTTTCCGGTAATTCCCCTTCTTCAATTTGTTCTCACCGAAGAGCAGGCCATTTAAATTTTTTAACAATACCCATTGCTCCGTTTACCACCTGAAACCGATATGTTTCGCCTTAGCATAACGCGTGATTCTTCAGCTAACTTTAGCGTTGATAATAAACCTCCACAGCTATTTACATTACGCGGTATTACGTTGGACGGTGGCGTCTTTCCATAAGTGGCAACGTCACGAGACTCGTCAACAGCAGTTATGGCATAAGTTTTTAACCAACTTCAAAAAAAGGAGGAGGTTTGTTACCTCGTAATTTGCGACTGGGTGAACCGATTTTCATGATTCTTTTTTTATTTGAAAGCTGGTGCTTCCCGTGTGGTCCCATTATCACCATTTCAATATCTGATGATGGGATCTTGTAGAAATCGGGGGAACTCCTCAAAAATGAACAGAATGTGCTCTGCGTTTGAGTTTAAGTGATGTATATTAGCTTATCTTTCTGAGTAACCATAAAATTCAGGACAGATAGTAGCATATCTGGTATAGAATGATGGGTGGCTTGATGTGCTGTCTGATTTACATGTGTATGTAGGTACCGTACCTAATCTATTTGTGTTTGACAAATGCATATCTCTGGCAGTTATAGTCAGATTTGAGAAATTCTTTTTGTGTTTGAAAGAGTACGATGTCAGTGTGGTCCCATATAATTGTTTTCAAAGTCTGACTATAAATGTGGAAGATAATCCAGGGAACTCCTTAAAAATGCGCAGAATGAGCTCTGCATTACATTTAAATGATGCATACTAGCTTATCTTTCTCAGTAAACATAAAATTCAGGACAGATAATAGCATATTTGGTATAGAATGATGGGTAGCTTGATGTGCTGTCTGAGTTACATGACTGTATATGTAGGTATCTACTTAATCTGTTTGTTTGTTTGACAACTAACTATATATGTGGCTTATGAACAGGTTACTGTCAGCTGTCGGCTCAGCAGATCATAAGTAAAGGTATCAGGTTAATATACATTTGAATATAATGTACTTATGCGTCAATATGGATAGATATTAATATTATTGATATAAACGGCGCTGTCTCATATGAGCAACGCGTTTAATAGGTCTACTCATACTCAAATAAGTAATTCACTAAAAAACAACAAATAAAAAACAATTTTAACAAAAAAAAACCGACTTCAAAGTTTTCGAACTTCAACAAAGACCTTCGAGTTAGTAAAGTTAGTTGATCTATTAAATTGTCGAAAAATACGCAATTATTTTTTTTACTTTTTAGTGCATATTAATTTGTTTTGGAATATTTATTTTTTGAAGTCGGTTTTTTTTTGTTAATCCTTTGACAAATCAATTCATAACATTATTAAAAACGCTCAACATGACCTTGATTTATTTAACGAGTGGTTAAAGTACAACCTTCTTACAAATAACACATCAAAAACCTCATTCATGATTTTTACCACTAAAAATAAACGTAAAGCAGACTTCTCGCCTCTTAAAATAAACAATGAAATAATAAAACGATATCAACTAACGGAAAATATCTTGCATTGAGGGTACACGAGAAACTAACTTGGAAATTACACAGTGACCATCTCAGAAGTAAATGGGATATTATGATTTAAAATAATCGTCCATCAATACATACTCAGCATTTATATTCTTTTTTACATCAAATATCTTACTTCACTACAAATAAACTAAAATGTGTAGCAAAACTCAAATTGAAGATTATTCGAAATTACACATCAATATGACATTACTTTTTTCAATACAGTTAAATTCATTTTTGTACAAAAATACTACATGCATAGCAGAAATACTAACTGCACAGAATAACTATCTCAGTTGCATATTAACCAGTAAGTACAACAAAACCTGTTTATCACATTTGTCCTAATTTTCAAGAAGTCATGCTCGGCAAATTAAATGATTAATTATTGTAAAAAAACCTTTTTCATTACATTATATTATTTTTGTGTGGGAGAGCCATGCTTCGGCACGAATGGGCCGGCTCGACCGGAGTAATACCACGGCCTCACAGAAAACCGACGTGAAACAATGCTTGCGTTGTGTTTCGTTGTGTGAGTGAGGTTACCGGAGGCCCAATTCCCGCCTTCCGAATCTTACTTGAAGTCATCAGCGTACGCACTAATTACGGTAGAAAGAGTATATTATTTGAATGAGTACATCTGCTCAACGCATTACCGGACGACATTAAAGAGTGTGATAACGTAAATATGTTTAAAAATAAGCTTAAGAAACATTTAAGTACGTTATAAATGCTGATACTCTCTCTCTGGAGGAAATGACAATGCCAGAATCTTTATAGAGCTTTGCCCCACCAAAAAATATAGTATACAGGCATGCCAAATGTAGCATTCTATTGCTGCTCTATTAGTGATAACTAAAAACATGATTAAAAGCCTTTAGACCTTGCGGTTCCTATATAAATCTAAGAACAAAATATTACATTTAGGTTAGGTACCAGTTTAGATTAATTGCAGTTATAATGGTAGAAATAATTAAATTAAGTGCTTTATATTATTACAATGCTATCATAGGGTGTTTAGCTATGAAAGGAAGGAATGTCATCACCAATATCACCTTTAGTAATCCTACTTTTCATTCATAGCCATAACGAAACAACAATGTAAACAGAACAGACATAGCGAATGTCAAATAATGACTTTTTGGACATAACGGACCCCAATGACGTTTCGTTACATCTAATCACTAACGTTCAAACACGAAATAATAATTAAAATATGCATTCATTATAATATATATTATAAAAAAAATTAATTAATATTATGTATTAAAACCAAATTCATATTAAAATCCGTACACATTACATCAATAAATCTTTTTTTTATTGAATGACTCGTTTTGTTCCTTGTGCAAGCGTACTAAGAAATGCAGATGGACACGATCAATACAGGAAATAGGCCTTGGGTTTTTTAAATTCTTTTCATTTCCTAATTTTTATCCGCAAGTTTATCAGAATAATAAT
Source organism: Spodoptera frugiperda (assembly GCF_023101765.2). Taxonomy (NCBI): domain Eukaryota; kingdom Metazoa; phylum Arthropoda; class Insecta; order Lepidoptera; family Noctuidae; genus Spodoptera; species Spodoptera frugiperda. The sequence continues at coordinate 17,772,198 of NC_064236.1, forward strand.
TAGGTAAGTAACTACCTAAGTACCTAAGTAACTAAGGGACTTATTTTCATTGCATAATTTTGATTAATTTACATTTCTTGTACATTGATGAAATTAAGTGGGGCAGGATCTAGCATTGTCATTTGTATTGTTACTGTGTTTGTTACTTTGTATCTCATTATAAGCGGACTGTATGTTCTTATGAGAAATAAAGGGGATTGACCAACTTGTATGGGACTTTGGTTACTTTTAAACAAGCACTTTAGCTAATAATATATGTTTGATTTATTAGTTCATATCAGTAAGAATGAAGTGTATCTTCATATAACTTAGTTTTGTATCAAGATTTATATTTAGATTTTTATTTACATTTTATTGAAACTGGTTATGCATGAAATAAAACATTTTTTTCTATTAAAATGCATTATTAATCCGATTCATATGTAATTAAAATATGGTCAAGGAACTCGGCAGGTGGATTAATACCTTGGTACCTTGCCCAGCTCAAAAACCAAATAATAGTCATTATATTATGTGCACAGCAACCTACTGTTCTACGACCCACCATGCAGTTGCAGCAATATTGTTTTATGGCTGTCCTGCCTTCAGTGTTATTTTCATATAATATATATACAAAATATGTTTTCCTACTAATGTGTCTACTTTGTATTTTCCCACGCAATAAACTGCAGTTGCACACAATGCAAAAGAACAAAGCGTATATATATATATATCTGTCATTTTGACGAAAAACACAACAGATTGACAGCAGATTGGCAGCACTAAAGTCAAATTCAAAGCCAACTACTACAAATAAATAAAGCCGCATAATTAAAAATTGATATTTTGTAATTAAGAAGGTCCAGAAACTTGGCATATCTGCGCAATCCTGAAAATAAAGTAGCGTTCCTACGTCAAACAACGTTACAAAAACTTCAAACTATAACATTGCTGTGAACTTTTACTAAGGCGTTTTGATGTACCTGAGCCGAAAGTTATTTATATATGAGGTAGATAGGTAAACATTTCTGCTTATACTAGATAATGAACACAAAGTAACCAAGGACAGACACAAAATATATAGTAAGATTGTGCAATCTTATACAAAATATATATTTGTGTCGATCAAAACATTTACAATTATTTGGTTTCAGAAAAAAGTCATTATATTACCGTTATTAAAAATTGATGTTCGTTTAATTATTTCGATTTGATTTTCGGGGAAACTAATGTCCTAATAATAACTTGCAGTACCTACTTCCGTGTTGTCATGTCAAACCACAACAGAAAAAAATCAATCATGAAACTTATTTTTTGTAAATTTTTGTTCACCAAGTTATAAGAATTAGTTATACACATATCGACACCAGCAATTTATACTGCGCTAACTCAAAAAGCGTACTTTACAGTAGAGGCGTTTAAAGGGAAAAATGTGATAACTTTTACATTAATTAAGATACTTTTTTGAAATTTGGTATGCTTAATATTTAATTTATTCATTGTAATATCTCATATTTATATTTTCTTAATTATTTCTATTTTTTGATTTAGCGCAAGTTAGCCGTATATAAACGTAATTCATCAAAAAAATTACGTCTTATACACGTCTAATTTATGTTAGCGTAGTGTAGTACGGGACGTCGTAGTGCATGATCAATCATCTGATGCATATTTCAATATTTTATAAAGAACATGTACTTACTCACAAAAATAATAGTCAACGTACCATTAATAAACTAATTAATACGTTAACACATAAGTTTTTACTATGTAAAAGTCGCTAAGTCGTTCATTTTACAGACGAACAAGTATACACACGAACGCACTAAACTACGCTAATTATGAGTTAGTGCAGTGTTGCACTGACTTTGACCAAAGTGATCCCCGCGCACACTCCGCTAATAATAGTTGGCGTAATATAAATCGAGTGATTTCAAAAAGTACCTTTACTTAGCGTTTTATAAGATTTGTAACTTTCTTATTTTTGCATATTTCTTCTCAATTTTTTTATGACGTATGTAAACACACATTTTAAGCAACTTGGCATAAAAAAAGTTGTTTCCAAATTTCGAGTTAGCGTAGTATAAATTGCTGGTGTCGATATATTAGTTAAACACGAAATAATTCATAAGTGAATATTTAAATGATACGGGTTAGCGTGAAATTCGTATTCTTGTTATTATGCCTGGGTCAGTCATTTAGCCATCTCCTTTGCTTTGTATATAGGCATAATCTATATATATAAAAATCAATTGCTGTTCCTTTGTCTCGCTAAAACTCGAGAACGGCTGGACCGATTTGGCAAATTTTGGTCTTGAATTATTTAGAGAAGTCCAGGGAAGGTTTAAAAGGTGAGAAAATATCAAATAATTGACGGAAAAACCCTAAAAACTGCCCTTTCCTTTATCCCATACAAACGTTTTCTAACTAATACGTAAAGTCAATTTGAGCTTTATTGCTATTGGATAAAGTTCATTGTTGGATAAATGCTATTGGATACTAAAAAACAAATGCTATTGAATAAGTGTGCGTTGGAGACTTGGAGCACAGAATCCCTACTAATATTATAAATGCGAAAGTAACTCTGTCTGTCTGTAATTACGCTTTCAAGCCTAAACCAGTGAACCGATTTTGATGGAATTTAGTACTGAGATAGAATAAACCTTGATACTTTTTATTGCAAAAAAATAGGGGAGAGTGGGTAAAAATAGGGGATGAATGGTCATATGGAAATTCGTCATTTTTAAAGCTGTAACAGTGAAATTTTGTATTTAGACACTTAATGAGGAGCGAAAGAACATAGGCTACTTTTTAATAAAAAGGGTAAAAGGCGTAGTATGTTTGATAGAGGAGATTAATGTTTGCTTGAAAATTCGTCATTTTCGTTAATACGTTGCCTGTGGCTTCACTCGCGTTCGATTCTTATTTAAATACACATATACTTATTTAAATCGCCAATATCCCTACTACCATACTAATGTTATAAATGCGAAAGTAATCCTGTTTGTGTTGAGGTTACGCTTGCACGAATGTTTTTTTTTTTTGAATATAACAACGAAACAATGTATTTTTTATTGATAGGCAATATATAGGAAATTAAAGGATAATAATATAGATAACCTTGGCTACTTTTCATCATGATTATAAAATGATGAATCGGCGGTCGTGGTTTCTTTGGAATACATATCTTTAAAAATGCTAACAGTAACATATTCTCAAGTAATTCACATTTTAGATGACATACGGCAGCATTTTGACCACTAACACCACTACGCGGACGAAGTCGCGGGCAAAAGCTAAATTCGATAAATTTTCATTTGTACATGTCAAATATTTGTTGTTTCTAAATTCAAATTCTGTAAATAATGATTGACATTTATGCATAAACTATGAAAAGGGTGAATAAACCTTTTCTCTGTATTTTTTTTTAATCTATTGAAAATGTTGAAAAGTGCATTAAGCATTAATAGAAATTCCTCAAATATTAATTATGCGTGCGTTCAGAAATAATGACAAATTATCAACAGTTACGCGTGTGTTCAGAAATTTATTTTGTGTAAATTAAAGTTTCTATTCACGTTTTCGAACAAACGATGCTCTTTCAATATAGTCTATTGGTGTGAATGACATTGACATTCGTATTGCGCGTTTTTTAAAATATGCAAAATTAAATGTAATATTTTCAATATTTCTGAGAGATTATCTTAATATTTCTTCGAGTTTTAAAGACTAAGAAGATTTTTATTTGCTAATAAGTGATTGTTAATCAAGGTAAGTTCACATCTTCATTATTGATTTTTAGTAACTTTTGGTGACTACACAATACTACAATTTGGTATACACGGTTATGCAGAAAATGTATGAGAGCTTTTTATTTTCAGTTGGAATTTCGTTTTTAACAATGCTACCAACCAGACGTACAAGCTTAGGCCGCAGAACTCGAAATACGGCAAGTCAAAGAAATATAAGAGCAAATCAAACCGATGAGCATCGCGAAGAGCGAAATGAACTTGAACTGAATCGATATCAAGATAGAAATGTTGTGTTTAATCCCCGCAAAGCTGCATTCAGTTATAATGTGGCAATTGATTACAGTTCAGAGCAAATTGTTGCTATTGGACTAATGAACATTGTGTGTCCACATTGGGATTGAAATTAAAAAATGAAGCCTCTGGATTGTGTTGTGCCAGCGGCCAAGTCAAATTGACGCCATTGGTACCGCCACCAGAGCCACTACATTCATTGGTTCATTTTGTGACTCATATCCAGCAGTACAATAATTGCTTTCAAATGACATCATTTGGGGCAACAAAAGTTATACGAGACAATTTTTTGCCTACTTTTAGCAAGTAAGTATAATGGCAAATGTTTTTTTTTTAGTTTTAAAACCATGTAGCTGGTGCAAAATATGTCGAGTCAGTGATTTGTTTATTTTGTAAACAATAAATCAAATACATAATAATAGTCTATAATCCGAAGACTTAATCAGCAACATTTATAACATGTTGTATTTTATAGTGGCATGAGCAAGATGTTCTTGGTAAAGCCTACTACCTAAAGCTGCCGTGGAAGGCTGTTTAATGGCGAGGTTAAAAGTAGTTTTAATTTGAAATGATGTAAAGTATTTTGCGAGCCACATGGTGGTACAATTTGCTATACAATTGCCTGTATACATATTTATATTCTTGCAGATTCAGGGATTCAAATATATCATCAAACAGGTTCCTTATTGCCAGTGCCTGTTGAAGACTATACATTTTTGCAAATATATTTTATGGACAATTCAGCAAGAGAAGTCGATCAGCGTTGCGCACACAACAACTCAGTAAAGAGATCCATTGTGATGAACAACTTCAAACATTTTTCCTTCAACACAATGAATTAGTTGCATTAGACCGATGCATTAGACATTCACAAATGCATTAGACCGCATGCCATCAGATAATCACAAAATTGTCATCAGAGCCGATAAGGCGCCTGCAGGACAGTGAAATGATTGAATCCTATGAAATAAACACTATTATGAAAATATATTTTGTTTTTTTTTTTAAATTAGTAAAGTCCTTTTCAGGTATAGTGAGATCAGGAAATTATGGATTCCTTTTTATATGGAGATAGATTTTAGATGGATTCCAATTCAAATTGAATAGGGACTCATACATAGCTCAGCTATACAAAATAAAGTAGAGCATCATTGCTACGCGAAAGCGGTACGAAGTTCGCTGGGTCAGCTAGTAATCCTATATAATCCAATGTCTTTAGATTAATCAACCAGTGTATTCTCAGCATTCGTCGTGTTTGATTTCTAACACTCAACCGTACCGTACATGGCGACCCTGCCGAAAAGGCAGGTCAGCCGATGTAATCATCCGTGCTGCGTAATTGATACCGCATAGAGTTCGTCGGAGCAAAACCATATTCGGCATGGTATTCACAAACATTACAGTGACTATCGAACTTTGTGAAAGATGCAGGAACTTAACTGTTTTATTGTGAATCACACGTATTGTCACATAAGAAGTATTGTGCTACAAAATGGGCAAAACTCAATCACGTGAAGAAGTAATAATTGCGCAAAATGCCGCTGGGTCCAATCAGGCCACTGTAGACGAGTTACGATTCCATTTGAATACGACTAATATCATCCTATCCATTATCGCCTTAGTTATAGGTCTTGGATTGATTTTGTTTGTGTACAAATGATAAATAAATGATAAATGATATTTATTTCTGTAAATAGATTATAAAAAAACACTTTTACACGTCAATATTTCAAATAGCTAGATGAGGCCGGCAAGAAATGCCATAGGCGCTGGTTGCAGCAAGGAATTAGTAGAAGTAATATATGTCGGTCAGTTTTTCGGCGTGATCGTTCGAGGTATTCCTCGCAACTGTTTTGAAGCGCGCCCATGATTTATTTTCGACTAGAGAAGGGATGCTAACTGAAACTATCGATAATCAATCAACCGCGGATACCGTACGACCGCTGGTAAGGCGGCCAACCTCCTCTCCGGAACACCGCCGTGGGATCTGGAAGCGCATGCGCTAGCCAGCGTCTACGAGCGGCCGTCTGATCTCCGGCGCGATGTCACGACGGAGTGGTTTCGACGACTGTCGCAACCAAGGGCCGGGCACGCTGCTATCACAGCGGTAAGGCCCCTCTTTGAAGAGTGGCTTAAGAGACGTCACGGCACTCTCACTTACCGCCTGACGCAGGAGCTTACCGCACTCAGTAGTTTTGGATTGTTCCTATTCCTGATCAGGCGGGATAAGACGCCCGGTTGTCACCATTGTGACGAGCGTCCGGAGGACACGGTGGAGCATATGGTGAGCCTGTGTGGGCCATGGTACGGGGCGAAGAGGAATGACAGGCAGTCTGTCATGCTCGTGAAGGAGGTGGCTGGAAGCGTGAGACAGCGCTCACGCCTCAGCCGCCGGAACCAGGCCCATGCTGGTGGCGCATCGTGTTCCACGCGCACCTCATGGAGCTGTCAGACCACCATGACGGGACCCAACAGGGCTGAAGCCTGCTGGGGAATGCAGGAATTTGATAACAAATACTGTAATGATTTTCATACCCACAAAAAAAGAACATTCGTCGTTGAACAGATATAGTGCAAATAGTCAATGTCGTACTTTTAAGTAACCAACAGTGCACTTTTAACTGAGTAACTTCGATGATAATGCACATTTTTTTTTTAATTATCGATATACTTTACTACGTTATTTCATTCTCTTCCCTATTTTTAAACATGGGTGCGCTTCGAGGAATAAAAATTTTATATTTTTAATAGTTCCTCGAAGCGCAACTAACGGGTGCGCTTGGAGGAATAATATAGGTGCGCTTGGAGAGGTGCGCTTCAAAACAGTTGCGCTTCGAGGAATACCTCGATCGTTCGAGTGATCGGAAGAGCAACGGCATCGTGTAACGTGATGTTTATATAACCAGCGATGAGAGCGATATCAAAAGCAAATAATACAAACTAGTGCGTTTTTATACAAGAAGTGGTAAGTGTTTTCAGTGAAAAATAATAAAAAAAGGTGTGCGCATAAATATACTTAAAATAGCCGTAGAAATAGAACATTAAAATTATTTCGTTCGTGCGTAACAAAGGCGTTATAGGATCATGTAAAGAAAAGGTGATGAAAACGTTGGACTTTGCTATAATGACTGTATGTTAAATATAAACAAAAATAAAGTAGTCTTGATGATTAATATTAACGTAACGTAATTCTCGAAATAAATATTTAATGTATGTGTAACAGTGTGGTATCAAAACATGACGTATTTCGTGAGCCCTGGTAAACTTACCTGTTATGTCTCAGACTTTAGAAGATTTGTATAAAAGCTTAAAAGCTGTAAGACAATATTTAATTAAAATTGGTCCTAATAGGCGCCAGGGGAACATTTTAATTCAGAAGTTAAAAGAAGCAGGCAATCTCTATGATAAGTACACATCTTACTATTATTTGAAGCTGAAGATTTTGTTTGAACGCACTAATGTCTAGAACTACTGGTTCGCACCAAATTATTATTTTTGTGTTGAATAAGTCCATTTATCGAGAAAGGCTATATATACGCTATAAAACATCTCGCTACAATTAATAGAAGTTGAGTAGCAGATAAAACTGTGCGGAAGTAGTACTAATATTTAAAGCAGAAGAATTTGAAAGCAGAACACGCTAATCTCAAGAACTATTGACCTGAATCTAACTATTAGTTTTGTGTTAAATAGTCCATTTATTGACTACTATCAATAGGAGCAGTGCAGCAGATAAAATCGCGCGGGAGATAGTGAGTCAAATTTATTGCGTTATGTAAACTATGATTTATTTACTTAAAACCGTGATATCTGACGAATGAAAAGTCGTAAGACTAAACATGATAAACCATTTTTATAGAAAATTGTATGATCTACAACTGTGTCGAACATATTTTAACGATAGAACTTTCCGTTCTCGAGAAAGATGGAAAAAACCGTAATTTTTACCTTTTAACCTTGAATATTTTCTTTTACCAAAAGTGAGATCGATGGGGATTTTTGACATTTTGTTTATAATAATGTACTTAACGTCCATGCCAATTTTCAGCTCTATGCGAATTATGTTAAGGATATTGATCACGCCGAATAAAATATAATTATGTAAAAGTTTTTTTTTCTCCATACTCCCACATCCCACAAGAAAGCGACCCTTACCATGATAAACTAGACACATTTTATTAATATATCCTGATAATTTCATTTCTGTCCGCTGTGGGTTTTTCCCCATACAATTTGCTCATTGACCTTTGTTTTTAAAAGTCGATTAAAAGTCAAAAGTCAAAGCATTTATTTCAATTAATCCTAAATAAGGCACTTTTGAAACGTCAAATTGAATTGTCCGTCAGTCTGTCTGTCAGTGAAGCTAGGCGCTCGTTCCAAAGTGTTGCTTCGAATGGAGAAGAACGAGCAAGAAACTCCATTGTCTCAAAGTGCCAAGTTAAAGTTAAATTCAAATTATTTAAATGTTGACAATTTAATCAAAGATATGCGCAAAGAGCTTTTACCCCAAAAATCAGCTGCTTCTATCCAAGATAAATTGCATCGGATTAGACAAAATTATTTAAGTATCGAAGATTATGGAAAAAAAATATCAGAGATGTTTGTGGAGCTTACGATTTCGCTATCTGAGGGCAACTCGGAGTGTTATAATCTTTTGAAGAATGTTAATGAAAAATTTGCCATCAAAAAGTTCGCAGATGGATTGCGAAACCGTAGGCTTAGCACAGTTATTGCAGCTAGGAACTACAAGTCCCTCAAGGACGCTATACAGGCTGCCAAGGAGGAAGAAACTGAGGGATCTTCTACATCAGGTGATGTCATGGGTATGTACCAAAATAATTATGAGCCACATTTGTTTTCTACAAGAGGTCGAAATCATTTAGTCACAAGTTTTATTTATTTGATACGTTGCCTTGTAAGGCACATGGAGTTATAGGACAAGACTTTTTAAACAAACATAATGCAGTCATTGACTTTAAAAACAATAGTTTAGCTTTATGGACAAGTACGAGTACTAAATATACTTTGCCTTTTGTGCGCGAGAATGAAAATATGTATGAAATATCAGCTAGATGTGAACAATGTGTGATTTGTTCCAAAGAATTAGAGGAAGGCGTTTTCTTAGCAAATTCATTAGCCACTCCCTGCAATGGACTCATACCGGTTAGTATTTTAAATACGACAGATAATACTGTAACTTTAAATAATATTGAGCCAACCATTCATAAATTGAGTGATTACTCGATTTATTCATTTAATGCCACAGATAAAACGCTGATAGGGTTAAGCGATTATTTTCCCAACTAAATTTAAACATTTAAATGAGGAAGAACAAACTTCAATCGAAATTTGTGTGCTAAGTATGCAGATATTTTTTATTTACCCGGCGACAAGCTATCGGTGGTAGATATACCACCGATATTTACATACACAATTCAATTAAAATCTAATGCCAATCCTGTCTTTACAAAACCATATCGGTTACCATAGTCACAACAAAAGGAAATTAACGTACAAATTAATAAATTATTAGATGATAATATTATTGAAAAATGTAATAGCTGTTGGTCGAGCCCCTTACTGTTAGTACCCAAAAAGATGGATAGTAGTGGTCAAAAGAAATTTAGATTAGTTATTGATTACCTACCGGAAGTTAAATAATTTAATTGAAGATGATAAGTACCCTTTGCTGAATATGACTGAAATAAGGACCAAGGGGGAGGCCTTTGTTCAGCAGTGGACGTCTCTCGGCTGATGATGATGATTAGACGCAATGTCAGGTCGTATTTATTACACACATCTAGATTTATATAACGGATTTTATAATGTTGAACTAGAAAAAGATAGTAAATATAATAAATGTAAATATACTGCATTTTGCTCCGGACAGTACCAAATGGTGCGAATGCCTATGGGCTTGAAGACAAGCCCAGGCTCCTTCTCGCGCATGATGAATATGGCATTAGCAGGGCTTACTTATGAAAAATGTTTTATATACATAGATGATTTAATTATATTTGGAAAAACCTTGGAAATGCATAATAAAAACTTACAGGATATCTTTGAACGATTGCGTAAAGTTAACCTTAAATTAAACCCGGGAAACTGTGACTTTTTGAAAAAACTGATTCTTTATTTAGGCCATGTGGTTTCTGGTGATGGAATTTTACCAGATCCATCAAAAATTGATATAGTTAAAAAATATCCCCCACCGAAAAATCTTGACGAACTAAAAAGATTTATTGCATTTTGCAGTATCCAGACTTTTCGGAGAAAAATCAGTTTATTTTACAAACAGATGCGTCAAATTATGCCATAGGCGCAGTTCTATGTAATAGTGACCTTAAACCAATAGCCTTTGCTAGCAGGAGTTTGAATAAGGCGGAGAAAAATTATCCAATAATTGAAAAAGAGTTATTTGCAATTGTTTGGGCTATAAAACATTTTCGTCCATATTTATATGGTAGACTATTTAGAATTCAGACGGATCATAGGCCGTTAGTTTATTTATTTTCTATGAAAGATCCTTCGAGCAGGTTAATGAACTTTAGGCTTCTATTAGAAGAATATAATTTTAATGTAGAGTATATTAAAGGTACGGACAATGCAGCTGCAGATGCATTGTCTCGTATCAATATAAGCATAAAAGATTTAAAAGAAATGACAGACAACATATTATAGTTCGGCCGTTCAGAGAATACGTTCCTGACACGTCGTGATTGGACTGACGACGTAACGTTGTAATGGCGTGGCAGTTACGATAAATATATTTTTGCGGGTTGTTTACCGTTTTAACAATTGAGGAGTATTAAAACAACATTATTACATCAATTAATGTTATAATTTTGTGCCAAACTGAGTGTCAAATAACTTGGTAAACAATATTTTTCTAAATCTATACTGCGCTATTACAAGGTTATGTCAGCACTTTATATTTTGCAGTGCTGTGCTAAAAAAACAGGCAAGTATCGTAATCTGTTTCCTATACAGGAATCGGATCGAATCGGATCGGATCGGATCGGATCGGAGTCTGATTAATATTCTGTACGCACATTCAATTCAATGTACTTACTTTATTGCATAGAAATACAGATTGTAACTTTTTAACAAAGAATAATTTTATTATATGAATATATATTTACAACATACAATAACAATTTTATTATATATTTTTGGTCTCCACTTAAATAACTAAAATATAAATTTTAAATGATTCCGCCAAATTTAAAACGAAAATAATCTTAAAATAATGGGCGATTCATTTTGGAGGAACGGTAACGAACTCAGTGTTATGTTGTGCCCATCACTAGTCGTGATTAACTGATAGGTGTCAGGAACGCATTCTCTGAACGGCCGAAGTATAAGTATCATGACAAGGGCGCAAAAACGTAAACAAACGCCACCTACGCATTCTTTGGCGGATAACGGTTCCAATTACGATTGGCCTGACCAACCAAAAGTTGTGGAGACGCATATCACACTAAAGGATTCGACAGAGCTAGTCTTTATTGAAAGGAAAAAGTTAGATCGCATACGAAAGTTAAAAAATATTAATTACGAAAGCGCTGCATTTTGCTATATTCCTGATAAAAAGACAATTTATATTAAATGTAAGGATTCTCCATCACAGATTACGCCAGCCGAATTTGTGAGAGAACTTGATATGTTTTGTAAACACATAAGTATTAACGACCTATATTTTATTGTTACTAACATATTGTGACAAACGATATTTTTGTACGGAAATTATTACAAGAGATAAAACATTATGCTAGCACTTCTATATCGCGGTTATACATATTAAAAAAACGTAACTAGGATAGATAATAAAGATGACCAAAAGCTTATATTGAACGACTTTCATCTCTTGCCCACAAGTGGCCACGCGGGCATAAGGCGTATGTTGAACAATATAAAGAAATATTATTTTTGACCTTGTTTGGAAAAAGATGATGCACAATTCGTGCAACGTTACGATAAGTGTCAGAGAAATAAACATTCTTTACCGATAAAGGAACCCATGGTTATAACATCAATAGCAAATTACGCATTTGAGAAAATCTATTTAGATATTGTCGGGCCCTTAAATCGAGATAACAACAATTACTCCTATATATTAACGCTTCAGTGCGAGCTTTCTAAATTCGTTGAAGCCTATCCACTGACTTCCAAGAGCACAGTTGAAGTAGCTGAATGTTTCGTTAATAAGTTAATTTTGCGGTAAGGGATCCCACGGGCCATTGCGACTGATACAATGAATGAGGTATGTAAACTCTTACACATTAATAAAATAAACTCAACGACATATCACCATCAATCTCTAGGTGCCTTAGAGAATTCTCACAAACATCTAGTTTCATTTCTTCGCATACAATGTGATAACCATCCCGAAATGTGGAGCAAATGGTTACCATATTGGTGATTTTCATTTAATACATCGGTCCACAGTGAAACTAAATTCACACCATATGAATTACCATAGTAATTTAACTAATAATGTCGAGCCACTAATGTTGAAATTATAAAGAACAACAAAATCGATGTTATTCATAAAAATCGCACTAAGTTGTATTATTGTAAATGAACCTAATAGTATACTATTATAGCCATATTTTTGTAATCAAGAATGTACTCGTATTTTGTATTGTAATCAATGGATTTTCATTATATCAAAATGTATTAATTTCTTTTCTAAGGGGGGAAGTGTTGGGCTCGCTGTCATCGCAGCGGTAAGTCTTACTGACTAAAAACCCCTCTTTGAGGAGTGGCTAGAGAGGCGCCATGGCGTCCTCACCTACCGCCTGACGCAGGTGCTTACCGGACACAGGAGTTTCGGTAGGTTCCTGTTTCTGATTGGGCGGGAGGAAACGCCCGGGTGTCATCACTGCGAAGGCCGCCCGGAGGACACGGTGGATCATATAACATAACACATATAACATCAGAAACAGGAACCTACCGAAACTCCCGTGTTTGTACAACACACATTGTTTGTACACGTGGTGGTGCAGATGAATAATACTTTGCGGCGCTCGTACGCCAAAATACCAATAGATGGCAGTTATTAAGCGACGTATATTGCGCAATAGGTGGCAGTAATGTCAGTCAAATACAGTGAAACTTGGTTAAGTGGGACTTGGATAAGTGAGAAACCTCCACAACTGGAACTCACACTGAGGTCCCTACCCATTGGCACTGAATTACCTCTATTAGTTGGAAAAACTAAACTAAACAAATATTTATTTATACTTGGTTACCTAAGACACTGGGTTAGTGGAATACCTCTATAAGTGATACGAATTTAAAGACCCCTTGATGTCTCACTTAACAAGGTTTCACTGTATTTCGTTGCTACGATTATGTCAATAGATAGCAGTTACGCCAATGCAATGTATTTTTCATGATAATATAGCAGTTATTTCGATTCAACTTATATATTTTTTTTTTTATGAGACACGCCAGTAATCGAGCAGACCTGATGGTAAGCAATCACCGCCGCCCATGGACACATGAAACACCGCCGGCTTTTTGGGAGTTAGGAATTTAAGGGTTGTTGTTCGGGAATCCGGGATGGGGAAGATTGGGAAGGGGGGAGTTGGGCCTCCGGTAACCTCACTCACACAACGAAATACAATGCAAGCGTTGTTTCGGTTTTCTGTGAGGCCGTGGTCTCACTCCAGTCGAGCCGGCCCATTCGTGCCGAAGCATGGCTTTTCCACACTTGATTTACATATTTGCCAATAGACGTCCAGGTTATGGATTCATGAAAAGATGGCAGTGATTTCTATAGGTAAAAGTAAAGATGTTTTTGTAATTGAATTGTAGTTAATAAACCAAGGAAGTTTTTCGAAATCCTGTTTTCTATTGACCAAATTAGTGACACAAAACAAAATTTAATAAGAATTTACTTGCTATTTTATAAAACGAATGATATTTCTGCCACTATTAGCCTTATATTGTCTTTTGATAGGCTAATCAATGATTACAGATGTATAGGCAACTGATAAAAACTAACTTAAAGCAAACTAGTATTTTTTTTATTTATTGATGAAAAGAGATGTCTTATCGTTATTTTGCCAACCCACTGAGAGTGGTACCATTGTGCAAACTGACTAGATTTCAGGGCTACTGACTATGATTATATTACTTATGTACCTAGACCATTTTATGACTGCGTGATTTTCGAGGCCCCGAGAATCCAGTCACCTGATATTGTTTTACGTAAAAATAAAACTAGCGATTCTCTAAATGTTTATTTGATTTAATATGGCTACAAAAATGTTAAGAGCACAGTTAGCACGAGAAAAATCTTACAAAATAAAGAAGATTGCTCCAGATCGCCATTTCCCCTTTACTTATTATACTCTTTCACTTATAGGCTAATTGATATTTATTTTTGCAAATAGGTTACAATGTAACTCTTTTACACGTCATCATCACGGCTGATGATGTGATGAGTGAAGCTTTCATATACGACGTTCACGTTAATTATACAAGTATAATTATTAACCAAGCTTTTTAAATAAGAAAATAAAACTACCTGAAAGACATAACATAACTGTTAAGACATTATTTTTTATTATATTGCTGTTTACAGTTTAATGCTTCTTGAAATAGCTATTTTAGATGTAGCTTTTAAGGTTTCTTTTTTAGAAATAGCCTTAAAATTAGTCCCTTTCGTTAAAATAAATCTGTTCTAAAAAGTGTCCGTTATGACATTCCGTTATGTTGGCTTCGAGGCGAGCAATGTATGGGCCTAGAGCAATCTCCTTTTGATCTCAGATCAAAATCATCACAATATTTTTGAAGTACTTAAAGGTAAAAAATAATAATGTAAAGGTATAATTATAACTAAATTATTATAATTTAATGTTTGTATCAAATACATTACAATAGGCCGCCAATTATGCCGCAGTTAACATCATTATTTGAGCATTTAATCTTTAGTGTACCAGATGGTATAATATGCTTATTTTTTATTAATATTCTTATTTTTTATTATAACAAAGTCTTCTTTTCCATTCTCTCCTATCAGATATCATTATCCCCATCACAAGCTCTTGTCTAATATCATTCACTCTTTCTCACACAATCTCTGCAGCTTTTGTTGGCAGTTTATTCGATACCAAATCTCAAAATATAATGTCTAGTAGGTCTAGTCCAATTCACTTACAAACAGTAACAATTATAAAATACAATTCCAAAAATCTTAAAGATTACAAGATAGGAAAATGCCTAATTACTGAATTTTGATCTCGGATCGATAACAAAAATGTTTTAAAATTCATCACCAAGTCGTTTCATTATTAAATAGTTGAACGACTGTATCATAATATTCGTATCAAATACCTGTATTAAAAAGATTATAAAGTCGGCAATTGGACAGGGAACTTACACAATCAGACTTGTTAACCTTGAAACTTACCTAGTACCTACTTAGGTAGGTGCTTACCTATTTATGATACTACCTCCGTTCCAATGCCGACTGCCTACATTATATTTACTTACACTACGGTTCCCGGGATACATACTTGCAGCGACTACCTTAGACATAACTACGCTGCAACAGCTAATGACGAAGTCATTTTACGACGCTGCCATGATTATTATAGCGTCGGGATCATGTTTGTGATTACATACATTTAATTATTAAGAACCTAGATATATTAAGATGGGGCGCGGTGCCAGAAGACCTCCCCGTGGTGCACCCTGGGTATAGGAGGCAGTTGGCGACACTGTTCCTAGTAGCTAACTTCTGGACGGGATGGAAAAAAAACCGAGGTTGGTTGGTAGCAGGGATTTCACACAAACCCTGCTAAAGGAAAGGTATTCTGCAAGCAGAATCATCTTTGGAAGAAACCCTATACTGGGTGGTAGTAGGTCATCCGCCTGTTTCTGTTGTAGCCCAGAATATGTTGGAATAGCGTGGACGGTACTTGTTGTGCATACACCCTGCTAGTGAGTAGCATCGGAACTCCTGTTCCTGATTGCAACCGTCGTGATCAAGAACCGTCGTGAAGAGATCATGGTCATGTTTCATGACTCGGATTGGGACGAGGGTCTTGGCTTAATCGCCCGGGCCACGAGGAAGATAACCTCTATAAAAAAATCCTCCAATACCAAGATGGTGCGCGGCGAGGGTATGTATGGCTGAGGAGTTGATTCAGTCGCGAGCGCACCCCCAGCTAGGGGACCGGTGGACCTTCTATTTGGGTACTAAATGTACACTTACTTAGGGACAAGGGGCACCACCTAGGTGGACCTTTTCTTCCGCCACACTCGTGGGACTTATATGGAAATGAATAAAACTAAACATAAAATAATGATGGTAAGGAGGTGGAAAAAGTAATTTCGAGCAACGACAGGTCATGTTCGGGATCGAAAGGGATGATGTATTTTAAACGACCAGCTACTCCAATGGGAGGTGCAACAAGCGACAGTGGCGAGTCAGATTGCTCGCAAGTGTCAGCAGTCTCCCATAAGTCGACGGTGTGTATGTACACTGCACGAAAGCGCACTCGGACGATGGATACATCTGACTAGGCTTCAGTTGTACCCTTGCCTGGCGTAGATAAAAACTCTTTAGAGAATTGCGAGCACAAATAGTTTGCCTTAAGGAAGCAGTAGTTGAGCTAAAAACCAGCTTAACACACTGGCTCAGCAGGGTTGCTCCCTGCTGAGTGACTCAAGCCTCAGCTTATGGCGGCTTAGCAAGCGTATCGCACAAGGATGTATCCTCGTGCGATACGGCTATTTTGCCCAAAAGACACCGTTCTGTAGAACGGTGTCTTTTGAGGCGGCAACTCTACTGGCTCGGCGGCACAGTCGTCACGTGTCGTCGTGCACTACACTGCACAGAAATGTTTAAGGATGACCTATAGGTCTCCATAGGGAAGTGCCATAACAGGCGTTGCACCATGGGGGCTCCAGTGTTGGACCCGTTGCCTCCTTTAGGTGTAGATGGTGGCCACCGGGGAGGGTTTAGTGCCGTAAAAATCCCACACTCCCTAGTTTTTTCCCCAAAAAGCTAGGCGCCTTTTGAAAGTCAAACAAAAAATTAAGATAAGCAAAAATCCTGATCTGTAGACCTGACTCTGAGTTAGTTGATTACTCATAATATGGAGTAAGGTACTTTTCATCATTTCAAAACAGTTGACTAGATGAGTAAAATGACTAGAAACACATTTTAAATAATTATATGACCATTGAATACGCGTTTGGAAGATTTTGGATATTCAATTCACGGGCGGTCCCGTCACCTATCTAAACACGTATTTCTACGTTGGGTTGTTTTTGCTCTTCAGTATTTGTCGTTGAACAAAATGTCCAGTTTCCCGATCTCCACGCGTTCCTGGAAAACAGAAAAGTACAGTTTATTATTCGTTGGCAGATTATGCCATGTAATGTACACCAACGAAGGACAAGGACTAACTAAAAGTAGGTAGTCTCAGTAGAGTTAAGTCTCTGAACGGTTAACACATTAGACGCCATGTCGGACAACATTGTCCGACACTAGTGGAGGAACAGCCTTTAACAGTTTTTTGTAGGCAGTGAAAGGCTTAAGACGGGTAAATATCACTGAATTATTCTTAGAAACACTTTTTTTAAGGGAGGAATGTCATCCAAAGGCTTCTCTCGTTTTGTTTTCGCTCTCACGTTCCCGTGAGGTTTCAATGATGAAAATTATTCTGCGTCCTTTCCCGGGTCGTAAAACATTGCAATAATGAAATTCAATCAAATAGGTACAGTGGTTTAAAAGAAGAGTGCCGGGATTTCAATGCGTAGTTCCCGTTCCTGTAAGATTTTTGGAATAAAACTATCGTAGGACGTCCTTTATCCGGTTTAAAATAACCGTTGCACTGACTTTCTCTCGTATAGGTTTCTTTAAGAGATAGAGAGTCCCAGAACTTAACACATAGTTCCAATTAATCTGAGATTTCTGGATTTAATATTCTGGTACTAATATTGTGTCCTGGTTTGTACCAGCACGACGTTACTAGTTTTAAATGAAAATGTAGTAATTGTAGCATAACTGTAATAGTTAGACATAAAAAAATACTACATACTTTTACATTGATATTAATGAGCTTGCTCTTATCGCAGCTGTAAGTTCCGTCTTTAAAAAGTGGCTTGAGAGACCTCACGGCATCCTCACCTAACGCCCGATCCAGGTGTTTACCGGACATGGAAGTTTTGGGAGGTATCTGTTTCTAATTGTGCAGGAAACAACGCCCGAGTGTTATCACTGAGTGGACCATCTGGAGGACACAGTGGAACATATAGTGACGGTATGCCCTGCATGGGCTGAGCACCGCCGTTACTTCCGTGATGTGATTGGTGCCACGGTGCGGAGCGAATAGGACTAGGATGCCATCGCCTCTTTCTGCGAAGCAGTCATGCTAGCTAAGGAGGAGGTAGGGCGACGGAAAATTTAACCTTCTTGCGCCCCAGCCGTCGCAGGAGACACTCCGGGCGGGACGATCTCCGGCCACTATTAGTGTAGGTCTGCTGACGGCGAGCAAGAGTAGCTTGCCACCCAACCAGACACGTGAGAATGACGCGGCACGTTCCGCGCTTCAAAGACTCATCACACCACCAGAGATGGGGGGGCCAGTATGGCTTATGTCCGACCGAGAGCTGCGGACAAAACCGCGAGTTGCCGGGGCTCTTGCCTAAAGCTGGAGAAGGAATGCGGTGGTTTTAATAAGTAAGAGTCCGAGACTCTCTCTCGCCGCACCCAGACCGGGAGAAGCCATTTGATGATTTTCTCCACAAACAAATTGTATGTACGATTTATTCACTCAATCCTAGTTAAGGATTCTTCACTTCACTTTTTCACTTCAATAATCATTATTACAAGCCGAATGTCAATAATAAACAGACACCAAAAAATCCAAGTGTCAAGTAAAACTTTTTTTTCATAAGCCTTACTTTGTTACCTTTATGACAAAAAGTTTCCTAGTATCCACACTACGTGTATAAAGCACAAATGCAATTATGACGCAAAAATAGCATTACTTGGCTACTGATAAAACTACCAAAACTACCATGTTTAATGAAGAATAACTCTGAACGGACTAAGATTTGGAACTTGGCGCCATAGTAACTTTTATTCAGCTCAAAATTACCTATCCAATGATGTAACACACATAGCTATTGGAAGGTGGGACCAGAATTTGCATCCTCCTTTTACCAAAGTTGGCGCATTTAATAAGGATTCTAAAATGGTATACCACTTTGCAAGTTATTTCTTGAATTTGGCACAAAGAAACTCTGTTTCAATCAATTTATTTGCACTTACAAAAAAATTTCAAGTATGCTCAAAGCATACCTTATAACCTCGTATCCACTAAACAACACTTCCACGCGATTTGCCAATATTATGTTGAAAATCAGCGAGGATCTCTACAACAGCATTGTCTGTCTACCCATGATTTCGCTAGTAGCATTTGTCGGCAATATTATCGTTAGAGGGACAAGTATTGTCCATCTCGTCAAACTAATGAATATTTGATACTTAATAACATGTTGCATGGAAACAAATAATATGGCGTGCATCATATCACATAGCATCACGAAGCATGATAACCAGTGGTAGGAATAGGTAGTGCTTATTAGCCTAAACTTTGAACAGAGAACAGAGAAAAGAAACGGAGACTTCCATTTTTTTTTACAAATGATATGCGGCCTACAATAGTATTACACTCGGGCTTTAAAGATTTTTTTACAAGTGATGATGCGGCCTACAAACGAGCACGTCTGCCCATAAGCAACTTATTCACTCGGGCTTTAAAGACACCCAGGTTATATCCTTCAGGAAACAGACTCCGGCAAGGAGATCCATTCCCTAGCAATTCGCACAAGGTAAACATAAAACGCTTGTGCGAGTGGGTGGGATATCTACCATGAAGCGGTGACGCCTCGCTGATTGTCTTGTGGTTCGATGACGGAATGGACTAGGGGGATTCAAGCCCCTTGTGCAATTGCGGCGGCCCCCCGCACACTCTCCGAAATTTATCCGGTAAAAAACGGAAAGCGCTTGTAACCTTTCGCCTGTGTTCAAGGCTTTGAAGCTGGGCCTCCACAAGCGCATCATCATTGATGATCTTCTTGGCACGCCTTTCGATGTGTTCTAGCGCATCGATATGGCAAGGGTAGCTTTAACCGAGCCATCCCAAACAGAGAACAGTACTCCATACATGATCGAACCTGCGCTTGGTAAAGGGTCAGTAGTTGTTTCGGTGTGAAGTACCGTCTCACCCTCCAGAAGATACCCAACTTCCTACCAGATACGCCTTCGACTCTATATATGATCCGAAGTTTAGTGTCGGCGAAAGAGTTACGCCCAGAAGCTCAAGATAATCCGATATTATTCCGGAATGGATACATTTCAGAAAGTAGGAGCCAGCGGGAATTGACTCCGTTTGGTAGAAAACAGACATGCCTGGGTTTTGGTAGCATTGAACTTGACCAAGTTGGCGTCACCCCAATCGGAGACCGCCGTCAAGGACGAGTTCAATCGTTCGACCATGGATTCTCTTAGAGATTGGATCTGTGTTCTGCTAGTCCGCGCATCAGACACATACCTATCAACAACTGTGCTGTCATCTGCATACCCAAATATACCGGGTTTAAGCAGGTCATTGAGGTGCAGCAAAAAAGCGTTGCTGAAAGTACTGACCCCCTGAGGGACTCCGACGTTGATGCCAAATTGGTCAGACGAGCAGCCATCGATGACTACTCGGATTGACCGATCCCTCAGGAAGTCTGCAATCCATCTGCACAGATCAGCGGGAAGTCCATATGCAGGAAGCTTGCCGCTAAGGCTGTCGCGCCAAACCGAGTGAGACCGCTAATGCCTCCCCGTGCTTCTCGATGGCTTCGCTCCAAATGTGGGTGGCATACGCCAAAAGGTCCCCAGTAGATCGGTTGCGGCGAAATCCATACTGCCGATCACTGAGTTCGTCAGAACCTGTTGGTAAGTAGCAGAGTATGAACGTGACTGAGATTGGTCGGTAATTGTTAGGGTCGGCACGATTATAGTGTTGGGTAGGACACAATTTAAAAAAGAGTTTGTAAGAGTAGCCTCTTTCTTGTACTGAGCCGGTACAATGTCCCGCTTCAAATGAGGCGAGCCGTACTGAAGCCCGGCGATACATTTGAAGAAACTAGTACATTTGAAATGTTTGATATTATTGTGTTAGTTTGTCATTGTAATAGTCTGTTTGATTTTGAGGGCATGACATATTAATGTATTACATCGTAAAGTAAGAACAGTACACTAACCTGATAAAAATGGGTTTTTGGAGGTAAATAAGAGAATAAATCAATCATTTCAAAATACGTATTATTTTTAAAAATATAGAAAAATTATAAAAATATAAAAAAAAGTTAAAGATTACAATTTAAAAATAATATTTTGGCGACTTTGTTGCCACTACAATCATTTTATCGTTGGTCGTTGTCTTGTTCCTTTCTTTCGACTATCGCTATATTTTTGAATGTGTAGCTTCCCCTGTCCCATATACCATTTTAAAATCCTTATTAAATGCGCCAACTTTGATAAAATTTGTCACTACTAGCGCAATACAATTTCTTTTCAGTACAGTCAATTAGGGCCATACCTCACCGAGATGCAATGGCCACGTGGCCAGCGACGTTGCCAACTAGTTCATAATGAGATGTATGACGGCTAACTCACTTGGTTTTATACTGAAATATTTATCATAGAAATTGAAAATCGGGCGTATTTATTGAACAACGGATTGAAAGAGTACTGAGAGTACTAAGAGTACTCTGACCGCAACTTGAAAATTTAATGTTGGAATGAAATGGTGAACAATTTTAAAGATAAAAAACAAAGTCGTTTCATCTTTTTGGGACGCTGGTAATAATATAATAACAGTGCAGTAATTTCCACGTCCATTCCTGATTGTGTCGAGATAGAACTAATGTATTGGCGACGCCATTGGGCGACTCAGTCTGGCGACGCAGGGGCACCAGACGTAGCCATGGCAATTTCGCTGGCCACGTCGCCATGGCATCTCGGTGAGGTATGGCCCTTAAAGTAAGGTGAAAATTTTATACAGGGTAGTTACTTTTTTCGTCTAAATATGACATCCTTTTCCAAACTAAAGCAGTTGGCTCAGAATTGATCATTCCATATTACTGAAGCACTACTCAGGATAACGTAAGCAAAAATAGAGACGATAAAATTAAGATTTGTAGCAAAAAGAGTCAAAAGACTGGCGTCGTTGTAATTTAAAAATTATAGGACTTTTTCTGATAATAGTTGGAACCTTGCCGATCATCTGGTGCCATTTGGACGTCGACTTACGGGACACTCTATAATAGTATAGATGGAAGAATAGGTACCGATATATTTATATTACGTGTACATACCTTATACTGGTGATAGGGTGTCGCATTTTGTGTTTTTGTCTGTTTGATATTCTTGAGCAGCAGCCGGCGTGCCTTTAGTTTCGCTTCTGTGATGTCTTCAGACATTGAATCGGCCATTAAACGGCCTGCCAGTTTGATAACCTCATAACGCTCGGCGTCTGTGCAGTGCCGCCAAAACGGGATCGCCTCAGCTACGCGTAGCATGGGGTAGGCGTCGCCCTCCACCACGTCTGTTACGGACACTTTGACATCCTCCTCTTCCACGGGTAAAGCACTAGCGCCGCCAGGACTACCTTGGGTGTCGCAAGGTTCACTTTTACCGCCAAATTTAATAACATTAACTTGAATAGCACTCGTTTCTCCGTTTTCATTTTTAATAGGATTTTGGTCATTTAATGATTTACTACATTCGCCAACTTTGTACTTATTTATAGCGATGCCGGCGTTAGGGTTCGCCTTATGTATGATAGTAAGTAAAGTGGTGTAGCACAGAGCCCTCGCCACGCGGTCAGCACCCCGTTGTACGCCATTGATCACCATATCGCTGATATCTCGGCGCATGCGCGGATCGGGGAATGATTTCAATATCATATCCAAGAAGTTTTCCAACTGTAACAAAATCGTACCAATGAGTGCTTATTGTTGACAAAATTGACATCAATGATTTACCTAATCATCACCACCAAATTGACATATCATTGTTATCACTAATCAGTAAAACTCACTGACTAATTATAACAACTTACAACTGAAGAGTGTTTGTTTAAACGCGCTAATCTATGGAACTACCGGTTCGGTTTGGAAAAATATTGTTTTAATGATAATAACTGAAATATCCAATAGGAACCGAGCAGAGCGGGTCAAACCGCATGGGAGTAGCTAATCAGTAGTAAAGTGGTAATCGGTAATCACAAGGTAACCTACATTTTCGTGGCATCTTCCTCCGAACGAAAGGGGGAGATGGGAAGTAAAGATTTCGTTATTTCCCGAAACATTTTTAATTCTTTTTTATTCCATATCAAACTTGGGGTAAGCTGGAGGTGACTTGCGGTAGTTTGTTTGAAACTGGTCAAGTTTCTCGTCGAACGATTACGTGAGCAAGTCGTAAAACATTACAGTACCGTAACACATGGCAACTTTACCATATTTTCGAACAAAAAACGAAATATATTTTTAACCATAAGACGCATAGAAACCAAAACTATATATTTGTAATTGTAGTACATCTGGCTCACTTTACCGTAATCGTCATTATATAACACTTATTTTAGAAATAACAACATGGGTAAAGATACCAATTTCTTGGTATGGTAATAAAGATACAAACTTTACCTACGTGCTGTATTCATCGTGTATTGCATATTAAAGAGTTGTTGAGGTAAAGAGGGCTACATCATTTTTTTTTTTGGCGGGGAAAATCATCCAATGACTTCTCCCGCCTTGGGTGAGGCGGGAGGCAGTGTCACACTCTTACTGACTAAAAACCACCTCGTTCCTTCTCCTGCTTTGAGCCGGAGCCCCGGTAACCTTTTACGTTGTCCGCAGCTCCGGATCAGGCATCAGCCCTACTGGGCCCCATCTGTGGTGGTCTGGCTCTGTGAGGCGCGCGCGGAACGCGACGCGCCGTACGCACGGGTCTGTGTCTGGTCGGGCGGCGAGCTACCCTTGCTCGCCGTCCGCAGACCCGCACTTACGGTGGCCGGAGATCGTCACGCGATCCCCGACGACCGGAGTGTCTTCAGCGGCGGCTGGGACGTGAGGAGGATCGTTCCTTCACGCGCTCCGCCTCCTCCTTAGCTAGCATAACTGCTTCGCTGAAGGAGGAAACGGCGTCCCATTCCCCTTCGCTCCACACCATGGCCTGAACCAAAGCCAGACGCGAGAGGTCACCGTCGCCGATCTCATCCCTAAGGACACGGCGGTGCTCAGCCCATGCAGGGCACACCGCTACTGTATGCTCCACCGTGTCCTCCGGGTGGTCCACGCAATGCCGACACCCAGCTAGGTGTTTCCTCCCGCCGAATCCGAAACAGGTACCTACCGAAACTTCCGTGTCCAGTAAGCACCTGCGTCAGGCGGTATGTGAGGACGCCGTGACGCCTCTCTAGCCACTCCTCAAAGAGGGGACTTACCGCTGCTATAACAGCGAGCCCAAAAGAGGGCCACATCTAGGCCTACTTCGTATTAAAATGGAATCAATATGAGGAAATCTATAAAGATAACGGCTACACAGACAGTAGGTAAAGTTGCCACGGGTTTCATGGTTATCTACATACAAATAATTTGTTACGCTAAGGGTTGTCAAAAAAGGAGGAAAGCTTTTTATAAAATATATATAAAACCTCAAATAAAAAAAAAACGCTAAGTTTAAACATACATTATGTTCCCTTTTAAACTAAATTAAATTCTAAAATTTTAAGTATTTATGTTTCAAAATTTAAAAAAAGGCTGCAAAAAATGTTTAATCTTTTGGCTTTTTAATTTTTTGACTTTACTATCTCCATAGCTAATTTTAACATCACTTCTATATTTTATCTCGTATAATTTTTATAGCTCCGAGTTTTCTGCGGTTTTGTTTCATGGGAGCCATTTTGGCTCTGAAACAAAGACAGGTACAACAACAGGTATTATTAATTATATTATAACCTATCATCCACTATATTCACTATTATGCTGTGCAATTTAAGTATTCGAAAATGGTTACATACACACAAACAAGAAACAAACACTAATGCTTGATTTATTGCCAACCCTAGCTGTATGTAAAGTTGCCACAAAGCAGTGAGTAGCATCTTTACCTAACCTGTGTCAACATTACCAAAGCGATTAATTATTTATCAATAAATTAAAGAAAAAGCAATTGCTGACATTACAACAGTAATCCCAACTATAATATACATACAAGATCAAAATTTCACTCAACTGTGACAAATAATTAAGGCTCTGTAAGCACAATTTAGCAACAACTAAGTTTTAGCACTTTTTGACGTACTACTCAGTGACGGCCATTACTGGCATAATAGCAGTCTAGCGTCTACTCAAAATATGGTAAATATTTCCTTTTAATGTCTAAAAAATACTACTACTACAAAACAGAATTCTAGTGGGTAGATTTTTAGATAACTGAGTTTATACCAAATACCTATAGTATGGTAAAGTTGCCAAGGGTTCGGTTTTTCTTTATTTCTAATAGTATCTTAAGCAACTGACCTGTAAATGAGTCGCGTGATAGTCCAAGAGCGTCTGTAATGTTCGTGCTGCAACTCGTTTTATGTGTGATTCTCTGGCTATTGTAGCAACTAACGTCACTACGCAGGCGCCCAGCATTTCACTGTCGGACCATCCAAAATCGGCTGGTGGAATAATGCGATCGCCCGTATCGGTTGTTAGAGCAATCGTGAGTTTTGGGAGTCGATTAGGCAACTTGTCCAAGCTAACTCCGCGAAGCACCAGGTAAGGGCTCATCGTGCTCCACAGCTCGCGAGCGGTCTGGATGGGGTGCTGCGCGGGCCACAACGGACCTTGTACTTCGATCAAACCAACCTCACGCAGCTCAGCGTCTAAGTCGCAGCGAGGCTCGATCTCTGGGCAATCGAAAGACTGCAGCTCTAACTTCAGTTTACGCATCTTCTCACGCTCCATAATGAGCTCCTCCGCTGGCGGTATTCTAAACGGTTCATACTGGAAAGCAAGAAACGACCACTGTTGAACAAAATAATTATGTATAATAAAATTATTGTTTAGCTGTGCAAAGTAAACCATCGACCAGTTAGGTACTGTTAAGGTACCACATTAGGTGAGGAGAGAGGCAGTGACAAACTCTTATCGTTGCAATTCCTGCTCCGAGCCGGAGCTTGATCGACATACCATTGCGTTACAACGCAAAAAGCCACAAAATTCGAAATATCTCTAAAACCGTTAACTTTCGGTGAGAGGTAAGGTAAGGTACCATACCATATAAGGTACGTCCACACGGGACGGGAATAGGTACGTCGAGTTACGAGTCACCCTAGTTACGATTTTCAAAATTCTCGTAATAACGCAAAGCCCAAAATAATACACATATAATACGTACCAGTAGGGTAAATTTACAATAAGATTATTAATAATGAAAATTTTAATATAATAGCAACGCCTTTATAAAAATTATATACATTTTTGTATAAATACCATACCGTTCCGGGTAACTGCGGAAAATCGTTGCTGCAGCCGGGTAACTGCGGAAAATCGTTGCTGCAGCCGGGTAACTGCGGAAAATCTTTGCTGCAGCCAGGTAACTGCGGAAAATCTTTGCTGCAGCCAGGTAACTGCGGAAAATCTTTGCTGCAGCCGGGTAACTGCGGAAAATCTTTGCTGCAGCCGGGTAACTGCGGAAAATCTTTGCTGCAGCCGGGTAACTGCGGAAAATCTTTGCTGCAGCCGGGTAACTGCGGAAAATCTTTGCTGCAGCCGGGTAACTGCGGAAAATCTTTGCTGCAGCCGGGTAACTGCGGAAAATCTTTGCTGCAGCCGGGTAACTGCGGAAAATCTTTGCTGCAGCCGGGTAACTGCGGAAAATCTTTGCTGCAGCCAGGTGACTGCGGAAAATCTTTGCTGCAGCCAGGTGTCGGGTCGAAAAAAGTAATGTTTGGCAGATTATCATATTCTTCGTCGCTGCTCATCTTACTAAAGTCTAATTTTACTAAATGCGATTAAATCTCACTAATTAGGAAAGTGCAGGTTGTTATGTGTTTCCATTGAAGTACTTATCTAAACAAGGGCTAGCTATGAGATGAAAATTTTATTTTATGTTTGGTTTGGACTAAATGTTCATGTTATTTATGAATAGCAATTAGTAAAGTTTTTAAAAATCATTAAGTTACGTCTGCACAGGCATATGGCTTGCTTAGTACTTAGAGCATAGCAAGTAATCTAAAAAGTAGCTTAGTAAAATGAATGCTATAGCATGTTCTCTACTGGTCGCACAGCACGCTAAGCTCAGCTAAACAGTTTATAAAAATAACAATAGTCTAATCAATTTATAAAAACAAAATGTATTAGTAAAATATATTTTTCACTAGTTATAAAGTTTACAAACTATGGGGCTTTTGGTAAATACACAGAACCCACAGATTTTATCTTTTTCTATTGCATGGTAACTACCTCTTTCAGCTGTAATTTATTACTGAAATGTGGCAAATTCTATTTTATCACTTTTACCTGCCATGCCTCACATCCAATATATCTCAGGTCTTAGCTTTGATTTGAGATGGCATGATATATTTTTTCAATCGGATTTTGACACATAGTTTCACATTCTAATACAATTTCTTTGTTATTATTTGCTGTACAAATATGTCCCCTGGCTATAATTATATTAAATATTACTTACTACAATATTTTTTTTTTAAAACTACTTACCATTTCTTCAAACACAGCCAGATTGACCGAACAGCCAAAAAGGGAATATACTTGCATCATTATTACATCACTAGTAAGTGGCTATTAAGATGTAAAGATGTCTGTAGTCACATCATCCATAAAAACTGTAAAAATCCATTTTAGAATATCATCATCGTCAGAAGATAATTCAGTAACAAACAAACAATAGCTTGATCAGCTAGTCATTTTCCCGAAAACAAATTAAAAAATAAAACGACATGAGTTGCAATGCAAGTTTACACACAAAACCTAACTATTTATCGAAATTACTGCTAAGATTTTAATATCCCAAAAACGATTGCACTCATATGCTAAACTTGTATGCGTCTCGAAAGGGTTCGATGGGCAGTGAATTAACAAGCAATGTGGTTATTATAGTCCCACAGACAAATAAATAATAGGCTAATTTTCTGTTGTGGGTTCATCGAATTGACGAAGGTTAGGTGTCTCGGGTTAAAGTTAACAACCAGGTTGCTTTTGAGTTTTAAGAAAGAAATGAATCTACTTTATTCGCAATATATTTTAATTTGTTATGTACGGTGGTCACCATTATATTATGATGATGCTAACTGCTAGGCTCTATGCATTAAGATAGCTATGTGTCTGTGCAGACTAAGCCTGATGGAATGTCAGGGGCTTGCTTCACTGGATTTAGACCCAAGTAACAAAATATGATCTTGTAGTGGTTCCGGGGCCAGGTCTATAACATTAACATTAAAATAAAACAAATACATTAAATAATTATGCATACTTTTGCTAATAAAACTCTCATAGCAGACTTGGCGAGAGAAAAACCACTAAGAGACAGTTACTAGTGCTGTAAGTTGTGCACTACAGGAGAAATTTGTTACTTGGGGAATCAGTTTCAATTATGGATTTTCATTACAATTTCATATTGCATCTGAATAATAATTGTAAGTTGGCACTTATAATTTATACAACTTGGTAATTTATACAACAATAAAACAACATTTATTATAAAGGATAAGTTGCTGGAGGCTACTTCGACACATTTTGTATTTGATTCAACAAAATCTGTTTTGTACTATATAAAATATAAACTGATGATGATTTTTAAGTTTATATATTTTTATAATTCTTGTTCCCCTTGATCAGGGATGGAGGGACGCGCCCTGTTGACATGGCGTCCTTGTAAGCACATGCTGCAAGCAGATCTAGAGCCAACTTACAATACCGACTAGATTAAATTAATTATGAGATTTTAAAATTAAAATCTTAATCACTTATATTTCGCGAGTTTGTTAGGTTACTAAAGCAAGTATTAATTATTTTTTTATTTGCATGTGCCTATAAATATTTTCCCAGGTACCTACTTTAGGAAAATCATTTCTTTAAGCTCATAGGATGCGGTCCAACCGCATCCATCATATTACTTAATCGTTGCAAAGATGTTTTAAGACTAATAAGTACATTGAATAATAATTTTAACAGGAAGCCAGCCGGCACTTTGTAGAACTTAGAAAAAATTTTGGAAACCCACAACACATCGATATTGCACAAATATTAGTGAGAATAAACCTTATTAACTATAGAATTTGTTGAGAAAACTAATCACTTCACTTGATTCCACACTTTTATAGTTAAAACAATACTATTTGGTTCGAAGTAAAGAAAGAAACCGCGCAGCCGCAATACGAATGATCGATACATCATAACAACGAATTACTTACCAACTTTGACAATAAACAATTTTGACTTTGACTTTTGATGTCATAGGTTGACATTTCTGTAGGGAGACTAGTGACGTATCGTGATAATTCCACCATTGGTTAGTCGATTCTTTCGGTATATCATGGCCAACAACACAAAGAGGAGTCTCTCTGGATGCGGAGTCAACTTTGATTGAGATTGATTCAATTATTGAATAATACAATAAAACATATATTTATTAATGACAAATAAAAGGTATTTAATATTAGGAATTAGAAGGCAGTATCATTATAAAATTATATTAAAAAATATTGCCAGATGTAATATTTTGCGTTGGGGCAATATTCTCGATAGTCTTTATTAAATAATCGATACAAGTGGGAGTCCCGACGTTGGTAACGAAACTTACGATACAATATTTTAGACGCTAACTGCCGCACTCAGAGACATATTTTAATGATTACTTAAACTATTCTAACGATTTTGTTCCGAAAACAATCGGTAAGGACTAAGTTAGAAGGCTGGCTATTTCTTCGGTCGGAAGATATGTAAGCATTGCCATTCGATGTGGCAATGCGGCCAGTCTTCTGAGAACTTTCCTCAGTGACAATGATTCTACGACTGCTTTGACGCCTAAAGGTGATCTTTACTTGATTTTATTTTCTTTATTAGGTTTTTATTTTTCAATATATTTAAGTTTTTTAATATCCGTTAAAAAGTAGTGTTTAAGTAATCTCTTCAAGAAATAATAAAAATTTAACTTTGTCT
Source organism: Spodoptera frugiperda (assembly GCF_023101765.2). NCBI lineage: Eukaryota > Metazoa > Arthropoda > Insecta > Lepidoptera > Noctuidae > Spodoptera > Spodoptera frugiperda. Next base: position 17,802,479 of record NC_064236.1, read on the forward strand.
AAGTACACAAATAAGTTAGAGCTAGTGCAATCGATTTTATCCAAACTTTCTTTTTCATAAATGGCAATAAAATAAGATCAATTAGTGACAGCAATGCCTGACTTGGCAACATTGAATGACAGCTGTTACTAAATTAAAATATGACAATGACAGCCCTGATTGACTATTGCGGCCGCTAGATGGCGGTGCATGATATAAATGAAATATTTGCAGACGTTCGAAGTCAATTTATGTGAAATGAAAAAAAACTGTACTGTCAAAAACTGCAAAAATGCTACACAAACAATGTTATTACTTACACGTGTAGCTAATCATATTTATGGAAACATAAAATGTTCACATAATTACATTTATTAATAATTCTGATAATTTTAAGTAAATTAATAGTTTTCTAAAAATAAGATTTAAATAGTTACTAATAATTATTGTCTATGGTTTATGGTTTATGTTTCTTTATACTTTTTTATGATGATTGTGTTGGTAACACTGTGTAGTGGCGCGAAATATTGAGGTATAATTACAAAAATAGGTATAATTGTTTTAAAATAATTGTAAAGTTGATATCAAAGTAAAGCGTGTTAGATCCAAAACCTGTGTTTAGTTTTCACATGATATTAGGTACGCTTCATTTAGCAAAGGGGAAGGCAGACAGAATTTTGCCATTATAATTACATACGTACTTCAGTCATAGTAGTAGTCCAGTCATTTGGTAGATAAAAAGGTGGTTACCTGGAAAGTTTTCCGGGAGTTTTGAAATTTGGTGAATTTATAGATTTGGGTATGCTCTTTTCGAATTTCAACTTTGCCACCTCGTACACCCGCCGCTCGCACCGCCATATTGAAAAAATGGCGCCTAAAAACGGTTTTTTATTAATATCTCCGTTCCAGCGCATTTTACGAAAAAATATTTATCTACATAATTAAACTAGAAAAAAATTCCTACAATTTATGTATTGATAACTTTTTCATAAAATCAATAGTTTTTGGCGTACGAGCGCCGCAAAGTATTATTCATCTGCACCACCATGTGTACAAACAATGTGTGTTGTGCAGCAACGACTGTCGCAACCGAGGGCTGGGCTCGCTGTCATTGCAGAGGTAAGTCCCCTCTTTGAGGAGTGGCTAGAGAGGCGCCATGGCGTCCTCACCTACCGCCTGACGCAGGTGCTTACCGGACACAGGAGTTTCGGTAGGATCCTGTTTTTGATTGGGCGGGAGGAAACGCCCGGGTGTCATCACTGCGAAGATCGCCCGGAGGACACGGTGGAACATATAACATAACACATATAACATCAGAAACAGGAACCTACCGAAACTCCCGTGTTTGTACAACACACATTGTTTGTAAACGGTTTTTTATTAATATCTCCGTCCCGACGCATTTTACGAAAAAATATTTATCTACAAAATTAAACTAGAAAAAATTTCCTACAATTTATGTATTGATAACTTTTTCATAAAATCAATAGTTTTTGGCGTACAAGCGCCGCAAAGTATTATTCATCTGCACCACCACGTGTACAAACGGAACGGAGATATTAATAAAAAACCGTTTTTAAGCGCCATTTTTTCAATATGGCTGCGCGAGCGGCGGTTGTACGAGGTGGCAAAGTTGAAATTCGAAAAGAGCATACCCAAATCTATAAATTCACCAATTTTCAAAACTCCCGGAAAACTTTCTAGGTAAAACTACCAAATGACTGGACTAATAAGTCACTGTAATTTAAAAACTACTTAGATTTTTTTTTATATTTTTCTGATAACAGTTGGAACCTTGCTGACCATCTAGTGCTCGTTGGACGTCGATTTTAGGGACACCTTGTATATCCTCCTGTCCCTTTTTTTAGTTTTTAAAAGGTTAGTGCCTACTCCTTCTAAGTGCATGATATTGAATGTAAAAACTTGTCTTCGACTGTAGCGACTGCTCGGGGCGCGGGAGAGCCAAACGTGTCAGATCTTCGACACTTCATCCACGCTCCTTACTTAAAACCATAACACAACCAAAACTATTCAAAAGTATTTACAAAAAAACTACAATGTTATAATATAACCTCACTTTTACTACATTAAGTACATATAACTTGATTCCTGGATAGCCAAATTTTACCAAATTTTCAATAAGGCCTTGTTATTATATCCTCTTACAAATAAGGCTAGTTTGATTCAGTTAACACCTGGGCCCAGGAATGTATGGAGAAGTTCCCTTCTCCTTTATTTGTGCTCTCCGTTTTTTCTTTGTTTAAACAAATTATTGTTTCACCATAATGACATATTTTCACTTTAAACATAATTATTTTTTTATTTATATGGTAAATCTTACCTATGTAGTTATATAGGAACATTTTTCAAAGATACCTGTGTATAAAATACCTAGCAGTAGGGATCTCGAACAAGTAGAAAATCGAGGAAGGGACAGCATAGCGACAGCTGCTATTATACTTATAAATGTACAATGGAATTTCTCGGCCAGTTTGATTATAAATGAAACGTACTGTATTGTGGACATTTTAAGAAATAAGGTGATCAAATACGGGCTATTGAAAAAAAAAAATAGTTGGCAGTCAGATCGGGTATTAATTCGCATTCTCTGTAGCCGAGTTAAAGAGGACGAATTAATATCCGATCTGAAAACCCCAGGCAGTCACACGTCAAAGGATTTCAGGCCGCCTCTACACATAATAATATGTGTCCATTTCGATGTGGCTATACATCGGGCTAATAGCTGATAACCAGTTTATCATGGTCTCGAATTGAATGATTTTTCCACAAGTTGGACGGCCAGCTTATATCTGGGGCGCTGGATGGATCCATTCAAAGGCATGCTTCGTCTTTAACGGTGATTTATTATTATGATCGCTAGGTAATTTATTTAGGACACCCTTTAATAAGGATTTGCAGGTAAAGGATTTAGGAAAAAGCTCAAAGCCTGGAAATGCTAAACAAACAGCAAGAGCCCGGTTGCCAGTCGCCGGTAAAGTTAATATCGCATGTGCTATGTTGATCCGGTGCACCGTGTGACGTACGTACATACCTACGTTAACGCATTTGTACACAGTTGCGTTTGTGCGCCCTGTATAATCGTGTGTGTGCTCAATGGCGCCGTATAAGCGTGTTTAAAATACTTTACTTATTTTCATCTCTGAAATAGCCGGACCGATTTTGACGGGACTTTAATTGGCAGGTTGCTTAGGTAAAGGAATAACTAAGGCTACTTTTATTCATTACAAAGTCCATAATACACGCGAGAGAAGCCGCAGGCATCAGCTAGTTATTTATGATTTTAATACACAAGGGATTTGTGTAACATCTTCCTCGATTGCTCAACTGTTAATAGTTGCAGAACTTTTTCCAGTAATTTTAATCCCTCCTATAAAGATACAGTTGGCAACAAAATGTCGTCAAGATACAAAGCAATATTTTGATCTACCTTCTCAAGACGTGTCATTTGAATTAAACAGTAAAATATAGCCGGAGCATTGACTAATCCAAACAGCATCTTAAGAAATTCATACGGTTCCGGACCATTGTCTATAAAAAACGGCTAAAATATCACGTTTATTGTATGGGAGCCCCCTTAAGGCGCGGTGAATAGACAACTTTTATGTATTTGAGGGGGTGAAGCAGGTGAAGTGGGTCTCGTGTACTGAGGGGTGCACCGTGCAAATGTCATTGATACGCGTATTCCATTTTATTTAGGAGCGTAATTTCGCTACTGTAGTTTCATGGACGAGTGGCCCAGTGCGTTGCTGTCTAGATTCGCGTTCCGTGATCCTTAAGATCGAATCTCATTACTCGTATTAGTTTTTGTTTTCTTATTTTTTCAATATTATGTTGTATACATTTTTATTTTATTTTTATTTATTTTTTTTATTACTTTTTTATGACTAAAACCGAAATCGAACAACAATTTACACAAACTTACTACCGGTAAACTATGGCAACTTTACCAGACCCTTGGCAACTTTACCATACTATAGGTATTCAGTATAAACTCATTTATCTAAAAATCTACCCTCTAGAATTCTGTTTTGTAATAGTAGTATTTTTTAGACTTTAAAAGGAAATATTTACTATATTTTGCGTAGACGTAAGACTGCTATTATGCCAGTAATGGCCGTTACAGTGTAGTGCGTGAAAATGTGCTAAAAGTTAGTAGTTCCTAAATTGTGCTCACAGAGCCTAAATTATTTGTCACAGGTGAGTGAAATTTTGATCTTGTATGTATAATATAGTTGGGATTACTGTTGTAATGTCAGCAATTGCTTTTTCTTTAATTTGTTGATAAATAATCACTTCGGTAATGTTGACACAGGTTAGGTAAAGTTGCCACGGCCTGCTTTGTGGCAACTTTACCTACAGTTAGGGTTGGCAATAAATGTTTTTTTCCTTGTTTGTGTGTATGTAACCATTTTCGAATACCTAAATTTCCCAGCATAATAGTGAATATCCTGGATGATAAGTTATAATGTATTTAATAATACCTTTTGTTTTAGAGCCAAAATGGCTCACATGAAACAAAACCGCAGAAAACTCGGAGCTAGACAATATAAAAAGTATACGAAAGTAATGTTAAAATTAGCTATGGAGATAGTGAAGTCAAAAAATTAAAAAGTCAAAAGATTAAACATTATTTTGTAGCCTTTTTTATACAATTTTAAACATAAATACTTAAAATTTTAGAACTTAATTTAGTTTAAAAGGGAACAATATTTTTGTCAGATATTTATGCTTTTTTTTACTTTAGGTTTAAGGTTTATAATTTTTTTTTTAAATATACATGTCATAAAAAAAATTCTCATTTTTTGACAACCCCGAGCGTAACAAATTATTTGTATGTAAATTACGATGAAACCCGTGGCAACTATACCTACTGTCTGTGTAGCCGTTATCTTTATAGATTTCCTCATATTGTTTGCATTATAATACGAAGAGGTCCTAGATGAAGCCCTCTGTACCTCAACAACTCTTTAATATGCAATACACGATGAATACGGCGCGTAGGTAAAGTTGCCAAAAATTTGGTATCTTTACCCATGTTGTTTTTTCTTTACTACGGCTAAAGTAAGCGTTTGTATATAATGACGATTACAGTAAAGTGAGCCAGATAGACTACAATTCTAAATATATAGTTTTGGTTTCTATGCGTCTTATGGTTAAAAATATATTTCGATTTTTGTTCCAAAATATGGTAAAGTTGCCATGTTTTACGGTACTACTATAGTTTTTGCGCTAGTGACAGTTGCCTGTATGACGTTGACGTCTCTCAGTACCACATGATTAGGGATGGACATTAGAAAGGTCTTTTTTTATCGCTATCGATACTCGCAGCATACATTGAATTCTCTTTAATTTTGTTATTAAAGTGTGTTGTTTAGTTGTGCAGTGTATCTGCGTGTATATAATGTCAATATACAGATACAGATTCAGATGATCCTGACTCAGATAATAATATGAGTTTGGACGAATAATAAGTAAATAATTTTGGTTTTAAGCAAGGAGCGTGTGTGACGTGTCGAAGATCTGACACGTTTGGCTCTCCAGTGCCCCGAACAGTCGCTACAGTCGAAGACAAGTTTTTACATTCAATATTCTATACTTAGGGCCTATGCACACCACGTTTTATAAACGGCCGGCGACGCGCGTTTTGCAAACGCGCGTCGCCGGACGTTTTTCTCCTACAGTGCAGTTTGTTGTCGTTTGTATCGATACAAACGCGCGGCACCAGCGCGTGTGTATCGATAACACGCGCGTTTGCATCGCTTCCGCATCGCTACACACGCGTGTCTGTATCGCTACACACGCGCGTCAGGTGTGCAAAGGTCTACAGGCCGCGTCTAACTATCGCGTCTGTAGCGATACAGACGCGATACGCACGCAAGTATCGCGTCAGTATCGCTAAAAACGCGCGTCGACGGCGCGTTTAAAAAACGTGGTGCAAACATAGGCACTTAGAAGCAGTAGGCACTAATCTTTTAAAAACTAAAAAACGGACAGGAGGATATATAAATAAAACACCAATTATGTATAAAATATGTATTATTCATCTTCAATAATTAGGAGAATGTCATCTAAGAATTGTGTAGGGGGCGGGGTACGTATATTTTCTTGGTATCTTTCCCAACTGAGATACCATATTATACAGGCTGAGATGCACGCCACTGACGAATAACTGATAAAATCGCCTCATCTTCCAAGACTCTTCTGCCAATAGAGTTACTGCGACCAGTCGCAATCGTACAATCTACACAGCGATCCATGTCGTCAATATCCGATTGATAGGCTTAAACAGTTGTCCAAAATAGAGAGTAAGGTAATTTAGAGATGCAAGATCCGTCAAAAATCCTTTATAAAGCCGAGGTCGTGGGGTTTAACAATAAAACATGGAAAATACGTGCGCATTTAGAACGAAACACAACAAACAAGTGTCATCTGTCAATCGATGACTGACTGATATCAGACAGAAGTGTTGTAAGAAGTTTAAATCACAGAGTACTTATACGCATAAATGATTAAATAATCATTAATGTTTTATAACTTAATTTAAGTTTTCTCGCTTCCCAGATAGAAACAAGGTACCATATTTTGTGATTTCCTTTAGAAAAATATGACGGTTTTTTTAATATACATTTCAACTAGTTAACTGCTGGGCCCAAAAGTCCCCTTCTCCTTTCAAGAATGGTACGGAACGTTACTGAATGTGTCATCTGCACCATGCTACGCGGTAATAGTATATGAAAAAATTAATTGTATTTACATAACTTTAAATCGATTTCGTACAAAAAAATATACTGACAACCCAACTTAGAAAAAGCTAATTACAAAATAAAATATTACAAACAGCAAAAAGATATGTTAGTGAATGATTATTTTCTGAGCGGCGATTGACACAAACTGACATAGGTCCACCAAGCAGCGCGCCTCAGCGGTCACTGCCGGTCCGCGTAGGAATGAAAGAGAAACGAATAGATGTCATGATCGGACGACGTTTTGTTCGATTCGTTCTGAGTTATTTATCATGAATTATATTAATTCTTACAAACATCTCATTTCAATCGACAAATAAATAAGGCAGATCCCTTTATTATTTTAAATTACGTCACTGTTATAAATTTTATTAAGATATGTTCATAAATAATATAGTTACAATGGCTAGAATTTCAATTTGAATGGTTAGTTTATGATTTTTTTTTATCGAGAAAATTTATAGAAATCGTGTTTTGAAGAAGGTGGTCCATTCATAAAAATGATCAAGATTAACATATATTTTTTTTGTTGCTCTAACATGTAAACATTGGGCAAAAAAATCTGTTGAATCAATCCTATTTTGACTATGCACAGCGCCTTAATATATACTTAATCCTTATTTTTCCAACATAAATACAAATCATTTGTGAAAATTTCAGTTTTCTAGCTATCACGGTTTATGAGATACAGCCTGAAGACGGACAGACAGACGACGGAGGCTTAGTAATAATAATAGGGTCCCATTTTACCCTTTGGGTACGGAACCCTAAAACCGCAGCAAAATCCGTTGCGTAGTTTTAAAAAAAATAAGCATTCATAGGGAAACAGAAAGCATCTTTGTTTTATACTAATGTAGTGATTAAATGCAAGTAACATGGGTCCGACCTGTTTAGTTGTCAGTGTTTAGTAATCCGGTTGTGCTGGATAGGATAATCTCAAGCCTACTTTTTATAAACACACCATACAGGTAAAGATTGATGAAGAAACCAGTGGACTTAGCATTTCGAAATTTGCAGTGTTCATTATAACTTAAAATAATGAGTACTTAGAAAGGAATTCAGATAATTCCACCCTCAAGAGATACCCTCTAAATATTAGGTATAGCCTATACATCTCATCTTTGAACTCCTATACCGTATAGGAGTTCAAAGATTGTATGGAAACTAATTTTGGAGTTAGAAATCTGGGATGTACGATGTGAAGGTACCGTAAAATGGGGTGAATAGGGATCGAGAGGTGAATAGAAACAGAAGAGGGGTGAATAGGTACAGGAAAATTCTTCATAGTATCTATTCACCCCTTTTCTGTCCCTATTCACCTCTCGGTCCCTATTCTTTTGATATTGATATTTTGATATATTTATTTTTTATTTTATTTATTTTTATTTATATATTGATATTAATGGTAAAACACCCCGTTTTACCAGTACAGTACAGTATTTAAAAAAAATGTCACGTAACTTAATGTGGCAGACCAAATTCTACGCGAGCGAAGCCATAAAACGAAATAAGAGAATTAAGACTGCCTCGTTGGCCGAGTGGTTGCAACTGCGACTGCCGGGCAAGGGGTCTCGGGTTCGATTCCCGGGTCGGGCGAAGTAATAGGGCTCGTGCACACGATGCCGTCACCGCGCCGTCGCCGCGCCGACGCCGCACCGTTACACTGTGGCGGCATCGTGTGCACGAGCGCTTACTGGGCTTTTTTCGAAAAATTTCTCAGTGGTAGCACGGAGTCTGGAAATGTACCCGGTATATGGCAATAGGCTCACCACCTACATGGGACTCACAACATAAATTGTGAAAAGTGGGTGTACACAATGGCATTACGTGCCATAATGTAACCTCTGCCTACCCCTTCGGGGATTAAAGGCGTAACGATATGTATGTATATATGAAAATACTCTTTCAGCATTATTACGTGTATACAAATGATAAATATCATATTGAATTTATTTATTTATTATGTTAGATAAAAATAATGACCAAAGTACAAAGTAAATTGTGTTTCATTTTTAATTGTATTATAAATACGTATAATTATTATTTTATAATTAATAATTTCAAAGTTAACTGTAAAAGTCGCATATTCATTTCCCGACAAATCCTTTCAGGTAAGCGTCCACAGGCCCGCATCGGATGCAGTTGCAGTTGTTGGAGTTTATGTACTTACTAGCGGACCCGACAGACGTTGTCCTGTATACACGTCTTTAATTTGAAAATTTGTCGGATCCAATGTAAAACATTCCAAAATCAACAACTACTAATAAGTTAAATATTAATTTAAAAAACATTGTCCAGCGCACAAAATTGTGAATCTAAACCATTCTCAGATCCCCTTGAATACACACAAAAAATTACATCAAAATCGGTCCAGTCTTTTAAGAGAAGTTCAGTGACATACACACTTACAGAAGAATTATATATAATTATAAAGATATAAAGATTAAGGCAAACTAAAATCCGTTGCGTGCGGTGCGTGTGATACTTCCGATGCGGGCCTGCGGACGCGTACCTTTATTCTAACGTTTGTATTTTTTTTCACATAGATTATATTATGTTTTAACATATTAAGTTAGTTTTTTAGTATTCCTGTACTAAAGCTTAACTGCGACGGAGAGCGTGCTAGCAGCTGCCCGCTCAGCCGATATAGCTTCCCGTTAATGGAAGTTGCAGCTTCCATTTTCCTCAAAAACATGTTCTTACTCGACGTGTTTAGAGCTTTCTCCGTCAGAGTCTTGTTGGATTCGGAATCTAGAGAGTTAATAATAGAATCTGCATCATTTTCCATATTAAATATATTCGTATGAGACTCTTCGCGCCATAACTTCTGCAAATTGAGCGCCATCAGCTCCAGTTGTACCTGGGACAGCTCCCTGATCACGTCAATCTGGACCGACATAACATTGTCACAATTTTTCAACAAGGAGTTCAGCGTTTCCAGCACGTTGGCACGTCTCTTCTGAATACTGTACTGGTTATCGATGTTACGCTCGAAGAAAGCCAAGTGCTCGTACAGTTCTGCCAGCTGCAAGCAGCACGATATGTACTGAGCTGAATTATGTTCAAAGTCATAGAAATGCTTAGCCCTCATTAACCACTTATAAATAAAAGCGAATAACTTTTTTGCATCCTCAACGCTGCAAACACTCTCCAGTGGAACTTTGGCTTCTATCTCTTTCAAATCCAATGATGGGAAAGTGAACAGTTTCTCAGGTGTACAATCTCCCTTTCCAGACTTTTCAGCACCCAGATCTTTAGCAAACTCCTCGTCGATCTTCTCTGAGTTATCCGGCGCATCTTCCATCAAGTCCACAGTCTTCCATAGATCTGAGACTGCACCCGTTGAAGTTTGAGCAAAGTATTTGTTCAAAATTTTCTTTTTAGACATTTTGAAGAGCGTCAGTCCGTATTTGACCCAGTGATGGCTCAATTCCAGGAAGTGGATTTCAAAATCTGTTTTTTGTAATACGAATTCTTCAGGCATAAGTTTACAGTTATCGTGACATGTCCTTAATACGTGGTAGGCGGCACACAGGTGATGGCGGGCATTGCCAATTTGGTTAAGGTAGGTGAAATAATTGCCCAGCCGCGCCGTCCGTAAGGCCCAGTCTTGTGGAGTGCCATCCTTCATTTCTAATTGCCTACGAAGAGCCGTGTGGTTATACAGGGTGTATTTTTGAGGGAGGTTCATTTTATTGTACAGAAATGCTTGCATTTGGACGTTATTAGTGATGACTTTGTCAATTTTCTCTGGATTCACACGTTTGATGTTTCTCACTATCTCCACTGTAAATAGGTCTTCAGCATCAAGAAAGTCGTCGGGTTGAGATTTGCTGATCTGGTCGTACAGATCTTCCATACTCTCGAGGATCTCGCGAGCGTTGTTGTTCTTGTCTAGCTGAATCAAGTAGTAGCATAGAAGATTCTGTATTCTCAGCATTATGAAAAGACATTCCTTTCTTAACGCGAACTGTTTCAATTTTTCGAAAGACGTTTGTAGCATGTTTTTTTTCTCGATGAGTGATAAAGGCATTGTTTTAACAGACAGGAGTGCAAGGTAGCCTTCCATAGCCAAAGATCTTATATATTGGTCATGATTCTCCTTACCTAAGACTACCAAATCATTGGTAAGGGCTTGGATGTCCTTTTTCAAATTTTGGAGACGCTCAGACGAGTTCTTACACTTTATATTGGTTCTTACGTTTTCGAATGTTGTGGAGATTCTAGTTAATGTTTCCATCTTATTTTATTATAACACTTATAATTTTTTCATTAATGCAAAGTGACATATATCATACTGTCAGATTTAAGTAAATGTTCTGTTTTCGCAGTGCGCGAAGTTTGAAGTTGTCATGCAGCCAGTACGCGAGACTTCCCAAGTATTGAGGTTTTCATACTGCGTATTTTTCATCATTGAGGTAAATCACAAGGTAATCGTGCAATTGATACCCTGCCTTATCGCACACTTAATAGATCTATACTAGTTACATCTTTATAATAAAGAGGTAAAATTTGTAAGTTTGTATGTAGGGGGTAATATCTGGAACTAATGATTCAATCCTAAAAATTTTGTCACTGGTAGAAAGCTACATTATTCCTGAGTGCTATAGGCTATAAATTATTTTTTTAACATGTATATTAACTACCTCATTACTACTTGTTGCTCAAATTCACCAAGATCATAATATAATCACTGTTTAATCCAAATGGCTTCTTTGGTGGCAGCACAGGCCGCCATAAATTCTGCTTCTGTAGTCGACAGAGCGACAGTGTGTTGCCTTTGACTGCACCATGTTACAGCAGCTCCACATTTCATAAACATGTATCCAGTTGTTGACCTTCTAGTTGTGATGTCATTAGCATAGTCAGCATCACTATAGTCTACTATATAATTCAGAAGATTTTTCTGATCGGTAGCACATACTTGATGGTGTCTTTGAGATACTTTAAAATCTTCTTAACAGCTGTCCAGTGAGTTTGATTGTAGCAATTCAAAAATCTACTTACCAGCCTCACAGCAAACATTATGCCTGGTCTGTTTACAATGGCAAGATGCATCAGAGAACCAACAACTTCTCTATAAGAAGGATTCTTCTCAGGGGGGTGCTCACTTTTCTCTAGTTTTGAATGAAGAACGCTGTTGGGATTAGCATTATTCATATCAAATTTATTTAGTAACTGTTTGATATACTTTTTTTTTTTGAGGGGGGAAAATTATCCAATGACTTCTCCCGCCTTGGGCGAGGCGAGAGGAAGTGTCAGACTCTTACTGACTAAAAACCACCCCGTTCCTTCTCCTGCTTTTCGAGCCGGAGCCCCGGTAAACCCGCTAGGTAGTCCGCAGCTCCGGATCAGGCATCAGCCCTACTGGGCCCCATCTGTGGAACTGTTTGATATACTTGGATTGATGTATGAAGATGTAATTGTGAGATACTAGAATATCCATTCCAACAAAATTTCCAGGTATTGTCACATCAAATACTGTTTTCTGACTTTGATTTAGAAAATAAAACCTCATCATCCACATAAATACAGAGATAACACATTGTACATTTAATATTTGCAACATATACACATTGATCTGCTTTACTGTTTGTGAAGCTAAATTTCTGAAATACAGAATTGAATGTAGTATTCCAGCACCGTAGTGCTTGTTTAAGACCATACAGGGACTTTATCAATTTACATACTTTATTTGGTTCATGTATTAGACCTTCGGGGGGATACACGTATATGTTTTCTTCTAGTTCCCCATACAGAAAAGCAGTTTTAACGTCAAGTTGAACGTTGATCGTGCGATCCATGGCCCTCTACGGCGCCCCTGTGTAGGCGTCGAACCTGATGCGGCGGCCAACTCGGGGGCTGCTCACGTCCCAAAGGGTCATGGCCATCTGGGTGATCTGCAGATATCGCATGATCTCCGGAGAGGCGGCTAACCTCCTTGCTGGACTACCGCCGTGGGATTTGGAGGCGAAGGTGCTCGCGCGCGAAACTCCACTGCCGCGCCAGATTAGTGCGTGGCGGGATGAGATCCGGCGCGATCTTATGGCGGGATGACAGCAACGACTGTCGCAAGCGAGGGCTAGGCTCACTGTCATTGCAGTGGTAAGTCCCTTCTTTGAGGAGTGGCTAGAGAGGCGCCATGGCATCCTCACCTACCGCCTGACGCAGATGCTTACCGGATACGCCCGGTGGACACAGTAGAACTTACGGTGGCGGTCTGCTCTGCGTGGACTGAGCACCGCCGTGTCCTCAGGGAAGTGATCGGCGATGGTGACTTCTCGCGTCCGGCTTTGTTTCAGGCCATGGTACGGAGCGAGGGGGACTGGGATGCCATCTCCTCCTTCTGCGAAGCAGTCATGCTAGCTAAGGAGGAAGCGGGGCGCGTGAGGGAACGAACCTCCTCACGCCCCAGCCGTCGCGAGAGACACTCCGGGCGTCGCGTCGGGGATCGCGCGACGATCTCCGGCCACCGTAAGTGCGGGTCTGCGGATGGCGAGTAAGGGTAGCTCGCCGCCCGATCAGATCCAGTCCCGTACGTACGTCGCGTCGCGTCCCGCGCGCGCCTCAATGAGCCATCAGACCACCACAGATGGGGCCCAGTAGGGCAGATGCCTGATCCAGAGCTGCGGACTACTACTAGCGGGTTTACCGGGGCTCCGGCTCAAAAAGCAGGAGTAGAAACGGGGTGGTCAGTAAGAGTCTGACAATCCCTCCCGCCTCGCCCAAGGCGGGAGAAGTCAATGGACAATTTTCCTCAAATTATGATGTAGCACAGGAATTTGAAAATTTTTTTACTAATATTCCTATTAAAATAACTAGAGATTTAAATTCTTCAGCCGCACTCTCAACTAGTTTGCTTAAAAAAAATGTAAAAACATGTCAAGATGATTTCAGTTTTCAATATACGAATCCTCTAGAGATCGTTAAAGTTTTTAAAGAAATTAAGATAAAATCAACTGAGGATCTTTGGGGACTATCGGTGAAAGTCTGTAAAACAATTATTCATACTATAGCGCCCTATCTGGCTATGATTTTTAATAAAAGTATAGATGACGGGGTTTTCCCTGACCTTATGAAATATAGCAAAGTTATCCCACTATTTAAAAGCGGTGAAACCACAGAGCCTAATAATTATAGGCCTGTATCTATTCTGCCGGTCCTCAGCAAGGTGTTTGAAAAGTTGATATTGTCTCAGATGCTTCATCATTTTAATAAAAACTCTATCTTCCACCATCAGCAATATGGTTTCACTAAAGGTCGTTGTACAACTGACGCCGGTGTTACTTTAATGAAAGAAATATTTGGTGCCTGGGAGGAAGCACAAGATGCCATAGGTGTTTTTTGCGACCTCTCAAAAGCATTTGATTGCGTTGATCATGAGACACTTTTGCTGAAATTAAATCATTACGGGATTAGAAACACTGCGCTCCGTCTATTGAAATCATATTTAGAGGATAGGCAGCTGAAAGTTCATATAAACGGGGTTAATTCACAAGGGTCTGAGATAAAAATGGGCGTTCCTCAGGGTTCAATATTGGGTCCTTTTCTTTTTTTAGTCTACATTAACGATTTGCCACTCATATTCGAAAATGAACCAAAAATGGTGCTGTTTGCAGATGATACATCATTGATTTTTAAGATAGGTCGACGTATGAATAATTTTGACGACGTAAACAGCACCATTCTTCATGTCTATAATTGGTTTACTATTAATAACTTAGCGCTTAATGAGAAAAAAACCAAATGTATTAAATTTTGCTTGCCAAACGTACAAAATAACGAATGTTATGTTGCTTTGAACGGACAAAAGTTGGAATTTGTTAAGGAGACTATATTTTTGGGTATCACACTAGATGACAGATTACAATGGGGGCCCCACATAAAAGCACTTTCGGGGAGACTAAGCTCCGCTGCTTATGCAGTCAGACAAATTAGGCAGCTAACGGATGTAAATACAGCAAGGCTTGTTTATTTTAGCTATTTCCACAGCATAATGTCTTACGGCATTTTGCTGTGGGGTCGGGCCGCGGATGTAGAATCAATTTTTATTTTGCAAAAGCGAGCTATTCGAGCAATATATAACTTGCCCCGTCGTGAATCTTTGAGAGAACTTTTTAAAACTATAAATATTCTTACAGTGCCTTCTCAATTCATTTACGAAAATATTATGTACGTAAGAAAAAATCAACAATTGTTTGAAAAAAGAAGCGACAGACACAATCTTAATACGAGAGGTAAAAATAAGTTGGCTATACCGCAATTCCGATTGTCCAAAGTGCAGAAATCCTTCATGGGTTTTTGTGTTAAATGTTATAATAAACTACCAACTACCATACTGAATCTGAACGAGAAAAAATTTAAATCTTGTATAAAGCGTGAACTGTGTAAACAGGCATATTATAAACTGTCAGATTATATTGAGGATAAAAATGCGTGGCAGCATGTTGGTCCGGCTCCACTGGACACTCGCTCACACTAGACAATGCTCAAATACGATCACTAGTTACACGTTAACTTAAAGTATTAATTTATTCCAATGCAGTCTAGGGATCCTGTGGCATCAAGTAGATATATTTTTTTTTATGTGAAAGATTAAATTATATATTATTATTATTTGTATAGAAGCATTATTTCAAAATTGTAAGTGTACATATGTGGGCACTATGTTTGAAATAACCCGCTATTTTATTTTCTTTACAAATTGGTTTTATTGTCCCGTTAGTTTTGACGTATTGTAGTTACATTGTTCCTACATATATATACAATAGATAAATAGTGTATCAGAGAAATTGTAAAAAACTTCTTTTTTAAAAGAGTAACGATGGAGTTTCTTGCTCGTTCTTCTCCATTCGAAGCTACACTTTGGAACGAGCGCCTAGCTTCACTGACAGACAGACTGACGGACAATTCAATTTGACGTTTCAAAAGTGCCTTATTTAGGATTAATTGAAATAAATGCTTTGACTTTGACTTTGACAATTTTCCATATATTTAATAGCTTCTTTGTATGTTTCAGGCACTTGCTCAGGCACTGAGCATTCATCATAGCAAAGGTAAGTTTGTTCTTTATTTCTATTTCTAGGTCTCAATGTTATGTTGCTTCGAGGAAGAGTACCAATATTATTTTCTGGTAAGTACTTATCTGAGCTTTCCGAGTTATAAGATTCTTCCCTGTTTTCTTCATTAGACTTATTTGACGTTAAACTTTCTTCATTACTTTTACAATGTGTATCTAATGTTTTGTTTTCTGTTTCAGATAATTCTAGAGCGACATAGTTCCTCTTCACAGTACATTCCAGAAATACAGCATCCCTGCTCTTTATGATAGTTTTAGTATTTGGTAATAGGAACCTATATCCTTTTTTAACCGACTTCAAAAGAAGGAGGACGTTCTCAATTCGACTGTATTTTTTTATGTATGTTAATCCATATCTCCGGCAGTTATGGTCTGATTTGAGAAATTCTTTTTGTGTTTGAAAGAGTACGATGTCAGTGTGGCCCCATATAATTGTTTTCAAAGTCTGACCATAAATGTGGAAGATAATCTAGGGAACTCCTTAAAAATGAGCAGAATGTGCTCTGCGTATACGTTTAAGTGATGCATACTAGCTTATCTTTCTCAGTAATCATAAAATTCAGGACAGATAGTAGCATATCTGGTATAGAATGATGGGTAGCTTGATGTGCTGTCTGAGTTACATGACTGGATATGTAGGTACCGTATCTAATCTATTTGTGTGTTTGACAACTGACTATGTATGTAGCTTATGAACAGGTTACTGTCAGCTGTCGGCCCCACAGATCATAAGTAAGGGTTCAATCAGGGTTTAATCAGGTTAATATACATTTGAAAGTAACGTACTTATGCGTCAATATGGGTAGATATTAATATTATTAATATAAAGTTACATTTACAAAATATTAAAACCAACTTCAAATGTTTTCACTGGTATTGTATCTTGTGATCTCACAATAGATATAATTTAGGTACTGAATAGATACTCATGACATTTCCTGCCTGACCTTGGAAAACGAAACCATTGAGAAAATCATTTTTCCACGCAGAGAAAGTCACTGGCAAAAGCTTATTACAAGTTTCGCAGCCTCGTCATTTCTGCTAATGCTCTCTCGTCATGAGGACTACTTAATAATTTGTTAGTGTCTAACGGCGCATTCCAATAACCTACCGATCGGTAGATTTGCCTACCAGCGGTAGAATTTTGACATAAGCTCCATACAAAATGTGGGTAGGCAAATCTACCGATCGGTAGGTTATTGGAAGGCGCCGTAAATGAGACAAAACAATGCCCTCCAGTTTTTTCACTCGACTAAGAGCGACATAAGTCTGCCCTTTGGCAAAAATTTTTTTGCCTATATCTATGACAGCTCGCTCAAGAGTTGAGCCTTATAGCTTATGGACAGTGACGGCCCAGCTCAAAATTAAGGGAAGCATTCGACGCTCTACATCTCCGTATCCCCTTGTGACTTGATAAGTGGCACACACTGGGGGTATGGCAATGCAACCATTATTATCTTTTAACCGACGACCAATAGAATGGTCATCGAATTTAATGAGTACAGCTTCTGGAAGCTCCCCTTCTTCCAATTGGTCTCGGCGGAGGGCAGGCCATTTAGTTTTTTTTTAAAATACCCATTGCTCCATTGACGTGTCCTTCAGAAACGGATATATTGCGTCTTAACATTATTCGTGACTCGACACTCAATTTGACAGTCTTCAATAGTCCACCAAAATTGTTAACGTCCTTTGGAATAACATTGTCTGGTGGCCTTTTACCGTTAGTCGCAATCTCGCGAGATTCGTCTATAGCATTAATCGTGTATAAGCGATGTTTCTTTGATATCATACTGCTAATTTTTTCATTATAAGCATCAACTTGTCTGATGGTTGGATATAATACAAACAGCTAGATGTCAGTTCACAGAAGGAGAACAGCTGCCACAAATTTATTTCTGCCAATAACCATGGTGTCAGTCACCTTCCTGGCCCAGCAGTCATCAGTCCTTCGTGACGTGGCCTGCCCATTGCCATGTCAGCCTGCATATTTTGAGAGCTATGTCTGTAACTCTTGTTCTTTGGCCATATTTCGGATTTTGTCGCGCAAAGATACTCCGCGCGCTGGGCGACTCTGAACCTTTCTAAAAGGCCAGCAGTTAGGGACCATGTCTCGGTACCGTAACTCATCACCGGCAACACACACTAGTTGTACATCCTGGTCTTCAGACACTGCGGGATTTTTGACGAGAAGACTTCATGTAACTTCCCAAATGCTGCCCATCCGAGTTGGATTCTTCGGGCGACCTCTTTCTCGAAGTTGGACCTACCTAGCTGGATGATCTGACCCAGGTATGTGTAGAGGTCTACAACTTCGAGTTATCGTTACCAACGATAACCGGTATAGGTGCAACATGGATATTTGACATGATTTTCGTCTTGTCCATGTTCATTTTAAGGCCCACCTGTTGGGAAACGATATTGAGGTTGCTGAGCATAGTGTTCAGGTCTTCCAGCGAGCGACTCAGCCATTACAACTATGTCATCGGCGCAACGGAGATGAGTGATGTATTCGCCATTAATGTTGATGCCGCGTCCGCTCCAGTCCAAGAGCTTAAAAACGTCCTCCAGTGCGCTCGTGAACAGTTTTGGAGATATAACGTCTCCCTGTCTCACGCCCTTCCGCAACTGGATTGGCCTCGTAGTCTCTTCCTGGAGTCGGATGCGCATGGTGTTTCATATACAATGAGCCAATAAATGTTTCTCTATTTTCGTCTTTCATTTTCTAGATTTGTCCGGTATTTTTAAACGGTTTTATTTAGCTCACCCCGTTTGTTTTATTCTTTCTTGGGTCAAATTTAGTAATTCAAATTTCACCCTCTTCCTGTCAACCGATTAATCTGAAATTTTGTGTACACTTTGGATTTTGGTGACAATACAATTATGTTTATTCATTATCATTATAAATTCAAGATGGCCGCCGCTACAAAATGGCGGATAATTTAGGTTTTATGAATCCCATCAATATGGGTATCAAATGAAAGGGCTCAACAAGCAGAATACAATATACTATAAAAAAAAAATCTAAGATGGCGGCCGCTACAAAATGGCGGATAACGTAGGTTTTATCAATCCCATCAATATGGGTATCAAATGAAAGGTCTCAACAAATAAAATACAATTTACTATGCAAAATTGAAATCTAAGATGGCCGCCGCTACAAAATGGTGGATAATTTAGGTTTTATGAATCCCATCAATATGGGTATCAAATGAAAGGGCTCAACAAGCAGAATACAATATACTATAAAAAAAATTAAATCTAAGATGGCGGCCTCTACAAAATGGCGGATAACGTAGGTTTTATCAATCCCATCAATATGGGTATTAAATGAAAGGTCTCAACAAGTTGAATACAATTTACTATGCAAAATTGAAATCTAAGATGGCCGCCGCTACCAAATGGCTGATAACAATTTTTTATCAATCCCAACAATATGGGTATCAAATAAAAGGGCTTGACAAGAAGAATACAGTGCACTATACAAGCTCAATATTTAAGATGGGCGCAGCCACTAAATGGCGTATGTGCTTTCATGGCCGCGGGAACGCGCCACCAAATAACGGCGGGAGGGGTTCCCATCGGCGTCGAGACTACGATGAAGTATCTAGGACTCGTCCTCGACAGTCGATGGAACTTCGTGGAACACTTCCGACGTTTGGCTCCTAAGTTGGAACGGACGGGGTCTGCGCTTAAGCGGCTCCTGCCAAACCTCGAGGGGCCAAATGCCTCCTGCCGGAGGTTGTACGCGGGGATCGTGCGGTCCATGGCCCTCTACGGCGCCGCTGTGTGGGCGCCGAACCTGATGCGGCGACCAGCTCGGGCGCTGCTCACCTCTCAGAGGGTCATGGCCATCTGAGTGATCCGCGGATATCGCACGATCTCCGGAGAGGCGGCGAACCTCCTTGCCGGATCACCGCCGTGGGATTTGGAGGCGAAGGTGCTGGCGCGCGTCTTCAGTTTGCGCGCCGACGCGTGTCGCCGGGCGAAACCTGGGCTCGCTGTCATTGCAGCGGTAAGTCCCCTCTTTGAGGAGTGGCTAGAGAGGCGCCACGGCGTCCTCACCTACCGCCTGACGCAGGTGCTTACTGGACATGGGAGTTTCGGTAGGTTCCTGTTCCTTATTGGGCGGGAGGAAACGCCCGGGTGTCATCACAGGACCGCCCGGAGGACACGGTAGAACATACGGTGGCGGTGTGCCCTGCGTGGGCTGAGCACCGCCAAGTCCTCAGGGATGTGGTCGGCGACGGCGACCTCTCGCGCCCGGCACTGGTTCAGGCCATGGTGCGGAGCGAGAAGGACTGGGATGCCGTCTCCTCCTTCTGCGAAACAGTTATGCTAGCTAAGGAGGAGGCGGGACGCGTGAGGGAACGAACTTCCTCACGCCCCAGCCGACGCGAAAGACACTCCGGGCGTCGGGGATCGCGTGACGATCTCCGGCCGCCGTAAGTGCGGGTCTGCAGACGACGAGCAAGGGTAGCTCGCCGCCCGAACAGAACCAGACCCGTGCGTGCGGCGCGTCGCGTTCCGCGCGCGCCTCAAAGAGCCATCAGACCACCACAGATGGGGCCCAGTAGGGCTGATGCCTGATCCGGAGCTGCGGACTACCTAGCGGGTTTACCGGGGCTCCGGGTCGAAAAGCATGAGAAGGAATGGGGTGGTTTTTAGTCAGTAAGAGTCTGACACTCCCTCTCGCCTTACCCAAGGCGGGAGAAGTCATTGGATGATTTTCCCCCCTCAAAAAAAAAGCCACTAAATGGCGTATAATAATAAGATTTAAATTTAGAAATTGAATCTGTAATTTAGGTACCTACTTATCTGATTAATCCAGCCTGAATCCACCACCCAAGTCAAGATTTTGTATCGTGTTGAGGGCTGTGTGGCGTTAGGGTGGCTAAAAATGATACGTCGTTAGCGGTACACCACCCAAGTTAAGGTGAAAGGTTAAAACGTGCCGAGAACTGTATGGCATTAGGGTGGATAAAAATGATATGTCGTTAGCGTTTTCCCCTCAAGACTCAGGCGCATCTTGAGAAGAATGTTGCCTTTAATACTATCACGGGCTTCTACAATTCTAAAATGCAGGGCAGCACTGTGGATCACGCAGTCGTATACTTAGGTGAGAAACTGTTTGAAGAAGGTCAAGCCTACGTGGCTCTTAGTAGAGTAAGATCTTTGCAGGGACTATGTATAGAGGAGTTGGACTGCAATAAACTAACGGGCAAGAAACCTTGCGAAATTGAAATGAAGCACTAAATGAATTAAACAGAATGCGAAATAAAAACTAAAAACTAGAAAATAAAAACTGAAAAGTAAAAACAAGTCTAAAAGTGTAGATAGCAATGCTATTACCACAAAATTAAATAATTTCATAATCAATACACAAAAAATAATAATCTTATGCGAAACATAATTGAGTGTAACAGTCGGGACCCATTAAATAAACTAGACTAAAATCATTCAATATGGGTCCCGATTGTTACACTCAATTATGTTTCGCATAAGATTATTATTTTTTGTGTATTGATTATGAAATTATTTAATTTTGTGGTAATAGCATTGCTATCTACACTTTTAGACTTGTTTTTACTTTTCAGTTTTTATTTAAAGTGTTTTTTATGCAGTCGGGTTTTTTAGTTAGTTATAATACGGCTATGTGTTTCTCAAGATTTCACCCGCGACACGAAACGACAGTTCAGAAACCGCTAGTCAATCGCGTCGCGTAGTACCTATACGAGTATTTAGTTTGGATAATAAAGAACCTAATTGCACATAGTATTTTTTTTCTATATGTCAGTGATATACCATTTTGGAATCCTCATGATGAGCTCTTTAATTTGATACCCATATTGTAGCAAATAATTTTTTTTTTTTTTTACTTCTATCTAGGGCGCCTCACGGCCGCCATGTTGGTTTTTGTTTTACGTTACATATCTAAGAACACTTGGGTAATTAAGACGAATCCAACGATGCCCTGATTGTCGAAATCCATCAAGCCGTTTCGAAGAAATGAGGTAATAAAGAATATTAGGCTGTGTATATTTGGGTATACAATGGAGCAAATGAAAGCCCTTTTTTAACAATTAAAACTTATAATCAAAAAATATATGTTAACAGAGGAGCGGACGTTGACAGAATGAATTGCTAATTTTCTAGCACCGTTAACTCGCTGCGCGGCGCCTGATTATTATAATGGCAATTTAGGGAACAGAGAGTAGAGTTCCCTAAGAAAAGGAGGATCCTCCGACCAGGCGAGGTGATCAGCCTGGCGGGCGTTCTGCCCGCCTGTTGTTCGTTGGGATTTTCTATCCCCAATGTAGTGTTTATAGTATTAGGAGATAAATAAAATACTAGACACTAACTTTAAATTGACTATATTGATAAAATAATAAAATATACAGTTTTAGTTATGAGATCAACGAAATTATATAAAATTAATGCGAGAGTAAGTTTTTGGATGCGCGCGCGATCGCTAGCCGAGGCGGACTGACGTCACTGACGTGGGCGAGCGAGGGGCGCGAGTGAAGCGCGGGGTGGAGGCGGCGGCCGCGCCGCGTGCCGAACGGCTCCGCGAACTCCCGAAGTGTCCCGAGCATGTTGTCAACGCGGGCGCCAGGGCTCCGCTAGCGGCCGGACGGTGTGTAGGTATAGCTAAGGGCGTGTACATACGTGCGCAGGCATAAGGCCGTGTATAGATGAAATAAAGTTATAAAGTAGTATGTATGGTAAGAATGTGAATGTAATATATGTAGTATGTAGGTTTGTATGTATATGTATTTGTGTATTTGTATGTATGTAAATGTTTATATTTATTTATGTATGTATTTATGTATGTATGAGTGTAAATGATATGTTTATGTTTGTTTATTTATGCGTATAAATGTTTGTTATTATAATGTACCTTAGCTATACCCTACAGCAATTATACACATATTTGCGGTTTGCTAAGTTGGAAAGTCGTAGGCGCCGTAACATCATCCCGCCCGTTGAAAGAATCCTTTCAACGATCCTGAAGTTCCTCAGCGTTGGGTAGAGGGCAAAGACGAGTTAGAGACCGCCGCACGCAGCCCTTCATGGTTTGGATATCTGCAACCCTCGATATTCCGTCTGGACCAGGAATCAGCCGCAGAACTCGACCCAGTCGCCAGCATAATGGCGGCGTGTTGTCTTCAGATATGAGTACCATGTCTCCTATATTTAGCTGTGCAGTATTGCTTTTCCATTTAGTTCTCTGCTGCAGCTCCGATATGTATTCCTTTTGCCATCGTCTCCAAAAGTGCTGTCTTATGGTTTCGAGATGTTCGTATCGCTTCCTCTGATTGTCATGGCAGTCCGCCAGAGCAGGTGGTGGCAGTGCCGTCAGTGGTCTCCCGATGATGAAGTGCCCTGGAGATAGGGAGAGGAGGTCATTAGGAGAGGATGACAAGGGACACAAGGGACGACTGTTAAGAATCGCCTCCACTTGTGCAAATAATGTCGAAATCTCTTCGAACGTTAAATGACTATTGCCCATCACACGACGTAAGTGATGTTTAGCGGATTTAACTCCGGCTTCCCAAATGCCGCCGAAATGAGGAGCGTAAGCTGGTGTGAATTTAAATTTGATGCCTTGCTGACTTGCAAAGTCAAAGAGTGGTTCTTTGTTTTGTTGTATAAAGCTCCCTACTTCTTTCGCAGCGGCAACAAAATTACGGCCATTGTCGCTAAATATTTCCAATGGTCTGCCTCTACGCGCGATAAATCGTCTGAGAGTCATGATAAACGCGTCTTTAGTTAAGTCGCTGACTGCTTCAAGGTGCACACATTTATAACGCAAACACACGAAAATACATAAATAGCATTTAATTAAGCGACTTCCGCGGCCCTTGCGATTTAGAATGAAAAAGGGGCCAGCGAAATCTAGACCTGTAGATAAGAATGGAAAGTCCGGGTTAACACGTTGTGACGGCAATTCACCCATTTTTGGGCATAAAAGTTTGCCTCTTAACCTTCTACACCGCACACAGTTATTTACTGTGCGTCTCGCTAAAAGTCTGCCACCTACCGGCCAAACCACTTCCCTTACTGTCGCCAGCAGTAGCTGGGGGCCAGCATGCATGGCGTTTATGTGTTCTTTTTCAAAGTACAATTTTGTAAGCCTATGCCTAGCGTGCAACAATATAGGATGTTTCTTTTCATACGAGTAGATTGAGGCATCTAGGCGCCCACCTACCCGCATTAAATTTTCCACCAGGAAGGGGGAAAGGGACAAAATTTTGCTTTTAGTTGGCAGTGATTTACCTTTTGACAGTATATCATATTCTTTACTGAATGACTCTCGTTGAGCTATAATACAAAGTGTATGGAATGAATCACGCAACTCATCCGCTGATAAGATACCTACCCGTTTATTTTCAGGATGTTTTAAATTATGTATAAATCTTTTAACGAATGCTAATACCCTTTGCAGTTTTGTAAATGATGAGTAGTTATCGAAAATTATTATAGGTTCGTCTATTACTATTGTGTGCGCCTTTGTCTCAGGTAAGTTACTTAATTTATTAGCATCTAAAACTGGCCATTCTGATTCATCTTTCATTAGGAAATTTGGACCAGACCACCACAAATCCATAGCAGGTAAGTTTTTAGGATTAATACCTCTCGATATTAAATCAGCTGGATTAGCATCAGTGGGTACATATCGCCAAGCAGATGGGACAGTCATGTCTACGATTTCGCTTGCACGATTAGCTACGAATGTTTTAAGTTTTGTTAAGTCACTATTAATCCAACCTAACACTACACTAGAATCGCACCAATGTATTACCCTAGTCGGTTTGTATCGTAATGACTCCAACACAGACTTGCACAGTTTAGCGGCAAGTAGCGCGGCGCATAATTCTAGACGCGGAATCGTGGTTGGCTTTAACGGAGACACTTTAGATTTAGCACACAACAATTTTACACTACATTGATTATTACTATCGAATGATTTTACATAGATACATGCCCCATAAGCCGACTGCGAAGCATCACTAAACGAATGCAATTCAACTGCGGTCGATTCGTCAATCAGAACCCATCTAGGAATGGCGAAGTCCGACACACAGTGTAAATTTATTGTAAAGTTACACCAGTCATCCCTTATTTCATCTGGAACCGGTTCATCCCAGTCTAGCTTTAGTCGCCAGATGTTCTGTAAGATGATTTTGGGCTTTATTACAACCGGACTCAAGAGACCTAGGGGATCAAAGATTTTGAATGTATTCGACATAATTGAACGTTTTGTCACGACTGGTACTTTATTATCCGACGAAACATGCTTTATTGGAAAATATATTGTGTCACTGGATGGTTTCCACCCAAGACCAAGAGTGCTTGATGATTCACTAATCGTTAAACTATCATTTTTGTCTATTTCAAGATTGTTAAATAGTGAAGTATTATTACTTTTGTATTTCCTTAGGTTAAAACAATTATTTTTAAGTGCCCTAGCAACGGAACACTGTATATAATGCAAATGCTGCTCGTTGTTGGCTCCGGTTATTAGGTCATCCACGTAGAAATCCTTTTGGATAATTTCTTTGATAAGAGGATCACTTTGCTCTTCACCAACCTGCCATAGACAGCGAGTGCTGAGAAAACTAGCACTTGCAGTACCGTACGTTACAGTATTTAACGTGAAATCTCTGATGGGCTGTGACTCATCATCCCGCCATAAAATACGCTGCAAATTGCGATCCCTTTCGTCCAACAAAATCTGCCTATACATCTTCTCTATATCTCCAGTTAGGAGAAATTTGTATTGGCGAGCGCGTATCAAAATGGCAAAAAGAGAGTCTTGTATATTTGGGCCCGCTAACAAGATGTCATTTAGAGCATACCCAGACGATGAGGGTGCCGAGCCGTCAAACACTACACGCAACTTAGTGGATTCACTATCTTGTTTAAGGACAGCGTGATGGCATAAATAATAGAGTGTACCTTGTATATCAGCTGCCGGGGAGAGATGCCCCAATTGGGCATACTCATTGATGAAATTTGTGTATTCGCTTTTTAATAAAGGTTTACTTCTAAATCTTTTTTCCAAATAATGTAAACGTTTTCTAGCCAATTTAGATGTATCTCCTAGACAGTCACTGCTATCTATTAAGGGCAATCTAACTACGAATCTACCCGATTCATTTTTGTATGTATTTTTAATGAAATGACTTTCACAAGCCTTGTCTTTCTCGCTCACAATTCTTTTAGCAGGCAACTCTTCTAACTCCCAGAATTTGGTGAGTGCGATTTCAAGATTATTGTCTTTAGGCGTGCCAACCATAGCATAATTGCAGCTGGTCTGCTTATTAACATTAGGTAAATTAATAGGACCGGATACTATCCAGCCTAATTGAGTGTTTCTCAACTTTGGATAGCTGGGACCAAGCGATACTTGTTCATTGCCCAAGATATCCCAAAATAAATCAGCCCCAATTAGAATATCCACAGAAGCTGGTTCATAAAATTTAGGGTCCGCTAATACAATATTATTAGGCCAATTTAGTTTTGTAATGTTGACAGGGTACTTTGGCAGCTTACCCGTCAGCTCATTTAATACAAGACAGCATAAATTTGTAATGAATTTGCTATTTAGTGATTTTATTTGTAAGTTACAACTTTCCGTTATACTAGTGGAAATATTATTGCCGATACCTATGACCTTTAGTGAGTCAATGGGGTTCGAATTTAGAGCAAGTTTTTCCTTTAATGAATTTGAGATGAATGATGACTGGCTGCCGCAATCTAGCAGTGCACGAGCCTTTTTGCTTTGTTGTGTTGTTGGATTTATTACTTCAATGACAGCTGTAGAAAGCAATATTTGATTTGAATTTTGTTTACTAAAAGTAACGAATGATTCATTGGAATCATCTATTGAGGTACAATTATTTGCAGAGGTATTTGGACGATGGAGTAAACTATTATGACGTTTTTTGCATTCACGGCAGGGACCCATACGGCATTCGCTAGCCAGGTGACCTTGCCTAAGACAATTGTTGCATAACTTGTATTTATTCACCTCACTTAACCTACTGTCGATGCTCATTGCCTTAAATGTAGGGCAATCATATATTTTGTGATTTTCGTTGCATATCACACAAGAGAATATATTTGATTTATTTGGTTTGATATTAGAACTGGCAAAGGTTTTAGTAACATTGTTTGTTTGCTTATAATTATTGTTGGAATTGAAATTAGTGCGAGTATTAGATTGCGTTGCTTTAGATGGCACGTTGTCACTTTTATTTCGACTCAATGATTCTAACACATCCGCGCGATCGGTAAGGAATTTAAAGAAATTGTCTAAAGTAGGCACATCGGCTTCTAATGTATTACGGAATTCTTCCCATTTAGTTAATGTGTTACTGTCCAATTTTGAACATAAAATAAAGATGAGTAATATATCCCACTTATCTGTTGGTTGTCCTAAGCTAGACAATGCACGCAAATGTTTTGTAACATGATCTATTAAAAACCTAAGCGACCGTTCTGACTCGCGTGGAAACTGCTTTACGCTAAATAATGCATTTAAGTGCTGGTTAATTAACATTCTTTTGTTGTTGTACCGATTGCAGACTAATTTCCAGGCTTCGCTATAATTAGCGGAAGACACCTCTAAATTGGAAATTATTCTAGCCGCATCACCTTCTAAATAGGAATTTAAATAATGAAACTTGTGAATATCTGACAGACGACTATTTTTGTGTATCAGACTCTCAAACGTATCACGGAACTCCAACCATCGGAAATATGCACCGTCAAACTTGGCAATCTTTATTTGGGGTAGTTTCAAACCAAATTCTTGATGTTCCATAAAACAAGAATTATCAACAACGGAACCACGCCTTTGTTCACACTCTAATGCATTCGTAAATTTTTCCATCACTGTTTTGGCGGTGGCAATGTTAATGACAATATCTCGTTCCATAATTTCGCGTTCTTCAATTTCATTATCAATATTGTCGGGATTCAAAACCTCAATTTCACCCTGCAAATCATCCACTCGAATCGACAAAGCTTCAAATTTGGCTAACTTAAGTCTTAATTCCGTTAGTTCAATACTACTCAATTCTGTTTTGCATGCTAAAGTGCCTAGATAATTTTTAAATTTAGTAATCTGCCCCTTTGCGGACGATCGCTTTGTAATTAACTGCCTTAAAACTTTATCAACTGAGTCACTAGGCATCGTGAAGTTATTTAAATAACGTGCAAACAATAATTAGCACGAACGCAAACTAATAGAATGCAAAAACTACGTAATAAATTAATTGTATAAAGCTCACGCTCCTCGTTTCGCCGGCGAGCGCCCGTAGATAAGAAACCGGTTCGCAATCAGCTGATAACAATGCAGCGCAGTGATGCACCGTCGCCAAATGATTGCTAGTAGCTGATAAACAACCTGGAAAGTTTTATTTAATGGTATTAACAATGGGCTATGACTAAGCTGATTTATATCTGGTGGACAAATTAATTTTTGAAGTAGGTAGAAGAATAAAACTTTATGATTTTAAATACGTAAAATAACCGGAAAAACACTCAAATGTTTAAAGTAATTGATTAAATTAGCTTACAACCACATTATCTGCACAATAGAAAGGCACCTTTTAACAGTTGGATGATTTTGGTTGCTTGGAATGTTGGTATGAAAAGGACAATGTGGCGGTCAAGGAAGGGCACTTATCTTTAGCTGATTCCACTGCACAAGGTACTGCTTTTGCTGCACTACTGCTCGCCGTGGTGTGCTGCCTTTATCTCGACGATCCTTGCTACTTGTCTGTCTTCACACCATAAGCTCGGTTTTCAAATCGCCAACGTACATTTCTTCTCCAACTTTTTCGTGCTGATTTATTTCGCGATTTTCGATATTTTGTTGATTTTACGCGTTAGTTCCCCTCATGGGCCACCATTATGTATATTTGGATATACAATGGAGCAAAATGAAAGCCCTTTTTTAACAATTAAAACTTATAATAAAAAATATATGTTAACAGAGGAGCGGCCGCTGACAGAATGAATTGCTAATTTTCTAGCACCGTTAACTCGCTGCGCGGCGCCTGATTATTATAATGGCAATTATACACATATTTGCGGTTTGCTAAGTTGGAAAGTCGTAGGCGCCGTAACAGGCTCATACATACAAGATACGCGCGAAAAACATAACCCTTCCTTGGCAGTCGGGTAATAAAAATAGGTAAAAAAACTTTTTAAGTTAAACGGTTTTATGTGAAACATACATTGCAATGTTTAAGATAAATGTACTAAAAACCAAAAAATAATAAAGTAGATACAGTCGTGGGAATTATAAATATATGCATAGACTAGACTAAAATAAAACCGTGGGGCACGTCAAAACTTACTTACTATTTTCTTGCTCATGGATATTCCAATAGTTATACACTCCATGTAAATAAAAGAGATGTTTCAACTAGTTTATTGTTGGACATTCACACTGCTGGCTGGCGAGGAATCGTTTCACTGCTCGTAGTTTG
This sequence comes from Spodoptera frugiperda, assembly GCF_023101765.2. Classification (NCBI taxonomy): domain Eukaryota; kingdom Metazoa; phylum Arthropoda; class Insecta; order Lepidoptera; family Noctuidae; genus Spodoptera; species Spodoptera frugiperda. Next base: position 17,831,806 of record NC_064236.1, read on the forward strand.
TCTTTAATCGACAAAACATACGATAAAAGTACTACTCGCTCAACACTATGAAGCCCTAAAACTCGCTTATAATCGAGCT